>NW_028097016.1:1139954-1739954 GCF_014824575.4 Sturnira hondurensis | reverse complement strand
GCGCCCTGCCTGGGAATAGAACCAGCAACCTTTGAGTTCACAAGCTGATGCTCACTCCACCAAGCTACACCAGCCAGGGCTATTATTGTTGTTATTTTGTTAAATCAAACAACATTGTGACAATTTCTTTTGTGTTTACACACACATGTTCATCATTCTGGGTTATTTCTTTATGATAAATTATGAGGATTATAATAACTGGGATAAAAATATAAACATTTTATTTTCATTTATATAAGTAGTGTCAAATTTCTTTCCAAACAGGTTGCATTAATTTACACTGACAAGTGATGTGTGATCATACCATTTGCACTGCAACTAAAGCATATCCAAGGGAACTTCAAAATACTGTATGGATATAAAAAAATCCCATCACCAGTTAGATGATCATTTTTCTATTTGTTTTTTTTACTACAAATTCCTAAAAAAGAATGATCTGGAAGCCTGGCCTTATCCCCCACCTTTTTTAAATTTAAAAACAGTTTCAAACTTACAGGAAAGCTGCATAATTGGTATGAAGAATCCCTGTATCCTCTTCTGCAAGATTCCCAATTGGTATCACCTAGCTACGTTTGTTTTACACACACAAGCACAAATACACATGTATGTGTGTGTATCTATACCTTAGAGCGCCTTTGCATGACCTGATGCCCATCATCCCTAAACATTCCGTGTATCAGCACAAAACAAGGAAACTGCTAAATCACCACAGTACAACTGCTCCAATCAGGATATTAACATTAACACAATACTACCATCTAAGTCAAGACTTCATTCGAAGTCTGCTATGTCAACAATTTCTTTTTCTTTTTGATCCAGGTTCCTATCCAGAAACATGCACTGCACTTAGTTTTCAGGTCTTTAGAAGTCACTTGTTGTCAGTCATGTACTCCATGGTCTTAAGAGAGTACAGAACTTTCATTCTGCAGAAGAACCTTCAATTCAGGTCCATTAATGTTTCCTCATGTCCAGACCTCGGACATGCCCTTTTGGCAGGGATACTACAGAAATGATGCTGAGCTCATCCCAACGCATTAATCAGTTCATTACCATACCCACCTGCTCCATCACAGGCAATGTTAACCTCAAACGCATGGTCAAGTTGCTTGCTGCCGGTTTTCTTTATTGTAAAGTCACTGTTTTCCCTTTTGTATTAGTATGTCATGGGGAGACATTCTGAATTACACCAGTGTGTGTTCCTCATCAAACTTCCACCTACCAGCCAGAGCACCCATTGCCAAACGGTGATTATCTGCTTCCATTGTTCCTTCTACATTTATGAGTTGGCATTCTTCTTTAAGGAAGAGCTTTTGCTTCTCCTCCTTTTTCACTCATCTATTTATGTTGGTATACACTCATGGATTCCCATTTTATTCAATAGGTTGTAATTAGAAACTCTTGCTTCTTAATTCTTTTTTTAAATTTTTTAATTTAAAAAATTTTTTTTAGATTTTATTTATTTATCTTTAGAGGGGAAGGGAAGGAGAGAGGGAGAGAAATACCAATGTATGGTTGCCTCTCATGTGTCCCCCGCCGGGAACTGAGAACTGACCTGCAACCCAGGCATGTGCCCTGACCGGGAATCAAACCGAGATTGTGTGGTTTGCAGGCCTGTGCTCATTCCACTGAGCTACACCAGCCAGGGCTTGCTTCTTAATTCTGATACTCAAATTATATTAGTTTTTGGCCAATGGGCCAAAGTTTGCTTTCAGCTTTCATAGAGGACACAGCTAGGTAATATATGCATGTGTAAACACAGGTATACATACACATTTATAATACACACAACAGATATACATCTAACTTTTTCTATATCTGAGTGTATACACACACACATATGTACACACACACTGGGTGGGACAAAAGGAGGTTCACAGTTCTTCAAATGGAAAATAATACATTAATAAATAATAACAATTATATGTATATGTGTCACACATTCATTAGTTTATACCAATACTTTAAATTCTAATCTTATACCCTCAGAGTTCCTTCTAGCTTTTTCCCTTTCATATTTTTAAGTCCTTTCTGAGACTGGAGAAAACAGGCTTTTGTCATCCTCAATATATTCATGTATTATTAAATTAATTTATTTCCCTTCTCCAGTCACCTCCTCCAGCGACCTCCTCCACACACCTTTCTGCTCGGCACCCTGCTTCCTTGCCCTACACAGCGGCCCCTTCCCCATCACCACCAATTTTCTTGGCAGCTCAGCATGCTGCTACCACTGACCCCTTCTACTTGTTCCTTGTTCCTTGGACATTGAACACTACTGTGTCTGCACAACACTTCTTCCCCTCAGGGCTTCCTCGAAGGGTTTCCACACCAGGAGAGGGGGAAAAGTGAAAGGAAGTTGGAAAGGAGAAGTGGAAAAGGAAAGGGGAAAGTGGGAAACTCCAGTCTTCTAAAACAGAATATAATGAGTATAATTTCATCTCTTCTTGAGTATTCATTATAGATTGTATTGTATTATCCTGTGATAATGCCCTTGGGACTTCTTGGGCAGTGTAAAGGCGCTAGGTTTTTAATTCTTGGGTTTTATTTACAGTTATTCTTGTTTTGCTTTTCTATCCTGTCAATTTCCACAAGCATTTTCTCTCATATCCTTTCCCTTTTAAATTAGATATTTCTCATATGCAGTGTGTTGAGAATAAAAATAACCAATGCAGTAAGAAGTTGCAAAAAGTGAAATGAACATGTTTAGAGCCAGAGTTGAAAGAGCTCTTCCATGATCAATAACCTTGAGCTGTTCACAGCGTGAATTCAGTGACTCTTATTGAGCTGCACAGATGTTTTGTTTATATAATCCTTGGGTAGTTAAATTTTAGATAATTCAGGTTGCCTAAACAAGTTTTCTCCAGATAGGTGAGATGCAAATGTTATTTTGAAGAGGTGTTCTAAAAATTTCACTTAAATTAAAACTGCACCATCTTTTCATTCCACGATCTTATCAAGATTATGTCCCTGTGTGGTCTGAGTTAAATATTTCTAAATCTAGATTACAAAATCAATTAGAGAATGCAAATTGAGTGATCACGGCAATAAATATAGATGAATCAGTTTTATCAATTAACTGATAAAATCAGCCAGGCTGCTTAAGTATGTTTTCACATTGGTTCAAAGAAATACTTTCTTCCCCTTTCTACAAATATTTCAGCTCTCAATTTTTGAGAATTTGAGATTAAACAACCTGATTTCCTGGTAAAGAGATCAATATGTATACATTCACTCATTAAATCATTTAACAATACATACAAAGTGCTCACTACGTGATAGGCATTGTTCTATACATTTGGGAGCGTAGCAGTGAGTAAGATAACGTCCCAGTTGCTCTCAAGAAACTTATAGTCTAGTTGGGGGAGATAAACAATTAAATAAATGTATAACTGGTTATAAATACTTGAAAGGAAAATACGACCCTGGCTAGTGTGGCTCAGTGGATTGAGTGCCGGCCTGCAAACCAAAAGGTCCCTGGTTCCATTCCCAGTCAGGCAGGGCACACGCCGGGGCTGCAGGCCAGGTGCCCAGGTAGGGGCGTGTGAGAGGCAACGGATGGATGTACCTCTCACACATCGATGTTTCTCTCCCTTTCCCTCCTCACCTCTCCCTCTTTCTAAAAATAAATAAATAAAACCTTCAGAAAAAAAATACGGCCTGATAAGGGGAGAGGGTGACATGGAAGTACCGTTTGGATAGGGTGATGAGAGCGAATTCTGATTCCATTTTTGCTGGTGGTGGCTGACCACCAATAGGCTCTTCACCGGGGAGCAGGGAAAGGAAAGTGGCAGCCAACTTATTTCAGGGAGGGGACAAATTCAGCAGGGACTTCAGGTACGGACACTTCTCCAGGCCTCTACTCAAGGGGTCTGAGTGCTTTTCTTTTCTCCCTGAGTTTCTTCTTTAATGCTGATCAGTAATGGCAATATTTATATCCTACTTGCATTAAGATGCAGATCACGTGTCAGAGGGAAGGGACTTGGGTAAGGTCATCCAGTGGCCAGGGCAAAGCTGGAACCTAAGTTCGTGATTCTGTCTCCAAGATCCTATTTGAAGAATATAAAGAACAATACAAAACAAACAAAAAAACCCCACTTAAATACTAGGGTTAAAGAGTCTATTTCCTACCTGAAAAGGATGTGAAGGTAAGAACCAAGGCCAGTTAAAATATGCCACCATGCATGAAACTGGGTGGTAACACCTACAATAGGTGGTGCCTTCTTTCGAAAGTCCCTGTGAGGAGAGAGGGAGAAAATCACCATTTAAATTGTTGTAAATATTTAGTAACTAATGTTGACAGTCTTCGGGCATTCTGAAATATCATTCTCAAATACAGCAATTATTTAATTTCTTCAAGTCTGCTGTACTGTTTTCCAAAGTGTATTTTGAGGAATAGTATTCCTAGCAAAAGTTTCATGAAGAAATGACTCTGTGGTCAAATAAATGTGAGAAATAGTACAGAGTTTACTGTCCTCTTGGAGATCTGTGATGCATATTAACAGATTAAAAACTTTGAAACGTCCTACAATAACTAATACAGTTTATCTTCATCTTCCCCTGCCCCAGGTAACCTACTTATCCATGGGACCCATCATTTAGGTATTATCTTATTCACACTGTATGGAACAAACGTGTCCTGGAGCACACTTCGGGAACCACTGGTCTACTTAGCTATTCGTGCAGTTAAGGAATTAGGCATATGCTTTCCCCATGTCCTGCATACAACCTTCATCTTAGAAGTGTACCACACAGACCAAAAAGTCCTTTTGTATCTATTATTGTACTTCACAGTGAATTTCTGAGTTGGCTATTATTAGATTTGCCTTACAGATTAAGAACCTAAAATTCAGAAAAATTAATTGAATTGTTCAAGTCACTCTGCTAGTGGCAGAGCCAAGCCTAAAATTCTAGATCTTTTTATTAAGTGTATACCATATTAATATTCTCATTTATTAGAAGGAAAAATCAGCCTGGCTGGTGTAGCTCAGTGTATTGAGTGCGGGCCTGCGAACCAGAGGATCACAGTTCTATTCCCAGTCAGGGCACATGCCTGGGTTGTGGGCCAGGTCCCCAGTAGGGGGCATGCAAGAGGTAACCATACATTGATGTTTCTCTCCCTTCTTCTCTTCCCCTCTAAACATAAATAAATAAAATCTAAAACAAAATGATGTTTAAAAAAAGAAGGAAAAATCAACATGAAACACTAAGTTATTTTTCTAGATACCCCCAGGAATTTTTGAGACAATTACCATCTCTAAGAACTCACTTTGTTTCTTCGTGGCTCTCACCCAGAGGATGATGACTGACTTAGCTCGGTGGTGTAAAAGCTCTAGAGGGATTTCTGACGGCTATTACCAATTCGGAACCATTCAATTAGATTCCCGTTTTCTAAGCAAGTTGTATTACTTGTTTGCTTACATACATTAAAGTCTACACTTACTTATCTAACTTTGTATTATGAAGAATATCAAATGTGCAAAAAGCAGGCAAAATAATAATGTACCCACTACCCAGCTTCAACAGTTATAACTTACAGCCAATATTGTATCATCTAAATTCTTGGCTACTTCTCCCCATCACCCTATATTATTTTGAAGCAAATCCCAGATATTGCATCATTTATCTCTAAATATTTTAGTATGTGTCTCTTGATGACTAAAACCACTTTAAAAATAATAATACCATTTTCATATCTAAAATATTAACAATATCTTAACATCACCACATACTCAATTATCAAAGTCCTAATCATCTCAAACTTTTAAAAAATATTATTGCTAACTCATTTCAACTTAAAAAAAATACTTTATTTATTTACTTTTAGAAAGAGGAGAAGGGAGGGAGAAAGAGGGAGAGAAACATAGATATGCGAGAGAAATATTGATTCATTGCCTCTCGCACACTCTGAACCAGGGGACCTGGTCCACAACCCAGGCATGTGCCCTGCCTGGGAAGCAGACCGGTGACCTTTTGTTTTGCAGGCCAGGTGCTCAATCCACTAAGCAACAACAGCCAGGGCTCAATTTTTTTTTAAAGATTTTATTTATTTATCTTTAGAGAGGAAGGGAAGGAGAGGAGAGAAGTATCAATGTATGGTTGCCTCTTGTGAGTCCCCTGCTGGGAACTGGCCTGCAACCCAGGCATGTGCCCTGACTGGGAATCGATGATATATCTCTTAAGTGTCTTTTATTCTATATGTTCCTTCTCCTTTTTTTCTCCCCTCTGCAATCTATTTGCTGAAGAGACCAGGTCATTCATTCTGTAGATTTCCCACTGTCTGAATTTTGTTGAGTGCCTCTCCATGGTGCTGTTCAATATATTCCTCTGTCCCCTGTGTTTATGCAAAACCATTAACTCACAGAATTTTGAGTTGGAAGGACCCACTATTTTAATTTATTTTACTGTTCATCGTAATAGAAATTGCGGCCCAGAAAGACAGCGCTTCAGTAACAGACTACAGTCCAGAGACCCAAGATTCAAACTCCAGTCAATACATAATTGCTGACAAGACAAAACAAAAGAAACATGTACCTTTCTTAGAAAATAACATTAAGCATATTAAAGCACAAAATTATATAAATGTATTTCATATTCTTATTTCAAAGCATTCTAATTTCTTCAGTAAAGCAAACTGGGCAGATTTCAAAGACCCAGTCAATATTTAATTAAAAATCCCTACAGATGTTACAAAATATTCTTAGGTCTAAATTTTTAATTTAAACAAGTCTTCCCAGAATTTAACTTTATTGTATTGTACATATCTTTTTAATTTCAACAATGGCTAAAATACACTTTGGGGCATAACAATTCTATATGCCTATGAAACTCTGCTTAATAGATTGCTTCCAAAAATATTTCTCAAAGATTGAAAATATATCTTACCTCAGTGAATTGCAAAAGATGTTATCTACGTTCCATAATAAAAATCCCAGTAAAAATATACCCAAGGATGTATAACCCAGTCCTCTAAGCCATGGATAAACCCTATGAGAAAATAAAAAAGCACAAGGAGATTTTTGTCAGCTCATGTCATGACCAAAGCTTGAAGTCATTCCTTTCATGAGAAAGGAAAGGTTTTTGTTAGTATTAAATGCAAACCTAGCTATTAAATTCTCTAACACATTTCGCTATTACATTTAGCCATTAAAAGGTATGGAGAGAGAATATGCCTCTAAGACTTGGTCAGGTGCATCAAGAAGAAAATCTGAAAGCCCCTGATAACTTCCAGTCCCACTCAAGTGCAAGGGGAGGGGTGAAACAGAATTAACACTGAGTCACCTGTTCTGTGTCAGGCACTGGTAAATTAGATACACGCTATACACACACACACACACACACAAAATAAGGAAAATCTTCAAATAAATCCTATGAGGCAGGTATTATTCTTTTCATTTCACTGATGAGAAAACCGAAGCTTGCTGAGTTAATCAAAATATTAACAGTAGTATATATATTTATATATTTTATACTTGCAATGAGGTTTCATCGACTTACATTAAAGCACACACATTTAAAGTGCACATTTGAGGAGTATACCCGTATGTACCCAGGAAACCAACATCAAGCTCAAGATAATAAATATATCCATCACTTTCAAAAGCCGAGTTTGCATTTCTTTTACAATGTGACATAAATTGGATACTGTATATCTGCTTTATTGTGTGGTTTTTTCAACTTGGCATAATTATTTTGAAATTCATCCATGTAGCTACATGTGTCAATACTTCAGTTCCTTTCACCACTGAGTAGTACTCTACTGTACAGATATACCATAATTTATTTGTCTGTCCAAATATTAGTGGACATCTGTGTTGGTTCTAGTTTTTTTACTGTAATAAATAAAGCTGCTACAACCATTCATAAATAAGTCTTTTTATCGACATATGCTTTCATTTCTCTTGGGTGAAAAGCTAGCTAGAATGGATGGCTTATAAAACTGGAACTGTTTTCCTAAGTGACTGTATCATTTTACTCCCACCAGCTGTGTATGAGTGTTTGTTCTTCTACATCCTCACTGACGCTCACTACGACATCAGTCTTTTTAGTTGTTCTAGCAGGTGTGTGGTGTTGTCTCATGGTGGTCCCAATTTGCATTTCCTTGATGAGTAATACAATTGAGCATCATTTCATGTGCTAATTTGACATCCATATATCTTAGACAGTTTGTTAAATCTTTGCCCATTTAATATTGTTTGCCTTATCATTGCATTACAAGAGTTCTTTATATATTCTAAATATAAACCTCTTGTTGGATATATATTTTGCAAATATTTTCTCCAACTCTGTGACTTGACTGCCATTTTCTTAAGTGTCTTTTGAAGAACAAAAGTTTGCTATTTTAACAAAGTTCAGTTGAACATTTTCATTATAGTTGGCCTTTTTGTGTCCTATTTAATAACTCTTTGCTTAACCAAGCCTACAAAGACTTCTATATTTTCTTCTAGAATTTTTATAACTTTAGCTTTTAAATTTTAGGAATATGAATCACTTCTAGAATTTTTTTTTAACTTTTAGAGAGAGGGGAAGGAAGGGAAACAGACAGGGACAGAAACTTCAATGTGCGAGAGATAAATTGATTGGTTGCCTTTTGCATGCTTCCAACTGGGGACCTGGACCACAAGCCAGGCATGTGCCCTGACTGAGAATCTAACTGGCGACCATTGGTTTGCAGGTCAGTGCTTAATCCACTGAGCCACACCAGCCAGAGCCACTTGTAAATTTTTGTAATGGTGTGAGTGCAAGTTCATTTTAAAGTAAGAATATCAAGCTATTCAACACAATTTGAAAAGATTATCTTTTCCCCATGGAATTATCCTAGAATGCTTATTTAAAATCCAGTCAGTATGGATGCGTGGGTCCATTTCTGAATGGGTCTATTTTCGCATGTTCCATTAATCTATAATTTCATTCTTACCAGCAATACCACATTGTCTTAATGCAGCACTGAGTAAAACAAGTAGTATAAATCCTCTAACTTTATTGTTGTTTTTCAAAACTGTTTTGGCTATTCTAGATCCTGTGCCTTCTCATGTAAATTTCAGAATCAGTTTCTCAATTTTTCCCAAAAATTCTGCAGTGATTTGTGATTGGGTTGAACTTATACATTAATTTGGGAAGAACTCATCTCTTAACAATTATTGAGTTTTCTATCCATAAAATGATACATCTCTCCATTTATCTAGGTCTTATTTAATTTCTCAGCAAAAATTAAAAATCTTATATTCATAATTATCAATGTGCAGGTTTGCATATAGTTGCTAAATTTAACCCCTAAACAACTGACATTATTTGATGCTAGTACATAAAGATATGATTTGTGAATGCTGACTTGAATCTTGTGATCCTGCTGAATCCCACTTACTGCTTCCAGTCTTTCGGTACATGTCCTGTGATATTTCCTGTACACAATCACATCATTTGCAAATACTATGTTGGATGGGACTCTCACCAGTGTAATGTTGGACAGTAGTGGTGATAATATATCCCCTTGTTTTATTCTTGACTTTAAAGAGGTTCTTTTCAACATACGATGACTAAAAGGAGTTAGATGCTATAGAGTTTACAGCTTAGAAAGTTCTCTTCTATTATGAACTGTGTAAAGGGTTTTATTTTGTTTAGTTTTAGATCATAAATAGCTGTTGAATTATTAAAATGGTTTTTCTAAGTATATTGTTATGTAGCTTTTCTTTTTTGGTAAGTTTATAGCTTTTCTTAATATGGTGAATTATTAGGACAAATTTTCTCAAGTATTTTAATAATATCTGTATGTAAATGAATGGAAAAGGTAATTAAGTCATCGGGAATGAAAAAGGTAATTAAAAATCACCAGGAAAGCACAAATTTTCTCAAATATTTTAATATTTATATGTAAATGAATGAAAAAGGTAATTAAAAATCATTGGGAAAGCACAAAATCATCGGGAATCACCTGACTGTCTGATGAAGGTTCTCACAGAGGGTGAGGTTAAGAGAATCATAATCTGTCTTCAGCTTGTTTCAGAGGGTTCGTCATAGCTCCATTTGGGGAAGCTATGGCTCCACATTTCATTAATATTTTGACTGGCTATAGAATTCTATAATTCTAGCTTCCAGTTTTGCTTTGGGAAGTCCAAAGTCATTCTGATTCCTGGACCCTTTGTATGTATATATACCTTCTAACTGTATAAACTTATGAAATCTTCCTTGTCTAGAATTCTGAGACTGAAATGGGTATACTTTCACCATTACCTATGCTGAAGAGCCAAAGGTTCTTTCAATTTACTAACTCATGTCTTACATTTAGAGATTATTTTCTTGACTTATTTGGGTGACATTTTCATCCCTTCTATATTCTCTGCAGTCACCCTGTTTTAAGTAATTGTATGACAGCCATTGTATGGCCCCTTTTGTTGCTACTTTTATTCTGGCCCAGTAATATTTCTAGTTTCTTCTATTCTTCATTTCTTTCTCATCACCCTGAGGGCCCCCAGGGTATGTGTGTTTGTCTCTCTGTCTTTGCGTCTGTCCTTCCCACAGTGAAGCCCATAGACTTAAGGAAACACCTTGCTGTCTCTCTACAGCAGTGGCAGAGTGAACCCAAGGGTCCTGAAGTCTTGCTCTGTCCTGTTTACTCTGGCCTGTACCATGGTTTTAATGCCTGTCCTGTGGGTGGGTGCTTGCTGGTAAATGGGGTGATGGGAGTAATGGGGGTGATCGGGGCTGCTAAATGTGGGAGGGGGTGATGGACTGTAATGCATTCACAACGTGTTCAAAAAAGATTCTGGTGGCTTCTTTAGTTGTACGTTTCAAACCCTTCACTACAGTTTCTTGTTTTATATTTTTAATATTTTGGGAGGATTATCTGAATGTTCCTTTTTTATAGCATCTTACTCTTGATACAATATATTTCTAAAAATATTAATGAATTAATATTTGTTCTAGCTTTATAATTTTTGAAGCTTTCATGCATAAGTTGTTTCCTCTATGTTGACTTTTCCTCATTATGTATTTTGGCCTCTATCTTTCATATTGGATGCATTCATTTTATGTCTGACACTGTTTCCTCGTTTCTAAGAGTAGGAATCTAAAATGGTGACAACAAGCTTTAAGCATATGGTTGAGGACTTTAGACTAATATTCTTGACTACCGAGTTATTTTGCTGGGCCCATGGTTAGTATTTTTAGGTCTTCCAGGATGCTCACATTCCCTAAAATAAGAAATCTTCCAATTTTCTGCATACAGGTCTTGGCATTCAGCATTCAGAATGCATAAGGTCACCCAGTTTCCCTTATTTCAGTATGGTTTTCACAGGCTCAGTTGTGCCTGGTAAAGTCTAATCTAGAGACACCGTCCACCCTTTCCAGAGAATAAACCTCCAGACTTTCACAGTTGCTCAGAGACACTGAGTGGGTGAGGAGACCTAGTCATTCAACAATTTCTTAAAGCTTTTAACCAATTCTCTTTATTTTAGATCTCTGCTCCATCTTCTTTTCTGAACTGCTTATTGCTGTTAATGCCTGATACTTGAGAAAATCCCAGAATGAAATTGAGGGTTCTTGGCTTGGGATTTGGCTTTCTTAGGTTAGTTAAGGTAGTTAGCAGTAATTCATTTACTTTCCAGCTTCTGCCTTTATTGGTCCCATTCTTTATTTCTCTTTGGGTTTATTCTGTTGACCTATTTTCTTTCTTTCTTTTTTTTAAAATTTTACTTATTTATCTTTAGAGGGGAAGGGAAGGAGAGAAGGAGAGAAATATCAATGTATGGTTGCCTCTCGTGAGTCCCCTGCTGGGAACTGGCCTGCAACCCAGGCATGTGCCCTGACTGGGAATTGAACCACGATCGTGTGGTTCGCAGGCCCATGCTCAATCCACTGAGCTACACCAGCCAGGGCCTATTTTCTAATTATTTAAGTTGGATGCTTAGTTCATTATTCTTGAGCATCTTTGTTTCTAGTGTAAATAACTAAAGCTATAAATTTCCCTCTTAGAACCACTTTAGGTACATCCTACTTTGATTGTGTAGTATTTTCATTATGGTTCCATTCTAAGCATTTCAATATCTGTATTATGATTTCTTTTACTCCCATTGAAAGTGTTATTTTAAGTTTCCAAATACATGGGCTATTTTGACTAATCCTGTTTTAAGTAATTGTATGACAGTCAGAGAACATGTTAATAAAGATACTAATTCTTTAAGGTTTTTTAAGCTGTTTAAACCTAGCATCTTATACATCTATAATCACTCCATGCATGCTTGTAAAGATCATGCATGCTTTCACTGTTGACTGTGCTAGATCATTTTGCTATTGTGTTACTAAAATTTTATTTATATTCTTGTTTATATTTTAAAAATGTTTTATTTATTTACTTTTAGAGAGAGGGGAAAGGAGTGAGAAACAAAGGAAGAGAAATATTTACATGTGGCTGCCTCTCACTTGCCCCCCACCAGGAACCTGGCCCGCAACCCAGGCATGTGCTCTGACTGGGAACCAAACCAGCGACCCTCCAGTTTGAAGGCTGGTACTCAATCCACTGAGCCACACCAGCCAGGGCTTGTTTATATATTTTTTTATTCTGAGTTACTGTGTTAAAATATCTCAAGATAATGGAGCATTTATTTCTCTTTAACTATGTCAAATTTTTCTTAAAAATTTCCACACAAGCCCTGGCTGGTATAGCTCAGTGGATTGAGCACGGGCCTGCGAACCACACGATTGCAGTTCAATTCCCAGTCAGGACACATGCCTGGGTTGCAGGCCAGTTCCCAGCAGGGGACTCACGAGAGACAACCATACATTGATATTTCTCTCCTCCTCTCCTTCCCTTCCCCTCTAAAAATAAATAAATAAAATATTTAAAAAAATTTCCACACAAATTTAAGATTTCCATTTTTTCTAGTAAACAAGATTTAATAATACAATGAACACGTTTTAAATGTCTTAAATATTTTTGTCTTTTATTAAAATGGCTAGTCAGTATTTGTGTAGTATATTTTAAATATCCTTTTCTTTTAAAATTACTGTCTATTTATATTTTAACCATGTGTCTTACGAATAGCACATTGCTGAACATTTTTCCTGTTTAACAGTCTTTATCTTTTTAATTGCTTAGCTTTGTCTATTGATATTTACTGTGATTACTGATATAATTTGAATTATATGTACTCCTTTATTTTCTGCTTTACATCTGTTCTGACTTTACTTCCCTTTTCCCACTTCTGATTTCTTTTTTTTCTTTCTCAATTTTTTTAAAGATTTCTTTTGGCTTCAGCTTTCATAATCCTATTTAACTCCTTTATGTTTTTTTAAACCCATAGTAAAATCAATTACTGGTTACCAAAAATGGGCATGTAAAATCTAAAATTGATCACTGCAGAACCCTCCTCCCAAATTAAAAACCCGAAGAACTTCGTAACTAAGATTATCCTCTTATATCACATGTTATTATGTCCATCTTTTAGTTTCATTTTTAAAATCTTTCAAATTAGGTATTATTTTAAACAGTCACAATATTTTATTCAGAAAGTCCAGTAGGTTACTATTTGTTTTCTTTCACTGTTCTTTCTTTGTTTTTAATTATTTATTTTTGAGGGGGGAGGAGAAGGAGAGAGGGAGAAACATCCATGTGTGGTTGCCTCTTGCATGACCCCCACCTGGGACCTTGCCTGCAACCCAGGCATGTGCCACAACAGGAATCAAACCAGAGACCCTTTGGTTCGCAGGCCCACGCTCAATCCACTGAGCTACACTGGCCAGGGCTCACTGTTCTTTTTCATCTTAGACCTTTCTTCTAAAAAAAAATCTTTTAGGTCTTTTAGTGAGGTGTATTGGAAAACTTTCTTCATTTTTGTTTGTCTCAAAATATCTTTATCTTACCTTTGTTCTTAAGAGACATTTGGGTATACAAGTCTAAGTTGATGGTTAATTTCTCTCAGCACTTTGAAGGTAACAGTCTACTGTGTTTTGACTTCCACTGCTGGTAGTCTGCAGTAGACAATGTTATTCCTTTATTGGTAATAGGACTTTTATCTCTCCATGTTTTTAAAATCTTTGACTTTGGATTTCAACAATTTCAGTATTCAACTCTATTTAAAGCAGGAAAAATTTTAGTAGTTTCAATTCCAACAGAAATGCTGAATCAACAAGATTTAGCCTCTTCAGGAGTGATTTATAAACAAGATCACAGAATTATCTTGCCAAGGAACATTTTTTTTTCCACATTTAGGAAGCTGGAGAATTGGGAAGCCTTTGGATCAACCACTGCATCCATTTTAGCTATAATTCACAGATCAGGAAGCTGCCATCACACCTGTTTGTTCCAGAGCCATAATATGCACACACTAGATACACAACAGTAAATGGATGCCTCTCACACTGCCTCTTCTCTCTCCCAACTTAATTGGTTCTGAATTCCAGTCTCAAGTGAATACATGTAAATGGCAGACACTGAATGTACTTGGAACCTTACTTGCAAAAAAGTATTGGAAATTAACTTTAGGCTCTTTAGCATCTACCTTATAAGGATGGAATGATGCTGAGGGAACTAATCTATCACACTTGCCATACCTGAGAAAGATTTCTTTTAATTTATCTTGCTTGGAAATTGTTCCTGAAGCTGAAAAGTCACGTTTTTTATCAGTTCTGGAAATTTCTCACCTATTGTCTCTTTATTTTCTCAAATTTGCTACTTTCTCATTTTGGAACTGTAGAGGTGTTATTTCTCTGTGATGCTTTCTAGATTATTTCTGTAGATTTGTCTTCCAATTTAATTAATTCTCTCTTCAACTCTGTCTACTTTTAACTTATCCATTGAGATTTTTAGCTCAATGATTTCTTAAATGTTACAAGTTCTTTAATTCTTTCTCAAATCTGGAATTTCATTTTTGATAATCTGTTCCTTGGTCACCTTTTCATCTTCTATTTCATTAAATATTTTTAAAATACTTAAGTTTCAGCATCTGATTTGGAAAGTTTATCTCTGCTGTTTTCTGTCGATGACTTTTGCTTATGGTAGCTTATTTCCTCCTCCACATTTGGAATTACTGATTGTGTGCACATGTCTGATCGCCAATTTGTTAAAATCCTGAGAGGCATTTATCAGGGGTATCTCTAAGATACACTGGGGTTCTATGAAAGTTGGATCAGCCTGAGTTAAGTTTACACTTTGAGGTTTCCCAGACAGTGAAGGTTATATGTGAATCCCAAATTTGTCTCAATACAGAATAGTGATTATAAATTTTCAGGAAAGTTATTTTTTCCTATCTAAAATTGAGCGTGAAACACAAGTTACTAAAGGGTAGATTTTCTTCTAACCCAGCCTTTCACTAACAGTTTATCTCTTTGGTAAACTTCAGATGGTCCTGGCTTTACGTCTACGTGTGTGGTGGTGGGGACACAGTTCCAACTGCCCATCTGAAGTATACGCCGAAGCTTTGTCTTCTCTCTCTCTCAGAGCTTCTCAGCCTAAGACTGATTTCCTGGTATCTGCAAATGATTTCAAGTAGATCACAATCTCAGAATTCATTTGTCAGCCTAGTTTGCAGCTCCTTCTTTGGGTCTGATGCTCCAGAATTTTCTTTATGTTCTTTTGAGTTCAGCTATGAATTTAAGGACGTTTTAGAATTTGCCCAAAATTTCTAGATGTTTTGTTACACGAGAGATTTTCAGATATCTTATGAAACATATGAAGAGAAACAAAAATTTTAGAGTTTCAATTTGACTTAAAAAATCCTTAGTAATAAACATTATCCTGAGTTCCAGAGGTTGCCAAGATAAACAAGACTTCAAGAAACGTACAATGTAGTTGCACAGACAGACAAGTAATCAATGAACAGTGCCAAATGAAATAATCACCAAATAAAGATTTTAAGAAGCTGTGGCAAGGCAGATAGAAGGAAGATGTTTTTATTTAACAGGATTTACACTGTTACATACTTTTTATAGGTCTGTCATTTGTGTTTCTAAAAGTATTTGTATCTTATCTATCAGATGTGATTTTAGACAAGGACTATTTTGTTTTGTTTTTTGCTTCTTTACATTTCCCTAAAGTGCCTAGATTAAGTACATAATAAACTGGGGACTTCTACTTCTGAGATGAAAAGGTTATGCTTTCCCCTATTCTTCCTACAAAGTACAATTATATATAAATAAACATAAGATTATGAAAGATAAAGAAAAGAAGGCAGACTGGTTAAGGACTCTGGACCTGAGGAACACTACGGTACTAAGTTCCAAGCATTTCATATTTGCATCAGATACCTCAGAGTTAGAACTGAAGAAGCGAGAAACCCAGAAATGCCACTAGATACAGACAAAAAACCTATTACTCTAGTCAAAGGGCCAGGAAAGAGGCAGCTTAACAAGACAGAAAATTTACTTGATCTTCTAGAGCCAAATGCCACAGAAAGCACTATGGCCCCACCACCATCCATGCTGCAAAGTCTGACTAGGAGCCTAGACTTCCCTCCTCATCAGCTGTAAGAAGGTACCCCAACCTCCTTCCAGGCTAAGGTCAAGCAGGGTGGGGCTGGGACTTTCATTCCCATCCTGCAGTAATGAGCTTCCCACTCCCTACAGAGTCAGTGAAGACCACATGGGGAGCCTGGACTTCCATCCTCATATGGCAACAAAGGGTACTTCTCTCTCCCTAAGGTGGTACATCAGGGAACACATGCTGGAGAATCAGAACTTTCACCACTGGCCAAATGTAACAAGGTCATGTCATTGAGATGTCAGTGGAGGCCACATGGTGAACAATAATTAGGCACTCCTGCCCCTCCCAACCAGGGTGGTATCAGAAAGGCCTAGTAAATTGGGAATTTCCTAGTAATGGGAATTCTACTGCAGCCCAACAGTAATGAGGAGCTCCTTCCCCCACTATGTGCCCACAGAGGCCTAGGAGGACCCTGGACACCCATCAGTATTTGGCAGTAATGAGGTGGCACCCAGGGACCCATGAGACTACAACAAAAGACCAAACATTCATGCTATTTGTGTCCTGGAAGGAGAGGGGAAAGAGGGTATAGCTGAAAAAGTTCTTGATGATATAATGGCTGAAAACTTTCAAATTTGGTCAACGCCTCCCACTCCCAAAAAGAACAACTATTAAAAAAAACTATAAACCCATAGATTCAAGAGGTTGAGTCAATCTCAAACAAGTTAAACTCAAAGAAATCCACATTAAGACACATCATAGTCAAATTTCTGAACTAAAGACAAGAGAAAAGGTCTTGAAAACAGTGAGAGACAAAAAACACCTTGCCTGTACTATAGGTGAAAAAAAATTGCATGACAGGATTGCCTATTAAAAAACTTGAAGGCCAGAAGGAAGTGGCACCGTTTTGCAAGTACCGCAAAAAAGGAACTGTCAACTGGATGACAGTTGGATGTAATTCTACATCCAGTGAAAATATCCTTCTGGAATGAAACAGAAGTCAAGACAGTCTCTGGTGAAGGAACACAGAGGTTATGTTGCTGACGCATCTACCCTAAAAGGGTGGCTAAGGAAGTCTTCTAAACAGAAAGGAAATGATGAGAGGATGAGTCTTGGAATGTTAGGAAGGAAGACAAACAAAAAGAGTAAAAATATCAGTAAATATAATATATTTTCCTTCTTGTTCAGAGTTTTAATATTATGTTTTTTTGTGGTTAGGGCAAAAATCATAATACTAATGAGGTTATAAATGCACATAGAGAAAATATTTAAGATGATATATTTTAAATGGAACAGGGAAAAGGCACTGTTATGGGTTGAATTTTTCCCCCTTGAAAAAGATATGTGTGAAGTACTAACCCACAGTACCTCCAAATGTGACCTTATTTGGAATTAGAATCACTGCAGATACAATTAAGATGAAGTTATACTGGAGTAGGGTAGGCTCCTTACCCAATATGACTGATGTCCTTATAAAAACACACAGACACAAAGACAACACTATATCATAACAAAGGCAGAGACTGGAATTATGTTGGTAAAAGTCAAGAAAAGCCAAAGACTGACAGCAAACCACCAGAAACCAGGAAGAGGTAAGGATGGATTCTGATACAGGTTTCAGAGGAAGCCTGGCCCTAGCGATACCTAGATTTCTGACTTCTAGCCTGCAGAACTATATGGTTTGAAGAGGTATTCTATAGCCACAGTAAATAAGAGAGGGTGATATTGGTGAAGAAATAGACACATAGATCAATGCAACAGAATAAAAAACCCATAAATAGAACCACACAAATACACCCAAATAAATTGTGAGAAAGGTATAAAAGCAATTCATTGGAGAAAGGATGGCCTTTTCAACCAGCGATCCTAGTGCAGTTGGGTATCCATAGGTAGAAAAACAGACACTGACCAATGCCTTCCATCTTGAACAAAAACTAACTCTAAATAGATGATGAACTTAAATGTGAAATGTAAAACTATACAAAACTTTTAGAAAAAAACATAGGAGAAAATCTAGGGTTTGGCACAGAATCCTTAGATTTGACACCAAAAGCATGATCCATAAAAAAAATTGGTAAGCTGGACTTCATCAAAACTAAAAACTTCTGTTCTGTGAAAGATCCTGTGAAGAAGGTGAAAAGACAAAGTACTGGAAGAAAATACTTGTGGGCCACATATTTGACAGAAGTTCATTATCTAGCATATATAAAGAACACTCAAAATGGAAATGAAAAAAAAAGACAAAAACAATCCTATTAGAAAATGGGTGAAAACACAAACAGACATTTCAACAACGAGGATAGACAGGTGGCAAATAAGCACATAAAAATACATTTGACATAACTAGAAATTAGGGAAATGAGGATGAACAGTACAATGAAATATCAGTACATACACTTAAGAATGGTTAAAATAAAAAACAGCAACAACATCAAATGTTGGCAAGGATGCAGAGAAACTGGGCCACTCGTACACTGCTGTCAGGAATGTAAAATGAGAGAGCCACTCCGGAAAACAGTTTGGCAGTTTTGAGAAAAACTAAACATACAATTATAATACAACCTAGCAATTTCATTCTGGGAATTTATTCCAAAGAAATGAACATTTATATTCACATGAAAACATGTAAACAAATATTCATAGCAGCTTTATTTATTATAGTAAAAAACTGGAAACAATGGAGGTGTCATTTAACAGGTGAATGGTTCACTGTGGTATATCCATATCATGGATACAGCTCAGCAACAGAGAGGTATAAACTATCGACACACTCAACAACTTACGTTAATCTCCAGTGAATCATGCTATGTGCAAAGACCAATCCCCAAAGTTACATATATTATATGATTCAATTTACAAAACATTCTTGGAATGAATACAAACTAGAAATGAAGGACAGATTAGTGGTTGCCAGGGGCTAAGAAAAGGGGGCAAAGGGATGGGAAGGGGGGAAGTGGGTGTAACCACAAAGGATAACACAGGGATCCTGTGTCGACAAAATTATTCTGTATTCTGACTCTATCAATGTCAAACTCTGGTTGTAATATTTTAATATAGTTTTGCAGGATATTTACTATTGGAGAAAACTAGTAAAGAATACTAATTTCTTACAAATGCATGTGCTTTGCTCCTATGATTACTCTAAAATAAAAAATTAATTAAGAATAAACCCATAAATCATACTATTTATTGAATACCTACTGTATTGGCTGGGCCTATGTTAGGTACTCAAATGAATATATTATTCAATCTTCATAAACTCTGTAAAGATTATGCCTATTTCCTAAGTCATTTTTCTGGAACACTGGTTCTATGGGACACTAACAGCCTTCTTTGAGAGGTGTTCTATGGAAAGGGTTTCTTAGTCAAGTAGTTTGAGAAACAAAAATTGTTTTTAGTCGAGGATGTCTTTAAAAAAGATTTTATTTATTTATTTTTAGACAGAGGGGGAGGGAAGGAGAAAGAGAGGGAGAGAAACACTGATGTGTGGTGGGTTGCCTCCTGCACACCCCCAACTGGACACCGGGCTCACAACTGAGGCCTGTGCCCCGACCGGGAATCAAACCAGTGACCCTTTGTTTCACAAGCTGGCTCTCAATCCACTGAGCCCCACCAGCCAGGGCTAGTCTAAGATTTTTAAAAGCCTTTAATACACTAATGCACATTACAAACAAAAGGAGGCCATCATATATAGCTTTCCTCAAATTTCTTTAATTTTGGAACTCTTGTCTTCACATGATGCCTATTAATAACTTGCTTAAAGGAGTAGTATTCCTTGTAATTACACTATAATAAAGGTTGGGTCATAGTTTTAAATCAATATCCCTGCTGGAGTTTGGTTTTATCTGTAATTTCAATTCAGGGTGTAGGTTTACTGCCTGAATATACTCTAACCATAGTGTGATTATCCAAACTACTTACCATGTAACAATATAAATAGATCGAAGTACTAATGTGAAGACCAGCATTCCATACATGACCTAAATAAGAAAAAAAGGAGTTAGTAAAACCATTATTCTTTAGCAAATGAAGTATATTTTGCCTACAAAAATAGCCCTCCTAATTAAATGTAAACATCATTACACTTTAAAGAACAGAATTTTAAAAACTATATAATTATATAATTAATAGTCAGGCTAACCTTTGAGGAAAAATTAAGAGCCTTCTTATGAATAACCAGTATCAGAAGTTCTATGTCAATTTAAATATCTGCTGAAACCTGAACAAATGCTATAATTTTGTTTCATGCTTCCTAGATCCTCCCCTCCTCTTGAGCTTCACTTTCAGCAAATGATTCTACTTCCCTTTTTATAACAGTATAAATATGAACTCCTTTAAACTCTTCTTCTAAATGTTTTTGTATTCACAAATGTTTCTTCTCCCTGCTCTCTTTTTCCCATTCCAAGTCTGTAAAGAAAATGGTGCCCATTTCTTCTTAAATTAATCTAATTTGGGTTCCTTATTCCACGTATATGCTCCCACATGTTCCTAGATTTGGCTCCCTCAGCTAATCCCTTTTCTCTCCTATACTGGGCCCTGTGTGAGTACTACTACTTGGAAAACTGAACCAAGTGGAAAAAATTAAACTTTTATTTTTTTAATTAATTTATTTTCTTAAAGATTATTTATTTATTTATCTTTAGAGGGGAAGGGAAGGAGAGAGGGAGAGAAATATCAATGTATGGTTGCCTCTCGTGAGTCCCCTGCTGGGAACTGGCCTGCAACCCAGGCATGTGCCCTGACTGGGAATCGAACTGCGATCGTGTGGTTTGCAGGCCCGCGCTCAATCCACTTGAGCTACACCAGCCAGGGTGGAAAAAATTAAACTTTTAAATGTGTGAAATAGTAAATATAAAAAATGCATAGGATACAAGTTAAATGTACACTTAACAAATATTTATAAAGACAATAGCTGGGAGAGTGTCATTCAGGATCCCGGTTGACACCCAGAGTGTTCCAGGTGTCTCTTCCCAGTACAACCCTCTCACCCACCTCCTCAGAAGAAACCATTTTCCTGCCTTTTATAATAAACATTTTCTTGCTTTTTTAACATATTTCTACATATTTACTAACTAAAACTTATCTCCTAAATATGCAATCTTAGTTTGTTTTTTGAATTTTAATTGAATTTGAATTTACAATAGAACATTGTAAATAGACATGTCTTTGTCTTGTCTTTTAAAATTCAATTATGTTGTATATGTAGCCTTAGCTCATTCATTTTTGATGTTATACACTATTTAATTGGATAAAATGCCACAATTTATTTACCCATTCTATGGTAATGGGCATCCTTAGGTTATTTCTAGTTTCATTGTTATGAACATTCATATGCACATATCCGAGTGCATATTTACACAAATTTATCTAGGGTATGCACCTAGGAATGTAATTGCTGGGTCAGAAGATGTATGTGTTATCAAAATTACTGTTAAAAAAAAAGGCTAACCTATTTCTCAAAGTGCTTATACCGATTTTTACTCCAGCCAATGTGCTGAAGTGTTTCTTTTGTGCCAGATACTCACCAACACACAATACGGTAGCCTTCTGAATTTCTGTCAATCCATGTGATTTTTAATATGTATTTCCCTGAACATTATGGTTGAACATTGTATGTTATGTTTACCGGTCATTTGATGTCTTCTACTATTCAAAACTATTTTTACATTCGATTGTCTAGTTGAGAATGACCTCAGTCTCCCAGAATTGAAAGCAACAGTTAGAACCAATGGGGAATGTGCTGTGTCTGCTTTGGTGGTTGGGAAGGACTGCACCGAGGTTGGATGCGTGGGGCCTGCATGAGAACAGCATAAAGGACGACCATTATAAAGATGGCAGGGAAAAGGGTCTGTGGCTTCTGTGTGTTGCAGTGACCTCCACTACATGTAGCTCCTATCTATGGCAGCTGTACACAGCTTATGTGGATGGGAGGGCAAAAGAAAATGATGAGATGAATATGTGACACCTGCTGTATACTCCACCTTGTATTCTTCTTTAAAACTAAACTCAGTAAATACAGTATTAGATTAAAGCCTCTTAGAGTCTGATTGCCAGCTTAAATCCATAACTGCACCTATGCTGCTATAATGATGAACAAGAAAGGCCTGATCCCTACCCTTACAGCAATTACAATCTAGTGAGAAGAGATAAGTAAGCAATTAAAATGCACTATTTTAACTCTGTGATGGGGACTGCACAAAATCCTCCTAAATACGTAGAAAGGCCACCTAAATCTAGACTTATGCAGATCAGAGAGACTTTCGTGGAGGAAATGATGTTTAATTTCGTAACCGAAGCATTTATAAGAGAAGTATTATCTATCAATTAAAACTGAAACATTATTAAGAGAAGGTGGAAGAGTGTAACCAGCACAGCTCATATTCTGGGGACTAGAAGAAAGTAAGGATGTCTAGAATATATGGTTGAAACAAGAGTAGGAAAAACAAAGTCTGGCTTTTTAAGTCATGTCAACAGTTAGACTTTTATCTTAAGAGCAATGGGAAGACAATGAAAGCTTCAGCAGTAATTCAGCATGATTACTCATGTATTAGAAAGATGGTCCTGTCTTGCTGGGTGGAAAATGATTTAGAGGGAGGCAAGACTAATGGGGAAAAGGCCAGGGACAAGGCATTGCAGTAATGAAGGTAAGAGACAGGGCCTAAACTAGAGCAGTATCAATGGGGATGGAGAGAAATGTACAGATTAGGAACAAGCCCTAAGGGACATATTTAGGGCTTGGGCAGAAATTTTGATATGGGAATTAAAAAGAGTTGGGAAAGTCAATGATGGCCTGGTTTATAACTTGAGCAGCTAAGTACATGGTGGAATTGTTCAGTAGGCTAGAGAACTGAAGAGAAGAAAGACTGAGGAGAGAAAAATGGTGATTTCATTTTTGGACATGTTCAGAATTTGAGGTACCAGTGAAATATCCAAGTAGAGTTCTCTAGCAGTAGTTGGATATCTGGGTCTGTAACTTAGAGGAAAAAATCTGAGCTGAAGATATTTATGAATCATCAGCATACAGAAATCAAGAGGAACAGGTTGTCAGGAAGTATGTTAAACATATCAGATAATGGATAAGGAAGAACCTATACCCTACCCATACAGTGGAGCTTTTTAAAATTAATTTTCTTCTTTCCACAAGCACCTCCACTCTATACATTCTGCTTCTCCCCAAGGAGTCTGTGGCAAACTCTGCTAGTGGCAATCGTCCATATCCATTCACTCCTCCTGCTTTTTCTTTTTTAAATCCTCACATAAGGACATTTTTTCATTGCTTTTAGAGACGAAGGGAGGGGACAGAGAGAGGCATCAGTGTGAAAGAGAAACATCAATAGGTTGCCTCCTGTATGCACCTAGACTGGGGACTAAACCTGCAACCTAAGTATGTGCCTTGACCAGGAATCCAACCCTCAACCTTTTGGTGCATGGTATGATGATGCTCCAATCAAGTGAGCCACTCCAGCCAGGATCTCCTTCTGTCTTCATAGAAGACTGACTTTATTCAGCTGGAAATATGTCTAGCTATAAAAGCTTGATTTTCCAGGCTCTCTTGAAGCTAAAGGTGGTCATATGACCTTCACAACTTTTTTATACATATTCTAATATTAGCCATTTTAAAATTAAAAAGATAATAGAATACATACTTTTCTGCTCCTTGCAATTTTCATGTAAAATATTTTACAAGGAATTTCTAAATCTTTCTATATTTAATAAAATTTTTAGCCTTCAAGTTCCAAAGACTGTAAAATATTACTAGTATTTTCTCTCTGCTAAAGCATCCTAGAACTATGCTGTGTGTAAACTGAGACTTGGTATTTATCCTCAAGAAACCTATCACCTAGGAAAAAAGCAGTTTGTGTTTTTGTTTATCAGTAAAAAGAAAATTAAAATATTTTAAGAAAAGTAGGAAAAAAATAAATGTTGTATTCTGTGAGTTGCACTAATATGGAAACATTTGAAGATGGATGAAACTGAGAGGTAAAAGAGGGCAAATTAAGTGGGACTTTGGAAACCATAGATATATAATAATTTTGATGATAATGAGGGAGACCAACTTTCATTATTTCTTCAGAGTTAATATTATTCTCCATGACTAATTCCTTAATCCATTCCACAGATTAAGCCAAAATACAGGCAAGAATTCCAAATAATGGACTGGTTTATTTTTTAACCAAGTCCTATTGAACAATGAATGGTAGCCACTGGACTAGGCAGTCATCATTCAAAGATAAAAAGACACATTACTCTCCCCCTCAATGAGCTCAGTCTAATAGAATCATGTGTAATCAAATCAAGCCCTTGGATCTGGTTTCTAACTTCCATTTTCCAATAAAAGGGATCAGGGCTCCATGGAGATTTGGGTGATTCCAGGCTTGGTGCAGGGAAAGAACGAGATGAAATATCTTGCCCGGAAAAGTAAGAAATACTCAAAAGAATAATGAAAACATGTCAAAAGGATACAGAAACCAGCTTGAAAGGGCTCCACTAGCCAAATCTGAGACAGTTTGTACACCAAAAATCGATAATGATAGTAACAAATCATAACCCGTTGGATAAAATAGGAATGTATATGTCCATAAAAATAAAATAAATACATTTAAAGTTTAATAATTAAAAGAATTTTCACCAGCCCTGGCTGGTGTAGCTCAGTGGATTGAGCATGGGCCTGTGAACCAGAGGATCGAGGTTCGATTCCCAGTCAGGGCACATGCCTGGGTTTTAGGCCAGTTCCCAGCAGGGGATGCATGAGAGGCAACCATACATTGATGTTTCTCTCCCTCTCTCCTTCCCTTCCCCTCTAAAGACAAATATATAAATAAAAAGAATTTTCATAAGTCTCAGAGTACTTTTCTACAAAGTTCTTATTAATTGTGAAGGTACAAAGAATAACTTCACAATGGAGAAGCCTGGTAGACAGCATCTTAGGGTCACCCTCCAACACGTGTATGGCACACTTTCAAGAGGCTTGGGCAGAGGAGTTCATTCTACTCTTCTAGCAACTTTTCTGTAAGTTTGATGCTGTTTAAAAATAAAAGTACAGTTAAGTCCTCATTAAAGTTGTGCATAGGTTCTTGAAACTGCAGCAAAATGATGTATAATAAACAATTTTTACTATAGGCTAATTAATATAAACAAGAATTAAGTTCCTATAGCATCTCACCAATGTCATCACAAAAAGACAAAATAATGTTATTTGAGGATCTGCTATATTTAAACAATAAAGAAAGAATTCTGTACTAACACACTAGAAAAAATTTTAGCTTCATATTTGAATCTCCTGAGGGAGCTCAAGTCTTTCACTCTATGAGAAAGGCACTCAGCTCACCTGTGGTGAAGAACCGTTCATCAGAAGGGGAGACAAGGTAGGGATTTGTGGAAAAAGTCCCTAGTTAAAGTCCAACTAGGCTAAGAGGCATTTATTTGGGGACTTAATATAAGTCACTCTGACATGATAAGGTTGGTGTTTCCTATATAATTAAATGCTAGTTTAAATACTAATAAGCTAAATGTAGATATTACTACATTTGGTAATATAACTATAAAATAATAGCACAAGTCTCATAAGGCAATGTGGTCTATTAGTAAAAAACATAGTTTTCATAGAAATTCAGAGCTGGTTTAAAATCCTAATTCTATCCCAAATATACAGCTTTCAGATTCATCCTACATAAAAGTGCCAAAATTATCTGAAATAGATCTTATCATGCCATGCCTTTGTCAATGGCAAAAGTGTAAGATCCAAACTTTAGCATGACTTCCTCGCAGTTAGGTTCCAGTCTTCTTCTCTTCTCATGTTCTGCAGAATTTTATATTAGTCTCCAGAATAATAGTCACCAAATAATAGTCCCCAGAATACTACTGTGCTGGGAGATGTTAAGTGATATTCTACAAAAAAGAATTCTATTGTCCAATAAATTGTGCTCAGCTGGCATCTGCTCTGTGAAGTCTTCCTGAAATCCTTCTATAGATATTACTTACTCTCTTTTTATTCCCAAAGTACTTCACTTATATTGTATTTTGAACAGTTTTTAAAGTTGGTAACTGAATTCTGATTTACCTACAGCACAGGTAGCAAACACAAGGCCCACAGGCCGCATCCGGCCGGACACCTTGTTTCTACCGGGTGGCAGTGCTGAGCTCCTTGCCCCTAGTTAAGGAGTAGTTACATTTATACAGTCCTAGAATTGAATTCGGCCCTTTGAAGCCAATAGCAAGGCTGATGTGGTCTATAGTGAAAATGAGTTTAGCCCTGGCTGGTGTAGCTCAGTGGATTGAGCACGGGCCTGCGAACCAGAGGATCGCGGTTCGATTTCCAGTCAGGGCACATGCCTGGGTTGCAGACTGGTTCCCTGCAGGCCAACTCCCAGCAGGGGATGCACGAAAGGCAACCATACATTGATGTTTCTCTCCCTCTCCTTCCCCTCTAAAGATAAATAAATAAATAAATAAAATCTTTAAAAAAAAAAAAGAAAATGAGTTTGACACCCCTGAGTCCTAAAGTATAGCTATACTTAAGTTTTACATATTCAGTCTTCACATTTTTTTTCTAATAAATTCATTGTTGCACTAAAATCTAAAATAAATATGCACTAAAATTTAAGTAACATTTTTCATTCTTTCTAATAACATATCTTTCTGATAATGAATTAGATGCCACAGTATATTGCTACAGGGACATCATCACATTACAGAAGATACATGGGCTTTGAAATTAAAAAGACCTGAGTTAAACTTCCAGCTCTGCTGCGAACTAGGTGAGAAACAGTTATCTCACCTACAAAATGAAGATGATAATTTTATGCAGTTTGTTGATATTTTTAAGATAATAGGTAAGTCAATCCATATAAACTATACAAAACAGATAATACTTAGCACATAACAGATATTTTAAAATGTCAGTTTTTTGCTTCTTTTCCAAGCATGCTTACATATTAACTTTCTTACATCTCTAATTTGTAATAAAGTGGCACAAATGAAACATAATAAAATTAAATAAATCTGCTTACGTTTCTGCTTTTCAAACTGTTTACATAGCATGTCCTTTCTTAAAACCCAAGAGGGCCAAATTAGAGGGGAGAGTTACAAAATACGGATCTGTCCCCTATAGAAACCACCTTTAGAAGACACCTACTCTGGCTGGAAGGTTAAAAGCCACAGAACTCTGAAACATCAGATGAGGTTGCATCTGAGATATTCAAGTACTGATTTGTCAATTAGCTGCTCAAAGAGGGTTCACTGACTTCTTAAATTCTCAAATGCTCTTTTAATCTAGTCACATATCTGCTTTTTTGTTTTCTTAAGATACATTGATATTTCTATTGAATGTGGCATATTTGTGTATTGTACCCTTGGCAGGGCTATCAAATTAAATAAATAGCTCTCTTTTGGCTCTCTTTTGGAGATGTTTGGACTACCTTATATTTAATATAGTAAAGTAGAACTGTTATCAGTATTTTCTCTCTCTGGGAAACTAACCTGATTAGCAAGCCAATCATCCTGGTTGTGGCAGATACTTTCAAAGTGTTTATTAACTCTTTCCTTCTAATAGCATGCCACTACTTACCTCTTAGGCCCAACTCACATATCTCCTTTCACATGCTTTCCCGGATTATCACAGGCAAAAATTCATGCATGTCATCTTATGTCTCAATATGTACTTTTAGTACCACACCGTGTTGTTTATTTTTGTGCTTTCACTATCTTATATTAATTATTTTTATATTACCCTTGTGAAATAACACTTCTTTTTTAAAAAACACTTTATAGATGAGGAATTGAAGTACAGGCACAGTGAAATTTGTTCATGGATAGCCAAGTAGCAAGAAATCAAAGTGGTAAGAAAGTAAGATTCCAAACTCTCAAACAGAGCTCCTTTAGATTAGACAATGTTGCTTTCCCCTCCTTTTCCATTATTTTCAAGATTTTGAAAGTTATTGTAAATCTTGTCACAAACTCCAAATCAACTTTCCACTTAAGAATGCCAAAATAACTTTTCCAAGTTTCTGTACATAAGAACATCAACAGTTAGAAGCCTGTCAGCTTAGTCTCCAAGCAACCACGCTTCCTCCCGCCATCCTGGCCCAGCCTGGCACCACCATGAGGGTTTTCTATGTCCTGCTGCTGCCTCTCTGCCTATTCTTCTCCCAGGCGGCCCCAGGCACTGGCCTTCTTACAGGTCTATTCCACAGGTGTCCAGAATACCAATGTGGGAGGGACCTGCCACTTCTCCCCGTGCCCACTCTGCACTGGGATTGAAGGCAACTGTTACAAAGGGAAGGCCAAGTGTTGCCTCTGAGCTGGGAGCCATGGGACAAGACCAGAAGCCATGTGAACGACCTGTAAGCATTGTTTTAGTTTTAAAAAAGACCTTTAAAATAAAAGAACAGCAATAGTTATATGAAAGAATAAAAGCTATACTCCAAACTTTGACAAATAGAAAAATCTCAGAAAATGCAATTTTCTTTTAAGAACAGTACTTTTGCTTTTTTAACACTAGAATAAGTAATAATTTAGCTATATGCAATAGATGTACCTTGTAATCCTCTCTTGAGTCATCTAAGCAGACAGACCATGATGCCCTTGTCTACATTAGCACTGCTTTTACATATTTATTACAAGACATATATACCACAAATAGTATTTTACAAGCCTGTTTTCCTGACCAGGTAGTGAGCACCTTGAGACCAGCACCTATATTTTATTTGCCTTTGTATATCAGTATTACTTAATGTTTATTGAATGTTTACTATGTGCTAAGGGTTTCTGGTATACATTATCTCATTTAATCCTCAGACAACTTTAGGAGATTATTATATCAGTTTTAGGTTATATAATAAGCCCCTTAAGAGCTGGGACCTCTTTATTTCATTTACTAATATATCTCCTGTGCCTATTATAGCACTTGGCACTTAAAAAGCCCAACGTTCTGTAACGGACCCAGGGTATACAGATAGTAAAAGAGACTCGATTGGAATTCAGGTCTGCCTGACTTCAAAGTCTTACTTTGATTTCAACTTCCAGCTCAGAATTTGGTACAGAGAAGGTACACAGTGGACATTGAATGAACGAATAAACATGTTCTACCTTCAGGCTGCTTATCCACTTCACACTAACATTCTTCTACTTCTTCACTTCTCTATTCTAATTTTTAATCTCTAAGCCTAGGGTATAAGTCATAGCTATAAGCTTTCATTCTGCCTCCTTCCCTATCAGCAAACATTACCATTCTACACAGAGAAGAAAATATTTACTGCTGGAAAAACACATGGAAATTGCAGCATAGGAAATTATATGAATAGCTTATTACTTTTATTATATAAACATAATGTCAAATAGATTTAAACACAAAATGGAAAACTGATGGTCATAAACTTACAACAATTAACCTCAAATTTCCAAAAAAAATTTTGGTAGTTGATTTTTCTTTCTTATAAATGCAAATAAAAATTTATGAACACTGTGCTATTTTTTTAAATAAATAAACTTACTTAATTTTTTATGCTGTATCAATAAATCTTTCTAAATAATGATATCACTTCAAACTACAATAAACAGGGAAGTGAGTTGGGGGTGTCCTCTCCTGTAGTACCTGCTGTAGCAGGTCGGCTTTCAGCTGGCCCGTAGAAAAGCAAGGCACAACAATGTGGTTTTGGAATTCACTTAAAAACAAATGATTTCTGCCCTGGCCGGGTAGCTCAATTCGTAGAGTACTGACCTAATACACCAAAATTATGGATTCGATCCCCAGTCAGGCCACAAACAAGAATGAATTAATGAATGCATAAATAAGTGGAACAACAAATCTCTCTCTCCCCCCTTCTTCTCTCTCTCTCTCTCAAAAGTGTAATCAATAAATAAATGTATATAGTCTATAAATAAAAGTTATAGAAACATTTACTTATTATATAAGCACAAGTATTCTAAAACTACAAGGCCTCTGATAATCCTGAAGTGTGTGCTTATTTCTTTATTTTTATTTGTTAGTTTGTTAAAATGGTGACAGGAATTGAACAAATCTAGGCTACAATCCTCCTGGCTCTGCCTCTTAATAACTGTGTAACCCTGGGGCAAATTATTTAATATTTCTAAGCTCATTTTCCTGGAAATGTAGACAGTCCCTGATTCGCAGGACTGCTGGGGAGATTAGTCTGTGTAGTAATGAGCACAGTGCCACGCACACAGTGGAACTCAATAGACAATAGATATCTCTCTTTAGTTAGGGTCTGTGGCTTTATTTCATTCTGGTTTCATTATGAGATGCATTTACATCATTATTTCCTATAGCAAAGTTTCCTGTGTTTGATTCCCTCAATTTAAATAATCTTCCACCTCAAAAACTTATTAAAATATATATTAGGGGAAAAATATTCAAAGACTTTTCAGTCTACCTTTCCTACAAAAGAATGCCACAAAAAAGACATATATATATATATATGCATAAGGCTTCCTGGTTTTTTCCCCCCTGCTTATAAAAGCAATGCTGCATCTACCTTACTGACTTCCAACAGTCAGGTGGGCCTGGGCAGTCACAGTTCCAGGTAGATTGCTGTTACCTACAGCTGGATCCTGTAGGCACTTGAGTTCGAAACCTGTTTTCAACACTGAGTTTTCTTAGGGTATCTATGATTTCATTTTCAAAAGTTGTATCTACATATTATTTACCAGAAGAGGAAAACACAAGGCAGACAAGTATGGTTAACCAATCAAATTTGTAATAATTTTTAAGAATTACCTGATGAAATACAGGCTCCTTTACCTTTAGGTAAACCTGTAAAATATTAAAACGCATGTAAATGAAGAGCATCATGGAGCAGGAAAGAAACCCTATTGCATATCCCAAACCTCTCCTGCTTTCCTAGTCCTGTGACCTAGACCTGACTCCAGCCATATAAAACCAATCAGATTCGGTGGCACGCCACAGGAGGGCCAGTGCCCACAGGTGGGTCTCCCCCAGTACTAGCTCTACCATGGTAAACTACGCTTCACAACTGTTGTGGATGACTCGGGCCTCTTGGCCTCTGCATCAGTACCAAGGAGGGGCAAAAACGCAGATACTCACGACGGCTGAAGAGGTTATGCCTGACAACTCTGTTCTACAGCAGTAAGAACACTGGCTTTAGAGTTAGAGACATAAATTACATTTCAGACTCTGCCCCTCACTTGCTGCATGCTTTGAGCAAGTGTAAATAGCATCACAACCTAAAGACTAATTTTCCCTTATCTGGATAATGGGAATAATAATGTTAGGAAATAAGAAGGTAAAATACATGAAAAGTGTCTAGCATAATAGGTGCTCTGTAAGTGAAAACATCTAAAACAGATCTCTTGGCTTCTGCTTCCCAAAACCTCTAACTCAACTCACCTAGATGTGTTCCTAATTACACAAAACCTAGTTCTAGGCTCCTGAGTGGTTAAGTTCAATGCCTATTCAAGATTTAGCATGTATTTATTGCATTACAGGAGTATATCTTCAAAATGACATGGTAGAGAGGAATGAAAATTCAAATCACAATCTTAAAATGACTCCCAACACTTACAAGACAAAGTCTAACTTTCAAAGCCTTCCATGACGTCACTCCTGCCTCTGTTTGGCTTCACTGTTTTTCTCTTGTTTCTTTTTACTCCTAGGCTCCAGAAAGGACAATGCTCCCCCAAATGTGCTATATTCGTGTTTCTGTACCTTTAAACAAGCTGCTCTTCACTTTGTTCAGAAATCCTCCCCTGCTGGCAAACACTCATTTTTCAAGATTCAATTCAAACTGCACCTCTTTCTGGAAGTCTTTTCTGATCCTCTCTCAATTCAACAAAAGCAACCACTCATTTTCCTCTGTAGCCTCATTGTCCCTGTATACATGGTTCTATGCCTACAGACAATGTCAGTATTTAGAAATGTTTCACCATGCTCTTGGCCCAAGAGCCTTGTGAACTTCTTTTTTTTAGCTTTTCTTTTTTTACAATTTATTTAATTATTTTTCCAGTACAGTTTTCTGTCTATTACTCTCATCCCATCCCACCCCCGTGCTCCCCCCTCCCATTTCCACCCTTCTCAGTTGTTGTCCATGTATCCTTTATATATGTTCCTCTAAATCTTTCCCCTATTTCCCCTGAAATTCCCTCCCCTCTCCCCTCTGGTCACTGTCAGCCTGTTCTCTATTTCAGTGTCTTTGCTTATATTTTGTTTGCTTGTTTGTTTTGTTGTTTAGGTTCCTGTTAAAGGTGAGATCATATGGTATTTGTCCTTCAACTTCTAATTATCAGTTAAAACTCAGCTTAAGTGCCTCTCTATGGAAAGTTCCTTGACCTACCCAAGCAATCTTCATTGAATGAATATTCCTTATTTCATCCTTCTATAACTGTTTTTTGCCTCTATTACTGTAATTTATCATCTTTTGAAGCAATTCATTATTTACATGTTTGACTTCCCTACTAGAATGTACTACTTAAGCAAAGCAACTACTTCTTAGACATCTTTGTATTTTCTACTGCCTGATATGGTATATTTGCAGTAAAAGTTTGTTGAAATGAGTATCTCTCTACACAAAATGCAATTCACTTGCAGGGGAAAAGAAGCTATCTCGCCTTATTAGGAAAACGTTAAAAATAGACATATTAGGCTCAACAGAACTGATCTAATCTCTCCCTTTTTTACCAAATAGGAGGTAATATATCTATCTATGAGAAAAGTTTATTTTTGTCATTGCTACTGAACATTAGCCTTTTGAATTTCCCCCTATTTTTTTAAAAACCAGAGTTTAAAAAAGTTGTTTCAACTTTTTGTTGAGAAATAACACCTAAACAGGGGGGAAAAAGCAGTATTTGTGAGTTTTGTGTAGAAACATTTCAGTTTGAACAGCATGAAGCAAACACTGGAAGCAAAGTGTGCCAGACTTCACAACTGCCTAGCTCCCATGCTTAATCTGTTAGATGACACGTGACTTACTGTGGTTACTATTAGACTGAATAGAACTAAGGTAAAAAGCAGGTGGTAGTTTACTGAGTTCTTGATCTTGAAACATTCAAACCTTAAAAACAGAAAAAAAAAGAAAATGGCTTTAGAATATATAACTAGGAGAATAAATAAAATGCTGTTTTACCAGCTGCATACGAGCCTCTGAGTCTACTGATGCCTGTTTCTTCCACCCATACCCTGACCTTAGAGAACCTATTCTGTCCACGGCATCCAAGAGCCATGGGGACCAGGAGCGGCACCTTCCTTACACAGGGCCAATGAGAGGAGGCTCTCCCCTGAAAATCTGGAGTCTGGTAGCTGGACTAAGGCATACTATTACAGACAATATCATTCTGTTATAATTGTCTCTTTACTTACCTGTCTCCCCAACCAGACCGTGAATTCCTTGTGTGCAAGGATAAACTCTTTTTTCCATATATCCAGTCACTGGGATAGTATATTCAGTAAATAAGTATGAACAAATACACGGCCATCAGTTAAGTGTCCAATGTTTGAACCTATGTTTCAGTACAAGCAGCAGAAGAGTTCTCTCAGTTTACTAATTAATTGGCTGTGGGAAGTGGACCCAACTCCTATTTCCTTTCCTGTAAAGAAAATGGTAGCCCAGATGACTTCCAAGATCTCTTTTATCTTGAAATTCTGGAACTTGAGGACTTAGTAGTAAGAGCTCATCTGAATGTATTTTTTCTAGATCAGGGTAGCAAACTACAGCCCAAGGGCAATTTCCCAGCCTAAACCTGTTTTTTCATAAATAGAATTTTATTGGAACAGTCACACCTATTTGTTGCAATTCTCCCAAGTCAGGCAGCAAAGTTGAAGGGTGGCCACAGAGATCAAAGGCACAGAAAGGCCTAAATAATTACTATCTGACCCTTTACTGAGAAACATTTCAGAAGAACTCTTTTTTAAAACTATATTCTTTGAACTCTTCTGAATTTATGTATCTTTGGAAGATATTCTTGAGCTAGCAATCATATTGAAAATAATCAGATTGTTATCACATGAGGGGCTCAGAGATGTCTTGAGTATTAGTACTAAGAAACAGAACATATACTTAGAAGGTAAAGCTATTAAACTTACAGCTCAATTTCCAAATCTGACACTTACTAACTAAATGACCTTAGGTAAGTCACCTAAGCATAAGTTCTGCTTATATCTGTGGATGAAAAAGAAGTCCTACGGAAAGTAACTTCATGGGGGATCTGGTCATAAATTCGTTAAGTGGTCAGGTCATGGTGGGTAGCAATGTCCCAGGCACATACCTTTCTAGTAAAAGGGTTATCTTTGCCATAAGCAAGCCCTGTGCATCTAGGTTAACACACCCTTGTAATAAGCTTAACCACACTTAAGAAAGTACATAAGCTTGTATACTATCCAATCCCTGCCTCGCTTTCTCTAATCTTCATGTAATCTTTCCTAGTTCCCTCTTTAATTACAAATGGATAAAATAAACCTGCAAAACTGTCATTCTCGGAGCATTTGAGATCTTGCTTTCCAGCAATTGTCATCATTTTGGGCTCAAATAAACTTTTAAAAAACCTCTTTACGAATGTTTCTTTCATCAATATATCCTTAGACCTAATTACTCAATCTGTCTGGGCTTCACTTCATCACCTGTAATATGGGAACAATATGCATTTATCTTATGCAACTGTGAGAATTAGAGATGACTTAGTATTGCTAGAACAATTAGATGTACAAAGTAGATGTACATTATTTTCATGGTATAATATATAAAATATTTATTTAAACATGTATACATTCATAACTCAAAGAAGGGCAAATGATATAGCTTAAGTCAAACTTAAGTAAGAGTCCATCTAAACTGGCTGTAGGGTATTGAGAACAAAAGTTAATAAACATTATAACTTCCCAGAGACTACACTCTCTATATTAAGATTACAAGTATCATAATCTACACCATTACAATCTCTCGGTAAGACTAACTGGGTTAGTTATACAACTTAATTTGTTATGAGGCCAATATGAATTTTAAAATACATCAAACAACAGAATTTTAAACCTAAATACTTACATGCAGTACACAAATACACAACAGCTGTAAATCATTGGGAGTTCATCCAATAGCTGTAAGAAACAAAGGCAAATAACAAGACACGAGTATTGTAGAGATGTAATTATACAAATCAAAATAAAACATGATTAAAATGGTCACCTCATTACCTATTATGTTTTACTAATTCATTTACATATTTATTATTGTCTAATTTACACTGTTTATTTTTGTCCTAATGTACATGCCCAAGTATAATGCAGGACTCACGGGGCGGCTCAGATCATTTGGTATCACAAACTATAATACCATACTTCCAGGAAAGAATGATGTCCACCACGTCGAGGCCTGTGGGTCCCATCAGCATTCTTTTGCATTTCTGCCCTTTCCTGTAGCACTTAAACTCAGTAAAATGTCCACTAACATACATAGGAAGGAGTATTAATGGTCAGGAAAGTCACTTAATTAATCTAAGAAACCTACATCTCAGAGAAATAATATTATTATTAGCAATAATAATTATAGCTATTATGTATTAAACCAGAGTGAGACATTATGCTAAGTGGTATAGATAAGTTATTGCCAACTCTTAAACCAATCCTGAACCCAATCGTATGTGTGGGGAATAGTCTGAAGGGAGAAAGCACAGATGTGGGGGAACAGCCAAGCGGCTACAGCAGTCTAGGCTAAGGAAAGTTGCCACTTGAATTCAGGTAGCAGAATCAGAACAGACATAAGTGAACAGTCTTGAGAAATACTTAGGAAGTAAAATAAACAGGGCGTTGTGGTTGATTTGATACAAAGGTGAGGGATGTCTATGATGAATGCCTGGTGTTTTGCCTAGACATTTCAGATGATGGTAGTCCAGTTTACTCAGATTGTGGAAACACAGAAAATTACAAGAACAATTTTCAATATGCTGAGTTTGAGGTACCTGTGAGGCAGCCAGGTAATGTCAATCAGGCAACTCGAAATACAAATCTGTAGTGGAAAAGAAATGTCTGGACTCCAGATTTTGAATGCTTGTTTATTTGTTTAAAGAACTGAATTGAACTGAGTATAGGTTCAATATGTTCAAAGAGCACAGATTTTATTTTTATTTATTTTAAATTGGTATTTATTTATTTTAGACAGAGGGGCAGGAGGGAGAAAGAGAGGGAGAGAAACTCTATATGAGAGATCACCATGGATCAGTTGCCTCCCACACACATCCCAACTGGGCATAGAATCTGCAACCCAGGCATGTGCCCTGACTGGGAATCGAACTGGCGACCTTTTGCTTTGCAGGATGATGTTCAACCTGCTGAGTCACACTCGTCAGGGCCAAAAGAGCACAGATTTTAAAATCTGGGTGTACAAATAGAATAGCTTTATTTTAAAACCATAAATAGCAAAATTATGACTGGTAAGAGAGCACAGAGTTCCAGAGTAGGGAAGGGTACAGATCTGAAGATGAATCTGGAAAGGCAGGCAAGGGCTAAATCACAAAGCCTGAGGTTCAAATTTATAAGCTTCAACTATAAAAAGTGACATGATGGGAGAGCAGGGACTATATTTTACATATCTCATCCCTGGCACTTAGGCAAAGCCTAGCAAATATTGCTCAAAGAATAAAAACAATTAGTTTTGTTTGTAGAAAGAGCTACTTCTGTTCCAGTGTAACAAATGGATAAGGAAAATTGGGAACACCAATGATGGGAATCTGGGTTGGAGATGATGGATTAGGGTAGTAGCAATACAGAGAGGCAGAGGCAGATGTATCCAAGAATTATGAAAGTTGAATCAAGAGGTTTTAGTAGTTGTAGAGGTGAGAAAGTAGGAGAAATTAAAGATGATTCATAGGTATTTGGCTTGGGCTTTCAGTGTAAGATGGTTTCATTCACTAAGATAGGGAACAAAGGAAAAAGAAAGGTAGCATTTATAAGTAGAACATCTGTTGTTTATAAAGTCTGAATTAGCTTACATTATTACCTAACATTTATGCTATTTACATTTTTGTATTATAAATAAGGTTATAGGTGAGCAAGTGTTTTTCTTTGGTTTTATTTTCTAGGAAAAGTAAATTATTTTAGTTATGAGAAACAGCTAAATGCATTAATTTTTTTACTAGCATTTATTTTTTCTATATCAAACCTATTATATGTTCATTACAGAATACTTGGAAAAGGCAGAAAAACACAAAGAAAAAATTAAGAAACTGCCTTTAATTTTATCCTCCCCAAGATTATCAATAACTGTACATTTTGATTACTGAAAGCAAAATGAATGAGTTGAATGAGTAAATAAATGAAAAAGGTCTGGGAGAAGACTTCAAAGACTTAAGATCTTTATGTTCTTACCAGACTCAGTACAAGACACTGTCCTAAGGCAAATAAAGGAAAAAAAGAATACGAAACGAAAGTTGGACCCTAATCTTGTCTTTAACTTCCTGTGTAACTTTAGTCAAGTTACTTCCCTGTTCTTAGGCTGTTTTTTCATTTATAAAATTTGTAGATTGGACTAAATTTTTAAAAACCCTCTAATATTAAAGCTCGATGACTTTGAATTGTCCTTTGGTACCTTTACCCCTTATTTGAAGGCCATTGTTCACTCTACCCCATCTCCACATGCATTGCTATTGGCTAGTTGCCACAAGAACGTAACACGTGAATACTGAGGATGGAGTTAGTCATGCTTAATGCTACGTTTCACAAGAACACACATAACTTAATAGTTCTCAAAGGAGTGAATCACTAACGATGGATGAGTAATGGTGGTGTTCAGACTGGCTGAAGAAAATTGAAGGAAACTACTATTTATTAAACATTTATTTACCAGGTCCTATCCTGGTATTGTACTTTCACACATGCCAGTCAACTGATCCTCATAATACTCTTAACAGGTATTATTAGACCTATTAGATAGATGAGAAAACACTAAGGTTCGTCAAGGTTAAGGAGCATATCTACACACAAACAGCCAGCAAAGGGGTAGAATCAGAACTGGAACCTAAGCAGCCACCTAGACATAATAAATCTGAAGAAAATACCATTCGTGCTCTAAATCATTCTCAAGGCAGAACTGTCAATATTTTGCTTGAGTTCACTTTAGGCAGAGCTGGGCCTCCAATATCTCTATTGCTACAATGAGCTAAGTTCAGGCTGGCAGAACGGTTCACTGATCACCAGAGCCAGGTAAGTGGCAGCACTGTCATTTCTTACTTTACTTCAGTGACTGTGTATAACAAATGATGGCCTAACACAGTAGAGTCAAATTTATTCTGAAAGGGGGCAACACAGGGAGCCACTAAAAAGATGGAGAAGTCCTCTGATACTGATACATGTCCTCCTCCTCATTCACTGGGAAAATGGGTCATGTCATTTCTGCCCAGTTAGACAAGCACAAAAAACCATAACTTTGTAGACTAAAAGGAGAAGAAAATAAGGCATTTGTATAATTTGCCCATGATAAAGTAGTGTTATGGTGACGATAGAGCGCAGAATCAAAGATCTCAGGATCAAAGGCCATCCAAATGTGTGCTATCTTGCTAACAACCTTGCCAACAATTGAGATTATGTGCCAAGCAAAGTGTGTCCCACCTTTGCTCAAAATCCATTAATGGCTCACAGAGGATAAAGTCCAAGAGGCTTAGATCTGTCCTCTGGTTAGTTTCCCAAACCACATCTTCATGCAGTTCAATGCCTGTCCCAGAGCAGGTACTTGATAATTTAACACATATTACTACTGGCCGCACTACTGCCATCATCACCACGTACTTCCAGTGCCATGGCTACAACCACAATGTACTACTTGCAGTGCCCTGAGATACCAGCCGCACTCTCGCACCTCTGTGCGCTCCAGTTGGCCTGGCAAATTCCTACTCATCTCTGATAATGCAACTCAAAACACGTGTCTGAGTCATCTGTGTGAAACCCATTCTCTGATCTTCCTACCCTAAATAATGAATTTCTTTTTCTATTTCCATAGGACTTTGTATGGCCCTTTATCACTGCGTTCTATCTTCGCTCCTAGACAAATGACTCCCTGAGGAAAAAACATCATCTTTACACTTGTGCATACCTGTTGCCAGGTACCAAATACACAATTTTGAACTAATTAAAGTGTTTGTTCAGCCTGTGCTCAGGCACCTCCAAGGACAGAGGACTCAAGATCTCCCAAGGCAGTCTTTGCCATCTACTAGCTTGGACAATTCTTCCCTATGTTGATCAAGATGTCTCTTCATCTTTAACGCCCCTAGGACAACATGGAATAAACCTAATACTCTCAACAAGTCAACCCTTAAACACTGATTCATAAAACATTTATGCAGTGCTATATGGCAATCCTGTGATATAAACAAGGGATACACCAAGGTCAACCAGAGAGAGAGAGTCCCTGCTCTTATGTAACTCACATGTTGATAGAGAAGTCAGAGACATATATAGTATATTTATAAACACTGGTAAGAGCAGTAATAGAGATGCACAGAGTGTTATGGAAGAACATGTGAAAAGAATATATCCTGCCCTGGAGCCATGGAAGGCTTCCTAGAGGGGCTGCCACCTTGCCTGAGACTTTGAGGAACAAACAGCAATTGTCCATGGGAGAAAGGGAATGCAAGAGGGCCAGGCACGAACAAATGCACAGAATAGAGAGGCTGGTGATTAGAGCTCAGTGTGGCTCACTGAGCATGTCTTCTGTTCTTTCAGCTAAATATAGTCACGTGCTGATCACACAGTGACATTTCCCACCATCTTGGAATGAACATATGACAGTGGTCCCATAAGATTATAATGAAAGATGAAAAATTCCTATCACCTAGTGATGTTGTAGTCAAAGTTAAGTCTTAGAGCACACATTACTCATATGCCTGTGGTGATGCTGGTATAAACAAAACTACCGCATTATCAGATGTTTAAAAGTATAGTACACACAATTACAGTAGTAGGCTATACCACCTAGATTTGTGCAAGTGCACTATGATGTTTGCACAAAAATGAAACTAACGCATTTCTCAGAACATATTCCAATGTTAAGCAGCACATGAATGTGTTCCCAGTTCCTTCCCCTCAGGCATCATGAGTAGGTTTTGAGTGCTTTCACCATTCCAGTGTCTTTCATCTGAACACATGCTACATTAGTCCTCAGAACTGAATGCAATATTCTTGCCATGATCTGATCAGCACAGAGTAGGCGAGACTTTCCCTTTGCTCACTCAGATGCCTAGTCTTGCCTGACATCTTGTCTCAGCACATTCATCTGGTTGTTTCTTCATATATATGGGACAGATAAATAAATGGATAATATGGGATTCAGCAAAATTAAAAACTTTTTTGCTTCAAAAGATGCTAGTAAGAGAAAGAAACCCCCCCACAGAATTTGCAAACTATATATTTGATCAGGGTCTAGTACCCATAACAAAGAATTCTTACAACTCAATAAAAAAAAGCAATTAACCAATTTTTAAAAATGAGCAAAGGGCCTTGGCTGGTATGGCTCAGTGGATTAAGTGCTGGCCCAAGAATCAGGGGGTCACTGGTTCGATTTCTGGTCAGGGTACATGCCTGGGTTGTAGGACAGGTCCCCAGCAGGGGGCACTCAAAGGACAACCACACATTGATGTTTCTCTCCCTCTCTTTCTCCCACCCTTACCCTCTGCCTAAAAATAAATAAATAAATATTTAAAAAATAAAAAAATAAAATTAAAATTAAAATGAGCAATAAAAATGAGCAAAGGGCCATCTGAATAGATATTTCTCTTAAGAAGCTATACAGATAGCCACTAAGCACATGAAAAGATGCTCAACATCTTTAGTCATTAAGGAAATGCAAACCAAAACCACAGTGAGATACCCCTTCACACCCATGAGAACAATATAATCAAAAGGACAGACAATAACAAGTATTGCCAAGGATATGAAGAAATTGCTGGTGGGAATGTAAAATGGTACAGTCACTTTGAAAAACAGTCCGGCAGCTCCTCAAAAGATTAAACATAGTATTACTATATGACCTAACAATTCCACTGCTAAGTATCCTACACCCAGGAGAACTGAAACATATCTACAAAAACTTGTATATGAATGTTCATAGCAGCATTATGCATGAAAGCCAAAAAATGGAAATAACCCAAATGCCCATTAATTGACAAACGGATAAACAAAATGTGGTATATCTAGACAATGGAATATTAGTTGGCCTATATAAAAGAAGATAGACACACCTGGTTGGTGTAGCTCAGTGGATTGAGCACAGGCCTGCGAACCAGAGGATCACGGTTCAATTCCCAGTCAGGGCACATGCCTGGGTTGCAGGCCAGTTCCCTGCAGGCCAACTCCCAGCAGGGGACGCACAAAAGGCAACCATACACTGATGTTTCTCTCCCTCTCTCCTTCCCCTCTAAAGGTAAATAAATAAAATCTTAAAAAAAAAGATACTTACTGTCAAAAAAAATAAAAGTAGACACAAAAGGTCATATTTTGTATGATGCATTGCTAAGAAATGTTTGGACTAGGCAAATCCACAGAGACAGAGAGTAGACTAGGGGTTGTGAGGGGCTAGGTAGAAGGGCTAGTGACTACTGGTGGGTTTCTCTTTGGGGTGATGAAAATGTCCTAGAATTAGATTCTATTTGAATGCCTTCAACTTTTATAGATTCTTCCCAAGCTCCTTCATGTTGCCATAGATTCTTTGTACTTCTTTAAAAATAATTTTAGTATTTTATTATGTTTTCCCAGCCAGAAAATATAAGATTTTTTTTGTGCTTGATTAGGTCAGCCCGGTGTCTTATCATTTGCATATTCTCCAAGTCCAGCGTGGCATGCACAACAGACATGACACTTTCTTATAAACATGTGTTGAATATTAAAGTGAATCTATTAATTAATTCTTATACATTTAATATGGCTACAATTAATAATTCATAGGCTGCTGTATATACAGACTCTTCTAGAATTAACACTGTCAGTAGCCTTACGTGGCTACTGAGCACTTGAAATAAACCTAATCTAAGATCCACTGAAACTATGAAATATAGATCTGATTTTAGGGCATGAAGCATTTCATTAATACATTTTTTATATTATGGGTGGAAATAATCCTTTGGGTATATTGGAGTAGATAAAATACATTATTAAAATTAATTTCACTTATTCTTTAATGTGTTTTTTATTGGTGTGGCAACTTGAAAATTTTAAATTACATATGTAGTGCACACTATATTTCTACTAGACAGTGCTGTTCTAGAAGTTTCCGGATGGGTGATGGGGAAAAGAGAGGTCAAAGATTGAGGACTAGATACATAGTCTCCTTAGAGAAAGGGCAACAAATAAAACTGCTTGCATAGCTCTAGAAGTTTGCTAGCTAGAAGAAACAGACCATTCAAGTGGACTCGGTAAGAGTGAAACATGAGGGAATGCAGGCATCTAAGAATAAAAATATATTATTTTGATGAACTGATTATGTCTTCTTAAGATGTCTCTATCGGACTCTATTTTTTGATCTGCTCTAAAATTGTACATACCTACACAGAGGGATCAAAAAGTTATACCCGCACTTATCATGGACCACTTTTTGCTTGCCTCTTTACTTCATTTAATCAATCTGGATCCTCTGGCCTGAAGTAAAAACTCCAGAGATTTTTTTCCAGTCTCTTGTCTCAATCATCCTCTAGCAACATGATCTTTTCTCAAATTTGAAGTGTCTCTGGATTAGGAGAAATAAGCATTTAGTCAATTCTGTCATTACTGACCTGCATTTCATATTTCAGAGTCATGTGGAAGCACCAGGATCCCATGCCTACCACTGAAATTAAAACAAACAAACACAACAATTAGCATTAAATTCTTTGGAGGTGGACAGAGTGACTTCAGAAAACAATAAGACATTGCAAAGCACTGAGCTGTTTTTTTAATTTTATTTATTTTTAGAGATAGGGGAAGGGAGAAAAAGGGAAACATCCGCGTATGAGAAACGTGGATTGGTTGGTTGGTTGCCTCTCGCACGCCTCTAACCAGGGACCTGGCCCATAACCCAGGCATGTGCCCTGACCAGGAATTGAACCTGCAACCTTTTGGTTTGTAGGAGGATGTCCAACCCACTGAGCCTCCCCAGCCCGGGCTCAAAGCCCTGAGTTTTAGGGAGTACAAAGTTTATGAAACCTGCGGCAGGATATAGTAGACCGTGTAGAAGCTCTATAATTATAATGACATTCTGGTATAGAAAAAAAGAAATACAGTGTCAGTTCTTTTAAATTCCCTCTAATACCTGATTTACTAGTTTAATCACTATTCTCCATTCTTTCTTTAAAATATATTACCTGATGCTCAGGGTAAGCTTTAATGCCATGGATGGTTAGCTAGTCTTCACTACTTGGCACATCTGAGCCAAACAGCTGAAGTGTATGCTTACTAAGTGTCGGTCGGCTATGTTTATTCCCAAACCTGTTTAATGGCACTGTACTTAATTATCAGAACTATGACTGCAAAAAGAGAGCTACCGTTTCTACAAAAACTATTTTAAATGCTTAAAATGCATTCAATAAAAGTAAGTTGCTAGTAAAAATTGCTGTTGAAATTAGGCGTGGATAAGATATATGTTACGGATTAGAAAAAACAGTAAAAATCTAAGATTCTACATTCATGTCTCAAAGTTCTTTCCAAGTGCCTCTATTTTAAATAAACTGCTTTCATTTTAGGGTTTAAAAAATGTTTTTAGAAGACTAAGCAGAACTATAATTAGAATCCTATATTCAAAGGCCATGCCCCATACCATATAATCATCAAAGATGGTACGACTACATTTTAATTAAAATAAACCTTGAAGGTGGGTGTATATATATGTTTTCAATAATTACATGCTTTGACTTTTTAAAAATCAACTGACCGAATATCAGCCCCTATCACATGTGGTAATTGAGCTTCTAATGTGATTCCTCAGCTTCTGTCAACAAGCATTTATTAAGAACCTATTTGCCAAAGTCAGTTACAGATGCTGAGGTACAAAGATAAGGCCCAGCCCTTGGCCTTAGTGAAGCAGATAGTCTAATGGAGGGCACAGGCCGATAACTGGAAGAGGCCAGTACCTGGAGGTATGATATGGAGATATGCAGAGAGTACCACGGGAGCACAGAAGAAGGGCACTTACGAAGAAAGTTAGAGTCGTGCGGATACCTGGAGACTCAGCCTTAAAGATGCATAGAGGTTAGGCCAACAAACGTAGTCAATGTGGGCATCACCAATAATTCGTACAAAGCCACTTGAGAAAAATTTCAAACTCTTTGTTACTCTTGCTTTTTTCAAAAAGAAAATCACCACACAAATGATTAGATTCTTTTTACTGCTCAAAATGAGACAAGAGAAGTAAAATGTTATTGTACTTGTTTTATTAAAGAAATGGGGAAGCAAGATGGTTGGTGTCTTTTTGTGAAAGGAGAAATTAGAACATGCAAAGGTAGGTAAGTTAATGGAAGGGTAAAAAATAAACACCGTGAATTATTTAAAGTCACACAATATGCTATGAAGTAAAAAAATAAAAACACAGTGGGATGACCTCTCACCCCAAAAGGGAGACTGGCCGCTTAATCACGCCTCACTCGAGGATCCAAACCTTTTCAAATGTTCTCTTGGTGCTGTTTATACATAGTGCAAAAGTCTGATTTTTCTAGAGCTCTGTAAAATTTATTTCTTTCAACAACCCATTTGAAATGCAAAGTAATGTAACAGAACAGCATCACCTTCCTCCACACGGTATTTTAAATTTTGATACTTTAAAGCAAACCACCAATATTTGCAAAGTTTACCACCTTGATAGAGATACAATTTACTGGTATATTCTACAAAATTAATTTACTGAAGTGCACAACTTGATTTCCAGTACTCTCATGAAGTTAAGCAACCATCATCCTAATTTTAGAACATTTTCATCACCCCAAAGAGAAAGCTAATACCTATTAGTAGTCACTAATATCTATCCATCCTGGTATCTATCCCCTTCTGATATCTATCCCCTGATAGATATACCTCCTGATATCTATCCCTTCCTCAGCCCTAGAAAACCATTAACTTACTTTCTGTCTCTACAGATTTGCCTGTTCTGAACTTCTCATGTAAATGGAATCATACAATAGGTAGTCTTTTCTGTCTGCTTCCTTTCACTTAGAATAACATTTTCAAGGTTCATTCATGTTATAGCATGTATCAATAACTCATTCTTTTATGGATGAATAATATTCCCTTGTATGGACATACTACATTCATTTATCCACCCATCACTAGCTTATGGACATTGTTCTAAATTGCATGTTTGTGTCCCCTCTAATTCATATGGTGAAGCCTCTAACCCCCAACAAGATAGTGTTAGGGGGTGGGCCTTTGGGAGGTAATTAGGTTTAGATGAGGTCATGAGGGTGGGGCCTCATAATGGGATTAGTGTCCTTGTAAGAGGAAGAAAAAGGACCTCACTCTCTCTGCACCTGCAAGCAACAAAAATGGGCCCTATGAAGACACAGGGAAAACATTCATCTGCAAGCTAAGAACAGGGCTCTCAACAGGAACTAACTAGACCAGCACCTGTAACAAAATAAATGTCTGTTGTTCAAGCTAGTCAGTCAATGGTATTTTGTTAAGATGCTTCAGCTAAAACAGATGTTTACGATTTCATGTTTGGCTATTATGAATAATGCTGTGTGAACATTCATACACAGGCATACCTTGTTTTGTTGTACTTCACTTTATTGCCCTTCACAGACATTGCCTTTTTCTCAGATTGAAGGTAAGACCCTCCACCAGTGAAGACTACAACTCACTGAAGGCTCAGATGATGGCGAGCATTTTTTTAGCAATCAAGTATTTATAATAAATTAAAGTATGTACATTGCTTTTTTAGATATACTGCTATTGCACACTTGATGACTACAGCACAGTGTAAATAAAGCTTCTATAAAACGCACTGAGAAACCAAAAAATTCGTGTGACTTGCTTTATTACGATACTTGCTTTACCGTGGTGGTCTGGAACCAAACCCACAGTATCTTTGAGGTGTGACTGTAATCTAGAGATGATTTGAAGTATACAGGAGAACCAGAGTAAAGACAGTTTATTGTTAATTGTTGCTGGAAAATTGGGCAGATACACACAAAAATATGAAACTAGACCCCCTTGCACCATCTACAAAAATAAACTTCAAAATGGATTAAAAACTTAAATGTAAGATTTGAAACCATAAAGCTCCTAGAAGAAAACATAGGCAGTAAAATCTCTGACATTTGTCTTAGCAATATTTTTTTCTGTTATATATCCTTGGCAAGGGAAAAAATAGATAAATGGGACTATATCAAACCAGAGTTTTTACACAGCAAGGGAGACCATCAACAGAATGAAAAGACAACTTTCTGAATGGAAGAAAATATTCATCAATGATACATCTGATAAGGGGTTACTATCCAAAATTTATTAAAAACTCATATTACTCGACATCAAAAAAAACCCAACCCAATTAAAAAATAGACTGAGGATTGAATAGACACCTCTCTAAAGAGGCATACAGATGGCCAGCAGACATATGAAAAAATACTCAATGTTGCTAACTATCAGAAATGAAAATTAAAGCCACAATGAGTGTTCACCTCACACCTGTCAGAATGGCTATCATCAGTAAATCCACAAATGACAAGTGTTGGTGAGGATACAGAGGAAAGGGAACCCTCGTGCACTGTTGGTGGGAATGCAGACTGCTACAGCCACTGTGGAAAACAGTATAGAGGTTCCTCAAAAAATTAAAATGGAACCACCTTACGATGACCCAGTGATTCCACTTCTGGGTATTTATCTGTAGAAACCCAAAAAAACTAATTTGAAAGAATGTATGCACCTCAGCGTTATTTATAGTAGCCTAGATACAGAAGCAACCCAAGTGCCCATCAGCAGATGAGTGGCTAAAAAAATTGTGGTACATATGTACAAAGGAATATTACTTGGCCATAAAAATGAAATCTTACCATATGAGACAGCATGGATCGACCTAGAGGGTATTACGTTCAGTGAAATAAGAGAAAGACAAATACCATGTGATTCCACTTATACATACAATCTAAACAACAAAATAAATGAACAAACAAAATTCAAATGAACTTGTAGACACAGAGAATCGACTGCTTGATGCCAGAAGGGAGAGGGGTTGAAGAACTGGGTGAAAGAGGTGAAGGGGTTAAGAAGCACAAATCGGTAGTTTCAAACCAGTCACGGAGATGCGGGCCGCACCACGGGGAGCACAGTCCATAGTGTTGCCATGACTGGGTGCGGGCCGGGAAGGCGCTGGGGTGGGGAGTGGGGCCCTTTGTGAGATGTGCGACCATCTGACCATTGTACTGTACACCAGAAATCAGTATAAAATAATGTTAAAGATAAACTGCAATTGGGAGAAACAGTACACAGGAAGATGTGCAGAGATTATTTGCAAATACTAATGCCATTTTATATTAGGGACTTAGGCATCCTCAGATTTTGGTATCTGAGGGGGTCCTGGAACCAATCCCCTGTGGATACTGAGGGACAACTGTATACATATACATACAGAGATTAACATGATCAGTTTTACATTCTAAAATACATAACTCTAGTTACAGGGAAGAACAATGTCTACAGGAGTAGTCTCCCAACTTTGACAGCAAAAAAAAATTTTTAGCAGCCCCATAAATGTATCTTATTTATAAATTGCATACCTACTGTGGCCTATGGTAAGGACCGGCATGATTTGGCCTCTGCCTAAACCTCCCCAACCTCCTATTCTGCCACCTTTCCCCTTCACTACTAAAACTATTAGGGGAAAGTGAACAGATAATTATAATATGGTATATCAAGTGCAGCAACAGAGATGTACGTTGTATTGACTGGGAGTACAGAAAAGGGCCATTTAGTTCTATCAGGGAGCTGAAGGTTTAAAGAATGGCTTTCTAGAGTATATGACACGTAAAATGAATCCTGAATGACAAACATGGTGAGCTTACTAGACAAAAGAGGTTAAAGGCAGAGACGTATACAGATGTGTCACTAAGAACTGTGAGTAGGTGGACAAAGCTACAGTGTGATGTACATGTGAGAGGGCCGTGGAAGATGAGGCTAGTAAGGCAGAGAATACAGATTAGGCTCAACCTGCCAAGAAATATATATTTTCAAATTGGTTCTTTCTTTAAAGGAAAAATGGTTGAACGAAGGAGGCCTGCCTGGCTAGAGAAAACTGATAAAATTTAGCACAATAAACCACTTTTCAGCATTGGCATGCTATAATTTATCAACAGGTGCATATTTTCTGAAAGCTTATCCAAATTGACACAAATAAAAAAAACTCAAGAATGGGAAGGTGAGTTACTTAGGCCAACAGAACAAATGTGAAATATGTGAAAGTTAAACAATATTCATTGATCATTAAATTACACAAATTAGAAATTCTGGAGATAACTCAAATCTAAGCATTTTTCTTTTTTTCCTCTTGCATATAAATTGATTGGTCCAATCACTTGGAGAATGAAACATTTAATTAATATAAGGGTGACTCTTAGCTAACATTTTATATAATGTTTCCCTTGAAAAGATGGAGTCATCAAAGTTAAAATAAAATTCACAGTTATAGGAATTATCTAGAGCATTCCAAAAATCAAGTAACAGGGACAAGTTTTCCTCTCCGGCCATGGCTGAAAAAACTGAGGCAGTCAAAATAGTAATGGAATTGGAATAGAGGTCAATGTCCCATCTGCATCTTCTGATTAAATGTTCATTTCATAGCACTTGACTAGAGTTTTTAAGAGCCTCTCAAGCATATAATAGAATTTCACTGTGTTGGAACATCTTGATTCAAATACTTTGGCATACTACCAAAGTGTTCAAGGTTACAACAGAATAAAGATATTTTCTGGTACATATTTATTTTGACTGTAGAAGAGTGCACAGTGGCTTTGGAATCAGACCTTAACTAGAAGCCCAGGTCTATCACTTACTACTTATCAACCTGAGTAAGTTGCTTAAATCTCTTTGAGACTCAGTTGACTCATCTGTGAGATAAGAATAACAATGTTTATTATGAAAGGTTGCTTGAGAATTACCTAGCATGTATCTGGCATAAAATAGGTTATCAAAATTTTTTATTTTCCAGTCCCTAACTCAAGCTATGAGAAAATTCATGTACATAGAAAATGGAATACTTAGATTTTGGAAGTAGGTTAACTTATTTGCCATGACACAAAATTAAAAGCCCAAGAAATACCCAGTTTCTTTAAAATTATATCATTATTTACCATAATGCATAAGAAGGGGCCCAGCATAGATGAAGAAGGACATATTAATTATAAAGTATCAAAGGCATTAACAGTATAATGTGTGATTGTTTTAAATCTATGAACGGTTTAGTGTTATTGGTAGTGTCAAAACAATGTCAGCTACAAGTATAGGGCATGCAGAATTGTACTTCCCAGTTAAAGTTAGCATTCACATTAGAAACGAAATGCACTGTCGTATTAGAGAGGGAGTAGAGTGCTACGGTTAAAAACATGAGCCTTGGAGAGCTGTCCTAGAAAGTTTGGACTCTATCCCTAAACTGCTGGGAAGCCATTACGGCACAGGTGGCAAACACAAGGCCTGCCAGCCAAGTCCGGCCCTCCACCTTGATTTGTCCATCTCAGTACCTTGTTTCTACCCGGTGGCAGCGCCGAGCTCCTTGCCCCAGTGAAGGAGCAGTTACATTTATACAGTCCTAGAGTTACATTCAGCCCTTTGAAGGACAACCTCAAGGCTGATGTGGCCACAGTGAAAATGAGTTTGACACCCCTACATTAGGGTATTTAAGAACAGCTTTTCTAACTGTCTGCCACCTACTCTAAAGGGAATTGATCACTCACTCCCTTTTCTAATCTATCATTAATCTAGTATATAACCTTATTGTAGTAATACACAAAGAGAAGCCAGAATATCCTATTTAGTTTTATCAATGTGTTTTAGATTACTTTTTTCCTTCCCACTCCACATAAGGATGCTGCAACATTAGTAGGTGGGCAACTACATTAATCTAGCAACTCATGGGCTACAGTAGTAACCACATTACTGTAGTAGGCAGGCAACGGCTCCGAAAGATGTGTACCCCCTAACCCTGTGACTATGTTGCTTTAAACAGATTATTACAGTATGCCCAACCTAATCGCCTGAGTCGTCAAAAACAGGAACCTTTGGGAGATGTGACTATGGAAGAATGGTCAGAGATACGTAAAGTTACTAACTGTGAAGATGGAGGAAAGGGGTATGTGCAGCCATATAAGCTGGGAAAGACAAAGAAATTGACTCTCTCCCTAGAGACCCTCCAGAAAGGAACACAGAACTGCCTATACCTTGATATTAGCCCAGTGAACCTTGTGTCAGATTTATAATCTACAGGACTGTTAGACAGACAGTACATTTATCTCATTGTCTAACCCACTTAATTTATGGTACTTTATTATAGGAGCAATAGAAAAACAATGTGATCACTAAAACTTGGTTAACATATTAGCTACTGAACATGTACCTGAATTGCCTTTTAAAAATTAATAAGAACTTTGGCTCATTTTCAAACTCTCAAGAAAAGTAAAAAGGCAAGCTGAAGACTGAGAAAAATATTCACAATTCATATAGTACATAACAAAAGGCTCACATCCAGAAAATGTGATACAAAAGTCACATAAAAAAAAGACAGACAACCCAATTTTAAAATGGGTAGAAGACTCATCACAAAGAAGGCACATTACAAAAGATGATATCAAAGGGCCAATAAACTTTAAAATATATTTTATTGATTATGCTATTACAGTTGTCCTATTTTCCCCCCTTCATTCCCCTCCACCCTGCACTCCCCCTCCCACCCACATTCCCCCACTTTAGTTCATGTCCATGGGTCATAAGTTCTTTAGCTTCTACATTTCACATACTATTCTTGCCCTCCCCCTGTCTATTTTCTACCTACCATCTATGATACTTATTCTCTGTACCTTTTCCCTGTCTCTCCCCCTCCCAATCCCCTGTTGCTAACCCTCCATGTGATCTCCATTTCTGTGGTTCTGTTCCTGTTCTAGTTGTTTGAAAGGAATAAGATAAACCGTAATTTGTGATTTGCGGAGTAAAGAGAAAAATTAAATCTCATGGAACAGATTTCTTCTGGCTTGGTTCTATTTTAGATAATGCAGTTTTAAATTACTAGCTTAAAGCTCAATGATTTCAGCCATGTGCCACCTAATGATGGGGATATGTTCTGAGAAATGTGTTGTTATGCAATTTTGTCCTTGTGCAAACACCACAGAGTGCACTTACACAAACCTGTACGGTAGAGCCTGCTACATACCTGGGCTATGTGGTATAGCTTATTACTCCTAGGCTATAAACTTGTACATGTTGTTACTGTACTGAATACTGTATGCAATCTTAGCAGAATGGTATTTGTGTAACTAAACATATCTAAACATAGAAAAGATACAGTAAAAATACAGTATAAAAGGTTTTTTTATATGGTACACCTGTTTAGGGCACTTACCATTTAAGGAGCTTATAGGACCGGAAGTTGCTCTAGGTGAGGCAGTGATCGAGTGGTGAGTGAGTGTGAAGGCCTGGGCATTACTACACACTCCTGTAGGCTTTATAAACACTGCGCACTTTGGTCACACTAAATTTATAAAAAATATTTTCTTTCTTCAACAATAAATTAACTTTGGTTTCCTGTAACTTTTTACTATATAAACTTTTTAATTTTTTTAAACTTTCAACTCTTGTAGTAACATTTAGCTTAAAGCACACACACTATATAGCTGTACAAAAATATTTTCTTTCTTTCTTTAAAAAATATTTTATTTATTCATTTTTAGATAGAGGGGAAGAGAAGGAGAAAGGGAGAGAAATATCAGTGTGGTTGCCTCTCCAGTGCCCCCTACTGGGGCCCTGGCCCACAACCGAGGCATGTGCCCTGACTAGGAATCGAACTGGCAATCCTTTGGTTCTCAGTCCATACTCAATCCACTGAGCTATACCAGTCAGGGCCATTTTCTTTTTTTACATCTTTATTTTGTAAGCTTTTTCTATTTTTAAAATTTTTACTCTTGTTTTTAAAATTTTTCTGTTAAAAACTAAGACACACAAACAACACATTAGCCTATACCTACACAGTATCAGTATCATTAATATCACTTTATTCCACCTTCACATCTGGTCCCTCTGGAAGGTCTTCAGGGGCAATAACAAACACAGAGCTGTCATCTCCTATGACAACAATGCCTTCTTCTGGAAAACCTACTAAAGAATCTGTCTGAGGTTCTCCTGGCGGTTTGCTTGGTTTGTTTCTTTTTTTCATCATAGATTTGCTTGTAAACAGATAATGTGCTATGAACATTTCTCTCTAAAAGTGAAAAACTTTTGAAGTTCAAGTTTTCAAACTTCTTAAGGAGCTTGTTGAGAACTGCAAAAGGTTCTGCTAAACCCTTCACTGTGAACTTTCTTGAGTGTTCTTTTCCTACTGTGGTTTCTTTTATTTCCTCTTCTCTAACTATGTGTTCCTATTTCAGTTCCAACAACTTCTCATTAGTCAATTCCTCAGGAACCACCTGTAGAAGCTCCTGGATGTCATCCCCATCCACAATCATGTTTAAGTTGTTAGCTATCTCAGCCACAGCTTGTCGATTTTTGCAACCTTCTTACCCTTGGAAAATCCTCTGAGGTCATGAACAAACCTCCTGAATGTCTTCTTCTACATGCCATTCATATCTTCCTTGGTAACATCAATCCTAGCCCAAGTGGTCACTACTTCAGTCAGAAATGTAATCCTTCCAAAACTGCATCAGTGTCTTCCTCAGTTGCAGCAATAGCCAGGGCAAAGGTCTGCCTCAGACAGCAGGCATTAAAGGCTGCTATAACTCCTTTATCCACTGGTTGGATCAAAGAAGTGATGTTTGGAAGGAGAAAAGCCACTTGGATATTGGGTTAAAGATCACCAGTAGAAGGAGAATGTTAAGAGCATTATCAATAGCAAGCAAAATCTTGAGTTATGTTATTCTCCAAACAGTACTTCTTCCCCATTTCCCTGGCAGAGCAAATCAGGAGGGCATCTTGGAAAAGGAGCTGGATCGTCCATGACTCACCATTGCCTCTGTAGTACAATGGCAGTGTGTACTTACTGACACGCTTGAGGCCTTGACATTTTCACTGTGCCGGACTATAAGCAGTTTCAATTTGTATTCTGCAACATTGCCTCCAACCAAGATTATCATCCAGTTTAAAAGCCTTGAAACCTGGCATTGACTTGGCCTCCTTGTAGACGAAAGTCCTTTCAGGCATCTGTTTCCAGAATAGGGAGGTTTTCATCCATATGGAATATTTGCTCTGGCAAGTAATTTTCCTCCACGATCAGCTTATCTTGAGTTTCTAAAAATTCTTCAGCTCCCTTTGTATCAGCACTTGCAGACTCACCACTTACTTTCACATTATATAATGAATAATGATTCTTGAATCATTTAAACCCCAAAGCTAGCAGTAAATTCAACATCATAGTCTGGTCCAGCCTTTTCTGTCATCATCACTAACAAATGTTTTACTGTGGCCGTGAATGCCATGGTGCTGAGGAGGATGTACTTCTATATTTGCTCTCCAATCTGGTCTATTAGAGCTTTCTCTAGGTCTGATGTAGGCACTTCTCAAACTTTTGTTAGTCTCGTTCCTTCAATAAAGCAGATCCTTTGCCAGTTTCTGTCACTCTATTCTTAAAACTGTAGTTATTGTGGAATGGGACATGCCTGACTAGCCAGCAATAACCATCACTGAGTTTCCATCTTCATAGTCCTCGATCACTGTTAATTTTGTTTCCAGGTTAATCACTTGCTGTAGTCATTAATAGTAACAATACAGGATGAGATTAAGTCAATCACAAGAGAAAATGATGCAATCAAGAGACTCAGTAAACACAAGATGAGGTGGCTGCCAGTGTAACCTAGCATACTGTTTGACAGCAAACTTTTTTTTTGAAAGAGTACACTGTAAAATACCCATAAAGCTATAGCCCTGACTGACATGGCTCACTGGGTTGGGTGTCATTCTGCAAAGCAAAAGGTTGCCTGTCGGTTCCCGGTCAAGGCACATGCCTGGGTTGCAGGCCAGGGCACATGCCTGGTTGGGGGCATGTGGGAGGCAGCTGATTGATGTTTCTCTTGGTTACACATTGATGTTTCTCCCCCTTTCTCCCTCCCTCCCCCTCTCTGAAAAAATAAGTAAATCTTTTAAAATAACCATAAAGTATAATAAATACATAAGTCAGCAACATAGTCATTTAATATCAAGTAAGACAGTTGTGTGTACTGTATTTACAACTGGCTGCACAGTAGGTCAGTTTATACCAGCACCGACACAGACATGTGGCAATGCTTTATGCTCCTTTACGACGGTCACAATGGCATTAGGTCTAGATGATAGAAATTTTTCAACTCCATTATAATCTTATGGGACCATCATCACACATGTGGCCTGTGCTAACTAAAACATTACATGGTGTATGACTGTAAAAGCATATAGATCCGGGTTCAAGGTATGTCTTCACCATTCACTAGCTGTGTAGTCTTGGTCAAGGTACTTCTCAAATACTGTACTTATAAAGTGAGATTGAAGAGTTCCTCATAGGTTATGAAGAGTTAATATAAATTAATGTACTTTCTACAGAGCCTGGTATATAATAAATGTTCTATGAATGATAACTACTGTTGTCTCTTCAAACCCCAACAATGGTAATAGCAAATTTTATGGCCTCATAAAAATTAAGGACTAAGCCAGTATCATATGAAACTTGCAAAATTCAGAGTCCTAAAGTCAAACACTAAGTAATCTTAAAAAGAAACAACATGAAGACCCAAAATGGAGTCACTTGTGCTAAAGTAAAGCCCCATCAAGATTTAATACCTAACCTAAATGCAACTTCAGCCTCTCCTAGGAGTGGAATTTTAAACCTATCAGTCTTGAATTCCCTGGTCAGCGCTACTGAGGTAATCTGCCTCATAAGACACCCTCTGCCTTCCCCTTTGGGAAGGTGACGCCTGAGGTAATACACTCTTTTAATTTTCTTGTCCTCCCATGACCATTTTTGCCTATAAAAGCCTTCATTTTGTGCAGCTCCTCAGAACAACTTTGTATTTATTAGACGGGGTGCTGCCTGATTCATGAATTGTTTAATAATGCCAATAAGATCTCTAAATTTGATTGAATTTTTGTTCTTTAATTATCATAATTAGGCAGACAGAATTTAGCTCCAAATAACTTGCCTATACTTTCAATTTATTGTCTCAGTTTTATTATAGATCAAGGTATAGTAAGCTCATTTGAATTCTTCATCATCTCTCTCTATATAAGCAAGAGTAATTTTGGTTTTAAAATGTTTACTTAGCCCTGGCTGGTGTGGCTCAGTGGATTGAGCACCAGCTTGTGAAACAAAAGGTTGCTGGTTGGATTCCCAGTCAGGGCACATGCCTGGGTTGCAGGTCAGTCCCCAGTCAGGGTCGTGTGAGAGGCAACTACTTATTGATGTTTCTCTCCCTCTCTTACTTCCTTGCCTTCTCTTCTGCCTAAAAATAAATAAAATCTTTTAAAAAATGTTTACTTAAAACGAGTACTAGGTTCTTATTCCTTCTTCAAGTTAATAGAAAACTTTACTGAGACCTATTAGAAAAATAATCAGAGAAGATATCTTTGATTCTTCTGTTGATCTGTTATAAGGATCTCTTCCTTTTATAAAGTGTGTACACTTGGGATATAATACAGTAGAAAAATAAACGAAGAAGAGAAAGATAGACAAAGGGATTAGGTGGTTTCAAAGCAGTTATAACTGGGATGGTGAATTAAACGGAAACCATGCTTACTGGGAGAACTGGCAATTGCTATGGGACATAGGTGGGAAAAAATATTTAAGAAGTTTTTAACTCTTAATTTCCCTAATTCTCCCTCATTCCTCAAATTGAACCATTTGAGAACAAGTTGAAGGGACTATGACCTTTTACCCCTAAATATGTTAGCATGTGTCTCCTAAGCAGGGACATTCTCTTATATAATCACAGTACAATGATCAACTCCATTATAATCTTATGGGACCATCATCACACATGTGGCCTGTGCTAACTAAAACATTACATGGTGTATGACTGTAAAAGCATATAGATCCGGGAAATCCTAAAATTTAGGAAATTTATCATTAATGCAATATTATTATTTTATATACAAACAGGCCACTTGTTTCGTAGTGCCCTCAATTTGGGTCTCTCTGATATTCTTCTCATCATCTGATTCATGTTATGCACTTTCAGTAGTAATACTGTACCAATGATGCTTCCTTTTCAGTGCCTCGCTCCAGGAGGAACCAGTTAGATTATACCATTATTAATAATGTTCGATTTAATTACTTGAATAAAGTGGTATTGGCCAGATTTCTGCAGTGCTACTATTTTTTCATTTGTAATTGATGAGTAATCTGTCAGGAGATACTTTCAGGATGTGTAATTATCATGTAATTATCAATTTACATACTTTCACCCAAAATTTTTAACATTCAGTGATGACTCTTACCTGAATCAATTACTACGATGGTAATCCAAAATGGTTATTTTTCTTTTTTAAAAACCCCATCATTTTGTTTATATTTGTAGTTGGTAATTCTGCTCTTTAAAAAATGCTTTTCCTTCTCACACTATTTATTTGTTGACAGTTAATATGAAATTGTGAATTTTTTATACCATGTGTTATAACTTGATACTGTCATTTTCATTTGGAAACTCAAATTATCCCAGTTTTGCCAAACTGCCTTCTATGTCATTTTAACACAACCCCCTCATTTTATGAGCACTTACGTACTTTCTGGCATGACAAAATGTTCCAGGCTCATCTTGTATTTTCCCTGCCTCAGTCCAAGAATCAACCATTTCTCCAAGAAAACCTGATTCCTTTTAGTGAGGAAAAACGTTTAGAAACCAAGGCCTGGACAACTAGAAGTGTTCAATGCTACTTAAGCCTCATTGCTTCTAGGTCCTTTCAGAATACAGAATATGTGAAATCTCTTTTTTTAAATCATGCTGATACCATTAATTCCAATTTAATACCATAAAGTTCTTCCTGGCCTTCCTCCAACCAAATTTATCTCCTTTCTTCCATGAGAAATGGCCTTCAACAGTGTCAGTTACATTTCCTCACTTGTTTAATCCTAAAGTGAATACAAAAATAACTTCAGGATTACTATACTCATACCACCAACAATAACTGTACAGTAAATAAAGTTAGAAAAGTAAAGTTCAAGATTTCACTGAATTTTCTTTTGTATTCAAACTGAAGATAAGTAATGAGACTATTATTCCAAAGTTAACTGAATTAATACTTTCACTTTCTCCCATGTGGTTATATTTTCCATTTGATAAACAATACAGTATTTTTATCAATATTTTATATTTTTAGAGCAGTTTTTAAGTTCATAGCAAAACCGAGGAAAAGATACACATATTTTCCTCATAATCCTTGCACCCCCCACATGCATAGCCTCCCCTATCACCAACACCCCCCACCACAGTGGTACATTTGTTACAATTGATGAACCTATATTAATACATCATTGGCATCTGAAGTTCACAGTTTGCATTATGGTTCACTCATGGTGTTGCACATTCTGTAAGTCTGGACAAATGCATAATGACATGTACCTACCATTATAGAATCATTAATAATAGTTTCATTGTCCAAAAAATCTGCTATTTATCTTTCCCTCCCCACTAACTCCTGGCAAGCACTTATCTTTTCACTCTCTGCATAGTTTTGCCTTTTCTAGAATGTCATAGAGTTGGAATCATACAGAATGTAGCCTTTTCAGAGTGTCTTCTTTCACTTAGTAATATGCCTTTAAGGTCTTTCCTTGTTTTTTTTCATGGCTTGATAGCTCACTTCTTTTTGGTGCTGAGTAACATTCCATCATCTGGAAGTACCAGTTTATTTACACTTTCACCTACTGAAGGATATCTTGGTCGCTTCCAGGTTTTGACAATTATGAATAAAGCTGCTAAAACATGTGTGAAGGTTTTTGTGTGCACATAAGTTTTCAATTCTTTTGGGTAAATACCAAAGGGCATGCTTGCTGAATCATATGGTGACTATAAGTTTAGTTTTTTCAGAAACTGTCAAAGTGTTCATACCATTTTGCATTCCCACCAGCAGTGAATGAGAGTTCCTGTTACTCCACATCCTCACCTGTGTTGGTGTTTTCAGTGTTCTTGATTTTGGCAATTCTAATAGATATGTAGTAGAATCTCGTTGTTACTTTAATTTGCATTTCCCTGATGACAGTTGATGTGGAGAATCTTTTCATATTATGTTATTCATATATCTTCCTTGGTGAAGTGTTTGTTACACAGGTTGTTTGTTTGATTATTGTTGACTTTTACATTTATATTTTATATACGAGTTTTGTGCATATTTGGGATAACAGTCCTTTATCAGGTGTAGGCACACCTGATAGGGATCCCTGATAGGATCCCTCCCTTAATTTCCCCTACTCCTATTCTGGTTGTTCTAATTATATTTTTGAAAATGTAAAATCATAACATATTTCCAAAATAAAAATAATACAAAGGTATATACAGAGAAGTGTCACTCCCTCCTCTATCCTCTCTATACAACCCCTAGAGTAACTAATTTCATTATTTTGTGGTTCACTCTTTCTATGTCTCTTTCTGAAAAACTAAGAAATGCATTAAATATATTGAATATTTAATAAGGGCTATTTAAGAAAGGCAGAAAAACAAACAAGAGAATCCAAATGAGATAAAGAAATAAAAAGGGTCAGAGAGAAAGGGATTGAAATGGAAGATAAGCAAAGATCTAATACGTATATAACTGAGTCTCTGAAGAAGCAAAACAATGAAACAGAACTTGTACTTAAAACTAATTCTAGAAGACTTTCTGAAAATGAAAACAGACCAGAATCTACATATTGAAAGGTCCACTTCTGCCTTATAAAACTGACTTGCGATGGTCAACTCTAAAACGCAGCCTAATAAAACTACTACACTTTAAAAGTGAAAAGTCCTCAAAGCTCTGGGGAAAAGATCAGATTACTTCAAAGGGCAGGAAGATTAGGCTCCCTGTGGACCTCACTGGCAACGTACAAAGAAAGGTACCCATGGAACAGCATTTTTAATGCAAGCCAAGAATTTTATATTCCAAACAAGTTTAATCAATTCTAATTTTATTTATTTGGGAGAGGGGGATGATATATGTGATATCAGTTTCTAAATTTTTTATTTGTTTCTTTGTTTGAGGCTACTTAATTCAGAGGTACTGTAATACAGTTTCTTTTTGCTTTATGATTAGTTGTGGAGGAAGAATGTCCATGAGTCAAAAGGTTTTGATTCTCATTTTCTCTCTCTTTAAAAAAAAATTTGTATGTATGTAGACTGCTTTATTGGGGTCTATTTTGTGGAAAGAATAAAGGTTTGGGGTGGCTTTAAAAAACCTGTAGTTCAAGACTGCCCCCTTCTGTCAGAACACTGAAGTTCAGTATCCTTTATCATATATATTTATTTACTGGTTCATGACGTGCGTAGGGGAAGGGTCTGATATGTTTTGCAGATCTTTTGTTTCAGTAGGATCTTAATTCCTCCCACTGACTTCCTTCTTTCCCTTTACTAAACCATCTCCAAAGGATTACTCCCCTTTTCTATTTATCTCCTTCCCAGAAGTAATATATTTCTCAAATTGTCACCATAGGTCTCATATACTTTCAAGACTCTTGCCTCTAGCCAGTACTGTGATCTACTAGGTCTTAGACTGCTTTCAGAAAATTTGTATCTATTGTGAAGCTTTACCTTTCTATTGGTGTTTTTGTCAGATTTAGGCCCTCAAAACTCCCCTCTCTTTTCCATGTAGTTTTCAAACCTCCCTAAGTCTAAAACATCAAATACAGTTCTGTTAAAATGTGGTGTTTATTTCTTATTAAAAAACATTTTGAAGTTCATAGCCTTCTTTTTCTCTTAGGAAAGCTGGAAGTGTGGGTTAAGTATGGTTTAATTTACATTATTTCTTCTTTTAAAAAATTACATGATTTCTTAATCTGTATGATTTTCAGAGAAAATGAGGGAACCAATTCTAACTTAGGAGGCCACCAATATCCTATGACAACCTGGAAATCCATCAGCTCTTCCCTGCCCCCACCCCCAGGGTCTACATATATTTTATTTTTATTTTTATTTTTTTAAATATATTTTATTGATTATGCCATTACAGTTGTCCCATTTCCCCCTTCATTCCTTCACCTGCACAACTCTTCACCTCCATTCCCCTTTAGTTTATGTCCATGTGTCACAAGTTCTTTAGATTCTATATTTTCCATACTATTCTTGCCCTCCCCCCTATTTTCTAATTGCCATCTACGCTACTTATTCTCTGTACCTTCTCCCCCCTTCTCCTCCTCCCACTCCTCTGTCGCTAACCCTCCATGTGATCATTTCTATGGTTCTGCTCCTGATCTAGCTGTCCTCTTAGTTTGCTTTTGTTTTAGGTGTGGCTGTTAATAACTGTGAGTTTACTGTCCTTTTACTGTTCATAGTTTTTATCTTCTTTTTCTTAGATAAGTCCCTTTAACATTTCATAAAATAAGGGCTTGGTGATGATGAACTCCTTGAACTTGACCTTATCTGAGAAGCACTTTATCTGTCCTTCCATTCTAAATGAAAGCTTTGCTGGATAGAGCAATCTTGGATTTCATGACTTGGAATACTTTTTTCTAGCCCCTTCTTCCCTGCAAGGTCTCTTTTGAGAAATCAGCTGACAGTCTGATGGGAACTCCTTTGTAGGTGACTATCCCCTTATCTCTTGCTGCTTCTGAGATTCTCTCCTTCATTTTAATCTTGGGTAATGTAATTATGATGTGCCTTGGTGTGTTCCTCCTTGGGTCCAAGTTCTTTGGGAGTCTCTGCGCTTCCTGGATTTCCTGGAAGTCTATTTCCTTTGCCAGATAGGGGAAATTCTCCTTGATTATTTGCTTAAATAAGTTTTCCACTTGTTGCTGTTCCTCTTCCCCTCTGGTACCCCTATAATTCGGATGTTGGAATGTTTAAAGATGTCCTGGAGGTTCCTAAGCCTCTCCTCATTTTTCTGAATTGTTTCTTCATTCTGTTCTAGTTGAATATTTTCTTCCTTCTGGTCCACTCGATTGATTTTAGTCCCAGTTTCCTTCCATCACTATTGGTTCCCTGTGCATTTCCCTTCATTTCACTTAGTTTAGCCTTCATTCGTTCATCTAATTTGGGACTAAAATTAACCACTTCTGTGAGCATCCTGATCACCAGTGTTTTGAACTGTGCATCTGACAGGTTGGCTATCTCTTGGTTGCTTAGAAGTATTGGCTCTGGAGCTTTGAGTTCTTCTTGAGCCATAATGTTTTGGTCTGTTTATGCCTGTTACGTATGACGGGGGAGCCTTAGGTGTTCACCAGGGCGGGGCAACCCAGATCACTGGGTTGTGACACTGTATGTGGGGGCGGGGTCAGAGAGGGGCAATGGTGTTTGTCCCATTCTCTCTCGAATTTCGGTCCCCTTTGCTGCTTCCCGCAAGCAAATTGGGCCCTTCTGGTGCTGGATCCCAGGTGTGTGGGCTTGTGTACCCTCCAGGACCCTGTAGGTCCTCCAAAAAACTCTTTGTGAGCCTGGGAGCCTCTCCTGGCACCTCGACCCCCGAAAGTTTTCTCTAATTGGTGCTTTTAGGCTTTAATTCCCGTTGCTGGGGCCCTGGTTTGCAGTCTGTCTCACTGCTAGCTCCTTTGCCTGGTTTACCTGAGTGTAAATGTGTGACTGCAGTCAGCCAGCCACCTTGCACCCTCACTGGGTCTGCCCGTTGCCACCCCACGCCTGGGATCTGCCAACCACCACCTGCGTGCCTGGGTTGGTCTGGCCACTTTTTCCTGTGGACCCCTGTCCACCAGCTGCTGACTCTGCCCCTCTTACCAGTCTGGATGAATGGTTCATTGTTGTCATATTTCCGTACAGTTCAATTTTCTGTCTGTTTTGGTTGCGTTTTTGTTACTAAATCTTTGTTGTCTTTAAACTTGGTTGTTTGAGGAGGCACAATGTCTCCACCTATGCCTCCATCTTGGCCGGAAGTCCTGTCAGATCTTTTTATTACTATTGTTATTACTGATTGTGATTGTGGTATTTTATAAACGTCCTCAACACACCCCAGGATTTAAGGCAAAGGGCTAAATTTGTGGACTAGTCTTCCTCTTGAACAAAACTCAAGTAACTTTCTTAAAACATCATGCATAGACAAACTGATCCAGAAATCAAAGTCTCTCATATCAGCCTGGCTCAGTTAGATGGGCACCCTCTGGCAAAACAAAAGGACACAGATTCAATTCCCAGTCAGGGCACATGCCTGGGTTGCAGGTTCAGTCCCCGGTCAGGGCACATATGACAGGCAACCAATCAATGCCTCTTTCTCACATTTATGTTTCTCTCCTTCTCTTTCTCCCTCCCATCCCTTCTCTTAAAAAATAAATAATAAAACTAAAAAAGTCTCTCATATCCAATTACTAATCTAGTATAGTAGAATCTGATATGATACACTATAGCTTACAGCATTGTGGTAGTTAGAAGTCCTTAGTGCTCATGTGTAAACAAAATCTACTTTGAGCTAAAACAAAGAAAATTGTGTTTAATTTACAAAGTTATATAAAAGAAACAAACTAGAATCTATGTTCTTTGCTATTTTTGTCTTTATGATGATAAGGCAATAACACGACAGAGTGATTTTCCCATCTGGAGCTCTAATAAAGTTCACTTGTCCATCCAACATTTATTGAGGACCACAAAATTGCCAAATAATAAGGATACAAAGGTAACTAAGCCCTTGCCCCACAGGAAGTAGAGGAATATATGGAAGTTGTAGAGGATTAGATACAGTACAGTGTTCTTTACAAGTCTAAAAATATGCAAACCATACTATGTATTCTCTTAACAATACATATACATGTAGTATAAATACAAAGATGTGGGAAAATTGTAATCAAATTCAGTATAAAAGTTCATTCTGGGAGGTTGAGGTGGGAGAATGAGGGGAATAAAATCAAGTAGGAAAATAAAGGAAGCTCTAATTTTATCTAGAGTTTGCTTCTTTAAAAAAGATAAAGATCTGAAATAATTGCAAAGTGCTAAGATACAACAAAAGTCAATAATAGAAACATGGTTATCTGTAACATTACCTCTAGTGTTTTCTGTATGCCTAAAATAGTTTGTGATTCAAAAAATGTGTTTAATTGATTTCAGGTAAATGATTTTTCAAAATTGGAGCTGAGGTCAAGACAAATAGAAGATTTGTGAAGCTTTAATTCAGAAGTTTTGGAACATGTTCAAACTGTGCAATAACACAAAACTGAGAACCAATATTAGGAATGAGTGAGAAAAACAGCCCAAATCCTGTACATCATGTTGCAGATGAAGTGTTATACATACCTGTGAGTGCTAAATAAGAAGCAATGTAGCGCTTTTCCAGTCCATCTCTAACACTTTGAATCGCACCAAAAATTGGAGGTATAATCATAATCAGGTTACTCACTGTATTCCCTGTAGGAGAAAAACACAAGGAGATAATTATGTTAATCAATACTACTTTAAATAAAGATATATACACTTGGCCCTCAACAAAAATTAAACAGATCACTTCTCAGAAAGATAGTGGAATGATATTTACAAGGTGTTAAAATTTCTTAAAAGAATACAAGTAAAATAGATACCTTCAGACAAAGATAACTAAGAACTGTCAACTTGATCATCCACTAAAAAAAACTTCTAAATTCTAAAGGCAAAAAGAAAAAATATCGCAGAAAAAACCCTCAAAGATACAGCAGAAAATGAGTTGGAGAAGGCAGCCTACATCTACTCCAGTGAAAGAGTGAGTGGTCCCTGGATACGGTATGACAAGATAAAACACAGGATTGAGTTAGCTTTGTCTACCAAATTAAACAGCAATAAACTGGGGTTTGCATTTTGCATTTCTTTTTAAAATGTCATTTCTATGGTAATCTTTTTAGTTTCTAGTTTCTGATTCTAGTAAAGTATGAAAGGCAATGACTCTTAATCTGATCTTTGTTCTTGTCTTTACAAAACAGAGCTCAACCATGAATAGCAAAGAAACAATGAAAAAAATAGCCCAAATAGACAGTAAAATGGGGAAAGAAATGGCTAAACTATTTAATAAATTGATTCTGAGCAGAATAAGTGGCACAATACATTCAAAATTCCAAATAAATGATTTTTCAACATTAGAGCTGAGGTCAAGACCAATAGCAATTAATGGACACGTACAGAACACTCTACCCTACAACAGCAGGTACATTCTTCTTAAGTGCATATGGGACGTTTTCCAGGACAGTGTACACGTTAGGCTATAAATTAAGTTTCAAGAGACTTAAAAAGATAAATATCATCTAAAATATCTCCTCCAGCCACAACAAAATGAAGTTAGAAATAAATAACAGAAGGAAAACTGGAAATTTTCACAAACTCATGAAAAAAATTTTTCAAACTTATGAAAAAATTTTTCAACATATTTTTAAAACAACCAATGGATCAAAGAAGAAATTACAAGGAAAATCAGAAAATAGAGAGGACTCCAAATGAATACACAACAGAACAACAATGACAGAATACAACAAAAACAGTGCTAAAGGGAGATTTTATAGCTATAAACATTTACATAAAAAATAAGGATCTTCAATCTAATTTGAAAGAATGCTCTTTAAGAACATGAAAATATACTACACACTGGTAAAGGTAACTATACAGTCAAATTCAGAACACTCTAATACAGTAATGTGATAGTGTATTAATCACTCTAGTATAAAGGTAAAAGGAAAAAATTATTAAAACTAACTAGAGCTTATAACAATTTGTTAATGAATACACAATAAAAATAGGTAAACAATGATAAAAAAACCTAAAAGGCTAGAGTTTTAGAATGGGAAGTTCAGTTATCAGCATAAAAGAGGCTGTCATATGTCAGCAACAGGTAACCACAAAGCAACAAAAACCTACAGCAGATACACAAAAAATTAAGAGAGGGAATCAAAGCATACCACTACAGAAAATCGTCAATTCACAAGGCATCAGGAGATGAAGACAGGTATAAGGGAACTACAAAACAACCAGAAAGGCATTAGTAGTCCTCAGTAGGCATTAGTAAATCCTAACCTATTAATTATTACTCTAAATGGCCCTGGTTGGTGTGGCTCAGTGGATTGAGAGCCAGCCTGCAAACCAAAGGGTCGCCAGTTTGATCCCCAATCAAGGAACATACCTGGGTTGTGGGTTCAGTCCCCAGTCTGGGAGTGTGCAAGAAGCAACCAATCAATATTTCTCTCTCACATCAATATTTCTCTCCCTCTCTTTCTCCCTCCCTTCCCCAATCTCTAAAAATAAATAAATAAAATATTTTTAAAAATATACTGAATAAATAAATGATTGGCTGGATGAAGAAAACAATTTTTAAAAAATAATTAAATCTCTAAGCCCTGGCTGGTGTAGCTCAGTGGATGAGCGCGGGCCTGCGACTCAGACGACCGCGGTTCGATTCTCAGTCAGGGCACATGCCTGGGTTGCAGGCCAGTTCCCTGCAGGCCAACTCCCAGCAGGGGACACACGAAAGGCAACCATACATTGATGTTTCTCTCCCTCTCTCCTTCCCTTCCCCTCTAAAGATAAATAAATAAAATCTTTAAAAAAATAATTAAATCTCTAAATGTAACTAGATTAGATTCTCCAAGAGGTTCGCTTCAGCTTTAAGGACACACATGGACTTACTAAGCCATGCAAGTGAAAACCAAAAGAGATCAAGAGTAGCTACTCTTGTATCAGATAAAATAGACTTAAAATAGACTTTAAGCCAGAAACTCTAACAAAAGACAACAATCACTATTTAATAATTAAAGGCTAATTCATCAAGAGAATATAATAATTGTAAACATATACACACTCAATGTATTAAGCACTCAACATATTAAGCAAATACAGTTCTGAAGGAAAAAACAGACAATATAATAGTAGGGGACTTTTAACACCCTACTTTCTATAATAGATAGATCATCCAGACAGAAAATCAATACAGTAGGTTCCCTTAAGTTCCAAGACACCTCCCTCCCCAAACCACGGATACTATGGTTTTTTTAAAATACATATATACCTACGATAAAGTTTACAGCTACTCTTTGGCATATCCAAATTGCTAACCATCACTACTCTTGTGCTTTGGGGCCATTATTAAGTAAAATAAGGCTTGCTTATGAGGCAGAATAGTAAGAAGCTGGGAACATTCCTGGGTAAGTAGAATGGGGAGACTGAGACAAGAAAATTAAACACGGTCAAACAGCATGAGCAACTTACAGCCAGCTGGTGAATCGCAACAACTTTTCTCCCCTAACCGGGAGAGAAGGGCGTATGGTTTATACCTGTTCTCCCTAACCAAAGAGTACAAAGCTTAAATCTCTCTGGTCTGGGAGATAGAAAACAAAGACCCAATTCATGTCATTCGTGCCAGCTAAACCCAAGGACAGATGAAGTCAGGGGAACAAATTAAAAAAAAAAAACATTAAAAGCCTCAAGAGAGAGAGACTCAAGATAAAAGTAAAACAGTATAGTGGATCAAAAAATATTCCCCAAACCCCACTATATGCTCCTTCTGACACATCACCACATTAAAAATGTACCTAGAGCCCTGGCTCGTGTGACTCAGTGGATTGAGTGCCAGCCTGCAAACTGAAAGGCTGCTGGTTCAATTCCCATTCAGGGCACATGCCTGGGTTGCAGGCCAGGTCCCCAGCTGGGGGCATACAAGAGGCAACCAATTGATGTATCTCTCTGGCACATTGATGTTTCTCTCCCTCTCTTTCTCCTTCCCTCCTCATCTTTCTCTAAAATTAAATAAATAAAGTCTTTAAAAAATGTACCTGGAAATCTAACAAATATTCTGCTGAAACCCTCCCCTAAGATCTTCACCCACAGAAAAAAGATAAGAAGCTCTCAGAACAAAGACGTAGGGAGAGCTTGCTCTAGAGCNTGCGAACTGAAAGGTTGCTGGTTCAATTCCCAGTCAGGGCACAGGCCTGGGTTGCAGGCCAGGTCCCCAGCTGGGAGCATGCAAGAGGCAACCAACTGATGTATCTCTCTGGCACATTGATGTTTCTCTCCCTCTCTTTCTCCTTCCCTCCTCATCTTTCTCTAAAATTAAATAAATAAAGTCTTTAAAAAATGTACCTGGAAATCTAACAAATATTCTGCTGAAACCCTCCCCTAAGATCTTCACCCACAGAAAAAAGATAAGAAGCTCTCAGAACAAAGACGTAGGGAGAGCTTGCTCTAGAGCATACCCATGCCCCTTCTTGGGCATGAACTCTTTATTTCCTCCTAAATTCCAAGGGTCTTAAGGAGACTTGTGGCCAGGGGGGCAGTGGGCAGTGGCTTACCCCCTGAGCCTGTCTCCAGGGCGCCATTTTCTCTGACTTCCCAGTGGGCTAACAGCAGCCCCACCTTGGCTCACTCCTTTCCTACATAATGTTTCTAGGAGCCAAAGCAGCCTCACCTAGGCTCTCTCCTGTCACTTTTTCTACCCTAAGTCTAAGTCCTTCCTTGGTTTCATTGTCCCCAACCTTAATAATCATATTCTCAAAATCACCTGGATTTGTGTTGTGAAAACTTTCCTACACTAAGTCAAGAATCCACACACTACCAGCTAGCCAGAGGCAGACCGGCTCCTGGCTGGTGCCTGTCTGGTAACACGTGAACACAAGCAGTGCAATACCACAAGAGTCGATCTGGTAAGTGAAACGGCTACTGAGTGACTAACGGGCGAGGAGCCCATAAAGTGAAGATATGCTGAGTGAAGGAATGATTCACAGAGCAGGAGAGTGAGAGTTTTCACCATGTTACTCAGACAGCATTCAACTTAAAATGTATGAATTGTTTATTTCTGGAAATTTCTTTCCATTAATATTTTTGGACTGCAGTTCTGAAACTGTGGAAAGCAAGACCACGAATGAGAGGGAACTACTGTACAGAAAAGGACTTCTGGACTTCAGAACTGGACTTCAACTATACTTGAGACCAAGTAACCCTAACAGACATACAAAACAGTTTACCTAAGAGGAGCAGAACACACATTCTTGTCAAGCATGTATGAAACATTCTCCAGGATAGATCATACAACAGATCATAAGACAACTCTTAGCAAATTTAAGAAGACTGAAATCACACAAAGTATTAGGTTAGCCAAAAAATTCATCTAGTTTTTTCTGTACACTGGCTCTAGCAGTGCTCAGTTGTCTTTAACTTCAGTCGAAACAATTATGTTAGAGTGTATTGTGACAGCTATCATATTAGTGTGCATTTTTTTAAAACATCAAAATTGGTAAATTTTTGTGCAGCCATTTTAATATTGAAGATCATAAAAAGGTGCACAATATTTTCAGCATATTATGCTTTATTATTCCAAGTAAGATAAAAACACAACTGAAACGTAAAAAAAGGGCTTGTGCATGTATGGAGAAGATGTCTATGGAGAAGAGGCTGTGACTGACTGAATGTGTCAAAGTGGTTTGCAAAAACTCTTGGTATTATGGACATTCTGGCCAAATAATTCTTTGCTGTGGGGTGTCTTATGCATTGGAAGATGGTTAGCCACATTCCTGGTCCCTACCCACTAGAAACCAACAGCAGGAGATAACCAACATACTCAAAATGTCCAAATCAATAAAGTTATTGGTGAAAATGAAAAATGTCTTTTATTTTACAGAAAAAACTAAATGGACTTTTTGGCCAACCCAGAATCTTTTCCAACCGTGTGATATAACATTAGAAATCAATAACAGAAGGAAAACTAAAAATTCATACATGTATGGAAGTTAAACAACATAATACCTGAACAACCAATAGCGCAAATAAATCAAAATGTAAATTAAAAAATATCTTGAATCAAATGCAAATGAAAACACAACATACCAAAACTTAGAGGATACGGCTCAAGAGGAAAGTTTACAGCAATAAATGCCAACATTAAGGAGTATCTCAAATAGACAACCTAATTTTACACCTCAAAAAACTAGAAAAAGAACAAACTGAGCCCAAAGGAGAAGAAAAGAAATGAAGATCAGAAATAAATGACATATATCAATTTCATGTCTTCAAACTAAGAGATTTTTTTTGGAAAAATAAACAAAATGAACAAAACTTTAGCTAGACTGAATCAGAAAAAGAGGACATAAACAAATAAAATTAGAAATGAAAGAGAGCATTATAACTTACACCAAATAAATATAAAGGATCAGTGATGCGACCCTGTAGGTTCTCAAATTTACTTTCTTTTTGAACTGGTGTTTCACACAAACCCTCCAGGCCCACTGTTTTTATCAGAAAGACTGTGATCATTTACCTCAGGAATATTTCAATGTGTTAGTGATGTTGGAAGGCTTAGAACAATGTGTGGCAGGCATATAGTAAGAATTGAAAAGTGACCTTTGTTTACTAAGATTTTAAAATTTTATGTTTAATATGTGATTGACCTTTGGTTGCACTATATTTTTCTGAATTCATTTTGCAATCTGTTCCATATCGATATTGTCTCCAACCTCCGTTAAGAAATGTTCAACGCACACACTGCAGTACATGTACTTTGAAACTGCAGAACTGCAGAGAGGCTGCCCCACGCTGAGGAAATTGAGCTCTTTCTGGCTATTACTTAACTGTAGGAGTGAAATCATAATTCTGATTTTTGGGTTGCCTTCCCCAATTCTTAGGCTTTATTATATTATGTATTTACCTGAACTAAATATTTCAAAGTTCAATGGTTCTTAATGTATTTTCTAATTCTCATGTTATATATTCCTTCTGGAATAAAAGTCTTTTCATTTGTTCTGAAAGAAGAAGTCTTTAAGATTCCACAAGTTATATTGTTTATAATTCCATTTACTTATTTACCTGCTGGATTTTTATGGGTTTCTAAAATGTCTGATTTACTTTTATTATAATTTACAGGTAATGGTGTTTGAATATCTATTATATGTTATGACTCTTATACATCAATGGTTAATGTTGCAAAATGTCCTTCTATATGAGTATAATTCTATTATAGAAATTCAGAACAATATTTTGTTATTCTGACAATGGTGTTTTGTCGAGTTCTTTCTTATTTTCTCAGTACAGTTTTTATTTTGTAATTGCATGTTGACATTTATTTATATGAGGTATATTTGTATACCTCATATAAATAAATAAAAGATTTTATTTATTTATTTATTTATTTAGAACTTTAGTGTTTCAGTATATGACATTTATTTATATTAGGTATACTTGTATACCTAATATAAATAAATAAGAGATTATTTTCCCTTACAGTATTTAGTGCTGTTTTTATTTTTATGTGGGTACAATAACTATGCAGTAAATATACATTAATAAAATATTGCTTTCCCTCAAAAAAAGTAGAGGAAAGAACGGGTGTAAATGGCAATGTGCAAAAGAGTAAACTTCAAACAACTCTGAATGAAGATACAGTGGGAAGATGTTTGCCTCATCCGGACAGCAGGTGGAGCCAGTGTGTTCAACAGTCTTAGCTCCCCTAAGCTTGGCAGAGGATACAGAGCCCTGGGGCAAGTGGGTACGCAATTTAGAGCTCAGTTGTATTTACAATTGTGTAACTACCATCCAGAGCTAAGGATAAAAAAAATAGAAGCATTAAAACCTAGTGAAGCTAAAAAAAGTGATCCATATACTGTTTAATGAGGAGCCCTCTTGCACACAGCAAGCAAATGATCTAAATGAAAGAAGCAACTGGTTTGAGTCTTAAAGAAACACAGCACTCCCTCCAAAGCATTTTGTCAAATATTTTACTTTATAGACAAATGTTCAAATGTTAAAAATACCAGAACTTCAGATGATCATCTAACTATATCTCCTCAATTTAAAGTAGGCAATATTTTGTTAGCTGTGTGAACTTGAGCAACTTTATGCTTAAGCTTTAGTTTTCTGGTCTGTAAAATGGGGAAAGAAACTCAATGCAAGAAACTCAATTTATATTTAAATTATTTAAATAATTAAATATAATGCAAGCAATATACATGACCAAATAATGCATCTAAAGATAATTTCCTGATATGAGAAGAACCACTGAACATTATACAGGAACTTCCATAATCTTGCTGTTAAGAATTAAGTGCTAGAAAGTGCTGCCTGGGAAAGTTCTTGTACTTGAACCAGCTCAAGAACAGATGTCACAAGGGAGAAAGTTTGCCTTACAATCCAGACAATAACAAAGAAAGTTGCAGGGCACTCTGGTTCACCCAAAGTTTAAAAAAATCACATAAATGAGTGCTACAGTACTAGGTACTCCTTAGTATCTTTTAAGGAAAACTGATAGAATAAAAACAGGAAACCAGTACCGTCACTAAATGTCCTTGATAAGTTCTTGGAAACTGCCACTTTAAGCGAAACGACAAATAATGGAACCAATGTTATCATAGGCCAGTTGATATAAATAAGAGTTAAGTTCCTGTGGTATATTTCTGGTCACAAAAACATCACCACATTTCTAAGTAAAGACCCCAAAACACTTCTAATATTAAAATTGAAATAAATGTGAGCTATACAGACATCTAAGAAAGATGAAGAAAACCAAGTAAGATAATTCTTTTCCAACCCACTTATTCCAGTTCAGGGTCATGGTGGCTGGAGCCTCTGGCGGCAGCTCACAGAGCAAGGTGGGAACCAGCCCTGGAGAGGAGAGGCCGCCCTTCCATCGCAGGGCCCCTCAGGCCCACCTCACACTCACGCAGACCACGACAGTGTGGGCACTCTGGTGAGCGCAGTGTGCACATCTTTGGGATGTGGGAGGAAAACAGAGTACAAGGAGAAAACTCATGCAGATATTGGGAGAAAGTGCAAACTGCACACAGACCAGTGGCCCTGTAACTGATATTTTCCCATTATCAAGATTATAATGAAACAACACTGAATGAAACAACTTTTATTCCAGAATCTGCTGTCTTACTTTAAAAAGTGACAAACACAAATTCAGTTCAATTTGAGAAACATTTATTAAATATTTTCTGTGGGCAAGGCACTTCTCATGAGAGATGAGAAGAAAGGTTAGTAAATAAATAACTCTGGCTCCTGTCCCACGGAAGTGTACATACAGTTTCATAGGAAAGAGAGGTAAACAACTACCAAGGGAGCATGGCAGGACCAAAGAGAATAAAAACACACTGGGGCGGGGGGGTAGGGAACCCAAGGGGCTTCAGTAAGGAGGTAGCACTTGAGCTATGCCGTAAGATAACAAGAATTTCTTATCATTACTAATATAGGAGTCATTCTATTCTCTTTGGCACACATACATAGGCTACAAAAAATTATTTAATATATGAAAGTTGTTATATTATTTTTTAAAAACATACATTACACTTTCCCTTTATTGCATGTAAGTTACAACAAAAATATTTTAAAACCACATATTATAAAAGTGGCAATGTTCATATTAAATTCAAGATGATGTACAATTTTAGGTTTGGGAAGAAAGGCCAAGTACATAGTGGTGAAGAGATAAGAGAAGAACTTGGGAGCTCCATTACCAGTTAGAGCCCAGGGGAACTCCAGCCTAACAAGATGGAGATTACATGGGAGAGAAAAGACAGCAAAAAGAGCATTACGTTAATACAATGATGCTTTAAATAAGGTTCAAGGATGAGAGCTGAACAGTGAGAATAAACAGTTAACAAACAGAGAAGCATGATGGAGAAGACAGGAGTCAGAAAAAAAGGGGAAATAAGATGGTTTTGAACTCCCTGGAGAAATATCTGGTGAAATGAAGATTTTAGATTTATTCAAAGGTCAAAGGGGGGAAGTTTCAAAGCTCAGGATGAAGAGGCATTAGTAAAATAACAAAATCTGAAAATGATTATTTTGATAACCCCTACTTCCTCTCTATTTGTATTAAAACTTTTCCAGGACCCAATTCAGTTAGGTTAAGTTTTGCCTAGTCACCCTACTGAAAATGATCACTCCCCCTTCTGACTGCACTGAATGTTCTATCTAACCTCTCATCTGGCACTTGGCACAGATAGCACTTTTTTCACTAAATAAGAATACAGATAAATGTCTTACCTACCTAAGTTNATATCTGGTGAAATGAAGATTTTAGATTTATTCAAAGGTCAAAGGGGGGAAGTTCCAAAGCTCAGGATGAAGAGGCATTAGTAAAATAACAAAATCTGAAAATGATTATTTTGATAACCCCTAGTTCCTCTCTATTTGTATTAAAACTTTTCCAGGACCCAATTCAGTTAGGTTAAGTTTTGCCTAGTCACCCTACTGAAAATGATCACTCCCCCTTCTGACTGCACTGAATGTTCTATCTAACCTCTCATCTGGCACTTGGCACAGATAGCACTTTTTTCACTAAATAAGAATACAGATAAATGTCTTACCTACCTAAGTTAAGCAATATGAAAGAGGCAACCATAGAAACAAAAATATAATCACACCAACAGCATGTCTACTAGGAACAAATTAGCTAAATAACACAGGTCTCACAATAAATTCATTTGATATTGCATTTAGTGAGTTATAATCTATGGAAGACTTACAAGTGCAGAAGCAATAACAAAAACTGCTAAACAGGGGTCATTGGTATTTCTTGTAAGAACTGGTTTCTGGCCCAATCTATCATAAAAACAGAGAGATTCCTGAATATGCGCCTCAGACTATAACATCATTGTGGGGGGAGTTCTTTAAAGCTGCTGGAGAAATTTTAAATAACTAGGATATTAAACTGGCTACATAATATAAAGTTACTGACCCACTCTTCCTGCAGGAATGGGTGAAGAAAACAGGGAGCACTGCAATGCATTATACACCTACTTTGTACCAGATGCTCTATACAACATGACGATTGTTGTTGTTTCAGAAACGGTAAGAATCGTGTAACGAACATCCATCCACCCCCTAGAACTGATCACTGTTTACATTTTATGCCTGCATCAAGCATTTTATTTTAATAAAGGAAACAAATTATTACAGATAAAGTCAAGGTCACCCCTATCTCCAGTCCAATTCCCCTTCACACATTTCTAGAAGTAATGGTTAGTGTTAATTTGGTATGTATCACTGCAATTCATTTAAAAATTATTTGTGTCCATAAACACATATATGTGTCCATAAATATGTGTCCATAAACAAATATATGTGTCTGCATATTTTTGTGTCCAAAAATATATATGTGTCCATAAACAAAGTTCTGCTATGCTGTGTTTTTGATTTTTTATCTAAATAGGATAACTCTGTATATATCATTCTTCAAATAGTTTTATCAATAAAAAATGATTGAGAAATCCATAAGAAAGTATAGTTCATTCCTTCCAACTGCTCTCAAAAGAATATAGTGGATTATATTTATTTATTCCCATACCAATGGGCATTCTAGGTTGTTTCCTATGTCTTTCTATTAAAAAATATTTCAGTGAACATCCTTCTTTATGTACATTTATACAAGTGTCTCGCTTTGCGCACTGTATGCATACAGGAGAGTCTTCCTAGTTGGGAGAAAAGAAAAGTAAAAGAGGAAAGTGATGGAAAGGGATCCTGAGCCACCACAGGAGGGAGAAGGTCCGTGGACAAGGGACGGGAACGCCCATCGAAGCAGAGTTCCCCCACACCCATCCTCATTACCCCTTTGTGTGATAAAAAGTAAAGGGAAAAGTAGGAGAACAGTGCATGCTAAGTGTACCATTTTACATGAGGGGTATCAACAGGTACTATTTTACTCCTAACAGATAAATGCAGATTACATTTTTTAAAATTTACAGGTAAGCTCTTATATAGAACTTTTTAAAAGTTTATCTTCTAAATCACTTTTTAAAGACATAGAAGTGTTTGTTACATTCATTAAGTGAAAAAACAGATCACAAAATACCACATAATGCATAATCATATTTTATTTAAAAATATGAATGTATAAATACAGAACGAGAACACCTGGGGGATATATGGCAATTAACTGGCCATAGGAAACTTTCATGTAAATGAGTGTCATAGTACTCATTTATAAGGCCACAGGTGAGGGCTGAGGGTGAAGTGGCGATACAGTAAGAGCTGGTACCATGCAATCGAATCACCTATATTTGTGCAGTTTAATTGTGTCTCGTGCACCTGCCTGGGCTGGACCCCACTTTTACCAATCTCATTGTATAATGGAATGCTGGGGAGAGTGATTACTGCTGCTTTTCATTTCTTTTTCTGCTTCTTTGTATTTTCTCTATTTTTTCTTCACAACATTTTAAAGAGCTGAATTATTTAAGTCCTTCCCAAGTCTAAATTATGACCTCCATGAAAATTTTACCACTGTTTACTCCAGGCTTAGTTTTGTGCCTGGCATACTGAAAGTAAATAATTAACATCTGCTGACTGATTCACAATTGTCTACAATAGGAAAGTAATTACTTTCTACAGGAAAAATGAGAAAAGTTGTTTTCACAAGGGAAACCCATATAAATATAATATCAATTAAAAAACACAACCTGCTTTCTTCCCAGAAGAGGGAATAACTTTAAATATGCAGGGACATCATCAGAAATATTCCCTAAACAGAGTTTTCATTATAATTAAACAGATGCTTAGCACGGTGGCTGGCACACAGTAAGCACCAATGAATATGAGCTGCTATATTAATACTATTGTTTTTAATATTATCTAAAAGGCCACAAAAGGAACTAGTTTTCAATGGAAATCTTTATATTTTTTAACTAACAAATAGTCAGTGGGTCTCCTTGAAATCCTGGCATGAGTTCTCAGAATTTAAATCTGCCTAGGGCATAAGGAATTTCATCAGATCTAATTGTTGAAAGAGTTGTTACATAGAAGAGGAAGTACATAAAACTTTTTAGCAGTGGCAGGGAGCTCACCAATGAGGATTTAAAAAATGTCTGTGCTCCCCATAGAGCAGGGCCCATTATCCGAACCAACTAATAAATTATATCTTCTTACTTCCTGCAGAAATACACTCCATTGAAATCCCTCTACAAAGTAGCAGATTCCCAAAAGCTAGATGTTAAATACTGTGTGCAAGTGGACAAATCTTTTTTTCAGTGGGTTAGAACAACAGTTCTCAAACTGTGGTCTGTGGACCCTTTCAGGGGAACTTGAGTTCAAAACTATTCTCATAATATACTGAGAGTTGTTTATCTCGCTCACTGCGTTGACATCTGCACTGGTGGCACAAAGGCAACGGTGGGTACAAATGCTGGCACCTGTGCACCAATCAGGGCAGTGCTGACCAAACTATACTATAGTCATTGTATTCTTCCCCACCACCATACAGTCACAGTTTGTTTGTTTTTAAATCCAATTAACAATGCCTTTGATGGAGCCTTCTATTTTGAAGCCTTTTAACAATGCCTTCCATTTTGATGAAAATAAAAATTACTAATTGTATTAAATCTCAACTCTTGAGTGCACATCTTTTTAATATTCTCTGTAATGAAATGGGAATTTTCACAAAGAACTTCTATATACTCAAGTATGATGGTTGTTTCAAGGAAAAGCATTTGTGTGATTGTTTTGAGTTGTGATCTCAACTAACTGCTTTTTCCATGAAATACTATTTCGTGGAAATAAGTTAAGTGGGACTGCCACTTTAAGAAAAATAACAAACAGTGTTTTTACCAATAATAAAATTCAAGCTTCTGAGCAAAAATTAGAACTTTTAAAAACTTGCATCTACCACTGAGTTTGACAGCTTCCCAATACTTAAGAGACTTCTCTAATAAAATCAGAGGTGCTATACTATGTGATCTTTTGATATTGTGTCAACATCTAAAAGACTGTCTCAATAGACAATATTTTCCATACGACTGATGTATGATACCATAAAATCACACATGCATAAAAATCCATTGTAAGTGCAAGACAGATCAAAAGATTTTAATGTATACATAGTACAAAAAGTTTAATGATATGGTCTCAGATTCCTCATTTCAACTAACCCTAAGACTTCCACTTGTAAATTTTTGGTATATTGTCAAAGACAAACATCAACAATTTTCTGAAAAGGTGATTATTTAAATAATTCTCCCTTTTCCAAGTACCTATAACTGTGTAAAACCTGACTTTCTTTATACACTTCAATCAAATTAACATATTAGAACAGATTAAATGCAGAAGCAGATGTGAAAATCCAGATGATTTCTATTAAGCCAGACACCAGAGAGACCTCCGAAAGGTAAACTATGCCACTCTTATTGTTAAATTTTGTTTTGTCTTTTTCCCATAAAATTATATTATATATGTTAACATACAATAGAATTATTACTTTAAATGAATTAAAATGAATACTTAAAATCTTTTTCTCAGCTTAATTTCTAATATATGGTAAATATCAAACACAGATAAAACCCATGAATAAAAGCTCTTTGAGAGTTCTCAATTTCTGAGAGTGGACAGGGGTCCTGAAGACAGACTGTTTGCAAATAGGAGAGTACAGCACAGTCTATCACAGGGCAAAGCCAATCTTCTATTCAGAAAAAGCCAGAGATTGAGGGTGAGAGGGGTCTACTTTGGCAAAGTTACCATAATGCACCTGTCTCAAAGATTTATACTTAGTGGCACAGTACTTAGAAAGCCTGAAGGGGGGGATTCCATAAGTCTTTTTTAATGCCTTTTAACTATGGTATGGGGGGACACAAAGGAAGGATAACAATTAAAACACCAGATACAGCACCAGAATCTTGGGGTTTGGTCCAATAGTAAGGATCCAATGGACAAGTAAATTTTCTGGTTTTGCAGCTTGGCCTACAGGCAAGCCAGTCATCACAGTGCAGCTAACCTCCAGATATAAAATCCTTTTGGCTTGAGGAGCAAGGGAGTGGAGCTCAGGGCAACCACTGCCATCAGAAAGTGAGGGGAGAAACACAGATGAGAGGAGATCAAAAAAGGGAGTCCCTAAACCCTCTGTATGAACTCTGCTCAAGTCTCTGGTAGACCCTTGAACCATGCATGCAGAGAGCCAACTCAAAGTAGCTCGTAGCTATGGTTGGAGAAGTGAACAGATACGTTTGTTTCTAACATGGCAAATACTGACAGACACAAACTACATAAACAAAAGCTCTTTGAAGTCTTCAATGAAGTTTTCAGAGTACAAGGGGTTCCCACATCAAATTGTCTAGAACAGGTCTACAGGATATTCTATTGTCTACAGCAGGGATCCCCAACCTCTGGCCATGGGCTGTGGCCTGTCAGGAACCCTGATGCACAGCAGGAGGTGAGCAGCGCTGGAGAGCAAGCAGAGCTTCATCCCACACTTCCCACCACTGGCATTATTGCCTGAGCTCCATCCCCACCCCCCACGCAGGTCCCAGTTTGTGGAAAAACTGTCTTCCAAGAAACTGGTCCCTGGTGCCAAAAAGGTTGGGGACTGCTGATTTACAGGATAAAACTCAGACTCACTAAGATGTCATGTAAGAGCTTTAATAACCTGTCCCTAAATCATTTTTCCATTACCACCAAGCATTCTTAGCACAACCACACAGATTAATCCATCCCCCAGGAAAGCTTTGTATTTTATAATCTATAAATTTGAACATACTGTTCCCTACTTTGATAGTTAAATTTATCAAAATATTTTTTATTTTTTATTTTGAATACCTACTTAGCCAGGCACTTGTGCTAGATGCTGGCAAAATTCTAATCACTTAACACTATCTAACTTTACTTTCTCAGTGAAGTTTTAAATAAATAGGGAAGAAGTCACCCAGATACCTTTACATAGTTACATGCTTACTCCTCTAAATGCCAGTACCGCCACTAGGTTGATTTCCTACTTTTTTCTTCACTAATTTCTGATCTCTCTAGTTGTCTAGGATGATGTTTCACTCCCCTTGGTATTCCAAAAGCATACCATATACCTTGTGCACAGTAGGTGCTTCAAATGTAACTGTGTAGGAGAGAGTCAATATACAACTGAAATGGGAAAGGTCTATCCTTATTTCTGGGGACATATGGATATCTGGCTCTTAAACAAGATAAGCTGAGTTGGATTTATGATATGCTTTTTAAAATCCAGTTTGTGAACCAGTTTGTTTATTGACGGTTTTCACCAGATGCAACTGGCTAGCCAGCTTAGCTTGACTACGTATGTCCTGAGCCATATAAGAATACTCCACTGGGAACTCCTGCTTTAGGCTCTCCTAAACCCAAGATCTGTGTAACAAATCCAGAGATGGATTTGTTCCAATCTGGTTCAGTCCTGAGATGAAGTGGACCTGGTGTGAATCAGGATCCTAGGGGGTTTTCCCTTGATGTCCCCACATCCTCAATGCTTGTCTGCCCCCTCTTTCTTTTGTGGTACCATATCCTTGTCCTTTAAATAAAAGCCTTGGCCCTGCCTGGTGTGGCTCAGTGGGTGGACAACAGCCTGTGACCTGAAACGTCACCAGTGCAGTTCCCAGTCAGGGTTGGGTTATCAGGAGGCACTGACAGACGTTCCTTTCCCTCTCTTTCTCCCTCCCTACCCCTCTCTCTAGAAATGAATAAATTAATATTTTTTAAAAAATAAATAAAAGCCTTAAATGAATAATGCTCTTATGGAGACTTGTGAGTCCTTTCAAATACCCAAACTTGTGAAATCTTTGCAATAACATTTTCTACACATTTTCAGGAATGTAAAAATAAGCCACATGGTCCACCTGAATCTTAGTCAGTCATAGTCAGTCTTAGTAAAACAAAAAATTTTATACTGTTTTATGGTTTATAAATACTACCACATCCACTAACACTAAATTCCCAAAGTAATCCTGTAAAGGGTGTACACTGTTTACTAGAGAAACTCAGGCTCAAAAGATTAAATGACTTGTCCACAGTAGCAAAACCAGTAAGGGACAGAAACGGGCCCAGCCTAACAATTGTCTAAGCTGCCTCCAAACTTTGCAGCAGTTACATGTCTCTGCTATAAAGACAAGGTTTAATGTAGTATCTCTGTATCCTGATGAGGCTTACTGAAACAAGTCACAAAGGCATCCGCATTCATCTATTCTTAAAGAGGTTAACTGTAATATACAATGCTGATGCCAAAAGGTTGAACACATTCATTTCTTCACAATTATATGAGGGACTTATTAAGGGGTTTGGCACTGTGTTAGGGAAAGCTTACAGTTTTGTGAAAACATGAGACATTTTAAAGCAAAAAAAATGAATGTTTTTTCAGTTCATGGATGAAAAAATCTGAATTTAATTGTATGATCTGATATTTTAAATTCTGAAGAAAGTCATTAACCAGTATTTTTATGGTACTTTAGAATATACAAGGTCATTATTCAAACCTGTTTCAAAACCAGTTTGAGTCCTGGCTGGTGTAGCTCAGCGGATTGAGCACGGGCCTGCGAACCAGAGGATCGAGGTTCGATTCCCAGTCAGGGCACATGCCTGGGTTGCAGGCCAGTTCCTGGCAGGGGACTCACAAGAGGCAACCATACATTGATGTTTCTCTTCCTCTCTCCTTCCCTTCCCCTCTAGAGATAAATAAATAAAATCTTCAAAAAATTAAAAACCAATTTGACAGCTAAGGAGAGTAAAAATCAAAGTTAAGTAATTTGAGCCCTGGCTGGTGTAGCTCAGTGGATTGAGCGCGGGCCTGCGAACCACACGATTGCGGTTCGATTCCCAGTCTGGGCACATGCCTGGGTTGCAGGCCAGTTCCTAGCGGGGGACTCACGAGACGCAACCATACGTTGATATTTCTCTCTCTCTCCTTCCTTTCCCCTCTAAAAATAAATAAATAAAATATTTTTTTAAAAAAGCTAAGTAATTTATCCCAATACATACAAGATCACACATCGCTTGTACAAGGCAAAGTCAGGATTCAAGTACAATGTACTAATCTGTCTTTCCACTTTGTAAACTACTGCTCTTATTCTTTTTTAAAAATTTTATTTAATTGTTGTTCAAGTACAGTTTTCTGTCTTTTACTCCCATCCCAGCCCACCCCCCCAGTGCTCCCCACCTCCCTTCCATTTCCGCCCCCTTTAGTTGTTGTCCATGTGTCCTTTATACTAGTTCCTGTCTTATTCTTGTATTGATTTCAGTTTAAATGTCCTGTTTCAATTTTTTTATTTAAAAAACCCACAAAATAAAAATAAGTAACACATTAGCTTTTTTCATCATCATCATAATAATTTAAAACTTTAAAGTTAAATAATTTAAATGTCTTAGTGGTGATTTTATCCTCTTTGTAACTGATTATTATAAATGTTTCTTAAATATTTATTGAATTACATATTTTCAATCCAGTAATTTCAAACAGCTTTTTGGCAAATAAAAATCACTCACTGCTTTTAGTCAGACTCCAGATCAATATGAATAATGGAAACAAATAATTAAATTTAGAGTTGCATTTTCTAAATAAGAAAAGCTATCTGAACTGTGGAATTCTTTTTGAAAATGTTTAATTAGTTGTTAACGTTTAGCAGTATCTCAGTCTTTAACGGTGTAAGCAACTAAATATTTGTTTCAAAAGAACACATTAAATGAAAAGTCGGTTTCCGAATATAATTCACGTAACTTTAATTCTCAAACAGTGTTCCATTTAAATCAAACTCCTAGTTCGACCCAAACCCTTTGGACCAAGTCCCACTGGTCCAGGACTTCTGTCCTGGGTAGTCACTACCTAGGTGCCAGCATTGAAAGGTCTGAAGAAAAGCCTGCCTTTAGAAACCCGGAGAAAACGACTTAGGTCAGCGAAGACAAGTGTAGCAAACAGAGGTTTCTCTGTGATCCAACCAAAATAACAGCTGTTACACCCACACTCACATATATAACTGAGATATTTCCATGGTCTTTCCCATTAACCTTTAACCAAAATAATGAATTTTTAATGTTCACACTTAATCTTGATTTTATTTAAAAAGAGAATGAAAGCAAAAAATTACACAAATTAAATATTTTTTAAAAGGCAGAAGAGTCCTAATTTCTATTGAGTTTATATGTCTGAAACCATGTTAGTGATTTTATTTTATTTTTATTTTAAATATTTTATTTATTTATCTTTAGAGGGGAAAAGAAGGAGAGAGGGAGAGAAATATCATTGTGTGGTTGCCTCTTGTGCATCCCCTGCTGGGAACTGGCCTGCAACCCAGGTATGGGCCCTGACTGGGAATCAAACAGCAGTTGATTGGTTAATAGGCCCTCACTCAATCCACTGAGCTACACCAGCCAGGGCTTTAAGAATTGACATCATTAAAATGTCCATACTACCCAAAGCAATCTATAGAATCAACACAATTCCTACCAAGATATCAGTGGTGTATTTCACAGAACTAGTACAAATATTCCACAAATTTATATAGAACCACAAAAGAACCCAAATAGTCACAGCAATCTTGAGAAAGAACTAAGCTGGAGTAATCATGCTACCTGATATCAAACTATACCACAAGGCTATGGTAATCAAAACAGCATGGTACTGGCATAAAAACTGACCTATAGATCAATGGAATATAATAGACAGCCCAGAAATAAACCTACTGTTTTATGGTCAATTAATATTTGACAAATGAAGCAAGAAAATACAATGGGGTAAAGATAGTCTATTCCATAAATGGTGTTGGGAAAATTGGATAGACATGTGTAAAAAAATGAACCTAGACCACCTTTGTATACCATATACAAGAAAGCCCAAAATGGATTAAAGACTTAAATGTAAGACTTAAAACAATAAAAATCCTAGAAGAAAAGACAGGCAATGAAATCTCAGACATTTCTTGTAGCAGTATTTTTCTGATATGTCTTCTCAGGCAAGAGAAAAAGAAAAAATAAATAAATAGGACTACATTAAACTAAAAAGTTTTTGCACAGCAAAGGAAACCAGCAACAAAATGAAAAGACAAACCACTGAACAGGAGAACATATTCACCAATTATACATCTGATAAGAAGTTAATATCCAAAATTTATAAAGAACTTATAAACTCAACACCAAAAATCCAAATAATCCAATTTAAAAAATGGGCAAAGTACCTGAACAGGTATTTCTCCAAAGAGGACATACAGATGGCTAATAGACATATGGAAAGATGCTCAATGTCACTAATCATCAGCAAAATGCAAATTAAAACCACAATGAGATATCACATCACATTCATCATGTCAGAATGCCTATCATCAATAAATCAACAAACAGCCTTGGCTGGTGTCACTCAGTAGATTGAGTGCAGGCCTGTGAACAAAGAGGTCACTGGTTTGATTCCTGGTCAGGGCACAGGCCTGGGTTGTGGGACAGGTCCCCCATTGGGGCACATGTGAGAGGCAGCTGATCAGTGTTTCTCCCTAATATTGATGTTTCTCTCCCTCTCTTTCTCCCTACCTTCCCCTCTCTCTAAAATAAATAAATAGAATCTTAGAGATAAATAAATAACTAGGATGAAGATGAAAAATTAAACATATTAAATAATTTTTAAAATAAAGCAAAAGAGTATTAACATCTATTAAATTTAAATGCCTTAATCCAAACTAGTGGCTTTATTCACATAATCTCTTTTAATATCAAAAATCATTTCATGCCCTGGCTGGCATGGCTGAGTGGATTAAGCACCAGCCTGAGATCCAAAAGGTTGCTGGTTCAATTCCCAGTCAGGGCACATGACTGGGTTGCAGGCCAGGTCCCCAGAGGGGGGTGTGCAAGAGGCAACTGATTGACGTTTCTCTTGCACATTGATGTTTCTTTCCCTCTCTCCCTCCCTCTCTTCCCCTCTCTCTAAACAAATAAAATCTTTTTTTAAAATTACTTTGTGAGGTGGGTTTATCATTCTTATTTTATGCACTAGGAAACTAGTGAGGCACAGCAAGATTACGAAACTTGCCTAATTACCATACAGCTCCTAAGCAGGAATATCTACATTCAATCTCATGTCATTTCCCTTTAACAACAAGCTGTGTGCCTCCTACCACATCATGCAAAAAGAAAAAGCAAGAGAGAAGAAAGAAGACAAAAGAGGCACAATCATTAATGTTCGGCCTATACTATCAATTCTTAAGAGGCATACAAACCATGTAATTCTGGCAACTATACTAAACACATCTGAACCTCTATAGAATTTATTCATCTGTCATCTGTATGATTAAAGAAATGATACTGTCTAAAAACAGTTCCTTCACTGCTGTAATGAACCCCTTATGTCTTGTGTTATTTACCTTTTCTAATGTTTATACTTATACCCTAGGTAGAACATAACCTATTGGGGAAAAGTCCAGCATACAACTTTTTCCAAAGTAACATATATACACTAGGTATTTAGTAAATATTTGTTGGCTAAATACTTTGTAGTCAGTAAGTAATTGAATAGTTGATGATATGATTAGCCTTCAGTGACAATGGACTTAAAGTTCTGGTTTTGAGGTTCAGTCTGGAAAAGTATTCTGCTCTAATGGATCATACCAAAACATACTACCAGTTATCTGAATTGATTCACTATTTATTTGGTATTCTCTCTATTTTATCAAAATGGCTCCAGAATGACAACCAGGCAAAAAAAATCTTTTTTTATTCTATAAATTACAATGGGCAGAATAGGCCAAGCCATTCCTCACTAGTTTAAGAAACATTCATTGAGAACTTTATCTACACTGTGCTAAGTGCTGTTGATACAAAGGTAAAGCTAAAAAACTTTCTAACTGAGGTAATACCAATATACTGGAGAATAGAGACATGTATATAAGTAAGTACAATATTGTGTGAAGTATATACACATCATTCATTCAATGAATACTTATAGAAAGCTCTGTATACTTATAAGCACCGTAACAAGCACTGGGATACAACAATGAACAAGACAAGATCCTAGCGCTCTTGACCTTACAGACCTTGTGATCTAACATGGACTCAAAGATTTTCCAAGTCTCAAGAAGAAATTCATGGTCAAAAATCACAAGAGCACATGAGAAAACATGCAGCCATAAGGGAAAAATTGACAAAACAACAAGCAACAAAGACAGACAAGCAAAGATGAAAGATACTGAAACTAATGGATACAGAATATTAATAAGTATGTTTGATATGTTTAAAGTAATAAAAAAAGGAAAAATAAATAAGGAAGAAAAAATGATCAATTATCAGGAAGCTTTGAAAAAGAAACAATTGAGCCTTTAGAAATGAAAAACATAATAATGAAAAATACTCAAGAGAAAAGGTGAATTTAACAGGATAAAAAAGGCTTAATTAACCAAACAAAGAGAAATGAAACGGATAAAGCAGGACATTCCGGACAGAAAAGACAATGTATGCAAACATGCGAGACCATGAAGCTGCACTGTGTTCAAGAAATGAAAGCTGAGTCATACTGCCGACGTATAAAGTGTGTATGTTTGCAAAAGCAAGCGATTACATCAGCAAAGTCATCAAGGGCTAGACTGGAAGTCTTCATACACTACCCTCTACATTCCATGTGTGCCGACACTGATGATCTTAAGTCTTTATTTTATATACCTATAAGTACACATATTTATATGTTACACAGCAAATAGTATTTCCAGTTTTGAAATATGTAAGTCCTTAGCTAAAAGAAAGTAAAGAAATGGCAGACAACCCCCAAATCCTCTCTTTAGAAATGCCTAGATATGCTGGATAAAATGTGGTAAATATGTTTTCAAATGCACGGCTGAGCCCCCAAAAGACTGAAGGCAATTCCCAGAGGGTTCACCTATAGCAGGAAGAGGCAGGGCAGTGACTTGCCTGTCACAGTACCACAGGTGGTTGAGTTTCAATGCTCACACAAGAATAGATGAGGCCTTGGACTCATCATGCAAGGATGGGAATTGGATCTGAGATCATAACACTGAGATGCTTGAGGGGCTATCTACTCAGTAGCTAAGTGAAATAGAAAAGTAACCACCCAGATTTCCCGTCAAGATGGAGGCGTAGGTAAACACGCTTTGCCTCTTCACACAACTACAGAAAAAAAATTACAATTCAGCTAATGGAGTCTTCCCTATTCAAACTCAGATGAGACCACAGCTCCAGCTAACACCGTGATTGCAGCCCATGACTACGGTCCTGTGAGACCCTAGGGAAAGAACCCAGATAAAATGGGGGAGACAGGGTTAGGGTTTTCAGGAACAACTATAAAGGACACATGGACAAAAGCAAGGGTGGGGGTAATATCAAGGGAGGGAGGTGGGGATGGCTAGGGTGGGAGAGAGAAGTAGGGGGGGAAAGGCAGAAAACTGTACTTAAACAACAATAAAATTTAAAAGAATTGGAAAAATTAAGATAGTAAAAAAACAACAAATTAACATGCTTTAAAAAAAATAGAACCCATATAAGCCAGGCACACACTCCTAACCTATAGAAAGAGATTATAAATGTGTGTTAACTAAAGCCACTAAATTTTTTTGGTAATTTGTTATGCAGCAAAGAAGACTAATATAAGGTAGAAATAAATGCTGCACAACAATAGTATATAAGTTAGAAGGAGCATATTCAAAGTTAAAGTAGGTTCTTTGTCTAAAAGGAGAGAAAAGTTTGGACTTTAAGTCAAATACACCTTTTAAAAAATTCTAAGTAATCTTTAAAAGAATAGAGCTAGAAAAGCAAAGGATTTGTGCACATCTTTTAAAACCACCACAGTTGACAAGCTGCTTCTAAAATGTATATGGAAATGCTTAAGACCTAGAATATCCAAAAGAATATTTAAAAAAACAAGCTGAAAGACTTACAGTATTTGACTTCAACATATACTATTAAGCTGTATTTAACAAGACTTTGTGGTAATGGTATAAAGATATACAAATAGATCAACAGAATAAAGAGCCCAGAAGTAGACCACTGTGTAGTGTCCACTGATTTATGAGAAAGGAGTGAAAGCAATTCAGTAAGGAAATAAATGTCTTTCAGCAAAAGATGCTGTAACAACTAGATGTTTACATGGGAAATAAATAACCCCCCATCCCTACTTCCTATCACATATGGCAATGAAGTTGAGATGCATACAGGCCAAAATGTAAAGCTGTAACTGTGTATCTTCTGGAAGAGAACATGGGAGAATATCTTCCTAATCGGAGGGTACACAGGTTTGTGGACAGGATAAGGAAGGAAACAGCCATAAAAGAAAAAGCTGACAAATTATAGACTCCAAAATGTAAAACTTCTTTTCATTAAAAAGCACTTCTAACACCAACTGGCATGGCTCCGTGGGTTGAGCGTCATCCCACAAACCAAAAGGTCCTGGGTGAGATTCCTGGTCAGAGTATATGCCTGGGTTGCAGGCCAGGTCCCAGTTTGGGCATGCAAGACACAGCCAACGTCTGGTTTCTCCAGTACACAGACGTTTCTCTCCCTCTCTTCCTCCCTCCCTGCCCCTCTCTCAATAAATGAATAAATGAATGAATAAATAAATAAATAAAATCTTTTTTTAAGGCACCTCTAAGAAAATGAATAGACAAAAAACATAAACAGGGAGAAAACAGTCACAAAGCATCCATCTTTGGACTCATGTCCAGAATATTCAAGCAGCCCCTACAACTCAACAATAAAAAAATAACTTTTTTAAGCAACAGATTTAAAAAGACATGTCACAAAAAAAGATATTCTAATGGCCAAGAAGCACATGAAAATGTGCTCAATATCTTTAGTCATCAGGTAAAAGCAAATTAGAACTATAAGCCCAGAATGAATAAAATTAAAAACAGTGACCACACAAAATGTTGCTGAGGATACAGAATACCTAAAACTTCCATGATGAGAATGAAAAATGGTACCTCACTTCAGGAAAAAGTTTCACAGTTCCTTAAAAAACTAAATATAAACTAACCCTATTACCTGGCAATTCCATCCCCCAGAATTTACCTGAGAAAGATGAAAACATGTGTTTATAGAAAGACTTGTATAATAATGTTCATAGCAGCTTTATCCATAACAGCCAAAACTAGAAACATCCCAGGTGTCCATCAATAGAAGAATGGATAAACAATCTATGGTAATATTCATACAATGAAACACCACTCAACAACTAAAAGGAACAAACTACTGATATAACAGCATAGATAAATCTCATTTCTCAGAAGCATGGATCTTAAATGGATTAATAAAGATTTAAAATGCTTTCAATTTTAACTTCTAATATAGAAAATACCAAGTGATTTATCACAGAGTTCTTCAGTGTCTTCAATACATTTTAAGTGTGTAAAGTGGTCATGAATCTAAAAAGCTACTTCTGATCTAGTAAAAGTTGAGTACAGGCATGCCCTACAATCTAACAATTACACTCCTAAGTACACACTGAAATCCTTAAACATTTATGCATACCACAAGAGGTACAAGAATGTTCATACTATTATCTTTTGTAGGAAAACCTGGAAACAAAACATCCAATAACTGAGGAATGGATAAATATATTAATACAGTAGAGTTCTAAACAACATAGAAATAAATATCCACATAAAAATAAATATGTAAGTACCCATATCCACCAACACAGACAATTCTCAGGAATATGTGTAATACTAAGGGCCACAATTTGAGTGAAAAAGCAAGTTGCAGAATATATATAAGGGACAATTTCACTTAAAATATCAAACAAGCAAACCTAAACAGTATATTTTTAAGAGTACATAAGTGGTAAAAATCTAGGAAATGATAAATATGAAATAAAGGATAAGCTAAACATTTAATGACTGCTCTTAACCAAAACATAGTTCTTCTTTATCAAAGTCATAATTCTCTTCAATTGTCAAGCTTTAGGTCTGACATTCCTAGTGTAGTGAAAGAACAGAGAACATATAATATCTGATTGGCAAGAGTAACTGAATCAACTCCAGTGATCAAAGGGATATTACACAACAAAGTAGACATGCCTTCCTGTCTGCTTAAAAAAAAGTGGGGGCACGGGGTGTAACTGCTACCCAGTAGGTAATATTTCATTTTGGGAACACTATCTTAGCTAGAATCTCTCCTTATCATTGTGTATGAATGAATAAAAGAGTGAATGTCAGTCATAAAAACAGTTCTTAGAGCAGTACCTAGATCTTAACACCCACAATTTTGGAGTTCTGTCCTGTTCTGGCTCTATCCAGTCTAGCTACTTGCTGTTAAAAGCAGCTTGCTCTGAAAAGTTAAAGAACTTTAAGAGCAAGAGTGCACACCTACAATAAACCAACGATTTTTTTGGCTCTGCAACTGAATTATTTCAACCTGAAGTACTTACTTTCATTGACTAAAACACCTCTTTTGAGTCTCATGAGCAAATTACAGAGATAAGGAAAACACTACTAAAATTCTTTAAAGTCTTCAGATAGAAGGGCCATTAAAGTATTAACCTTTTTATGTTTAAAGTCTTACGGTCTAAAAATAAAAGGTATTGTGTAATTTGGTATACTCTTGAGTTTACACAACAGGAAATCAAAATTGTTCGAAACTCAACTTCAGACACTGTTTCAATGATCTACTACTGAATAACAACCACCCCATAACTGCATGGCTTTAAAAAACAATTTATTACTATCTCACAGCAACAGCATGAACAATGAAAGGTGCACAGGAGTGTAAGTATATATGTAAATAGTCTGTTTTGGCAGACATGAGTAGACAACTTAGAGGGTACTAGGAAAAGGAGGAAGAAGGACTGAAGAGTTCAGAATAAACTGGATACCGTAACAGCTACAACTACATATCCACCACAATGGCTAAAATTAAAGACTGACACCAAATGTTGGCAAGACTGTGGCTCAAGTGCTATGTATGTAAAATATACAAACAAGCCCTGGGCAGGGGGTCCCCTTGATTGGAACATTGTCCTATACACACAAAGGTTGAGGGCTCAATCCTGGGAAAGGGCACATTCCTAGGTTGTGGCTTCTATTCCCAGTCAGGGTGCCTAGGGCAGGCAACCCATCGATGTTTCTCTTGCACATCAATGTTTCTCTCTTTCTCCCTTCCTCGCTCTCTAAAATCAGTAAAAATAGTCTCTAGTGAGGATTTTATACATACATGTCCACTTTGGGAAACATCTGACAGTTTTCTACCCTGTCACCCAGTTACTCCAATCCTAGGTATTTACCCCATGCAGAACGAAAATACACGTACACAAGAAGCCTTCTACAAGAATGTTCATAGCAGCTGTACTTATAATTGCCAAAACTTGAAAACAGCCTGGAGTCCATCAAAAGGAAAATAAAAAACTGTGGAACACTACTTACCAATACAAAGGAATCACCAATACATGCAATGACACAGATGAATCTCAAAAACATTATGCTGAGTGAAAGAAGCCTTACACCAAATAGTTAATATACTGTATGATTCCACATACATGCAGTTCTAGAACTGGCAAGTCTAATTTATGGGGGAGGGGCAGAAATCAGCACATTTTTGCCCCTGGGGAAAAGGAGGAAGGTGGAGGTGGGGAAAGGTATGAGGAACTTTCCTACTTGATGGAGAAGTTTCATGTTTTAGTAGGGGTTTTGGTTACACAGCTGTACGTATTTCTTAAAATTGAGCAAATATACACTTAAGATTTGTGTAATACACTGAATATAATTTTACACCGAAAGAAAAAAACCCAAAGAATTCAACTTGAGTGATATGTTGGAGTACTTAAGGGAAAGTGTACAGATGTCTGCAAATTTACTTGAAATGTGTCAAAAAAAATAATGTGAAGTGATAGATGAAGAGAGGAATAGATAAAATGGATAGAAAAGTGATAAAACAATTACAGAAAATTGTTAACAGTAGAATCCAGGTAGCAGATGAACAGATATTCACTGCAAAATTCTTCCAACTTTGTTGTATGTGTGATAATATTTATTTTTTAAAAAAGAGGTTTTCATGCCATGTTAAGAATGTGGCCTTTATCCTGTAGTCAATAGAAAGTCTTTAAAGAGAAACAGAAGAATCTAATTCTTAAGGAGTAATAAGTCAAGGTATAAAGAGCTATCACTGACTGAGAATGTAGCTACAAATGGCAAAGGGAACAGTGCAAAAGCAACTAGGTAAAGGCTGTATGGCACATTAGATACCCCAGCTGACCTTCCCACTGAAAACACCTAAAAATTCTGGTACAGTCACAGTATATTCACACAAATGAAAGAGAGAATGAAGGCAGAAAGATCCACTAAGGTGAGGAGTCAAGTAAGAGGCCTCACCAAATAAAGATTTAATCTCCCCGTCCCACCCCACTAAAACTCAGTGTTTGATCCTAAAGCCCTTCAACCACCTGGATGAAGCCTAGCCACATTACTGAGAGTAATCTTTACTTAAAATCAACTGATTGTAGATGTTAAGCACATTGACAAAATACCTTAAAAAAAAACACCTAGATTAGTATTTGACTAATATGACTGGCTACTAGAGCTTAGCCAAGCTCACATATAAAACTAACCATCACAGATAAGGAGGCCACAACTGTAACAAAGCATGATTTACTTTTTAAAAAATTATTTTGATTCCAGTTCAATATTTACTGACCACCTAGTATTTACCAGGCACTACAATGTGTGCTTACACATGTATCATGCCATTTAATTCTCATAACCCTACCAAATATCATTATCCTCATTTTATAGAAAATAAATTGATACAAAGAATAATTAAGTGATTTGCCCAAAGTCACAAGATTCAATAAAAGTTCAGGTAGAAATCTTGATGCTGAGTTCAAGTAACACAGGTAGGACTTTCATGTCACCATAAATTGCTTTTGCTGTCTCTTTTGGGCTCCATCATTTTTCAGGGTCCTAAAATATTTCTTCAATGCCTTTACTTCTTTTTAGAATATTTTAAAAAATTTATTTACTGATATTTAGAGAGGGGGGAGAAAGAGAGAAACACTGATTGGCTGCCTCCCATACTTGCCCAGACCAGGAATAGAACGTGCAACCTTGGTATGTGCCCCAACCACATACCAATGCAACGGGACACCGTTCCAACCAACTGAGCCACTCAGCCAGGATTTGTAATGCTTTTACTTCTTTTAAAATGAAAGAAGGTGAATGTGTTACAGAACACAGCATACACACAGACAGGGCCAAGGCGGGTCACGATATACTATTACCAAAAGGACCCCCCTACCAGGATTGTTATGTCTACCACCAGATAGGAAAGACGGCTCTCAATGCCAGAGATTTGTGAAAAGGAAATGTTTATTTAATGCTGTACAGACTTAAAATAGTGACCTAATGTCTTCATTAAAATATCAAAGTCCTTTAGGATACCCACAGATGCCCACAGTGCTTCCTCCTCCCCCTGCCCTAATTTGGGGTACCATATCTCAGGAAAAGAAGCAAACATCTGTGTTTCAGGCCGCTGGCACTGTCAGCTGTGTCACTGTCCAGGCAGAATCTCTAATTATCCAAAGCAATGTGGCACCTTCTCATGGCAAGAGTTCTTTCACCATCCTTCCAGGCAAAGTCTCTCCTGCTTCCCAGGCCACGTGGCCAAAGGGAGAACCCCAAAGTCACGTGGTCCTCTTCTACCAAAACTGCATGGTTCTCCCCTAGCAAAGCTGCAGGGAGGGTAGGGTTGCCACTCTGACAAAGCCGAGTGGCGATTCTCTGCTAAAGCCGCATGGTGACTGCCTTTTCACCTAAGCTGCGGGGGTCTCCACTCTGGCAAAGCCACGTGGCTCTCTCTCCAATGGCTGTCGTGTCTGGGTTTAAATCCCCATGCCAATCTTCCTCTGTACCCCCATTTCTGACTCCTCCTACAATCAGTTACACCTGCCAGCATTCCTGTATGATTCCAAGTTTACTGGGCTGCCATCATGAGTCTGGGCAGGTGTAGTCCCATGTCATGGAGCCAATCTTGTCCAAGCTCCCACGCAGGCGCTGTCACCTGGGGGACCTGCCCGCAGTTACATCTTGGGGGTAAGTCCCTTTCCATTCCCTTGGCTCAAAGCATGGTCACAGCTATTTAACATATCTATGCAACCAGTTAAAGGTTACAGCTATGTTAAATGACCATGCCATGGATTAGCTGCAAAGCTGAGGCTGCACAAAACAGCTCTGCATGTTCCTGCTCCATGTGTCCCTTGTCCCAACTCACACCTGAAGGGGGAAGGGGTGAGGACATCTTATATGTCTTTCTAATATTTCACGGACACCCTGAATTCTGAGCACCATTCCAAATCCCTATTTGGGGCCCCCCTCTTGGCTGCACCCTGTATCAAAGGGATTAGCAAAAAAATATATATGCATGACCGATGGACACAAGCAACCATGTGGTAATGGCCTGAATGGTGGGAAGCGGGGGCATGGGTGGCAGCTGTGTGGAGGTGAGCAAGGGGGGGGGGGATGGGATAACTATAATAACATAAAGAATAAAATACAATAAAAATAAAAATAAAAACAAAAAATAAATGCTCTGTACACTGCCTAAGTCTCCAAGTGAGAGTTTTTTCCCCCATCAACTGGTAAACAGTTAACAAAGGGACAAGGGTAGAACCAAAAATCGAAGAAACAACTTAAAATTTTAATCTGAAATAATAACGTACTGGGTCTGACTTTCATTTAAATGTTTACTATTCTATGTATTCCAGCTCAGTAGAGTTCCCCAAATTACCACGAGATAATTTTTTCTCCTTATTTATCCACACATGAATTACTATTCCATTTTAAAAAAAGTCAATCTTTTCTTCCAACATGGGCTACCAAATAACAGTTCTTCCTAGTTAATATCTTGACCTGAGTAAATGCTAAGTCAAGATTACACTTCAGCCCTGGCTGGTGTAGCTCAGTGGATTGAGCACGAGCATGAGAACCACACGATCGCAGTTCGATTCCCAGTCAGGGCACATGCCTGGGTTGCAGGCCAGTTCCCAGCGGGGGACTTGCGAGAGGCAACCATACATTGATATTTCTCTCCTTCTCTCCTTCCTTTCCCCTCTAAAGATAAATAAATAAAATCTTTAAAAAAGATTTTAAAAAATTACACTTCAAAATGTAATTAGCCATCGAGTATTACTAAACTAATTAGTAAAACTACAGACTTAAGTCTAAAAGGTACTTGTTTTGAGCTTAGCTAAGGTATTATTAGAAGCAAATGAGATTGGAAACTTTCTGAAATGAAAATGCAGTTAGTTCAATTTTAAGTTCCAATTTTGCGGATTGCCCGGGATAATCATTTTCAAACTTTCCTTTCAAATGCAGTGCTTTCAGCCTATTGCTGGGGGTGAGGTATGGTGTGGGGAATGAACACCTAACTTGGTTTCCAAAGTTCCAGCACCAGCCCTGTGACCCTGAGCAAGTCATTATCCTTTAGAACGTGGTTTCCTCACATACAAACAGGGATAACATCTACACCTCACAAAAGAAAAAGGAATTAAAAATGCCTTTTGAACTGTAAAGCATTGCTTCTTACAGTCTCTAGACCAGCAGCACTGGAATCACCTGATAGCTTACAAGAAATGCAGAGTCTAAGGCCACATTCCAGACCTACCGAATCAGAATTTCCATTTTAGTAAGATCTCTAGGTAATTCACATGCACATTAAAGTCATCAACAATACAGTATCAACATTTGACATCCTCCTCTGCGGCTCAACCATTTCCCATACTGAGAACATTTGACATCCTCCTCTGCAGCTCAACCATTTCCCATACTACACGTGGATTCTGGCCTAGGTTTCATCACTAATTTGCAACATAATCTTGGGCACATCACTTCAGTTCTCAAGATCTTTCTTCTTATGTGTACAATGAGGTTTCACCACTAGTTCCAAACCTGAGGCTCCTGGACCCTTGGAGTCTAAAAAAGTGGTAATGAAGGGAGGCAAGATAATAAGGTAGTTAAGAGCATAGCTTTGTAACCAAACAGCCCATGGATCATTTAGGCTCTGACACTTAACAGTGTGTGACCTAGAAGAAGTTACTTAACTTTCACAAACATCAATGTCTTCAACTGCAAAATTAGGATTATAATAGTATCTACAACTCAGAGATCAAGCGGTATACCACATGGTTACAAACGAATGCTCTGCTAGGTGACTCTTTCAGAGCGATAGAAATAGTCTACAACTTGACTGGACTGGCACAGATGTATACATCTGTCAAAACTTTGCAAACTATATGCTTAAAATGAATACATTTTATTGTAAGTAAATTATACCTAACAAGGCTAATGTGAAAAGTAAGAGGAAAGGGAACGTGCTCTGGAGTCAGATTCTGCGAATTCAAATCCTTGCTTTGCATCTTGCCAAAGTGGAAAACTTTGCACAAATTATTTAACTTCCCTGTGACCTAAATTTCTACATCTATAAAATAGTACTCACAGAATCTAACTTAAAAGGATTATTATAAGGATTATAATAAAGGTTCTTATAAGATAATATACATGACAGCTTTGCACATTAAGTGCCTACAGTGTTGGCTATTATTTATATTGGCTATTTTCAGTATTTTAAAAATCACATTTAGCCCTGGCTGGTGTAGCTCAGTGGATTGAGCACGGGCCTGCGAACCACAGGATCACAGTTCGATTCCCAGTCAGGGCACATGCCTGGGTTGCAGGCTAGTTCCCGGCAGGGGACGAATGAGAGGCAACCATACATTGATATTTCTCTCTCTCTCTCTCTCCTTCCCTTCCCCTCTAAGATAAATTTAAAAAAATCTTTTAAAAAAATCACATTTATTCACAGAAAGGAGGCAGTGAAAATATTATGCAGATATGTTTTGAACTTATACCAATTAGTCAATGCATTAAGGTAATCAGTGAGTGTAGGTCAATACAGTGTGATAACAGTGACTAGATCTCCTCTAACAGTTATATGTGCCTCTGATTAATTAAAATGGGGTAGATACATTAATAATGATGATTTATGTAGAAATAATAATAATAATAAATTAGAAGAGGCAACTCAACTACATGCTTTGCTCCCTGTACAAGAACTGAACAACAGATGTGCAGTGACTAATCACCAACAGACTTTGCCCTGATGTTTTATCTATAGTTAGCAGTTTAGGCAGAGAAAAGAGAGTGGGAAAGGACCTAAAAAAATAAAAAAGGAAAGAAAAAGAAAGGCAGCAATGAACTAGGAGCAGCTGGATGCCTTGACTGGCATTGTGTGTATGGTAGAGGCAGCTGGTTGAAGCTTCTCTGGTCCTGCATGGCAGTAGCAAGAAAAAAAAGACCCCTTTGCCCCATCTAAATGAATCTCATAATAAAGGTCGAAAAAAGTAAGGGCTGCCCTGCTTTTCTTCTGCCCAATTCCTGAGAAAAGGATGGGAAGAGGGGCAGCAAGCCTATGAGAAAGGACAGCAACTACCTAGCTTTTATGACCCCTACAAACCCACAGTTAAAAATCTGAAAATATATTTTAGCGTTCTGATAAATAAACCCTCCATAATATGTCAATTCTTGGACATTTCTTCTTTCAAATACATTTTTAGTAATGCATTTCCCTTGAAAATAGGAAATGCCTATTTGAACTTATCTGCTTATACTATTATTAGCCTGTTACCTACCTTGATCAGAGTGTCTTCACATAGTTTTGCACTCTGAGTCAATGACTAAAAAGGTGTTTAGCAACTATTTGCTGAACGAACAAGAAATTCTGAAAATTTTTTCACTAGGCAATTCTTCTTGAAGGCCACAATTAAAGTATAGCATTCACTTCCACTTCCCTTTAGGTAATATTTCTTCCACGAAACGAACTACACCTGAAATTCCACTTCCTGTAGACAGAACGACGTCTTGAGAGAAAGATCTGTCAGACCTATACTTGAATATCGTTTCTGCCACTTAATAGCTGTACGATGCTGTGCAGGTTACTTCTCTAAAACTCAGTATCCTCATCTAAAAAAAGGGAATAACATCATCTACTTATTACTTCCTAGGAATGTCCCGAGGATTAGAAATCCACAAGCAGTCTTTACTTTGCAAGGTTCTAATATGCACAAATTTCAGTTACCAGTTTAGTTCATACCAATCCCCCAACAATACAATTCAAATTTCAGTTACTCACAGTATATTAACTGTGAGTAATTAAACACAGTACTACAAACTTTGCTACTAGACCTTCAGTCTGCAAATCACATGTAAATAACAGACGCACATCACCATCAGTGATTAACCAAGTCATTTCTTTCAAAGTCTGTTGGTGGATTTGACAAAATAAACTGCAAAGGAACAACAATTAGGCTGTTGGAGAACTTCTCATCAGCAACAATAAAAGCCAGGACACAGTGGAATAATAATTTCAAAGCGCTGAGAGAAATATATCTCTCTGCCTAAGCCCCGTGGTGCTTAGTCACTGTATATCTGTTACTCAGCTCTTGTGCAGATAGCAAAGCATGTAGTTGAGTTGCCTCCTTGTTTCCTGGTGATGAATGTATGTGACATTTTGCAAAAATGAACAATCAAAAGAGAGAACAGGCCAACAATGATGAAAGTACAGCAAAGAAACAAAAGCGACAATGTTAGCAGTGAAATTCCAATCATCCATAAATAGAGACAGAATAGATGACCATGACAATGTTGACCCCACTGTTGTCTGGGAGACTCTAGGTATGCAGGTAAAGGAACTAAAGGCAAACTTATTGACACAAATAAATGACACAAAGAAAATGGTTGTGAGAAAAGTATGAAGATGGACCAGAAGTGACACCAGCAAAAAACTTAGTATTAAAGGAACCCTCAGAGCTATTTTACAATGTGGAAAGTACAAGGAATAAAATGCTGGAAGCTGATTCAAACTTAGAAAGGAGTATAACAATTCAACAAGGCATAGAAAAAATACTCCTTCCATATCACACGTTATAATACAAGAAGGCAGGTACTGTTCAAGCTACTCTTAAGTTCTTTAACAAAAAAATATATTTTAATCCTCAATGTACTAAATAAATATTAGTTTAACTATCTTTTTCATTTTTCTATATATTTATAACCAACAAAAAAAGGTTTACAATGTATGAGAAAAATTTTTAAAGGTCACAGAACAATCATAACTTTTCCCATTAATTAAGATCACTTTGCCAGTTTTAACTTGCATGGTCATTTATGTTGCACAATGCGCTACAAAGTGAAGACTATCTGTACCTGTAACTTCTAGCACACCAAGATGCTTATTATTTCACAACTAAAATCTTCTACCCTGGTCCTTACAATCTGTTCAAACAGAAAAGAAATTTGAATTCAACTTTGCTGATATTAAGAAGATAGCTTCTAAGAACCACTGCCATATCTGAATATGCAATTCCCCAAACTCATCTTTATATTACCCAAAATACACGCACCATAATGCTGCAAGATAGGCTTCTTGAATAGTTACTCACTTTTTCCTTTGTGATAGTATACTATATCATGCTTGTCCTCGTCCCTTGCATGGAGGATATGAATTAACAATGAATGTGACAGAAGTAATATAGTATAGTAGCTCTGGAGTCAGACCTCAACTTGAATACTACCTCCACACCACTCTTTGCCACCTTCCTTCTTAGAGTACAACCTTATTACTTACTTCAATTTCCTAATCTATGAAATGAGCATAATAATGTCTTCTTTTTGGAGTTATGGTAAAGACCATAAGATATATGAAGCACTCAGGAAAGTGTGGTACATAGGAGTCACTTAGACATAGTTACTGTCACTATTATTACTATCTTCAATGTTTCTATCATTAATTTAAATACTAGAATGATGATAAAGTTGCATTTGTTTTAAAAGCATCATTATTGATCAGTATTTTTTACTTGCTGGGTAAGAAGACTTGACCTCAACTTCCTCCAGATCCTTTTTTTCTCCCAAGGTACATGTGCGAGGGTGGCCAACATTCACTCATCATCTTCTTGCAACCCCCAATTCCTATGTCAAAACCCTCCCTGCAGTCTGCTCAGAGCTTCCTCTTCTAAGGACATTAGTAACTAAAGCCATTTCCCATTTCTCAGAGCTATCTGCCGGAACAGTGGTATCTAGTTCACATGACTTAACTGTCAGTTTCGTCTTTTAATTCTAACCCTTAGTTCTAAACTAAAAGTCATTATTACCTATATTGACCCATAAAGATGCAAAGAACCTAAAGGCCAACTAAAGCCAACCCATCCTTTTCTCTATTAAACAAATAACTCCTCCCTAAAATATTCATGTTTTGAGTTAGTTGAGCAATGTCTGTGAATCCTTGATATCCCAAGGCGTTTTAACACTTTCCGTGTCAAAAAGTCCTTCCTCTACCTCATGAGTCCACCCATTCCAAGATCCCATCTTTAGATAAAAAGCTGCCTATGTTGAAGCAAAATCTCTCCTTATAGTTGTTTCTACCGATAGGCACTAATTCCAGATTATAGGAAATACTGAAAGTTTAACTCTCTATATGACAGCCCATGTAACTCTTGAAGACCCTTGAGTTTCTCTTCCATCTCCAGTTCAGAGAGCATGGTTTTACATCCCTTCCCTCATGGACCTCCTCTGGACCAGGGATAGGCCTGCCAACGAGATCAAAGAAACTGGTAAAGTGCGTCCTTTGCCAACATTTAAACTGCTAAGTATATACTCTACAAGTGATCCTTTGTCCATATTTTCACCATTATTTTAAAAATATTAATTTAAACATGTAGTTCAGGAAATGCCTCAGCCTAAATCATGGTATAAAGGGAATGGTACTAAAGTCCTAAAACTTCAGGATGAGTTCTGTTTACCTTCTTTTTTTTCCCTTTTAAACAGCCAATTACTGGAAACAGAAATAAATAGGATCAGGTAGTAGGAAACCCTTGCCTCTTTTCTACAGGCCAAAAGCACATGTCTGGGAGAAGGACCCAGCAATGGGAAAGTTAGCTAAAAAGTGTGCTCTATGTCCTGAACTAGTGGGGGAAATGAAAAGGAAGTAATAGACAAAAAATACTCTCTACCCCTCGCCAGAAGCAGGTGCCTGAAGAAGCATCAAACGTTGTGCTCTCAAAACATGACCAAAGTAAACAACAGAAAAAGAAGTGTCCGATTTTTCCCGTGTTCACCGAGTCTGGCAGGAATGCTCATCTGGGGAAACACACACACATCACACACAGGGCGGGGGGTGGGGGGGGCGCCGTGGTGCCTGTCAGGGGCAGCAGCTGAAGGAAGTGTGATCAGTGACAGCAGTGTCCTCGGATGACGTCCTCGGATGACCCCTAACCCTTAGGCAGAGCAGAAGGCACTTGGTCCCTTGTGCTCTCGGGACCCTGGCACCGGCCGGAAGGCGGAGACCAACGAGATGCTCTGCCTTCTACCTCTGGTGCAAGCCGAGAGTTCAATAGTTGTGCTCAGGCACTTGAAGGTGTCCGAGGTGGGAGGGAATGGAGGTAGGGGGTTGAGACCCGAGACTGGAAAACCGTTTCCTGGAGGTGACCGAAGAGGTCTAATATTAACAGGGAAAGAGGAAAGCTAAGAGTTCTCACGTATGGGGGAGGGGAGATTAAACGGAGATCTGTTCCCTTCTGTGCCCTTAGGGTGGTGGCAGCAACAGGAGGAGCAGGTGTCCCCCCTCCCCCAACCCGTCCAGACCCTGGCGCTCCTCGGCGACACACTAGATTCCCACCCGGTCCCTCCATCTGCAGCCTTCCCATTCCTGCCTCCCGGCCAGGGCTCCCACTCCACTCCCCGAGGCTGGGCCTGCTGCCTCCCTGGCTCCAGGTCCGCCCTCACCCTTCCCCACACAGCGTCTCCCCCTCAGTCCGGCGCCCTCTCTCCCACCCGCCCGCCCGCCTCAGGCCAGGGCCCGGGGCCGGAGGTCGCACTCACAGAACTCGGCGATGTACCAGGTCACCGCGTAGTTCTCCTCACACCAGTCCAGCGTGGAGGTCGTGCGGCCCCAGTAGCCCTCACGGTCCGCGGCCGGAGCCATCGCGCGCGCCGCCGCCGCCGCCCAAGGCGCTCCGCTCGCTGAGCTGGGTTCCGCGGGTTCCCAGGCGGGCTCCGGCCCTGCTCGCGCGCTCGCCTAGCACGCCCGCCCCTTCTTCCCGGAGGGGCGGAGCCCGATGGCGTCACCGACGAAGTCGTGCAGGGAGGCTCCGCCCCCTTACGCCTGGAAGCCGTCCCAACCTAGCCAGCGCAGGGTCGCGTAAAAGAGGTGGCTGGGGTTGTCCTGCCCCTTCCTTCCCCAGGAAAGGGTGTGATCCCGAGAGGCCGTTGGCGGTGACTGGGGCGGCCTGCCCCGCCTCGACACGCCCTTGGCTGTAGTTTCGGGGTTCCTGATATCCCAAGGCGGTTTTCTGGCAGGATGTGTCTGAACCTCCATCTGCGTGTGTAGTTCCATTTAATTGGGCCGGGGGTGGGATGAAGCTTTCAACCAAGCCCTGGCTTGACAAAACCTGTGCAGAAATGCGCCTCAACATCTTGTGGACTCAGGCCTCAAAGGAGGCCAGAACAGAACACACCAAGCCCCCCACCCCCCGGCGGGATTCCCCGGAAATACACTGATTTTTTCATCGAAAGTATAAGTAAGTGTTTCTTGGAAAACAAAGGGAAAGGGCAACAACAACCTTGGATCGAAAAAAAAAATTAAAAATGGGCTTTGAGATCCTAAAAAAGAATGCAGCCAGAGCATGAAGAGTTTTACCTGCTTCCGTTTGGGCTTCCAAGGCCAGAGGTATCTATCTATCCTCTAAGTATAATTGTGCCCCACTGTCCACACAACCAGCAGCCTCCCTGACTTCCAGCCGCAAGACTCAATACTCCGCAGAGCTGCTGGAGGGATCTTTTAAAACACAAATGCAACTGCTCCTGCCGCTTGGGTTCAGCTACACCAAACTCTCCCCTCGCTTGCAGTATGCTAGGTCCACTCCCATCTTCCTGCCTTCACTCCAGCGGTTCAGCTGGGACCTCCTTCCTCCTTTCCCCATTTAGCTAACTTCCCTCCGCCCTTCAAAATCCGGCTTCTTGAAGCCCACTCTGACCCTCAAGAGTTCCCTTGCTGTTTGTTCACATCCACCCATGATATATCCAAAGAGAGCTTGCTTTCTATTCTTTATGAAGAGTATAGTGAAAGATGATATGAATGCTGTTTTCCAAAGAAGTTAAGTCAGCAGAGGTGTAATCAAAGGTAAAAGAGAAAACAAGGAGAGATGAGTCCACAGCTTCTTCATAAATTGACCCTAGCAGGTGATAGATGCAGAAACTTTTTTACAGGGTGCAAAACCTAAGGTTGGGGGTATTAATAGAAATAGTAGGATATCTGAAATTTTTCTTTTGCACCTCAGACATAGAGCTTCTGCTATGTACCCAGCCCTTGCCTGAGTGTTGGGAACTCAGGCAGGTTAATAGGAAAGATCTAAGAGGCAGTCTCTAGACAGATAAAACCCTATGAAGTGTAGGAAAACTATTTGTAATCATTTTTATCTCATTCTCTAAAATTTCTGTTTTGTTTATATTTTAATATACATAATGATCATAAGTGTATACATTTTACAAATGAATGAATATACATATATTTGTATACTCAAAATGAAAATGCAAAAATACGCACTCAAAAGTGATTTGCAGATGAGATTGCAATAAAAACAGTGTAGAGGACACAACAATAGAGTGTGATGATACTTTGCTAGTAGTAAACCCTAAATTAGGATGTTGTGGGAGCCCCTTCATGGAAAGAACCCCTTACCCAGCCAAGTGACTCAAGGCAGCAAATGAGGCCTTAGATACATCTGCACACCCTGCACGTTGTTCATCGACAGTGGGAGAAAAAAACAACAACAAAACTATGACCAGGACAAAATTTAGGAGAGAAAAATTCCCCTGCCCAAGAGAAAAGGTGTACTGCATAGTACCACTCAGAAAACACAAAAGTAGATTTCCCAGTTCCTTCGGCAACGTCTATCTTCCTTTCTCTCTTTTCCAAAAATCTTTTCCCCTCTGAGTATAAAAGCAATGCATGGAAATGGAAGGGGCCCAGAATAGCAAAAACTATCTCAAAAGTGAAAATCCAGGTTGAAGACCTCACACTTGCAGATTTCAACACCTAAACAAAAGCCACACCAACCAAGACAGTGTGTGTAGTAGTGGCATAAGGGTAGATCAGTGGAGTACAATTGAGACCCCAGAAATAAACCCTTATATTTACAGTCAATTGAGTTTCAACAAGGATGCCAAGACACTTCAGTAGGAAATTGTCTTTTCAACAAATGGTGCTGCAACAACTGGGCATCCACTTGCAAAAGAATGAAATTAGGCTCCTTTCTGACACAATAAAAATTTACCTCAGGATGGATCACAGACTCACATGTAAGAGTTAAAACAATAAAACTCTTAGAAGTTTAGATAAAAGTAAATCTTTGCTTATACAAAATACCAAAAGTATGGGTAACAAAAAATTAGATAAACTGGATTAAAATTAAAAAGTTTTTTATTTAATTGGTACCATCAAGAAAGTGAAAGGACAACCCAAAAATGGGAGAAAATACTTGCAAATCATACATCTGATAAGGAGACTTGTATTCAGAATATATAAAGTACACTTACAATTCAGTAAATACACAACACAATTAAAAAGTGGACAAAGCATCTGAATAAACATTTCTCCAAGGAAGACACACTATTATATAAATAGCTGAAAATCACAAGAAAAGATAATCATGTTTGCCATTAGAGAAATACAAATCAAAACCACAATGAGATGCCACTTCTCACACACTAGGATAACTATAATGAAAAAATAAATAAGAGCAAGGGTTGACAAAAATGTGGAGACATTGGAAATCTTGGACATTGCTGGTATGTAATACGCTGCAGTCACTTTGGGAAATAGTTTGGCAGTTCCTCAAAATGCTAAGCAAACTTACCATATGACCTAGCAATTCTACTCCTAGGTATTTATGTCCATAAAAAGTTGTATGAAGATGTTCGTAGCAGCATTAGTCATCATAGCCAAAGAGTGGAAACAAAACAAATTCCATCAACTGATGAATCAATTCATAGAATGTGGAATATTCATACCATAGAATATTATCTGGCAATAAAAAGAAATAAAATACTGACACATGATACAACATGGACGAACCTTGAAATGTTATGCTCCACTAAAGAAGCCAAACACAAACAGGTACATATTGTACAACCCCATTTATATAAACCAGCCAGAATAGGCAAATCTATAGAGATAGAAAGTAAATGAGTGATTGCCTAGAGAGGGAGTGGGAATGGGCACTGATGTGTGCTGGGTTTCTTTTGGGGTGATGAAAGTGTCCTGAAATTAGACTGCGGTAACGGTTGCACAACTCTGTGAATATGCAACAAAACAAAACAAAACCTCGAATTGTGTAATTTAAATTGAACACAGATGTTTTAAATGGTTGCAGTATATAGTATGTGAATCATATCTTAATACAGCTGTTATTTTAAAAAAGCAATGCATTCTTATGTTGGAAAATTTAGACAACACCCAAAAAAGTGTGAAACATAAAGGAAATCACTCATAATCCCACAAACTAGCAATAACTATTGTTAACATTTAAGTGTATTTTCTTTCAGCATTTTATCTGTGGATTTATTACATGATAATGTTTATATTGCCTTTACATTTCACATTCTTTCATAAGTGTTTCACATTCCATTTTAAAATCTGAGTAAATATATAGTTATGTCATATTCAATTTGATAGGTATACCACAAGTTAATTATCATCTATCATGTTACTATTCCTTTCCTAGTGGGTATTTAGGTTATTCCCAATACCTCTATTTATTTTTCAACTAACAAATGAGAACCCAACTTTGAAAGCTTTCAACCACATTCCTATTGAAAACCTTTTTTCACTAGTTGCCACAACAAAAGAAACAGAAACGTTTTTTCAAATTTTTGCTGTTACAATCAATGCTAGCCTGAACATTCATCTTTACAAGTCTGATAAGTGTGTGCAAGAGTTTCTTCAGCACATTCATTACCTATGGACAGAAGAGTCTGCACATTTTCAAACTTATTAGATAATGCCAGATAGTTTTCTAAAATGTCTTTACCAATTTACATTTCCACAATAAAAGTATGCTTCACAATATAAAATATATTTATACAATAAAAGCATAATCCACAATAAAAATACATAAAGAGTCCTGAAATTTTATCACTCAAAGGTAACCACTAATAAGATTTTTACGTATAACTGGCCAAACATTTTTCTCTGTGTGTGTTTTGTTAAAACATACATATGTGTTTGTTATTTAAATCAAATTTTAAAGTACAGATTATTTTGGATCTCCCTATTTCCACTTACTCTACATGATAAGCATTAAAGAATAAATGTCTTCTGCATCTACTGATGCTTATACTTCCAGATGTATCAGTAAAGTAATCCCCACCCCCAATCATAGGCCCTGAGATTCTGCGGCCACCTCTGGAGCGGGACCCCAGTCCCCACTCCTTAGACAGTGCTTCCTTCTCCTTGCTCCCTAGTACCCTGTGCATTTCCCACATTCTGCCTCACTGCCTGCTGACTAGTTTGTACCCACAAGGCAGCTACAAGTTCCTGGAGAAAAAGGATAACTCATACTTTTTTAAAATGTATTTTCTTCTTTTTATTGAACTTATGGGGGTGACACTGGTTAACAAAATTGTACAGGTTTCAGGTGCACAATTCAATAACACATCATCTGAACACTGTATTGTGTGTTCACACCCCAAGTCAAGTCTCATGCCATCAACATTTATCTTCCCTAAAACCTCCTCATCTCTTCCCAGCAATCGCCACGCTGCCGTTCGAGGACCACCCATATTCATCTCTACGTTTCTGGTGCCCAGCACTGGGCCTCACATGTGAGCAAATCCATTAATATTTTCCTGATTAAATAACAAATCCACTTTTATAAAGTAATCTGGCACAGCAGTTAATATTATCAGCTCTGATAGTTATTGTGCAAGAAAACCTATTAATAAGCTGTGATTTAGGTCCTATTAACCTCTCTTAGCCTCAGTTTCCCCACATATAAATGTGGAAGCAGTAGTACCCGCTTCATGTATAGGTTAAATGAAAAACTTAGCTGCTAAATATAGTACCTGAGAAATGGAATAAGATCAATACTTCTCATGGTCTCGTGGTATTATTATTATTACTTTGAAGGAAGGAGAAAGACTCCTCGGTGAAGCATAGGAAATCAGAGTGTCCACCATACGCAGGGGAGATGGTGGGGACTATTTGAGTCTGATTTTTCCCACCAGCCACGTTTCCTAAACTAAAATGAAACAGGTTACAGAGAACAAAAATATCAAATTCACACTTCCTGAGAGGTCTCAGTGTCCTTGGTCCCTAGTCTCCTAGCATTTCCCCTGAAGCCCTCCCCCACTGCCCATGTCCTAGTCACAACCCATCTCTTGCTGTGTCTCCTGCATTAGGCTAGACAACAGAAGAGGAACAAGAGACCAATTTTAAGGATGAAAATGAAATGTAACAGTCAATTGTAACAGCTAACACTTATACAGTATATACTCTGTTCCTGACACTGTTCTGAGTGCTCTTCAGCACTATCTTTTGAGACAGGATGGTAAAAAGCTAGGAAAATTCCTTGGCAAGTGGATTAGGGAAACTGAGACACACAGCTGAACAAACTGGTGGAGCAATTTACAGCCAGATGCAAAGGTCACCTCCCCAGAGATAACATCTGGCCTCAGTTGTGCTTCAGCTCCAAGCCCAGAAAAGCAGCACACCCAGGTAGGCAATGCCAAGACCAGCTGCAGTGACTAAGGACCCCCTTGCCCTGGCACTGACCAATCAGAGGAGGCCAGGATCCTGAGAGGGCACACCTGGAAAACTGATGAGGTCTGCTGAAACCCTCCCCTAAGACTTCCCCTAAGGTTCCCACCTTCAGGAGAGAGAGAAAAGCCTCATGACAAAGGACCCAGTTTTCTCTCTTCCTCTAAGGAGCAGCCCGCTCCACTCCCTTTCCCCTTTCCTACCCTCACCTCTTCCCCCAAAGGCATGGATCACCTAAGCTGGTCCCACGCTATCCCCCGAACTTGCCCCCAAGACCCCCGTTTCTCTGACTTCCCAGGGAGCTAAGGCAGCCCAATCTGGGCTCTCCTGTTGCTTCTTCTATGCCGATCCCTTCCTCGTTTTACTGTGCCCAGCTTTAATGCACGTACCCCCATAGTCACCTGCGCTCGTGTTGTGAAATCTTTCCCATGCAAAGTCAAGAACCCAACCACTACAGCTGGCCCTCGGCAGACCCACTCAGGGCCAGGCCGCTATCCAGTAACACTTTTACAATCTAACAACTCTACGAAGTAGGGCTAGCTTTAGCCCTCATTTACCAATGATGAAACTGACACAGTAAGATTAAATGTTTCACCCATGGGCACCCAGCTACGAGCAGCTGAGCAGAAGTTAGAATCCAGGCAATCTGGTGCCAGAGGCCATGTTCTTAACTATTGTCCCAGGTAGCCCTGCACAAGCTCTGAAGAGGCTGTGCAGACCAGAGAGGACTGTGGGCCAGCGCTGGGTTTGCTTCCTCTCTGCACCCGAGCCGTAGGAAACAAAGCTGGAGAAGTCTGCAAGGACAATACCATGAGGGACCCAGGAGGTTTTCAGGAAGAGATCAACATGGGTAAATTTGCAGAAAAGAGGACAAATTGATTAAATTGGGAAAGACTGAAGACATAATGCCACTGAAGAGATTTGCAGTGTTGTTAGTAAAAGTTGTGATGGAGAAGAAGGGACAGAGTTACAGATGTTAAGAGGGTAGAATCAACAGGATTTGGAAAGAGATGCGGGGTGGGAAGAGGGGTTAAGGGGAAGAGAGGAAGTGGACCACTCTTAGGTTTCCAGCCATCCCAGCTGCTCGAAGACAAGAAAATTAATCTAGCTGCAGTGGATGGATGGGGATAGGTAGTCAATGCAGGAGGCAGAGAAGCATTTTTGAGCAAGAAAACAGCCTGCAAAGGCTTGAAAGGGAAATGCGGGCAGGAGGCATTCGGCGTGGCTGACTGGGTGTGCAGAGATGGGGAGAGGCGAGGACAATTATCGAGGACCAAGAATGAAAAGATTGGGGCCTACATGTTGTAATGGGCACTCGGATTTTATCCTGCAGATGACAAAAACATTCACAAAAGGGAATGACACGTTTCTGTTGTCAGTGGAAATTAGGCTCTGACATGTGATCACAAAGAAAGCATTCCAAGGACCCTTGCCCGGAAGATTGTGGGGTGGCAAGATGGTTTATCAGTGTGGAAATAGAAGCTGTCCCGCTTTTCCAGTGTCCCATCTCCCTCCATCCCACCATCCCATCTCCCTCCTTTCATCCCACCATGAAACATGGGAGCCAGAGAGTCAATGTCTGGAGATTCTGTGCTGTACCAAAATACAGTCCAGTCCAGCATCCAGCCAGCTTAACGTGTGTTTCCAGCTGCAGTCCACTGCCGTGCTGTGGTGCTCAGTCTCCCTTCTGGAGGCTGTGTGTGGAGTCTCCACAGCCACGGGCGTGTGGCTGCTATGGCTGCATGGCTATGGAGAAAAGACGTGTGAAAGCACCAGGCAAAGGCAGGTCACCCAGAAGAGAGAGGGCGAGCGAGCATTTCATTGTTCCCCTGGGATTATAATTAGCTTGGTTTTGGGATGGACCAGGTACCCATTCAAAAGAACCAATTAACTTCCCAAACTTTCACGGGCTTTTGCATAGGGTCTATCCCCCAGTTAGACTGACAGGCCTCGATGATCTAGCACCTCCCCCTACAGAGGAGGAAAGGAAGGAGCTTTAACCCCCTTGGCAGAGCAATGCTGTAATCCCCTGAGGTGTGAAGCCATAGCTTCCTGGCTAGCAAGCAGGCTTATGTTCCCCATTTTATTAAACTCATATCTGGTTTCCTATTGCTCCCCTTCTCAATATCTAGCTAAACACTGATGGCAACATTACCACGTTCTAAGGAAAATAGATTTTTGGTTTTGTATTTTTTTTCTAAGAGATTGGTGGAGAGAAGAGAGGAGTCAGGAAAATTGCCAGGTATTGGTATATACTTTTAGCAAAAGATAGGCCAGTCATGGGGATATAACTTGTAGAATAGGGAATATAGTCAATAATATTGCAGTAACTATGTATGGCATCAGACAGGTACTAAATTTATTGGGGTGATTACTTCATAAGTTATAGAAATGTCTAATCATTGTGTTGTACACCCAACACTAACATAATACTGTATGTCAACTGTAATTGAACATAAAAGAAAATCATATATAGAAAGTAATGTAAAGAAAAATAAAAAAGAATACAATGTCAAAAACATAGGACAGACACGTGAGATTGCAGCTCAGGTCCCATGGAAGCCCTCTCTTTAGCCTTCATGAAGGGAACTCCGGGGCGACTTCCCTCATGCAAAACGGGGGAGCTGAGCTTTGCCAAGTCAGCTCCTAAACCACCACCCCCACCACCCCGCAAGCCACACCGTGGGAGGTAAGGCACCATCCCTATGACCAGAGTCGCCATCCCTTGGTTAAGCACCAGGAAAGCTGTGGTAAAATAAATTTCATGGGGTTGAGTATGAATTAAATAGCCCTAAACGGGTTGTTTTGTGTGGAATAAGGCTGTGGAAACAGCGACAAGGAAAAAAAAGCCCAGACAATTGCCCTGTGAACAGGAATTCCTTTTCTCAATGTCACCTACAAATGAGCCCTCGCTGTCCTTTCACTCACAAGAATTGTTTGCATTTGCACATATTTGGGTGCCTGGTTTTCTTGTATCCACCCAGATGCTTTCAGTTACTATCTGGTTGCCGACCCAAATCTCTATCTCTAACCCAGATCTGTCTCCAGAGCTTTAGCCCTTGAATCAACTAAGATCATGTTTTGCTGCAGGTGATAGAAAACCAACCCCAGTGGCTTAATTAAATTAGGATTTATTTTTCTCGGATGGTAGACAGCCCAGGGCCGTACCAGCTCCACAACACCAGGATCCTTCTGTCTTTGCACTCTGTACCCCGTAGCATTGGGTCTACATCCTCATGGTCACAAAATAGCTGCATCTTATCTAAGCGTCACAACTCTCGTTAGGCAGAAATAAAGAAAGAAGGATAAGGGTAAAAGTCAAATTCCAGTTGGGCCTGTTCATTGTTATCAGGAGAAAACAATAGCTTCTCTGGAACCTCCACCCAGTAATGTCCACTTAGAGCTTGTTGGTCAGAACTGGACCTCATGACAAACTGTAGAGATTCTGTAAAGACTGGCAAGAGAGCCTAGGAAGGTGGGTATTTTAACCGAGTGCAGCACTGTCCCAAAGTTGGCTTCTATCAGGAAAGAAGGGAGAGGGGATATTGAATGAGCAACTAACAGAATATTCCATAGACCTGCATTTCCAACTGTCTTCTGGACAGTTCTACTTGGATATTTCATTAGGATCTCAAATTCAGTACGTACTGAAGTGATCTCATCATTTTCTGTCCACGGTGGTTTCTCTTCCAGTGGTTATTTTTCTGCAGTGAAATTCACAACCATTGACCCAGTTTGCTAAAGAAAGAAGCCTTGACTCCTTCCCATCCCCACCCATCCATAACCAATCGGTGGCAGTCTCTGCAGATCTTCCTGTCCATTTCCATCTGTCCCTCACTGCCACTGCCTCAGTCCAGGTCATTACTGTCTGTGCCCTTCCTCGGAGCCCTAAGGAAACTCTTGCCCTTTTCCAACCCCCACAGCCTACTCTTCACACTGTGACTGCCAGGGAGCTCTTTCTTAGACTCGAACCTATCAACACCCTCCTCTGAGTGTAGACAAATGTCAGTGATTTTCCACTATTTGTAGAATAAAGCCCAAACTCCCTGACACAGCTGACAAGGCTCTTTGTGACCTGGCCTCTCCCCAGCTGACCCCTGAAAGAGTCATTTGTCTCACTGCTGGGCTTTTGTGAATCTTTCCCCTTCAACTGGAATCTCCTCTTCCGTTTCTGCTGCCTCGGCTGACTGTTCTTTATCTTTCAGGTCTCAGATCAGTCCAGGCTTCCTCCAGAAACTCTTTCTGGACCTGCCATTGTAACTTATCATTCTGCATTGTAGCCATCTGCTTACTTGGCTTCCTTACCAACAAGATTAGTAGCTCTCACACTTACGAGAGTGTCAGAAACATTGCTGGGGGGCCAGGAATCCGCATGCTGACAAGCAGCCTAGATGATTGTGGGGCAGATGGTCCAGGTTCCAGATCTTGAGAAACACTGAACCAGACTGAGCCCTGACGACATGTAAGGCGGTTTCTATACACATTTTTTTCACTGAATCCTGATAATTTTGTGAAGTAAGTGTTACTGCCCCATTTGCAGATGAAACCCTCAGCATGAACCAAGTGAGTGACTTGATGGACGTCACACAGTGACTAAGTGATGGAGCTCAAACTCAGACGCAGAGGCTTGCTTGTCCCAAGCTGATATGCTTTCTCACCACACCACGCTGCCCTGTCAACTTCCCTTGCCTTGGTGAAGGCTTCTTGGAGGAGATGGCTTAACGTAGTGAAAAGGCAGGAGCTCCTGAGTTTGAAAAGTCGGGTTCAGTTTTGGAGACTTTCTGTATGAACCAGGGCCAATCGATTGACACCTCTGTACCTCGGTTTTCTCACTTGCAAAATGGGGATCATGACACCTATGCCACTGAGCAGCTGGACTGAGCAAATGGGTCTGACAGTCTCCTTAAACTTGAAAGAGCTATGAGGTTGTCAGCATTTGTTAGGGGCTAGAGTCTTTGGATGTCTCTGAAGAAGACTGCTCAGCAAGGTACCAAATGCAGAGAAGGACCTCTGCTTGAGCCTGGAGGAATGACACGGGGGAGTGGCTTGGCTTGCCTACAGCAGGAGGGCTTTCTCTGCACAGTGTTTGGTGCTTTAAAGCAGATCAGTAAACATGAACTGAAATCAAGCCAAGCACAGCATGAGGAGAAGTTTGGGTGAAAATTGATCTTTTAAGTACATACCATATTTTTGGACTATAAGACGCGCCTTTCCCCCAAAATTTAGGAGGAAAGGGAGTTGCATCTTATAGTCTGAGTATAGCTTGCCTGGCTCTCTGTGGGCAGTAGGGGGTGGCCTATGTTATTTATGTTATGAAATATTCTAGCACATTTTTTCTTCAATTTTTCCCCTATTTTCCTCCTCCAAAACCTAGGTATGTCTTACAGTCCAAGAAATCCATTATTTGTTGCTTACTCAGTGTATGGGCCTGAGCTGGGCCCTGCCTAGATAAAGGAGAATAAAACAGGTCCTTCACAACATGAGTTAGAAGGTGCTAAGTACCTCTACAGAAATTCTCTGGGACTGCTGTGGAAAGAGACATGATTGACCCAGAGTCTTGCTCAGAGAGCTCCCACCTGGGACAGTGGTGTGCTGTGGCATGGGCAGAGGATCGGGGCCATCAGAGTAGGTGGAGCTGTGGGTGCTCAGGGTGAGAGGGAAGATGCCTGAATGCAAGAGGCTAAGAGCTAGGGAAGGAGGGAAGCAGCGGTAGGTGGGAGATTAAGGTCCTTAGCTCTTGGTTCGAATTCAGTGGATGGTTAGCATCAACTTGAACCTTGGACAGTGGTGGATTTTAAGGATAGAGAGGAAGTGGACAGGGATGAATGAAGTTGGGAGAGGGGAACTGGTGGGACACTGTGAGGAGCAGGACAGGGTGGGAAGGGGAGATGGGAGAGGATTAGGGGTTGTCCCAAAAGGAACTCTTTGCTTAGGGAATGGGTCAGAGGGTAGGTTTCTCCTCTGAGAGAATACATCACGACACGGGGAGACTCAATGTATAAAAGTCTTACATTTCTAATTAAACTCATATCTTTACTCACTTCAATTTTCTGAACCTCAATTACTTTTCTATACAATGAAGCTAATTATACATCTGTGCCTCATATGATTGTCGTAAGGGATGAATTAAATCAAACCTGTAGCAATGTGCCCTAGGAGACACATCCAAGAGTGTTCCTAACAGCACTGTGTGTATTGGAAAAACACTGGGATCGTCTTAAGTGTCCCTCAACTCAATAGATAAATGAATTACAATGCATTAATAAAACAGAATACTACACAGCTCATAAATAGGAATGAATTAGAAGTCTATGTATCAACAACAACAAAGTTTAGGAACAAAATTTTGAATAAAAATATGTCACAGAAAAATGTGTATACTCTAATTCCTCTAATTTAAAATTCCAAACAGCCCTGACAGGTGTTGCTCAGTGGTTGAAGCATCATCCCATTCACCGAAAGTTTGGAAGTTTGATCCCCGGTCAGAGAACATACCTGGGTTGCCGGTTCAATCCCCGCTTGGGGCACATATGGGAGGCAACCAATCAGTGTTTCTCTCTCTCTCTCCCTCTCTCTCTAACATCAATAAACATATTTTTAAAATAAATAAAATTCAAAAACCTGCAAAACTAAAACAACTCTTTGAGGATGCAAATATGTAACTGTAAAGAAAAACAAGGGAGAAAGGCAGAAAACTGAGGACTGTGATTATCTCTGGGGTGAGGAAGGAAGGCAAAGGGATGAGGAAGGGGCACGTAGGGGTGCTCCAAGGTCACGGCAATAATAATGTTTAAAGGCTGGTTTTGGGTGCAGGAGTTTTGTTGTATCATTGTTTTTTATAGCTTGTGCATACTTTATGAGCATTTTATCTACTTAATGTTAATAAAACCAGTTTTAAAAACCTATCTCATCTAAAACTAAGTACTATAAAATGTGTAATATTTTTTGTTTTGTTTTGTCTAAGATTTTATTCATTTATTTGAGAGAGATGGGGAAGGAAGGGAGAAAGAGAGGGAGTGAAACATCAATGTGTGGTTGCCTCTAGCACACCCCACCCTGGGGATATGGCCTGCAACTCAGGCATGTGCCCTGACTAGGAATCAAACCGGTGATGCTTTGGTTCGCAGGCCTGCACTCAATCCACCAAGCTACATCAGCCAGGGCTAATAGTTTTTTTAAAAAACAGGCAAATTTAGGGAATTAACTTTGCATAATTTGTCTTTTGAGAATTATCTTCTGGTTTATTAGCCATTTGGCAAAGTGATAGACTGAAGAATTATTTGTTTGGGCAGCTGGCTTTCTGTGATTTGCTTGTTGCAAAATTCACCTGCTGGTAGTTAAGGTCAGGGCTCCACTAAGGAGGAAGGCAGGCATGGGCAAGCCTGGAGCGGGGGAGGTTTGTGGGAGCCCTGGGCTCAGTACTGAAGAATGAATAAATGCTAAGTGGTTCTGTCAGCTCTCCCCCTGAATAGTTCTCCAACATGCCCACTTCTCTCCACCCCCACAGCCACCCATCAAGTCTGGGCTCCTGGCATCTGGCCCAGATACCTACTGTGGAGACCCCCCAGAGCATCTCGTACCACCCACTCTGACCCCCTGCAGTGCCCCATACCAGAGCCAGGGGGGAAATGCTCACACACAAGTCTGGTCTCTTTTCCCAGCTTGACATCATTCAGTGACTTCTCATGGTCCATAGGACGATAATCACAGTTGTTAACCGCTTAGGTTATTGGGACAATTAAAGGAGTGTGTCCACCTAGAACAGTGCCTGGCCCATTGTGAGCACTGCACCAATGCTAGCGGTTATTGTAGTTATGAGTCTGTGCCCCACCCCCGCCCCCACCTTGCAAGCCCTCTGCAGCTTCACCTTGGGATCTCACCCCTAATGTCCGTGTGTTCTCCACCTGTCTTTTTTCATTCCTAGAATGCACCTTGCTCCCTCAGCCTGCAGGCACTTGTTCTTCGGAACTTAGCCATGTGGTGATTTATTCTTTGAGGGACACGTCTGGGAGAACATGGCCGGCTTTCCCAGACAAGTCACTTCTCTAGGGCAGGAACAGTCCAATCTCTCTCTGTTCTCAGAGCCAAGCATCTTTGTTAAAAGGAAGAATAGGCACATTTGAGGGTCTGAACAGTTGTTGCTAAGACCAAAACTTACTTATTTTCTGCCACCTCGCAGGTAAGAAAGCCACCGCGCTGTGCTCCCTGCAGCCTATGTAACCTGTTTACTGCCCCAGCATTTTGGGGGCTATAGGGAATCTTCTGAAGACTTTGCCACTGAGCCTCACTTGCTGGAAGCCTGAGGAGGAGCCCTGGGACCGTCAAAGCTGAAGCACCTTTTTGCTATTGATAAGCAGGACCTGGACTCTAAAATAAGATGCAGGAGACCCTCTCCGCTTGGGTAGGACCTTCAGTTACCTCGCTCTGTTCCCCACTTGACTCCCTCCCCTCTGCTCCCCCCTGCAGCTCATTAGGGCTGCCCATGTGTGCTGGCACTCCGAGTGCTCAGTGACCAGAGGTACTCCGTGACGAGAGCCAGCCACAGCCCGGACCTCCGTGTTCCAGGGAAACAAAGCAGGTACGAGCACAGTTCACGTCAACACAGGGCAATGACTGCAACCACAGGAATCTGACCAGTGCAGCGGTGGCCGAGGGGTGTGTCTGGTGCATGGTGAATGCCCAGGATTTGTGGGGTAAATGGTTAGTGGGGGGCGTGCATGCAGTCAGGTATCTCCTCCACAGAGGAAGCTTTCATCAGAGCTCGGTATTAAGTCACAGGCAGCTGTTATCAGGTGACAGGGGATGGGGAGTGGAGGTGAGGTGTCATTTGAAGAAGAAGAAACAGCAGATGCCAAGACACAGAGGCCTGAAAAAGCACAGGATTGCCATGATATTACAAGGAGCTCTGCAGGAGCGCAAGGAAGTATGTGTGGGGAAGGGGGTGGTGGGGAGCAGAGCATCAGATTGAAGAGGAATTCAGCTGAGGCTTTATTCTGTGGCCATTGGGAGCTAATGCAAGATTTTCAGCAGGGAAAGGCATGGTGAGATTTTTGTTGTAGAAAGGTCATGCGGGTAGTCTGCGTGGGGCCCCGAAGGGAAAAAGAGAGACTGCCAAGAGGCTGTTGCAACAGTCCAGGGGAGACAGTGTGGTCTGACTTAGAGGAACTGAGGAACAAGGGACTGATTTGCTCACGAGAATAGACAAGGCTAGGTGACTCATCTAGTAAACTTGTATTATGCACCTGCTGTGTTCGAGAAAACAGGCCCCTCTGTAAGAAGAGAGGTAAAGAGACGAGTACAGAGGGAGGTACAGATACTTCCCTTTCCTGACTATGGGAGGCCAACACGCATTTGTCCATCCCATTGACTGAGTGCCCCGCTGGCTTAGGCACACAGATACAATACAAGGTCCACAATGGCCAGCGTGCACGAAGCAGTCCCGTGGAGCACTGTGAGAACCTAGGTGCTTCTACCTTGTGGAATTGGCAGAGGCTAAGTGGAGAGGCGACATTAGAGTGGAACTTTGGAATATGGGGTGTGTGCAGCTTCGGGAGGCCACGCCAGGCAGGGGGAACAGTATGAGCAAGGGCACAGCAATGTCAAGATCCAAGGAACTGTGATTCATTCTGGTGTTTGCGCACATGTGTGTATGTGTAAGATTAGGTGGGGGAGAGAGAGAGGACATGCAAGGGCAGCCAGGGGTGGTCTGTGGTGAACCTTAAACACCAGCCTCAGGAGCAGGGGCGTTTGGGCCACCCCTAGAGGGTCACAAAGGCTTCTGGGCAAGGTAAGGGCATGGTCTGAGCTGTGCTTTAGAAGGACGAATCTGGTGCCACATCCAGTACAGCTGGAGGGACAAGCCCCTCCCTGAGTGGGGAGATCAGTACATGGCTATTGGCATAGCCACCGCGAGAGAAGATGATACTCTGAACAAGATTTTTGACAGAAAAAAAAAAACCAAAACGGAGATGACAGATGTGTGAAATATTGCAGTGGCATCCTACTTAAGGATGTGGTCTGACCCTGGTCTCACTAACCAGGGTCCGCGAGTGTTTATAGTCTGCTCACAGGGCCAGGTCCTGTGCTAGGCACTGAGGGTGTGGGCAGGTTCGGGCACAGTTAACAAGGATCTCGTGTTTGGCCAACTCACAGGCTAGCTGGGAGAAGAGAGAAAGGAAACGTTTGTTGCCTCTAGATTAGGCGCCAGGTGTTACGCCAGAAACTTGATATACATGATCTCACTAAGCTCAAAGCTACAATCAAGTAGGGTAGGTCATCTCCCTTTTTCAGATACGAATACAGTCTGAAGGGTGATGTGAACTTGCCCAAGGTTGTAGCACCAGCAAATCAGGTGAGCCCTCCAACGACAGCGCTTTGTCCCCTAAACAAAGACTCTCCACTGAAGCCACTCAGACTTTTCTTGGATTTGTCTTCCTCATTGCACACGTAGGTATCAGTAATGACATCAATAACTAATAATTGATCAGTAACAAGAATTGTGCTAGGCACTTTATATATATGAACTAATTTAACACTTGGAACAACCTGTGAGTTCAATACTATTGTTATCCCCATTATGTACACAAGAAAACTGAGACGCCCAGGGATTAATAATTTAGCCAAAGTCAAACCACTGGTCAGTGGAAGAGATGGGATTTGAACCTAGGCAGTCTGAGTCAAAGCGCACGCTCTTATCCAATGTGTTACACATAAATAATAACCAGAGAGACTCTCCTGCAAAGACATAAATTAAGTCACCTAATCTGCTGGTTTTGCAGGATTTCATATCTACACATGTTAATTTTTTTTCATTCAGCAATTATTGATCTCCTTTTATGTGACAAATTCTACATTTGGCAAAGTGAAGATCCAAGAATATCCAAGGCAAGGGCCCATCCTCAAGTCTGGTAAGAAGACAAAAAAAAGGAACAAGCACAGGGAAGCCGTCAGAGGGTGAGCAGAGGGGCGGGCAACACGATCCTAACCGAGTTTTACCATGAACCTGCTGCGTGCTGTGCAGACGATAAACCTTAGGAGACTAAAGGTGGGAGTCAGAAGACCAGGGGAGGCTGGTGCAACGGACCAGGAGAAAGACACAGTGGTGGCCTGGGTGGTTGCGCTATAGCCTGGTGTCACTGGTTTGGCTGAGAGCTCTGTTTTAACACCCTGAGGAGTAGGGATTCCTGTGTTCCACCAAGTCTTGGCTTTACCACTAACTGACCCAGTTGGGTCTCTGGACAGGTCATTTCGGCTGGACCAATGTGAGGTGCTTGGGTCAGGGTGTCTCCAAGGCTCACCTCTGAGGTTGGATGTCATTACTGTGCTTACCTTCCACCAGTGACTTCCTCTAGCTATCTAAACCCCTTATCTCATAACCCGTCTCCCACATCAGTTTCTGCCACGTTTCTTATCTTTAATCGCTCTGGTTTCCTTTCCGTTCCTCAGTTAGTTAAGCCAGTCCCTGCCTCAGTGCCTTTTCACCTGCTGTTCCCTCAGTGTAGGAGGCACTTGCCCTGGGTGATCACACGGCTCGGTCCTTCGCAGCCTGACTGCAGCTCAGATTTCATCTCCTCAGAAAGGCCATTTCTGACCACCTTAACTTAGACAGATCCCCCCTTCAAACCTGCCATACCTATTCTACTTCATGTTACTCCTAGAACTTATAATAAACGGAAATCATTTGATTTAGTTTGTTCCCATATTTATGGACTGTCCTGCCAGTACACTGTCGGTTCCATGCGACGGATCGTGTGATTACGATTTCCAGTGCTCAGAACAGTGCACGGCCAGCACGTAGGAGACCCTCAGGAAATATTCGTAGAATGAATGAGCGAATGAATGAACAGACGAATGAGCCATCGTTCAGGTTTTTTGTAACACACAGTCTAGAACAGGATAATTTTCATCTCCTAAATAAAAAAAAAATTACTGTACTTGGTTAACAGCACAGACCTAAAGGAAAAAACATGCCTTTTCCTGAATTAATCTCTTTTATTTTTCTTGACATCACAGAGTTATAGATGGTCCCAGTCGGGTAGGAGCCGTCTCAGCCGTTTCAGAGTCAGGCAGATCCGGGTTCAAATCCCAGCTCCGTTGTTGCTCACTCCACGTCTTGAGCCCCAGTTCCCACACTGTAAAGCTGGGGTAATAATGCCTGCCTTGGAGGAGGCATTAACTTAGATAGGAGATGTGAGGTGCTGGGGATACAGTTGGCGCTCAGGTCCTCCCTCTGTGGAAGGACCACGTGGGTGTCAGCCTGCTTTACTCTCCCGGCTGTGACTTCCTGAGGGCAGTCTTGTCCTGTATATTATGAACAAACGGAGAAACCCCAACCAAGGCCCTCAGTTAGGCAGATGAGAAACTAGCTCAGAGAAGCAAAGAGACTCTCCGGGTCACACAGCATGTGAGTGGCAAAGAGTAGCTTTACTTAGAACCTTAGCACCCAATCAATGTAATTTTTAAAATTTTTATGTATTAATTTTAGAGAGAGAGGAAGGATGGAGAGAGAGAGAAACATCAATTTCTTGTTTCATTTATTCATGCATTCATTGATTGATTTTTGTATGTTTCCTGACTGGGGATTGAACCCATAACCTTGGTGTATAGGGATGATGCCCTGATCAACTAAGCTACAGGATCAGGGCTTAAGCCCAGAGCTTTTTTGTCCCCCTATAGTCTGCTGCTCTGGTTTTATTCATTTTCAGCATTCTGGGTCCTGTCCTAGGTTTTGTATGCATTCGCATGGCTCCTCAAGTCTCGAGGGGGTTTTTAGGCTCTGAGGCAGCCTGTGCCAGAGCTAATAAACAAAGCTGAAAAACTTCATAAGCTTTATCAGACAGTGTTTACACTCAGGATTACTGTTGGCTTACAATGGTAAACTCTCTGAAATAAGTTCTCACTAAGTGGAAGTATAGGCAGAATCACACTGTTACGTTTGCCAGCTCCCAACTGTCTTCTGTATGATACACTTCAGTTCACAGCACTTCCTGATTCCACCCCAGTGTTTGGCTTTGTGCTGGGCCCTGGACCCCAAAAGGCCAGTGAGTCCAGTTTGGGGGGATGGGAGCAGACATGGGCACAGGCAATGACCACATGATGTAATCTGAGAAGAGACAGAGAGAAATGCAAGAAGCTAGGTAAGTCTAGAGGAAGGGTCCCTAGTCCAACTTGGTAGAAGGCTGCAGAGAGGGCTTCCTGGAAGAGGTGACATCTGAATTTCACTTTTTTTTCTATGTGAGGGATATTCTCTTATTCTGGTAACATGGATTTCACTGAATCCATAAACCATAAGGTTAAGGGGAAATGAGCTATCTCCAAACCCTTTAATTTTTGCTTTTTGGATGTTTGGGTAATCCTGATTTGCCATGAGATCCTGACGTGGTCATTTTTGTCATAATGCTCTATGAATGAACCTCAAAATAAAACAAAGTAAAAAATCCTTTTGCAAAACCATGTGGTATAAAAATTACAGGGTTTAACAGAAGTAAGTTTTGAGCAGATCACTCAAAACCTGTGGGGCTTTGTGTGGACGGCCCTACAGAACCAGAGACCTAAAGTAACCACACAGAATGGTTTCAGATTAAAAACTTTCTAACCAACAGCAGGTCATGGTGGGCAGTCATGTCCAAGGCTGGAATTCTGCCTGACGAAAGTCAGTCTTTACCTTAATTGAGCCTGTCTCTTGTCTCCTCGCATCTACCACGACACGCCTGGGGAATGTCAAATTTCCTTTTTCCATCCGCTCAAAGCACCGCACCAGAGGGTGAACACAAATCCCCTCATTGTTATTGTTACTGTGTTAAGTACAAGACTGTTAACCGTCTTGTAATCATCTATGTAAGAGAAATATGCGTCTATGATTTTACTTTTTTATCCAGTCCCAGAGGTCCTCCCCGCACCGTGGCTTCGCTTTCTCCTGCCTCTCTAATCTTTCACCAGTGGATTTCACGGAAACCCATACACCCCTCCTCTTTTGACCGTGATATATAAAATAAGGTGCAACCCTGCAATTTCCAAAGTGTTTCTCAATCCATGGAGGTTTTGCTTCCCAGCCATTGTTGTCAATTTGGCTCAAATAAACTCACGAAAATTCTTACAGGTTTGGACATCTCTCACATTGCCGTCTGTAAGGAGAACTCTGACCAAAACAGCACCGGGGCTAACTGGTGGACCGATTGTGGACCCAGCCTTGTGGTCACTTCCCCTGCAGCCATAAACCTGAGAAAAGCTTCCTCCCAGAGGCAGGACCTTGGTGGCACTCACCTAACAAAGATTGAATGTATCATAGTGACAACTCTGAGCTAAGGTTCAGACTTCTTCAAAAACTAAAAATTTTTTTCATAAATACTAGAGGAAGTGTCTCCACAGCTTCTCCATCTGCACTTCCCGCTTCCCCAGAGAGCCTAACATGGGGAAAGGATAGTGGTTCTCGAAGCCACTAAGTCAGTGACAGCTTGCCCCAGAGAAAATTGTTTCTGCAGGATTTCCAGCATCTTTGTAAGGTCTTTGTAAGTAACTACAGCTTCCTCTTTAGTTGTCAGAAAGCTGGTTTCTAATTGCTTCAAAATACAAGCGGGCTGCAATATATTGCATGTGAGTCAGTACGACTTCCATATAACATGGACGCTGTGCCCTCTCCACCACTCTCGTGCAAGCTGTTCCTGTGGAAGCAACACCCATCAGCAGCACCAAGCAGTGTGAGTCTTCCTAGAGGAGGTATGTGTCCTAGCGAAGGAATGAACCACTGCTGAGGGCTCCCAGGCCACACATCTCGTGCCACACACCTGCCATCTACCATGTAATTTCATTCTTGAGGAGGGTTCATTTCCCGGTTCGATGCTGTCTTCACTTTTCAGGGGGGGCCGGATGCTCAGAGATGTTTGAGGTCCCCTAGCTGAGGAGTGATGGGGAACCTGGCCCATGTGAAGATGACACCCATGGTCTTCCCCACCAGGCCTGACGCAGGGAGCCGAACGAGCGCTGGCAGCGTGGTGAGTGAAGTTATCTGGCTGCAGAGCAGCCCTTAAAACCCTGGGTGCCTTCCAGGCCTGGAGCAGGAAGCGTGTCTCAGCGGGGCCATGTGAATGATAATTTCCCATTGAGTGAGCATTTATTATAAGCCAGGCAGTGCGCCAAATGCTCCGCAATATTCTCTCTCTAAACTTCTCCCAAGCCCTGTAAAATAGGGGTTTTTAAACCCAATTTGCCAGTGAGGAACCTGAGACCAAGAGTGCAGCAACTTGCCCCAGGGGCTGGTTAAGCAAGGGCCGGGATCTAAATCCACATCCCACTGACTCCCATGAGTTGTGAATCTAAGCCACGTTGGATCAGTGGAGCCTGACAGGGCTGAGGCAGCTTCCTGTTTGTCCCAGTGTCCCGGAGGCATCAAAGACCAAGGGCAGACTTGCACGGAACTTCCTGAGAGACTAAAACCCTCTCGGTGAAGATACACAGGAAGGTGAGACTTGAGCAGTTCAGGAAGAGGGTGATGAAGGTTTCATCTGTGAATGGACAGTATTGTCCATTTCTGTCCCTGCCTGTGCCCCAGCCCAACCCCCATGTGGAAGCTTCTTTCTGACTTAAACAACTGAGTGGGGCTTCCAGGGAGCCATCCAGGGAATGTGGCCTGCGTGCCTTGACATTTAGTGGGTGTAAGGGCTGGTCTCTGACCCACACCTGAAAATGTGTGGGACGAGGGAGTTGGCTAGAGCACCACCGTCTAGAGTTGGGGTGGGGGAGGCGGTGCTGTGGAAACAGCCCAGGTGCTGGCAGGAAAGGATGCCTGGGGTTTCCCATGGGCCAGACGGGATACCATGGAGAGGATCTGGATTAAGAGGACCACCTAGGATGGCAGGTGACTCTCAGAGGAGAGTCAACAGGAGCTGAGCTGAGAGAAAAGGCATAGCTTTCAGCCAAAGAAGGCAAAGCCAAGTCAAAGGACTACCCCTTGGATGGGGAAGGGCTTTGAGAGACCCACAGACTTCCCCTCCTCCCATATGACAAATGCAAACAATTTCACACAGCTATCGTGAAGAAGGACCCAATGCCAAATATTTTTTAAATATTTTATTTATTTATTTTTAGAGACAGGGGAAGGACAGGAGAAAGAGATGGAAAGAAACATTGATTGGTTGACTCTCACACCTCCCCAACCGGGGACCTGGCCCACAACCCAGCCATGTGCCCTGACTGGGAATCAAACTGGTGACCTTTCAGTTTGCAGGGTGATACCCACCTCACTGAGCCACCCTGGTCAGGGCCAATGCCAAGTTTTATCTGCAACAGTCCTTAGACCTTGCCTGTCCTTTGCCTCTCTTCCTGTCCACTTGCACCTAACAGAGGGATTAAAGTGTGGGGGGAGAAGAGCACCAGCTAGAGAGTGTGGGGAGAGGTGCTCAGCCAACCCAGGAGACCCACTTAGAGACCACAGAGCTACATACTGCACTCCTTTGGAAACTCCCTTCTAAGGCCAAGAAGAAAATCATTCAAAACAGTTGTTTGGGGTTTTTCATTGTGATGAAACACTCCCTGCCTGGAATAAAATCACTTTTTTTTTATATTAGTAAGCCTCAGTCCAATATACCTACTATCATTCTTTTGTTTTGGAATGGCAATAGGAAGGGCCTATTGCTTTAAATTCACATCTGGGTAGACTGTGGGTGCCCAGTTCCATCCCTCAGCTTCTGTGAGCAGAGGTGTTTTTGAAAGAAAAGCCTGGCCCTGCACAGGAATTTGTCTTGCACAGGACGAGAGGCCAGGGCGCTGTGGAGCTCGGCACTGAGCATCAGCTTGGTGGACTGAGCAGAGGTTTCCTCAGGCTCCCAGGAGGTGGTGGAGCCTGAGGAAAAAGGAGGAACGCTGCATGTATAAGGAGTTGAAGGAAAACGAGTGTCCTCTTAGGCAGGGATCACAGATCACTATGTCTGTGTGAGGTTCTCACTTGGGCAGTGCCAAGCTAACCAAGCCCAAGGGAGACCCCCAAACAAACATCACTTTGGAATGAGTGGCAGGCATATTGCTCTTACAAAAAGATAAGTATCCCCCTGGCTGGTGTAGCTCAGTAGATTGAGCCCGGGCCTGTGAACCAGAGGATCCCGGTTCGATTCCCAGTCAAGGCACATGCCTGGGTTGCAGGCTGGTTCCTGGAGAGGGACCCACGAGAGGCAACCTTACATTGATGTTCTCTCCCTCTCTCCTTCCCTTCTCCTCTAAAGATAAATAAATAAAATCTTTTTTAAAAAAGATAGGTATCGTTATCACACGTGCATTCATTTATCAACAGATACTTGTTGGCATCTGCTATAAGCCAGAAATTGTGCTCCATTCTTGGAAATACGCCAGTTTAATAAGAGCCTTTCAGGAAAACAGGAAATATCACCTCACTAAATATAGGTGCCAATTTCCAGATATATCCTGATTTCAAAAACAATACACGAATAAGCCTGTATTCTTCTTCCTGGAAGAGAAGGGTGGAGCTGCAGCGGCTCTGGGGTAGGACTGCTGCAGTGCCATCCTGGCTGTCACCAGGCTTCCCTCCAGAGCTGGACTCTACACCTTGGCCAGGACCCAGCTGCAAAGCTGCCTGGAACCCTGAGAACCAAATGCCAGGTCCCTGCCAAGGCCCTGCCAGGCCATTTGGGCAAGCCCCGGGTGGCGGAGCAGGGTGGAGCCCATGTCTCCGCACCACTCCCGTGAGCCGCTCAGTTCCTGGAAGCAGCCTGAGACTCCGGCTGTCACATCAGGCTTTGCTGCCTCTAAACCGATTCGAGATGAATGAGATATGGTGAATTCCTTCAAATTTTTTTCTTTTCATTATATAAGTCATATATCCCTTGTTGAAAAGTTGAAAAATACAGAGAAGACGAAAGAAAAATAGCTATTAGTCCTACTACCCAGAGATACACTTTTATCATTTTGGTGTATAGCATGAAAATTGATCCAACTACCCCTGCACACACACACACCATGCACACACACACCATGCATCCATATGCAGCACATACATGCACATATACCACACATATGACACATACCGCAGCCACAGGCAAACAGACACATACCATGTGCACACATATAACACACATGGCCACACCCACACACAACAGACAAAATGCACATGGTGCACACACATGCACCATACAATACACATGTGTGCATGCTGTGTGCATATACCATACACACATTTGTCTTTCTCTGACTGGCTTAGTTCACTTAGCATAGTGTTTTCCAGTTTATCCATACTGTTGCAAAGGATAAAACTTTCTTCTTTTTTATGGCCAAGTAGTATTCCATTGTGTAAATGTCCCATTGTTGTTTTATCTACTGATCTATTGACGGACATTTGGACCACTTCCATATCTTGGCGACTGTAAATAATGTTGCAATGCCAATAGGGTGCTTATGTTCTTTCAAATTGGTGTTTTGGGTGTCTTCAGACAGATTCCCAGAAGTGGGATTGCTGGGGTCAAAAGGCAGATCCATTTTTAATTTTTTGAGGTGTCTCCATACTGCTTTCCACAGTGCTACACGAGTCTGCATCCCCACCTGCAGTGTACAGCGTTCCCCCTCCCCACATCCTCACCAACACTTGTTTGTTGATTTGTTGACGATGGCCATTCTGACTGTGAGATGATACCACATTGTGTTTTTTATTTGCATTTCTCTGATGATTAGTGACATTAAGCCTCTTTTTATATGTCTCTCATCCATCTTCTCCTCTTTGGAGAAGTACAGTACCTCCATTTTTTAAATTGGATTGTTTGTCTGTTTTGTGTTGAGTTTTGTGAGTACTTTATACATTTTGGATATTACCCCCTATCAGGTGTATCGGTGTCTATGTTCTCCCATTCTGTGGGTTGTCTTTTTATTTTGTTGGCAATTTTCTTTGCTGTGCAAAAACTTTTTAGTTTGACAAAGTCCCATTTGTTTATTTTTTCTTTTATTTCCCTTGCCTGGGGAAATATATTTGATAAAAAAATTTCTTTGAGCAATGTCTGAAATTTTGCTACCTATGTTTTCTTCTAGGATTTTTATGGTTTGGGGTCTAACATTTAAGTCTTTAATCCATTTTGAACTTATTCTTGAGTGTGGTGTAATAAAGTGGTCTAGTTTTATTTTTTTGCACATATCTGTCCAATTTTCCCAGCATCATTTATTGAATAAACCATTTTTAGCCCATTATATGTGCTTGCTTCCCCTGTCAGATATTAATTGACTATGAAGGTGCAGGTTTATTTCCGGGCTCTCTACTCTGTTCCATGGATCTACGTGTCTGTTTTTACACCAGTAGCAGACTGTACTGATTACTATGGACTTGTAATCTGTTCGGTTTCTCTGATAGTTTAGTCTGATATTAGGTAGCATGATTCCTCCAGCTTTGTTCTTCTTTCTCAGGATCACTGTTGTAATGCAGGGCTTTTTGTGGTTCCATATCCATTTTTTAAATATTTGTTCTAGTACTGTGAAGGATGTCATTGGAATCTGGATAGGAATTGTGATGAATCCGTAGATTGCTCTGGGTAGTATGGACATTTTAATGATGTTAATTCTTCCTACTCATAAAAACAGTATTCTCTACAACTAAATTGTAGAGAAATCATCCCGAATAATCATGGACCAATGGAAGAAAACGCTTCACCACAACCAGACTGGTCCGGAGTGCAGAGGAGAAGCAGGAGAACTGGGGGCATCTTGTCCCTGGTGCCGTTCAGGGAGGAGTGTGCTGCCTGAGAGAGTTGGCTCCTGCGGTGTGGGGGATGACTCAGCACGTGACTCATCCTGGTTGCCGTTCCCTCAGTTCTCTACCCACAGTTCTCTTGTGCCACCTCTGCACTCCCGACCAGGCTCGTTGTGGTGAAGTGTTTTCTCCTGTCTGTCCATGGTTATAAGGCCTCTCTCCAGCCACTATTCAGTTGGTTATTCAAGATGATTTCTCTACAATTTAGCTGTAGTTCCAGATTGGTTTTGGGAGGAGACTAGTGTAGCTTCTACTTACTCCACCACCATCGTGGATCCTCTCTCTCTCTCCCTTTAATGTTTATTGATTTGACAGAGAAAGGGGGAGAAATATTGATGTGAGAGAGAAGCATCAGTTGGTTGCCTCCCACAAGTGCCCCGACTGGGGATCGAACCTGCAACCCAGGTATGTGCTCAGGCATCAAGCCCCCAATATTCTGATGTATGGGATGACACTCCAAGCAACTGAGCCATACCAGCCAGGATAGGCATGGTAGACGTTTCTAAGCCTCAGTGGGTCTAAAAACACAGATTAAAAAGCACAGATTTCTGGCCTCACCCCAAGGATCTTTGTTCAGGAGGTCTGGGGGCTGGGGCAGGATGGATCCGGAGAGTGAGCCTGCCTTCTCTGTGATGGGGGCAGATTTCTGTGGGACTGCAGTTGAAGCAGGTGGAGAGGCTTGAGAGAAGAAGGCTCCTGGAGTTGGACAAGTGTGACTCTCACAGCAAAGCTGGGGAAGTTAGAAACTGGGGTGCACCCTGAGGGAAACTCCCTCTTTATGAAAGATCCCAAAGGTTTCTCTTTTTATGCTGGGAAATGTCAAGAGAATGAGAGCTTCAACTTTCTCTTCAGATGTTGTAGCACCTTTCAAGATTGTCCCAAGCCTTTTGTGCAGAAATATTTATCCTCTGTCTGGTTGAGTGTGTAATTATAGGGGGATCGAAGGGACAGAGCGGTGAGGAGGAAGGAGCCCTGTTACCCCATCTCCCCCAGGGCTTCTGTGCAGAAGGGTACTCACCCCCCCATGGTGGGGGGTGGCTAACGCCCAGATACGTAGACAAAGACCTGTGACTAGGTGGACAAGGGCCCCAAAGCCAGGGGTGCTTCTGGGTGGACATCTCAAGAGCAGCAAAAAGATTGAAGCCCCTCGGACCCCCACCTGTTAGAAAGTTTCCCTTTCGACAGGAGAAAGGAAGACACCGTGGGTACCAGGTCACCTGCAGCCCACTTGGTGTCTTTGCACAAACTGGAAAAAGCCGCTCTTCCTCAACACTCTTTACTTCCACCTGTCACCACCTGTCACCACCTGTCACAATATTTTAAGAAGGCATGTACTCAACTATCATTCACTAGAAAACGGTCATCACCAACATCTATCTCTTAGTGGTCACGGGCACGTCCTTAGAAGGAGCACGGTGACATACTGCCTGACTGTGTGTGACAGCCTTGCTTTCAGGTGTCTATTGACCTTACAGTTGAGGAAGCTGAGCTGAAAGAGGGTGAATAACTTGACCAGGGTCACACAGCCGGTTAGAGGTGGATTCAAATTCAGCCCATCGGACTCCAGAGCTCAAACTCTGCACCGTTAGGCCACTCTGTTTGTACTGAAAATATTTATTACTTCCTCATCTGCCTGACATACCCTTGACTAGTATCCTCACAATGTCAAATTTTAAATTTCAAATGTCACCCCCACTTATGATGCCTTCTTTAACCTCACCAAATCCACTTAATCATTCCCTCCTCTGTTCCACCTTCGCCTCCTGGACTATATCCAGCTTTCTATTGAAGTCTTATCTTTCTGAATAAATTTGGTGATTTACAGTCTGTCCCTGCCGGCAGACTGTGAGAAAATCCTTCAGGGCCTGCTGGGGAAATTGAGGAGTGCCAGCTCTGTGCCCCCAGAGCCTGGCACTGGTCCTGGCACAGAGAAACAGCTTGGTAATGATGGATGAAAAGAACTGAAATGAGTTCGCACATGAGAGCATCGGACCCGATGTTCTCCCAGGGCCCCTCCAGCTCTGACCTTCATGAGTGCACGACTCGGAGTTTGACTCTGAGACTCTGCCAGTGCTAAGGGGCAGGAATGACAGGAGTGCAGAGCAGAGGGGAACAGGACAAAGAGTAATTGCCAGCAAGTGGCAACCACATCTGCTCAAGATGTCAGAGTGACTGGATGGGAATTGATCTAGATATTGTGGTGCTTTTTGGAACGCTCATGCGAGCGTGTGAAATGCCACTGAATGCCCGAGGGCTCCCCAGACAGAGCGGCTAGAGAAGCTGTCAAGGTCATCGCCAGTTTTGAAATCCTCCACATGCTTCTACATAAATAGGTTTTCAGGAAAGGAAGAAAAAGCAATGAGCTGCCATTCTGGAATCAGAGAATATTAAGAATGCTCTTCCTCGGAATAGAACAGGGGCTTTCTGCCGACTGCAGCTGAGTGTCCAGGGACATCCTCTGTGGGTGAACTTATGGAGGGAGGTGTGAGAAAACATCATTGAGCTCAAAGAGGTGACAAAAAACAGCTAGTGAGGCCCTCCTTGCTTCCATCCCCTTCGCCTCACTTAGTGGACGATAACTGAGCTGCCCCCGTGGACTGGGCCCTGCCACAGGGAAGAACAAAACTCAGCTGGATCTCAGGGGACCAATGGTGTCTGTTGCCCATTGGATCTGAGTAGGACTGAGCTCTGTTTATCTGGGCCAGCTGACACACAGTGATTGGCACTGGTGTTGACATTAGTTTCTTCATAATTCTCTTTAATTCACTTCTCATTCAAAAGAAGAGTTTCCAATGTACCCAAATAAGAGGGAGAAAGTTGATCTTGCCCTTTCGTTAATTCACATCTTTATTGCACATCTATCACGTGCTCCTGGCCCAGCTCAACAGTGCCTTACCTTTGTCCTTCCACAGTCTTGGCCTTGGCAGATCAACCTCAGCCTCCTTGGAGTGCACTCCTAAAGCCTCCCTAGGCCAGAGACCTTGAGGCAGTTTGTGGTGGCTTCTGTTCCACTGGGACCAGGACCCAAGAATCAAGAGGGATTGTGTCATATGGAACCCAGAGATGCAGACACTCAGCCATTGCCTGGGCTCCAGACAGCTGGCTCCCCACGTGACTGAACATCCAGGGCGGAGGCACGTACTTAGGGAGTAGAAGTGTCCTCGGACCTTCTGGCATTGCTCTAAGGGACTGTCAGTCTGAAATCCATTCTTCTTCATAGCAGAGGGCACAAGTAAGCGACATGTGTCTCTCCTTCCACAGAGCAGGGAAAATATATGAAGGAGGCAGTAAAAATTCGTCATCAGGAGATAACTACTTTCAACATTTCGATGCTTATTATTTCACTTTAAAACACACACACACACACACACATGTGTCTATCTTCTTTACCAAAATAGGATTCTTCTGCAATACTTTTTTACGACTCTTTTTCAAAGCATAAATTATTGTGACTATTTCCCTACTGCTCATATTTCATAATGTTGCCTAATATGATGTAATGGTTTATTTAACTTACCTCTTTGACATCTAAACTATTTACAGTGTTTTCCCTATTATGCAAAGGGTGAATTTTTAAAAGAGATGATGGCCCTTTTCTGGCTGTCTCTCTCTCTCCCGGACCCTCATCCCTAGCTCAGATGTCATTGTTCCCTGTGGATCATCACTCACAAAGGCTGGGCCTACTAGAGGCCGCCCCCTACAGCTGCACCCGCCACCCACCGGTCCTCCTCCTCTCCATTCTGAATTATCTTAAGAGCAGGATGATTCGCAGTTTACTCACCTATTGTCCTTGAGTGCAGAGAAAGGAGCCAAAAGCTCCTAGTCTTGGCAGAGGAGGAGAACTGCGTTTGATGGGGCTCACTGGGCCTTGTTTTAAGGAGGCAGGTCTCCAAAGGATAGGGGAGAAAGTGGTGACTGGGCACCAGAACAAGAAATGACTTCTAACCCACCTGGTGGCCTGGTGGGAGTCCTGGGGTTCAGGACTGGCTGGGCTGGCTCTGCTGCCGGGAGCTCAGCCCCTGCCCTTCTTCTGCCCACACACTCTTTCACAGGCCCTCACTGTGTGGGAGGGGTGGAGTTCCTGCCCTCCCAGGAGAAGCTGCAAAGGATACTTAAAGCTTGATTCTGGGAAGGTGAGGCCCTCCAGGCAGGGAAGGCTGTGCATGGTTGAGGTGCCTGCACTGGCAGACAGATCCCACTTGTGAGTCCTGTAACCCGGGCAGTTTGGCTCAAGACCCTTCTTTATCCCTAAGACGTGACACTGCCTCCTGGGTGCAGAGGAAAAATGACCTTATGTTTTCCTCCTAATCAGGGTCAACTCAGACCTTAGAAAGTCCTGAAAGGCCTTTTATTCCAGCCTCTCTGTTCTCTGCTTCATGTTCTCTCCCCAGAGTATTCCAAACAAAGCCAGCTCCCTCCCAGGCCCTGACTTCACAGGAAATGTTTTCGTCTTTGCACGGATCTTTAGAAAGCTCTTTGGGACCATTAGCAGAGGCACTTTTCCACATTCGTGCCCTGTCTTTGCAAGTAGAATATGCCCTTTCCCCTCTCGTCCACCAGGGCCTACTTCCATAACGTCTTAGAATCCAGGCCCATGCTTACTTCCTTACTTCCTTACTTCCTTGTTTCATGAAGGCTGAATAAATTTCATTTATCTAGATTCTCCCACAATGCATGAGCTTTCCTTTATCATTTGCAATTGTTAGTTTAATTGTCTGCCTTCTGAACCCCTTCTCTACCCACCTCCTGCCACCATGGACACTCCTGAGGGTAGTACCTTGGCTGATTCATGTTTCTATGCCTAGAGCCTGGCCCAGGCTTCGCCAAAAGAGGAGGAATGAATGAATGAATGAACGAATAAAAGAAAGAGAAAAGGAAGGAAGGAAGGAAGAGAAAGGGGAAGAAAGAGGGGTCTCAGATCACTTTAAACATCAATAGCTCCTGCACCACTTCTGTTACCTGAGGTCTCTGATTTTTCCAAGCCCTTCCCTGTATCTGATCTTCCTGGTTCTTCACAGTAGCCCTGCTGCAGAGACGTAGGGCAGGGACCTGCACCCTGGTAGGCCAATGTGGAAGCTGAGGTCCTAAGGGGAGAAGTGACTTGTTCAAGGTCACTCCAGAACATCTCTGGAGACCAGGAACTGTTTCCTTTCTTGCTTACATTCTCCTCTCAGCTCCTCCCACTTGACCCACTTCCCTCAGGGCTGCAAGAGCAGAGCCGGGATTCCTGCTGGGAACTGAGGGGTGTTGGAGGCCTAGAAGTAGTTCTGGGAAGTGGGGTATGTGGGTGGAGTGCACCAAGACTCCACGTGGGGTGGGCAGGGTGATTATGGCTCCCAGGGGACGCCAGAACAGGTTTGGCACGGAAATCTCCCCACGTCTCCTTTCCACTCCCTACCCCTGGAGGGGGGATGCAGGTGACCCCCAGGGTCTAGGTAGCTCCAGCCAAACCAGCAGAGTACTCTACTACGGAGTCACTCAGCAATCACCTGTTGAAGTTACTGTGTGACCTTAGGTGTGTCACTCAACTTCTCTGGGTTTCAGGGCCTGGAACTAGAAAATTAGAAACTTGGGGTTCTATTCCTAGGCTCGAGGGACAGGGAAAGAATAGTTGTCTCCCAAATTCTACAGATCTATTGAAATGTGTATGATGGGGGACTTAAGACTTAGAACATTTTAGTTTAAGGTAAATAGTTATAAGCCCGGTAAGTAATGCATAAGTTTAAGCTTTTGTTTTAAAAACTACAGATAAGGCCCATCCTGGCTCCTGGGAAAACAGCCAGCCTCCTGGGGCACTGCTAGAGATGACCGCCTGAGGACAGCTGGAGGCCTCTGGACCTTTGTGTTCCAGGGGGAGACAGATGACCACTGCCCCTGGGAACAGCCAACTGCCCAGAACAGGAATGTTGCAGCTTCTGAATCTCAGAGCCCTCACTGTACCTTGTTTATTCCCCTGTTATAAAAAGTCTGGCCTGGAAAGAGAAGACAAGATGGTCTGTTAGGGTATGAACCCGCCATCTTCTCAGATGGCCAGCCATCTGAATAAAGTGCCCATAAAGATTCAACCCTTGCCATTGTTTATTGGGTTTGGGATTGACAGACAGCCGGAATGCTGGTGTCTTTTCCGGTTTCATATCTTCTTCAGTGAAATGTCTATTCATGGGTTTCCCCCCTATTTTCCACTTGAGGTGTTTGTCCTTTTTACCTTTGAGATTTGAGAGTTCTTTATATATTCTAGATATAAATCTTTTGTCAGATATATGGTTTCTAGCTATTTTATTCCAGTCTGTATCTTGTCTTTTCATTCTCCTCCTGGGGTCTTTCACAGAGCAAAAATTAAAGTTCCGATGAGGTCAAGTTTATCAGTTTTTTCTTCTATGGATTGTGCTTTTGATATCAAGTCTAAAAATCTCTTTGCCTTGCCTGTGATCTTGAAGATTTTATCTTGTTTTCTTATTCCTGAAAGCTGCATGATTTTATGTGTTACTTTTAAGCCTGCGATCCATTTCGAGTTAATTCTCTATAACATGAAGTTTGGATTAAGGATTGGTGTTTTGTTTTTGCCTACATGCTGCGTAATTTTTAGCAGTTGGCCAATGTTCTCTCCTTACACCTGGGAGGGGCTCCTTAAACAGCCACCCTATGGATGAACCTTTAGATTGTTTTCAATATTTGTGCTATTGAGCAATAAATGAGCAATAAGTATCCTTGTAGCTAAATTTCTTACTTCTCCATGATTGTTTCCTAAGAAATGCATTTCAAAAGTGGAATTGCTATGGCAATGTATAGGCCGCTGGGTGCACACTAACAAACTGCTCTTTGGTGGAGCTTCTGCCGGCGTTTTCTCTCTCGTCAGCTGGGCCCGAGACAGGCCGGTTTCCTACCCCTTTCTCCAAGGAGGGACCACCTCCTAGAAACAAAACAAAAACGGTGTGAGTGGGATCTCCACAGTGTTCTAATAGTATTTTGATCACTTAAGGCAGTTTTGGGGGGCTGACACAGGGGAGTTCTATGTCCCCCTATCTTTTCCTCCTTCCCCATCTGTGCCTTCCCTCTCCCCCACCCTCACAGGCCAGGGGACCAGAATCAGAGTTCACGCTCCTCTCTGTCACGGGGTGCATGGCCCTGAACAGACCACATGCCTCCTCCTTGAGCCTCGGTCTCCCCTTTGGCAAAGAGCGCTAACAAGGCCGTCCTAGCTCCTCACAAGACTTTTGTGAGGAGCAGAACATATCATGGAGACACAATTGCTTTGAAACATCACATGTTGTTTAGATGCTAGATAGCCATTACTCATTTTATTTTTACTTTCAGTTCCTTTTGTTCCATAATTTCTGGCTACACTTTGCAAGCATGTAGTTTGTTTCATCAGGGCCTCTGGCTAATTGTCAATGAAATGACACCCCGATCCTCTCTTGGGCTCAGTTTAGACCTAATGGCCGGGTGGGGGGGCAGCAGGGAGAGGGCCGCGGGGTTCAAGCACCAGCCTGGCACCAGTTCTGCCCAGTCAAACCAACTCAGGGCCCTATCCCAGGACATGTGCCTGGAACTCAGCCTTGGGGGGAGGAGGAAGGAGCCACACTGCCCGCTGCCTGACCCCCTCAGTGAGCCAGGCCATGTGATGGGGGCTATGAACTGGTGTAAATGTCCCCACTGGCTATTGAGGTAACTGAATCTCAAGGGGTAAATGCCTCATCTGGGGTGATGCAGCTAGAAAGTGTCTAGAGCTGTTGGGCCGGGAGGTGCCCCCCAACCTTCCTCACCACCTGACTTGAGAGGGAGAATATTTTCCCTGATGACCTACTTTCATACCTGGGTATCCCCATATAACCAAATATTTTTAGTTAAACCTCAGAGGTCCCTATTAAAAAGCCACAGACGCCCTGGCTGGTGTAGCTCAGTCGATTGAGTGCGGGCCTGAGAATCAGAGTATCACGGTTCAATTCTCAGTCAGGGCACATGCCTGGGTTGCGGGCCAGTTCACAGCAGGGGATGCATGAGAGGCAACCATACATTGATGTTTCTCTCCCTCTCTCCTTCCCTACCTCTCTAAAGATAAATAAATAAAATCTTTTTTTAAAAAGCCAGACTTGGGTGGGGACTACGCAGTGGTGTCATCTGCCGTGAATTATGGGACATTCCTGGGTTTACCTCGTGTGAGCAGGGCCCCATGAGAGGATGAAGAAGGTCAGAGGATCCCAGTTCAAATCCAGCCCACTCAGCGGCTTACCCAAGAAAAGGAGGGAAATGAAGACTTGGGCCTACAGAGCCTTTCTCAGAGGAGCTTCCAAACCCAGAGCGGCTGTTATAATGTACTGGGACAGGGATCTAAACCACCGCCCGTACGGAAACAAAGAAGGTATGGTCACCAGCTAAATCCCGGGCCACGAGATTCCCCATATCAGAGGCAACTAAGGTGTAGCCGCTAGCATCCTGCTGGAAACCAGTTGAATTCTCACTGCCCCCTCCCCTCTCCCACAAGGTTTCTACAGAATCAGCCCTCCCCAATCATATACCGGGGACACCTGGAGCAGACCAGCAGGGTGACTGACCCTTCCCTGGGGGTCTGCTGCACGCCTTAAAAGCCCTTCTACCCTTTCCCTTGGGGTTGCCCTCCTTTGGACTCAGCCTGCCTGATCGCAGAGTCCTGACTTGAATAAAAGCCCTTAATTGGACTTTTCTGGCTCCAGGCCCTTTCTTAACCACCTTGGCTATCTAACCGTAACCGTGCCAGGACAGCAACCAAGCAGCGGTGACTAGAAGCTCCTCAGTGACCCTGCTCAGAGGATGGTGGATTGGGCTGGAGCCTGGACCAAAGCAGGTGGACCACTGGTCTGCAGAACATCAAGTCTCCTCCAAGGTCCCCACCAAACTCCAGGCTTGGCTTCTGTGAGGGAAAAGCCAAGGATGGTAACATCTACTAGAATTCCCTGTTTCTGATTCCGTAAGGCTACCACGCTACTTTTCATTCTATGGACTTAGCAGTTTATTTATGGGCTCTGGAAACAGACAGACTTGCTTTTAAAATCTGGAATCTTTCGCTTACCTGCTGTGAGACCTTGGGCAAATTACTTAACGTCTCTGAGCCTGACTTTTCTCATCTGCCAATCATGTTTTCTTTTAAGATTTTATTTATTTATTTTTAGTCAGAGGGGAAGGGAGGGAGAAAGAGAGGGAGAGAAACATCGATATGTGGTTGCCTCTCACATACCTTCTACTGGGGACCTGGCCCGCAACCCAGGCATGTGCCCTGACTGGGAATCGAGCCGGTGACCTTTTGGGTCACAGGCCGGTGCTTAATCCATTGAGCCACACCAGTAAGGGCTGTCAATCATGTTTTTATAGAATGAGAATGAAATACATTAATATATAAGCACTGACTATTTGTTGAACTTAAGAAAACCCACCTGAATAAATGTTAGTTTTAAAATTCTGTAAAATACAAAGATTGGAAGTTAGTTTAACAGAGGGGCAGGTGTGAAGGCGATGAAGTTCTTGGTGACTGCCCAAACCACTGCTTATTCAGGCTTCTGTGTCTCTAAGTGTGTCCCCTGCTCTCAACTCATGGGGATCACCTCTCCTCTGCCACCCCTCACCCCACAACCTCTGGTTTGAGCTAGAGTGTCAACTCCTGGAACCGGCGGGAAGAAAAGGGACAAATACACCGGGAGAGGAAAGGGGAGTATCACAGGCAGCGCCCTCTAGTGGGGATGACGCTGTGACAGGTCAGAGACCTGACTCCAAGCTCCGCCTGACACTCGGTTCTGGCAAGTTTTCCCAATTTGGAACACAAGTTCCAGCCCCGCCACAGTAGCCACTTGCCACCTTGCATTTCAGTCCACAAGGTGACTCTGGGGTGTGGGCTGTGTTTGGTCCACCTCTGGGTGTCCTGTGGCCAGAACTGTGGTGTCTTTCTAACAAACTCAGGGCTTAAAAGTGTTTGTGTGGGCAGGACTTGAACAGTGAGGCACCAATGCTCACCCCCTGGGCTGCCCTAACGCTTTGAGTCCCCGAGTCGCCCTCTCAGCATCCTGTTGCCTTTGTCCCAGAGTTTTACTATTCCTGTCACCTCTCTCGCCCCCCCCGTCTCCCAGCGAATCGGCTCCCCACCAAAGGATTTTGCTCCCTGCCAGGGCTAAGGAAACTCTTGGGCAGGACTACCAGCCAAGTAATTACACTTGTCTTCGTCGTCGTTTTGAATCTGAATCACTCTGCAGAGGGATGGGGAGAGGACAAAGTTCAGAGTAGGGCTTCTGAGGACGAGTCCTGGGTTCTGCCACCTACTTTCCAGGCACCAGGTTCCCCATCTGTGAAATGGGTTAGTGATAAGCCCTGCCTGGCTTTCTTCCTGAGAGCTGTGAAGAGCAATTGAGGTTTGGATATAAAATGTGTAAGATCCATGTAAACTTTAAAGTCTTGCCCACATCTCGTTATGTATTAGAATCATCTGGGTTTGTTTGTTTTTAAAACCTGAAAACTACATGCCCTGGCTGGTGTAGCTCAATGGATTGAGTGCCGGCCTGTGAACCAAAGGGTCACCGGTTCAATTCCCAGTCAGGGCATGCGCCTGGCTTGCAGGCCAGGTCCCCAGTGAGGGGTGTGCAAGAGGCAAGCACACATTAATGTTTCTCTCCGTCTCTTTCTCTCTCCCTTTCCCTTTCTAAAAATAAATAAATTTTAATAATCTAAAAAAGAAATAAAATAAAACCTGAAAACTACCACCATCGCCATCCATGGGTGGGCATGTGCATGCACACATTAAAGTTAAAAACGTACGTATCATTGAAGTAAAATTCTGGTATTTTTGCAAAAATGAGAGAGAGAGACAGATTTCCGGTGCTTGGTGAGTGTTTGTGCTCCGCGCCACGTCGCAAGCATCATGGAGCCGGTGCACGCCAGTCTCCTTCAGTCTCTTGGGGTCGGTCAGAGAGAGCCTCACAGTCTCCTCGGCTGACTCATCTCCCCGCTGGGCAGCAGGCTCGAGGAGGGAGGGCCACCCCTCCGCAGTCCGTGCCTGTGGCTGCTGTGAGAGCGGGTGAGGCGGGCCACAGATTAGTCACCGGGCAAAAGTCAGAGCAGAAGTAGGTCCCTGCCAAGAAGCTGGAGAAGCGAAGGTGGAACCTCACAGGGGACTCTTGCCCCATTCCAGCTTCAGACCTGTCAGTGCACACACCTGTCACCAGAGGTAGAAAGGAGGAGCAGGGAAGAGAGGTCCCTATCATAGAAGAACTGGAAGTCTCAAGACCAGATTTCTGCCAGGAGCTTGCTGTGTGGCTTTGGCAAAGTCACTTAACCTCTCTGGGCCTCCGTTTAACGGTTGGTAAGATGGATGTAACAGACCCATTTATTCATTTGTTGGGTATGTATTAGCAACCAAGTATGGTGCCAGGCACCAGCCTGGAAACTAGGGACCCTCTGGGTAGACACAGTTTTTGCCCTCAGGATAAAGTGAAAGCTGGAAAAATAAACAGAAAATAAATGTGATGAGTGTGACTGTGGAGGGAAGATGAGGGGACTGGGTTAGCATAGAGGAGGAGCACCTAGCCCTGCCTGGGGTAGCTTGGTGGGGAGGGTGGTCAGGGGACACTTCCCAGAGGAGGTGGCACAGAGGCTGAAACAGGAGGGATAAGTAGGAAGTACTCAGGCTGGTGGCTGTGAGAACAGGGAAGCATTCATGGTCCCCACCCTTACTCCTCGAGGGTCACCTTTCATCAGAACATGCTAGCGAGGGAAGGTTCTGTGCAGTCACCCCTGAGAGGTCTGCCAGGACTGGGAGACGCACTCCCTCCCAGCACCCATCCTGGTCCCCACCCCCTCTCACATGTCTGCACACCATGTTGGCTTTTACTGGAGGGTGGAGCGAGTCAAGGGAATTACAGTGTTTGTGTTTGTGTGGAGAGGGTATTTTTAAAGCCCTCACTAAGTATGACTTTGCCCACAGTCTGTGGGAAGCATCCAAAAGCCACGCCTTCCCCAGAGTCTGTTGGGAGTGCCCTGTGTTACAGACCCACTGCCCTCTGGTCTCCCCACCTCTGGTGGCTCTCACCGACCCCGCCCAGTGACTGGCCTCCCCCCAGCCTCAGCTCCCCTCGTATCTGTCCCTGGGTCTGGAGGCCAGCCCCCGAGGGAAGGAGAAGGCATCTTAGAGGGACAGTGGGTTTAGCCCTGTGTTCCTCCAGTCCCTAGCAGGGGCTTTAGGAGAGAAAAGGGAGAGGTTGGTCTGTCTGGGGACCTGCAAGTTGTTTGTCTGCCCTGGGAGGAGAGCGGGGCTGAGAGGAGACGGGCCAAGCCTGCTCGTGTCTGCAAGACAAAAATAGAACAAGAGACAAACTCTTGGGCAGGGAGCACCTCATAATCTTTACAACACTGAGTACCTGTGTTTCCTTTCAATTGTGCCTCTCTGCCCCGTCGCCTCAGAGTGGCCATCTTCAAGAAGGCTCTGGCTGGCTGGCTTTGTCACTTGGCATCTTCTTGGTGTTTTGAATTTTCAGCCGCTCATGTCCCAAGGTGTAGTGATGGTTTCATTGGCTCAGGGTTCTGCAGTCAGGGCTGGAAGCAGCTGGCTGCCTCTTCTCCTGGTTTTGTTTGTCCCGTGTGCACTAAGCCAGTGGGTCTGCCCGAGGTCTGAGATCTGTTGGATGACGATGGCTGAGCTTTTCTCTCTCCATGTGGCCTTAGGTGAGCAGCCCTCCCAGCCCATGCCTGTGACAGGCCTCACCCAGGTTCCTACGCGGCAGCTCCCAAGGCTGAAAAAGTGAAAGCCATCAGGCCTTACTAAGAGTCAGGTGTGAAACTGGCTCAGAGCCACCACTGGGTTGAATAAAGCAAATCACGGGGCCCAGCCCAGACTCGAGAGGAAGGTTCTACACAGTGATAATACGAGGAGGTGTGGTCACTGAGAACCGCCAGTGCAATAGGATATCCCATTGGGCAGTAGAGATGCAGCTTTATCTAACAGCCCTTATCTTTCAACCACCTTCTTCGTGGGCCTCCCAGTCTCACACCTACCATCGTAGCCTTAACAACTAGCAACAGAGCACCTTATCATTTTGAGGGTATATCACGATTGGGTAAAGTGGCCAGGTGGCCCTTGCTCCCCAGTTAGTGAATGAATGTCCTATTACCACGCAGACACTCCTCTCCATTCCCCACTCCACTCGTGTTGCCCCAGGCCCCCGCCTACCCAGCAAGGACATCAGACACAGCTCAAGCCAAAGAGCACTGGTGGAATTTCAGACCGTGTGAGGCTGTCAGGGAGAGGGAGGCCAGGGGAAGGTTGTCCCTGCGTCTCAAACCACAGCAGGCCAGGGCTCATCAGTGACTGCCAGGCCTTTGGGATGGTCACCAGGATGTTTCCTAAGCCCTGCTCCCTCCCAAGGGTTGAGTCAGAAGGAAGCTGTAATGGTGAGGCAGCTTTGACCCACAGTGGTGCAGAGAGTAGAAACTTTTCTGACAAAAGTCCTAAGCTTAACGGCACAGGTGAAGTCACCACTGAGAGCTGATGGCCACTGAAGAAACCTTGCCTGAGAATATTGTCAGCCATGGCACGCTCGTCAGTTTGACGAATGAAAGAATTTTCCAAAAAATAAATTTTCCTATTTTTTATTATGTGGCACTCAGTACATGCCAGGCACTGTTCTAAGAGCTTTCTGTGCATCGGCTCATGCTCCCCACTACAGCCCCTGAGGCAGCGACCATCCCCATAGCGCAGACGCATCAGCTGAGGCTGTGGCAGAGCTGGAGGGGCTTACCCCGGCCACCTGCCGTCAGCAGCAGTGGAGCCCCGGCTCTGAGCCCAGGCAGCCAGCCTCTGGGGCCTTGTCTTCACCACTGGTTTTGTTGCCTTAAGGAGCCCCTGTGTTGTGCCTTAACCTCATTAGGGCACCTGGCTTTTTTTCTTTCTTTCTTTTTTTTTTAGCCCAAAGCAGGGCTCTTTGTCAGTTCTTTGGCTTGACAGGAGAGCTGGTGCCACCAATCATCACTCCACTTTGGCAAAATTGCTGCTTCTAAGAATCATCTATTTAGAAAATTGTTTCAGGCTTGACATTTCTGTCCTCGGACCAGTTTATTTTTCTCCATTTTCCTGCATTTGTAAATAATAATTATATATGCATGCTATCGATACACACGTGTGTGTATCAAGAAGCAGAAATGCTTGCTGACATCCCCAGTGCAGAATGTTTTGACTCACGGGTGTGTAAAAGATAATAAATAGTTTTTGGAATTCAACTGTAAACACAGGAAGAATTTCTGCAGAACTCAAGAAACTCAATGATCCCCATAAATACAACTACTGGCACTTCAATAAATAAAACAGAAAAATAAATGCACAGCATATGGCTTAACTGGTGGCTATTTGCTGTTGCTGGCTGTTGAGCTACAGACTGACACTAGGTATCAATGCACAGAGAAGCTATACCGCATTAGTTACCTGCACACACTGGGCATTGGTGGATACTGAGTGGCAGTGGGCGTTGCCACCGCCAGACATTTTCCCTTTGCCCAATCTGCCTTTGGTGAGACCTGTCACTGATGGACATTAGGTATTGATACACATTTGGCATCAGTGATATTTGCTCCCTAGTACACATTAGGCAATACGGTGCATTAAGCATTGATGAGCAAAGTCCTTTTAGCCTATGATGGACTCTGTTTTGTCTTGGTGGACACTAGGTTCGAGCAGAGGGTAGACCTTCGTCCCTCACCTCCCACCCCTGCCTGGCGGTCTTGTCCGAGGAAACACCCAATGTGCTGGCTCAGAGGCAGTTGGTGGGTGTCAGTACCTACATCTCCACCTGCCTCTCTCTGAAAGCCTCTGGCCATGGTGACTTGGGGAAATCAGTGGGTGGTGTGGTAACACCCATGGAGGAACATTCCTGGGATTGAAAGGATCTAGTGGGCTCTCAGAGCTACGGAGGGGTCCGCAGCCCTCCCCCCCATACTGACCAGCACTGTCTGTGCATTTGTCTCTTCCTTGTACAGGGTGTGATATAAGCACACCGGGGCTGGCTCCTTGGGCAGCGGGGCCTTAGAAGGGCCCTGTATTTGACTTAATGCTAAGATCCCGTGAATTAGTGTTGTTCTAGGATTCTAAATTTTGAACTTCTATGAAATTGTCCAGTTCTGAGTCAGCTATCAAAATGGGAGTCCAAGACTGCGTGTTTCTATAGTCTAATTCGCGGTCCTGCGGTTGGCTGAGGGAGTTCTGGAACACGCATTTGCGGGGTGTTTACTCTCTGCCAGGCACTGTGCTCCGTTCCTTACAAGTGTGGCTTCATCTACTCTTCATACAACCCTGTGGCGGGAGACATTTTCACCCCTGTTCTCCAGGCTCAGACGGGGAAGTGACTGGGCCAAAGTCACCCAACTGACCTGTGATGGACCCAGGATGTTAACCCTTTTCTGTGAACTCCAAAGCGGAATCTTTGCACTTATCTCTATAATTCTGTAAGAATTTAAGGACCCCATTCTCAGCCTGGGATTCCAGGAGGGCAGAGGGCGGCAGGATGAAAGCAGGGGTGTCTGGCCATGAGAGACCACAAGGTGGCACTGTGGGCTGGGAGCCTCTGGAGGGGCCTCAGGGATGCCCTGCTTGCTCCAGGGTTTGCACTCCTTCTGAGACAGGGAGGCCAGGGCTGGGGGTGCAGAGTAATGTCCCCACAGGAAGGAGGGGCCGGCACAGTGTGACAGCATCTGCCCCCACCCTCCCACTACAGCGGATCTCGGTGGAGGTGACCTGCCTCAGAGCTCGCTGTTCTGCAGGAGTCCCAGCCTCCCCTCCCCTGCCTTCAGCACCACTTTAAGACCCCTGTATTCCATGACCCTCCTCCAAGGGTTTCTCCTTCAAGCAGAGTTTTGGGAGGGCCCAGACCCCTTGGGTCAAAATCCCAGGGATCTCTCCCCTAGCCCTGCATTTGAAATCTCTAATCCGGAGGAAAGTGGAAGGGGTAGAGAAACAGTGGGGCTCTCGGACAACACCCCTTCCTGTGGCTGAGGGCTTTCTGACTTTCTCAGCCTTAGGCTCCTGCGGTGTATGTATGTGGGGAAGGGTGCTGAGCAACAAGACGGGCAAGCTCCCCACCCATACCTGTGGCCCAAACCTTCTGGGTTCTGTGTCATTGCTCACATTTCCAGGCCCACTCGTCCCTCTCAGCTGTGTGAACGAGCCTCCTCCAGGAAGGCTTCCTAATCCTCCCACAGGGCTCTCACACAGCTCTGTGCAGCAGGCTGTGTCGTGTCGTCTCTCCCGCTCCCTCCCCACTGATCCTGAGTCCCCTTAGGGGAGGGCTGGGGGTGGACCTATGGTTGCTGGCCATGGATATTCTTGTAGACCTTGGCCAGGTAGAACTTGCTGACAAGTAGAGCCACTGAGTTGGAAATGAGCTCCCAGTCATGAGCAGTGTACAGAGGAGTTAGGCTCCCACGGCAGTCAAAATGCCAGAAAGCAACAAAGCCCTGCGGGTGCTCAGAGGGAGGTGGAGAGGGACCTCAGGGAACACCTCTGCAGTTGAGACACAAACTGGGTCTGTCAGGATGGGGAGCAGTTGAGCGTGGGGATAAGGGCAAAGGCAAGGTCCCAGAATAACAGCCTGAGCACAGGCAGGGGCGTGCAAGTTCATGGACCTGGGGCAGCAGCGAGAGGGGAGATAAGGAAGGTGGAGAGGGTGCAATCCACTCTGGAGTAATTTCCACACCCCCGTCCTGGGCGATTATTGGGCTTCTCAGGCAGAACACACTGCCCAGGACGGGGCTGGACCTGATTCATTCTTGTGGCCCCGGGGCTCAGCCTAGGGAATATAAATGGACACTGGTCGAGTTATGGAAAGAGGGATTCTTTATAAATGTTTATTAAACCAAGGATCAGTAAAGTGTTGGGAAGGACTGGTGGGGGAGGACAGAGCTCTCACCGTCCTGTGGGCATCTCTGTAGGACCAGCCACGCATGCCCACATGGCCACTGATGGCTGGCTTCCACCCAGCACCTCCTCCCCCAACACATCCCCAGGACACCCTATTACAAAAGTGAACAAATGCAACTTTTTTCTTTTACAAACGACACTTTCCATCCCCAGCCAGCAGGGGTGGGGGTAGGGAGCTGGTTGAAAGTGGCAGTCCATTAAAAAGGCAACAACTGTATAAAATGAGCACAAGGAAAGAGCCCAGGGCTGGGAAGTGGAGATGCTGCCCTGGCGGGGCACATACAATTCTGGTGCAAACTGCCTACCTCCTCCCACTGCACTCAGTGGGGTGAGATGGGCTTGGGCTCTGGACCAGCACAAGCTGGATCTGGATGGCCCCTCCTTGCTTGAGGCCAGGTGGGGCTCCAGGATCACATCAACCTCTTAGGGGAGCATCTAGAGGCAATGCCTGAAGATTCATGGGGATGTTTCCAGTTTTGGTGCTGGGCGATCCCACCCCAGAGTGGGAAACTGGCAGGTGAGACTGGATGGCATGGCTGAAGCTTCCAGAGGCTCTGAGAGGTGAAGAGACTCAGCCCATGCAACACAGCTGGGCAGGGGGCCCAGAGTCCCACCATGGTGGCCCTTGCCTGTCCCCGAGATGACAGAACAAGGGCTTATATGACAGGATGTGAGTCGTGGTAGAAAAGGGGAGCCCAGAAAGGGGGGCAGGAGGGCATGATTAAGAGAAGACAGCAAAGAGCATAGGGGCCGAGCTGGGAGGCAGGACACGGGTCCAGTTGTGCCTCTGCCGCTGGGGCCCCTCAGATTGGCAATTTTCCTTCTCTCGACCTCAGTGCCCCCACCTGTCACATGAGGAGGTGGACTTGATTTTTTTCTGTCCTTTTTATAACTGGAGTTCTACCCAGGGTCCTAGGGGAAGAGAACAGGATAAAGTGGGCCCCATGTGCCCAGAGCAAAAGAAACCCATGCTCCTGAGTGACTGGACCACAGGCCCAAAGTGGCACTGAGCCAGGGACCTGACCTCTAACCTTCCTCTTATCAGTCAGGCTGGCCCAGGCTTGAGGGAAGGCACTTCATGGTGGAGTGGGGAGAAGGACAGCAGGGGACTGCTGTCTGGTTTGGCATCAGAGACCCTCTGCTTATGGTTTGGGGACAATATGGACAGAGGAGCAAGACTCTGCCTCTGGGGTTAGTCCCAGGCCCACAGCTATCTGTCAGTGACGCTGCCACAGAGGCCTGCAGAGTCCTCATTGGCCCTGGCACATTAACGTACAAATTGCCCAGGACCTGAGTCGGCCCAGGGCAGCAGTCTGTGATGTGGCCCCAGGCCATACCATCTGTCACAAGGTGCTGGGGCCCCTGGAAGCCTGTCTCCCCAGGTCTGTGCAGTGCAGGGCCACCTTGGGGGTGGCTCCAGGCTGCCGGGGGTAGGCACCCTCCCGCACTAGGCGCCGGCACTGCATACCCTGCCCCACAATGACGCTCTGCAGTGCTGGGAGGTGGAGGAGCAGTGTCTCAGGCAGGGGCACCAGGCCTGTGCCCGACAGGTCCAGCTCCTGCAGAGAGCTCAGGCCGGAGAACACCTCAGCTCCTGCCCACTTGAGCTGGGGGTTGCCCGACAGGTCCAGGACCTGCAGGCCATGCAGCTCACGGAAACCGTAGGGTTCCAGATGGGGGAGACCCTGCAGGCTCCCCAGTGACAGGTGTGTCAGGTCAGCCAGTCCCGTGAAGGCCCCTGGGCCAATGGCAGCCAGTGGGTTCCCGTCCAGGCTCAGGTAGCGCAAGGGCAAGTCCCGGAGGTCAGGCACGGTGCGGAGCCGGTTCCAGGCCAGGTTCAGGCTCTGAATGGTTGGCACGGGCAGGCTGGCCCGAGTGGCATGGGGCAGGAGGCGGTGGATGAGGTTGTGGGAGAGGTCCACGTGCAGCCCCCTGCCCTGGCTGTGGGTGGTGAAGGCAGACACTGGGACCTCACGAAGCCGGTTGTGGCTGAGGTTCACGTCACTCAGGGGTGAGCTGGTGAAGCTGGCCGAAGGCAGGGCTGCCAGGCCGTTATGGCTGAGGTCGAGCGACTCCAGGTAGCGAAGGCGGGAGAAGGTGGTGGGTGAGATGCTGGTGAGCAGGTTGTGGCTGAGATCCAGGCCGGCCAGCGTGGTATAGCCTGGCCCTGCCAACACCGACTCGTTCACTGTCTCTAGTCGGTTGGAGGACAGGTCCAGGTGGGTTGTGTCCAGAGGGATGGGCACGGGCAGGATGTGGGGGCCCAGGCCACTGCAATCTACTCGTGTCAGGCTGAAGCTGTCAAAGAGGCCGAAGGTCTCCACCTCACACTGGCACCCGGGGAAGCATGGTCGGGTCGTCTGGACCCAGCGCGCAGCCAGCAGCAGCAGCAGGGGCCACAGCATGGTGGGGGCTAGAAAGAGAGCCATAGGTGAGGGTTGACAGCAAGGTGCCCCACCCCAGATGGTTCTGACCCCAGCCCACAGACACCAGTCAGTGTGTCCAGGTGCAGCTGAAAGTTGCTCCCAGCACCCTGTCCTCCTGCGACGCCTTTCCTGAATACTCTTCCTCACAGAGTCCCTCATCCCTGTTACTCTTAGGCCTTGGTGGGGAAGAGGGGGTGAGGCCAGACCGGTGGATTTTCAACTGGAAGCAGCAGAACCCTATCTTAAATAAGATTAGCAGATGAAAGTGGGCCGGTTCTGGCTGAAGGGAGGGTGGGGGCCTGGAACCCTTCAGGCCTGCTCACCGTCTCTGCCGTGGGATGCTAACAAACCCTACTTGGGAGCCCATTGGATTGGATGGGTCGTTGGCTGGCCTCTAGGGCTCTGGCAATCTAGGGTTCATGGGCTGGTCTTGATCCAGGCCCTATCAGGGAGGTGCCTGAAGCTTAGGGATCAGGGTCACGGTGCTGAGCATGTGGCATGTGCTGTGCTAGCTGCCTCACTACACAGACTCGCTTCACCTTCACAGCTACAAAAATTGCAAGGTAGGCCCTGGCTGGTGTGGCTGAGTGTAGCAACCAAAGGGTTGCTGGTTCTATTCCCAGTCAGGGCACATGCCTGTGTTTCAGGCCAGGTCCCCAGTTGGGGGCATGTGAGAGCAACCACACATTGATGTTTCTCTCCCTCTGTCTAAAAAGAAATGTTTTTTTAAAAATTGCAAGGCAGAAATTTCCGTCACTGCTTCATGAAGAGGGAATTGAGACTTAGAGAGGTTCAGAAAGTTAGGCCTGGCGACAAGTAACTGGGAGGGGAAGCAGACGGAGCACAGAGGAAGCATGGCCGGCTGTCATGGTTAGGCAGTGGCTGAGCCATGCTTGAGACTCACATGCCAGCCTCCCAGATCAAGGCCTCTCCCTGCGAGGACTGGCCCTACCATACCTCTTTAGTGGGTGACAATGGACAAGTCCACAGTCCTAAGCCCCCTCACCTAGCCTGTCCTCCAGAGGCAGGATCCTTTATTCTAATTGTCTAGACCTCCTGATGGTTCTGGAATACCCGTCCTGAGCTCCTTGCCCCTTGCTCTGTCCTACCCCAGAAAATACAGGTATTACACCTCTCTGGTTCTTTCTTTAACCTGGGCAACTGGGCTGGTTCTCTCATACAGATGAAGAAATAGAGGCTCAGAGAGGAAAAGGGTTTACCCTAATCAGTAAAAAGCAGGGCAGGATTAGAACCCAGGCCTGCTCAATTCCAATTGCTGTTTTCATCTGCTGCCTCTGGTAGGACTGGCAAGGAGGCTGGTGGAAAGTCAAGATCCAAGAGGGGCTTTTTCCAGACACAGGCTGTGATATAAGCCACGTTCCCTCACCTGGCCGTTTCCACCCCTGTACAATCACACCATAGCTGCCACATGTCAGACACTACACGTACATTGTCACATTCAGTCTTTACACCATGGTAGCTCCATGATGCTCACGGGAGGATGAGGAGCAGGTGAGCGATGAAAGCATCGAACTGGACCATGTCTGCTTGTCCCCTCCCACCACACACCAGCCACTCAGCCTGGGAGACAGAAGGCACCCTGCCTCACTCCAGCAGGTCTCTCCATCTGGGATAGCCCCACTCTGCACCCCTGCCCTGTCCCCCCACCCCCGCACCCTCCCACTGGCCTTCAGGGAGGGATGGACCGGGGACCTGCCTGCCTTCTAGACTGGGGTAGATGTGGAGGGAACAATAAGATAGTATTACCAGCTCTCCATGAAACTTTAAAGGGGCAGCTACCTGATCCTCACACTGGCTCTGCATGGGAGCAGGAAGAAGTGGGGCTCTTCTCCCCTGCCCTGCTATGGGGTGCCTCCTCTCCCACGCCTTTCTATTATAGAGTCCAATTTGAGGATTAAATCTAGCCCAGGTGCATCCTGGGCTTGGTCCCAACTGTGGCAAGGTAGTAGAGTGTTCCAGTGTCTGGAACCAAAAGGAAAATAATTAATTTGCTGCAAGCACCCTTTATTCCCTTGAGTGAGAGCTTCTTACCACAGGGATTCATTACCACTCAGGGCCCCACCTTCCCGACTAAGCTGATCTGCTCACTCACCCTTCCTGGGGTTTAAACAAACATCACAAGTACAAAAAAAAAAGGGCCTGAGATCACCCTTTGGATCCTAGTAGGGTACATTATACAACGTACCTATTAAATGCCAAACGGCCTCTCATGATCTCCTGATTACGTAACTGGGAGCTCAAACACAATCCCTCCAGGGATTGTGTTCAGCCTTGGTTGAACGTTGGCTATGGTTCAGCCTTGTCCTCTGAGCCACAAAGCAGTAATTCTTGTCCTGACCCCCTCACATGAGCTGATGGATGCTTCCTGAAATGCAATCCAACTGCGAAGAGCTCTGCACACACCCAAGATGCCCTTCAGTGGGCCACTGTGGATACGGAATCGAGGCAATGGTAGGGACAGCTGATGTAAAGGGAGCAGGAGCGTCAATGAGACTTCGCATTTCCTGGGATGCCTCGCTCAGCCCTGCACAGTAGACAACTCTCTTTGGGCTCCTGTTCCATGCCAGGCCTGGACACTCCCCTGGGAAGCGCCAACATGGAGTCAGAGCCGGTCCTCACCAGGTGCTGGCACTGAACATACATTCTCTCACATGCAATCTTCAGTCCATTTTAGAGCGCAGGAAACTGAGCATGGGGAAAGGCAGGTGGTGGAGCTGGGAACTCAGCTCTTGCCTTTGGAACCTCATAACTGGCTTGGTTCCAGTGGAGTGTACACTTCTGTGTGTTTATGGGAAAAGAAGAGGTAGGTGTCCAGAGTCCGAGGGCCAAACTCTAGCTGCAACTGCACCAAGATTTTTAGTATTTAATGGCTCTAGGGTTTTCCTGAGGTCACAGCAGAGCCCGGAAGACTCTCAGGGACATCCCAGGGTGTTGGGAAAAGAGAAAGGAGAAATCCCTGAAAGGCCTCACAACTTTGGACCTAGCAGTGGGCAAAGGCAGAGGTGTGGGCTGGTGGTCTTTGAAAGTCAGGGCCCGTGTCCTGCTCAGAGGAAGTGTCCCCTTTGGAGGAACATACAGCAGGGCGCATTTATGTGTTGCAGAGACGAGGGGCTCAGCCACTGCCGCTGGAAGGAGGCCTTTAGAAAAGGCTCAGGGGCCGACGGGAGGGCAGAACTTTCCCAGGGGGAGACTAAGGGAAGATAAGGAAAATTCCTGCCAGGGCACAGCCCTTCACAGTTAACAAGGACTTTGCTTATTTGATGTTGGAAGGTCCCAGAGTGGGTGTGCAACGCTTCACTTTAGGGAGTGTGCAGGGACTTGTCCTGAGAGTCCCCGGTGAGGCGTGGCAGCCGACGCTTGGGCTCCGGCCTCCCGACTCCAGGCCCGCACTGCTCAGCCCACTCGAGCCAGCTGCTGGCATCTATAAAAACGATGCTCTGAAGGGTTTGCAAGCTCATGCAGGGGGCTGAGGCCATAATGATAGATATCATAAGATAAATTGCATGTCTAGGAAAACTGTAACTATGCATTAAAAAAAAATAAACCCAACCCAAATCCTAATTTTAGAAAGGCCAAAAGAAAATATACCAACAGTGGTTTTCTTTAGATGGTAGAACTCTGAGTGATTTAAACATGTCTTAATCTCTTCACACACACCCCTACTCCATGTCCTCTCTTATAGTAAGAGAAAAAATATATTATATTTTTCTTTGTGTTATATATATAATGTATATATAACACACTGAGTCACAAAGGCTCCTAACAGGACTGCCTCACTCATGACTATCTCTGCTTTCTCTGATGCTGGGTAGCCTCAGTCTTCTCACCTGTGAAATGGGATATTAATAGTCACTTCACAGGACCATCATGAAGATGAAACAAAATTGTAGAAATAAGGCACCTAGCAGGGCTCCCAGTACAGGGCAAGGCCAGAGTGGGCTGCCCTGCCTTCCCTCCCAGACAGCAGCTGATGGGGTGGGGATCAGCAGGCAGGCCTGACCCCCTCTCTTCCTCCTTCCTTTAGCAACCATGTCATCACAATGTCAAAGCCCTTATCAGCGCCCTCCTGGACAGTCATTCTCTCCAGACAGGCCACACCATGATATTTCTCAACAGGGCTTCTGGGTCTGGGAAGGGATGAATAATGTGAGTTCCTCTTGACAAAAACCGTCAGCCTCAGCTCCTCGGAGAGGAAAGGCCTCCACGGGGAGACGGCCTTGGACATCAACGTGCACTGCTCACTGGGAAAGGCACTTTACTTCTCTGAACCGGTTCCTTCCGTTGTGACTCTGAGATGGTACTGAGGGTCCCACCGGCCTCAGAAAGGTTGGATGTGGAGAACAGACAGAGAAGCTGAACAGCCCTGTGGAGAAATGAGACCCCAACGGGTGGAAGCCACATCATGGAAAGACTGTTCATTTTCACTCTACCTATACCCACTGCAGACATAATCAACCACAGTACCACTACCTAGGGCATCTGCACAGGACCTCTGAGCTCTCCTGCACAGGTGCTCTCTGCCCACTGATTACAGTTGGCCCTTGACATGAAAGCTGCCATTTGGTGGTGGATTCTCTGATCTGAAGGTGTTACATCACTGGGAACAGGAGTCACCTGCTAAACCGGTCAACTTTGAGAAGTGTCCTCCTCTCCCTGAGCCCATTTCCTCATCCAAAAGGGAGACAATAATCCCTTCCGAAAGGTGATGCTGTGAGGACTAGACGTCACGGGGCCAGGACATTGAGAGACGTGCAGTCAATGGGTGCCTGTGTCTCTCCCAGGCAGTATGGTAGAAGGAGTCCCCCAGAAAGGGCACCCATGACCACCTCCCACCCCCTTCACCTCTCCGGGCGTGGGGGCAAGGGGGCAGCAACGGGGTACCTGGGCAGTGATGAGGCAGGCCCTGGAAGACAGCCGAGGGTCCCAGTTTCAGTCCAGGCTCTGCACGGCCTGTTCACATTTTAGGACACGCCCCCTCCTTCCCTGAGCCTGTTTCTCCAGTCCCACAGTGAGAGGTTAGGTCTACACAAGCCAGCTCCAGTGTTTTAGGCACTCAAAATTTAACGAAAGCATTTGCCAAATCTCTGCTAAGTACTGTGTGCACCGTATCTTGGGGTGGGGTGCGCATACTCAGTCCTCCTGGGGCTTACTGACCAGCACTGGGGACAGGACCCCAACTCGTAACCAGGTCACTTATACCTGCCTTGGCCCCGGGAGACCAGGTTTGCCACTCTCTACATGACCTTTGCAGTTTTCTTCATTTCTTTTGAGCCTCAGTTCTTGCACCTGTGTGAACAGTATTAATTCTGTCTCCCTCTGGGAGCTATGATCGGCCCCCTGGAGAAAGAAAAAGGCAGACAGCTGGTCACCATGGAAGGCTGAGGGAGGACAGGGACCTTTGGCTCCAGATACATCGCTTCTTTTCCAAACCCTGATGTGCAGAGAAGAGATCCACTCACTGATCAGCCAGGTTACAGAACATGAGAGCAGAAGGACAAGGGCTCAGAAATTGTGCCCACCCTTGGTCTGGGGGACACAGCGTAAAGTCCTCTGGGCAGGGGCCATGAATGTTTGCTGGTGGGCCATGAGGTCCGATGAGTACATGCTGTGGCCCTAACAGGCCCCAGGCAAGTCTCCCCATGGTGGCACTCCAGGCCTTGCTAGAGAGCCTCTGAAACAACTTTGAACTCTCAAAAACTTTCTGATGTCCTACTTTTACCCCCAGAAATCAAGTTCTCCCTAGCAAGGAGACATCTGCAAGTTGTGCCACCTTCCTCCCTCCCCTGGCTAAGCTCCCGATCTTATTTATTGATTGTTTGAAAGACAGAGAGAGGAAAGGGGGAGAAGAAAGGGGAGAAAAACACGGATTTGTTGCTCCACTTATTTATGCATTCATTGGTTGATTCTAGTATGGGCCCTGACCGGGTATTGAACCCTCAACCTTGGGAAGACACTCTAACCAACTGAGCTGCCCCACCGGAGGTCAGCCCCCAACCCCCAGCCTTGATTTGGGCCTATAGTGATGGTGGCAGCTGCTGAACTAATCTCAGCCTCTGCTCTCACACTTCCCCAAATGCAGAGAGTTCCAGGGCTGGGGAGCTGGAAGGCCCCCGGGAGAGTAACTGAGGCAGAGGGGGGCAGTGACAGCACTGAGATGGACCCAGGACCCGAGTCCTGACGTCTCACACTGCTGCCAGCATCACCCGCACCCACCCGGCCTGCCCCGGCCCCACCAGTGGAACAAAGCCCGTCCTGTCCACTCAGGCTCCTGGGCCACCCTCCCTCCCTTGTTCCCTGGGGGCTTGCCACATCACACTTTGGGCACACCTCCACAGACACAGACTGAGTAAATTCTGTCATTAGTTATTTACCTGCTCGTTTCCTGACTTGAAGTGTGAGCAGCTTGAAGCAGTGACCCTGCCTTCTTCCCCCACCTGAGGCCAGAGCCAGGCCTGGCGGGAGGCACTGCTGGATAAATAAAGAGCCGGCAGTTAAGAGTCAACCGCTGGACTCAGATCTGAATGCAGCTCTGTATCTACTAGCCTCAGTAAAGTCTCAATCGGGTTGGGTCTCAGTGTCCTTGGTAGGGATCACAACACAGGGTTGATGAAAGCATTCAGCTCTCTCCACCCTCAAAATGCTCAGGGCATGGAAGACGGTGCTGGTCATGATCTACTAAGCTTCCTGAGGGCAATGATGGTGTCGTTTTTCTTTATGTTCCTCTGTACTCAAGAACCCAGTGCAGTACCAGGCACCGGGCACGTCTGTGGCTGTTGTGCCAGCACAGTCTAGTCACTGTGCGGGTGTCTGCCAGCAAGGCCCCATGCTCCCTCCTCTGAGATCTCTCTGGGGTTAGCAGCTCTGGCTTGGCCCCCTTGGCCCCAGCTGCCTGCCTCTGGTGCTGCAACACAGCATCTCTGGCCCATAGGTTTGCCAGCTCCTTCACCACAGCTTCAAGAGGGAGACCCTGGCACAGGAACAAGGTGGGCAGGGAGCTGAGCCTCGGGCTGGACCAGAGCCCTGCACCGACTTGAGACAGGCCTTTGCCTCTCCCAGCTGCTCCTCAGTGCCCAGCTGCCTCCCACCCCTCTCCCTTTCTTGTGAGCTCACTCAAGCTGACGCCAGTGAAAGCCCCAGGTGGAAATTCCATGAACATCCTGCCCCCCAACCATTTGTCAGCTCCAGAAACTCAAGGCAAAAAGAATTTTAGGGCCAACTCCTGGAGCCTTGAGGGCTGGTGCTCCCAAAAGAACCACTAACGCGGCCGCCCCTCTCCACAAATATGTCAGCTCACCACGCACTTCTGTTCCAGTGCCTCGTGTCTGTCTCACCACACCTTCTGACTGTGGGGATTACTGTCCCTGTTTTGTAGACAAGGAGACTGACATTTTTCAGCTGGGTAGTAGGGGAACCAGGCCTCAGCCTTAGAGGTCCTAGCTCCAAATCCAGTGCTTCTTGTACCACGCGCCACAGCGTACCAATGACCGTGTGGTTGACAGCTGACTGATCACTCTGGGCTGATCACATAACGACATTTACCCATCCATCCTATCTCGGGCAGGGACAGGGTTAGACTCGTTTTTACGTCCTAGGGGCTGAGCACTGAGCCTGGAACACAGAGAGTACTGCATGACGATATATCCTGGGCATTTAGAACACCAGGACTTCTCCTGAGGACATCTCTCAGCTTTTCCAGTGCTTCCTCAATGGTTACCTGCCTAGTCACTCTAAAGGTCAGCAGGTTAGGTGGCATCCTACCCATTTTATCGGGAGGTTCAGTGGTCTGTTCAGAGTCACCCAGCTTAGGAGGCCAGGGGCTGGACTCAGGAGCCAGGTAATCTGACACCCAGGGCCTGGCCTCCTCCAGGACATCTGTGCAAGTACAGGTGGGCCCCGGGGGCCCAACCACCTTCCCTAGGGATGCTAATCTGCAGGGAAGCAGGCAAGGGACCCAATACTCAATACTGGTTCTCCTTTCGGTGCGTCTTCTTTCTGAAGCTTTTCTGAGGCAACATGTGTGGACACACGGGGAGGCAGCCCAGGGCACAGGAAATGGGTTTTGCAACCAGGCAGAAAGGGCCCCACCCCCACAGGGCCTCACCTGCCACGAGGCAATGTGTGTGCCCTCACTCCTGAGTCTGGGTCTTCACCTGTGAAGTGGTGAGAAGCCCAGCACTACTCCCAGCAGGCCACTGGGGTGATGGCACGAGAGAGAGCGAAGACAGCCCGGGCCTGGCACACATGGGTGCTCACTGCATGTGGGCTCCTGTCCCTACCAATGGGTGATCTCAGGGACCAGGAACAAACAAGGAATTGCAATACCAGGAGACCTGTCAGAGCCTTGGGTCCTTTCTCAGGGCACCATTCCTGGTCCCTCCAGGGGCTGCAAGTGCTGGCCAGGCGCTACCAGGAAGTTGGTGAGTGAGTCTGGTAAAGGCTCAGAGGACAAAGCAGGCTGAAGTAGTTGTGTCTCCTGTGACAAAATGCAAATCAGCAACCTCCCCTTGGTGGGGGGGTCAGTATCTTCTCCAGCCCTCACCCTTAAGCCAGGCACTCACTCACACTGCCCAAGTCGGGCTCAGGAGGCCTCCAGGCCTGAACTGGAGAAACAGCCATCTCCCTGGCCTCCTGCCTCCAATGGCCAGGCTTGCTGGGCGCTGGAGTACAATCCCAATAGAAGACTAGGACCCCACCACGGCTCCCTGTTTAAAACCTGTCTCTTACCAGTCTAGAGTCCTATTCCCCTCCTAGGGCCCTACACCTTTGCACAGGCTCTTTCCTCCTACGAAGGCAGCCTTCTTTTCTTTGTCTGCTCTGCAGGATCTTACTCACTCAATTCCAAAGCCACCTCCTCTATGAGGCCTTCCCAGTTTAACCTGTGCCCTCATTTGGCAAAAGGTCACCTTCCCTCTGGGCTTCCCTGGCCCCTGGGCTGTCTGTCAAGGCAAGACACACTTCATGGTCTGTGGCCATCTCTGAATCCGACTGCGTCCAGCTCCTCTCCTGCCTGGGGCCTGGACATGTGAAGGGGGATAAACCAGATGAATGAAATGCCCTGGACAGAAAGCGTTCACACTAACGGCTTTGCCAGGTGCTGAATCAGGTGCAGGACCACAGCTGAGGCTGCCGCTGCCTTCTTTTGTCAGTGCAATTCAATAAATGTCTTCATAATGTAATAAAATACAAACCCCTTTTCATTTTATTGGCACATGTAATTCATTATCCCAGTTAACACTCACAACAGATCAGCAAGGTAGGAATTCTTATCCTCATTTGAAGGATGAGGACACCGAGAATCAAAAAGTTCAAGTTACTTGCCCAAGGCCACAGAGCTAGGAAATAATGGAATAGGAGTAAAATCCAGGTCCTTCCAACTCTACAAGGGTGGGGCACTCAGCCACCTTTAGACTCATCTCCCAGCCTCCAGAACCATCAATAAGCCAAAGGAAGTTTCCTCAGAATTACCAATCCCACCCTGTCAGGCCTGTTTCAACCTTCCACCAACTCTCCATTGCCTAAAGGTTCAAATCCCACGTCCTAGGTCTGGGATTCAAGGACTTCATATTTGGCCCCTGCCTTCCCTCCCAGCCTCCAGTTGAATTCTAATCCACTTCCACTCCCCCCTCCCCTCTGTTGCCAGAGCACACAGCCTTGCAGTGCTGTTTCCTCAGTGGGAGACACTTCCTACCTCCAGCATGTATTTACCTGGCTTCCCCCAGCTATTGCATTCCACCCTTCCATTCATTCCTGGGCTCCAAGGGGTCCTGGCCCATCTCACTCCATCCCTCCCTAACTTCAAAGCCACCTTCCCTCTCCCCCTTCAAAAGAGCAAATTAGTGCCAGGGAACTGGTCATGTCAGAACAAAGGTGTGTGTGAAAAGAAACATCAAAGTGTTTTCAGGTTCTGGGGTCTCAACCAGTCAGCCAGAATAGGAAGGGAAGAGAGAAGCTGTCAACACTTCTCTTCCCAGACGGGAAACTGAGGCCCAGAGAGGGAAAGGAAAGTACCAACAGTGGCCTCCTTTCCTAGTGAGGGGCTTGTGCCCCTCCATCACATCTGCAACATCCGGCGAAATTCTTAGTTTAAGACTGGGGCATAGTTGGGGGTGGCGAGATATTAGGGTTATCTTTGCTACTCAGAATCAAAAGCCCAGCAGGCTCCTGACGCCTGAGCTCCCCCTCTAGGGTCAGACTTGGGCTCTGCAAGCCCGAACTTCTCCGAAGCCTAGAGCAAGTAGGGAGGAGGCATGGGAGAGGTTCCTGAGACATCTACTCACCCAGGCCTAATGGGGACGGGCCGGGTTCTCAGGCCCGCTCTGGAAGGCTGCTCCGGTTATCCCCAACGAATGCTGGACACCTCCTGGGAGCGCTCACCCGCATCCGTAACGGGCTGAGCAACTTGCCCAGTGCAAGTTGGGCCATTCGCAACCTTTCTCTGCAAGGTTCCTAACCCCTCGCAGTCCACCAGGGAGTCTCGGAGCCAGCGCCAGGGGCAAGGAACCTCACCTCCTCACCTACCAGATCAGAGGTTTGGTGCCCCCAGGATGCAAAAGGAGAGCGGATCTCAAAGCGGAGCCGGGACTGGGGCTGGCCTCTCTGCCCAGTAGACTCGTCTCTCTCGGTCACACACACTCCGAGAAGCGCGGCTGCCCTCTCCTTTCCTCTCCTCAGCTCCCGGGCGGGGCCCTCGACCCACAGCTTCCCTCTCCCCACCTAGCTGGTTCCGAGAGGGTGTCGGGCACACTCCTCACAGCCCTGGCCAAGGCCAGTCCCCAGGCACCGCCAATTTCCCCACCCGCCAACCCTATCTCATCCCTCTGGTCTCCGAGACCCCAGAAGACGAAAGAGGGGAGGGATGCCAGCGCCCCTAGACCAGACGTCAGAGGAGAGGGGGATCGGGGCTGTTGCCGGAGGAATCCAGAGAAAAGTTTGAAGCCAAGTCCGGGGGGTGGTGGGAGTGAACAGCAGGGGAGCGGGGAGTTGGGGGCGGTGTCTGGCTCTCGGCGCACACACACTCCACGGACTCCCAACCTAGACACGTCGACAGGCACAGACCACGTAGCAAACACACAACGATGCGCCCACCAACACCCACAACCAAACGAGGGCCCACAAAATGTGAACAGAAGAGCTACACAGTCACGCAAAGCCACGGGCACACAAAGGCGCAGGCAGACCCACATGCCCAGACCCAAATCCACAAAGGCCCACAAACGCGAGATGCACGTGTCCGCACAAAGACCCCAGAAGCGCTGGCCCACACCGGCGATCCGAGCCTTTGTCTCTTTGAAGCCCTCTCCCCCTGGTCTGGGTTCCCCACTCCAGCCAAGTGCCGGGCGTCTCGCTGCTGCGGCTGACACCCCAGGTCCAGGAAAAGTTAGGAGGCCCTCGCCCTCGGCCCTGCGTCCAGCGCCGCCTGCCTGACTGATGGAGCGGCCAGGTTGGTGACCGGGGCTTCAGACTTTTGCTCGCAGCGCGGACTCCCATTCCACCCGGGGACCCGCACCCACCTGGAAGCCTGCGCCGCCGCCGCCTCGGCACGCTCACCTAGGCGGCCCGGCCGCGGGCTCTCGGGCCGGCGCTTTTCTCTGCGCCGCGCGGCCCGGCCCCCCACCCCACCCCAGTCCCCGCCCGCCGCCTGGCGAACCCCCAGCCCGCCAGACACCCAGTGGCGGCTCCGGCTGGCGGCCCAGAGACTTAGGGAGTGTCACCAAAGTGCGGGCCTTTCCTGGAGCGCTCTCGGCTCCCACCCCGCGCCCGCCCGCGGAGCCCGCGCCGAGCCCGGGTTCCACCCTAGGGAGCGTCTCAAAAGTGCGTACGCAGCTCCCGCCCACTCCGGTCCGCCTTGCTCCCAGCTTCCAGGAACCCGGATCCCTGCCCCCTCTCCGGAGTGCCTGAGAAGTCTCAGCAGATGGCCCTCTTGGTTGGTAACATCTGGAGGTCGCTGGAGTTTGTGTGTGGGGGTGGGGTAGGAGGAGGATTGGGGGAGGGAGTTGGTAAGAAAGAGATTGGGTGGGCGAAGCTTCTTCTTTTTTTTTTTTAATACGGGTGAAAGGGGTCCAGAGACGTTAGTGAGAGGCAGACCAAGAATCTGAAGCGTACAGAGACAGGCTGAAAGATGAACCTGCAGAGAAAGGAGATGGGGAATGAGGCAGAAAGCCTGGAGGGAGAGAAGAAAGCATCCGACTTTTTTTTTCTTCTGGAGGGAACCATGAACTTCTGGTTTCTGGGATTCTAAGAAGGGAAACTGCATGTGTGACTAGGCAGTGATGTAAGTCTATTCTTGCCTATGCAGCCCACCCCTTCTCCTCCCTGTCTGTAGTAAAAAGGGCAGAAAAACATAAAAAAAAACCCTTAAAAATTGCCTGGTGGATGCATTCCCTACAAGGGCAGGTGGATGGGGGAGGTCTGAGTCTTCCAGTTGACAGACTGGAGGAGGAAGGGGGAATTCTAATGCACCCTAGAGGCATGGGGTCTGGGGCATTGTTGAGGGGGGCTTTAGTCTCCAATCCTGGACCTCTCTGGAGCTTTCCTGATGTGCAAAGGTTGGGCAGTGTTCCTCCTGCAGTGGCCCAGGCTTGCACACCCAGTCTTTTTACTTCTTTCCTTATTTTTTTTAAATTAAAAATATTGTTTAGACTTGTGTGTGTCTCCCTGTCTGCCTGGGGAAGGAGGGAGGCAAGCAGGGAGATAGGGAAGGGGGGTAGAGACCACCACCCTAGGCCTCAGGGCAGCAGAATCAAAGCTGCTGCCCACAGAACAAAGTGCTCTTGCAAGTCTTCCCTCTGCACTCAAAAGTCTCAGTATAGTGGTGGTGTGACGTCTTCACTCGCCTCGGCTGAGACCCTTGGACCCTGTGGATGTTGCCAAGAGGGGCGTGCAGGGGGAAGGCGGGGAGCCTGACCTGATCAGTGTGGCGCAGGGAGACCTCCCCTCTCTTCTCCGTGCCCATCCTCCTCCCCTAGCTTCCAGAACTGTGAGGCCAGTGGGGCCACCCGCCCAGACTTCTCATGGGTCTTTAAAATTGTACCATAGACTTCTTTGCATCCACTCACCTCCTCACAATCAAGCTGAGTAAGTGGGCTGCTGAAAGTCATCTCTGCACCCCCTTAGAGTTCTCAGTGCATCCCAAGGCCCTTGGAAGGAGCCAGAGCCCTTCCTGCACTAGAGGGGATAGAGACTGGAGAAAAAGCAAAAACTAGCATTTGGTGAGGACCCCAAGCTTGGTGTGCAAGGATCAGTCTCCAGTCCTGCCACTTACCAGCTCTGGGGGAAATGGAGGAATTTACCTAAGGTCTCTGCTATGCAGAGTGAAACAAGGTAATGAGGTAAAGCTTTATCCGTTCGCTGGAAGGACCGCTGTGTGTGGTGCGGTGATTGTCCCGGGAGGTCTCCTGTGAGGGGTCAGGTAGAGTGTGGGAAGCCCAGTAGGCTTGGGAGAGGAGGATGCAGGGAAAGGGTCACCTGATGCTCTGGCCCCACTAGCCCTTCCTGTGGGGGTGGGACTTTCTTTCAAAGAAATCTCCCCTATCCCTTGACCCTGGCCTAGGGACTTCTAACCTTCTCCTTCCAGGTGTGTTGTGGAGTGAGGTTCACTTCTGCACCTGAGAACTGGAGACGAATACTCCACCCCCCCCCACCCCCCGCCTGCCGCCGGGGGGACCTCAGGGATGCTATCTCCCACTGCCCTTTGTGTGCAGAGTGGAGCCCGCTGGGCTAGAGGCTCTAAGCCACTCCAAAGGTTCTCTCAGTCACTGTGACCATGACAAACAACACCTAGGCTGGTGGGTGGTGGCAGTTTCTGAGCTCTTCTACTTTCATCATATCCCTGATCTTCCCTAACTGGGAGGTGGTCTCCGGGGCTTCCGGTGGGGAATCTCCATCAGCTCTACCTGTCCACTGCACTGAACCTCACTGTGGTCTGTGTGTCTCTAGACTCCCCCTCCTGTCTGCTGTCACACTGAAGGGGATGGGGTTGGGGGGAGGCCTTTCTAAACTGCAAATCTGCCGAATGGACCATGACACCTGTAAAACCTTTTGGTGCCAACATTCAAACTTGCCTTGAAGGAGACCACAGGATTTGCCTTTTGGGATTTTGATTTTAGGCTGGCTATTAAGAAACAAAAGACTCAAAGTAGCCTTGGCTGGTGTGGCTCAGTTGGTTGCAGTGCCCTCTCATACACTAAGAGGTTGGGGGTGGGATTCCAGGTCAGGGCATAATGCCTAGGTTGCAGGTTCAATTCCCTCCCACCCCCAACCCTGCAGTGCATTTGGGAGGCAACCAATCAGTGTTTCTCTCTCTCTCTCTCTCCACCCCCTCCTTCCCTCCTTCTTGCCCTTCCTCTTTTCTCTAAAGTCAGTAAACATAATAAAACAAGCTTTTTTTAAAGGAAGAACCTTTGACCCTCTCCCCTTTCCTGCCCAACAGATTCAGAGAGAAAAACCTCCTTCAGGGAAGGAAACCTGAGGATGTTGCCTTAGCCTAGTTTGAATTAAGTGTTGTGACTAGGGGGCATGCTACGGGGCCTGTTAATCAGATACTGTGTCCCATATCGGGAGTGACTCATCTAGGGTCATGCAGCTAGAACTTAAAACGCTCTCTTTGCGATAACTCCAGCCATTGCTCTGCAGGGGGTGGATTCTGTGGCTTTGCTGGTGTCTCAGCAGACGCTGCAAGATGAAAACCCCTCCCCTCCTGCCAAATCAAGTGCTTCCCTAAATATTTCTCTCCCACTCCCCACCTCCATGCTTTTTCCCCTGTCCGGAATGACTTTCTCAGCCCAGTCTACCAGCTGCAGTCCTCACTGCCTTCCAAGCGGGCTGCCTCATCCTCAAAGCCATTTCCATGTGCCACACTTGCTCTTCCTTGGAGCCTGGGAGCACTTGGTTTGTGCCTCCAGGCAGCCCTCTCCAGCGCTGCCTCTTGCTGACACTTGGCGAGCCCGTGCTCCTAGCTGGTGGGGCTTCCCCGCAGCTTCTGGTGGTTTGCTTCCTCCATGTCTTTGCTCTTGCTGTTCCACCTACAGGAGTGTCCCTTGCCCCACACCACCTCTTACTTACTATTAAAAATTCAGTATCCCCTCTTCCAGGAAGCCCCGCCCCCAACCCACCACCAAACTTCCCAACCCTTAACTCTACCACTGGAGGTCCTTCCTTTGTGCCTCTGTGGTACACTGAGAACACCTCTGTCATGAGCAGATGGTCTCTGCGTTGTCAGATGTTCATCCGAGAGAGCCCCAGAGAAGGGTGCCCAGGGAGGAGGATGGCTCTGGGAGGCCTTTTCCCTCTCTTGTTAGCCTGTCATTCTCCTTCCTAAGGCCGACAGCTCTCTAGCCTTCAGCCCCTCTCCCATGGGCACCACTCCTCCCTTTCTCCGTCTCTGTGTTCCCCCTTCTATCCCTCTCTCTCCTTGCGGCCTCTCAGTCCTTGGACCGTCCCCTGTTTCCTCTTTGTCCTGTCTTCCTGACAAAAGCAGGCTGTGTCCTACCACCACACTTTTTAGGCAAAGGGCCCCTGACCGGAAGTCAGGACATGGGATTCCAGTCCAGGCTTTGTCCCCAGCTGGTGTGGACAAGAACGGCTCATTAATAACAGTGCACTTGCAAGGCCATTTCCAGCTGACAAAGTCTGTCCACCCAGTGTCACTGCATCGATCACCCTCTATCGTGGTGCAGAAGCCTTGCCGACTGGTCTAGTCCTTGAGGGCCAGTGAACTCAGGGACCTTTCTTATCAGGCTTGGGGTGTGTGGTTACCTTATTTCGTGCAAAGGGATGTGTGTCAGATTTATTATTTTCTGTGCCAGGACACACAGAACTACAGAATGCTACTACACAGCAGTTGACTCTGAGGTCATTAGAATCGTTCCCACCCCTTGAGCAAACAAGTTCTATTAAGAAGTTTGCAGATTTTTTAAAGTGACAGCCCAGAGTAAGAAATGGATGTTATCACACGACCTGCATGTACATACACAGAGAGCTGGAACAAAAGCTCGGCAGGCCAGTGCTCACCCTGATCACAGGCAGTGCGCTCTGCTGTTCCTCTTCCATCTCTTACTGTATTCCATTCGGGAGAACAATAGTGGTCACATCCCCGAACATTGATTTTACTTCCCACTAACAGTTTACAATGGGAAGTTTGAGAGCCTCTGCTTCAGCATCACCTGTGTTCAAACAAAACAAGCCAAAGGAACAAAAGAAGATCCGCCCCAGCCGGGTGGCTCTGTCCTCACTGCTGTCCTGCTCCCCGGCCCCTTCTCTGTTACGTTCACTTAGAAATGTTTACTGAGTTCCCCCCTTCATATCAGTCAAACTTCTTAAGTGACAGCCTAGATTCATTGTTTCCACTCTCTACTCATCCTCTCTGGAAAATGTAAACGGCCTTTGCTGCTATTGCTCAACGGCCAACGGTGGGTCGCCAGCCCTCGCTGGGTCACGTTGTCACAGCGGACGCTTTCTCCTGCTTTCCTTCCTCATTTTCTCCCACATCATGGCTGCTCCTTCTTGGGCTCCTTTGTTGACTCCTCCTTGGTGCCCAGCCCACGGGAGACTGCTCCCCATGCTCTGCTCTGTACCCCCAGCGTCTCTGACCCTGCAATCAGTTTCTGGGGCTGCTCACCCCACCTGGCCCTTGCCTTCAGTTGGTCGCCATGCCGAACAGTATGTATCTGCATCTTTAGCTGCCACCTCTCATGTCAGCCTCTGGAGTCTAGGGACTCCACTGAGCTTGTTGTTGTGTCCCCAACGTCAAGTCAGGACCTAGCACATACTAGGTGCTCAGTGAGTATTTGCAGAAGAATGGGCATTTGGACTTAATGAATGTTGGAGGCATAATAGGGCTGCCACGATGTCAGGAGGGGACAGTAACCAGATGTTTGGAACATCAACTGTTACAATCAGAGTCGTACGAGGTTGGAATCACGGAAATACAGTGGTTGGATTTGTAGAATGTAGACCATGGGGCCAGAGAAAATGTCTGTTCCACTGCTTCTTAGCTGTCATCTCAAGCAAGTTGATGAAGCCCCTTTTCTGAATTTCCATTTGACTTTTTAATAAAGTGCTGATAAGAGGCCTATCCTGCTCAGTCTGGGGCTTGTAAGCAATGAGACTATGGAGTCTGTGAACACGAACACCTTTCTCTCCCTTTGATAGGGAAGGCAGGTCTACGGCTGTACCGCCCCGAACATGCCGATCTCATCTGATAGGGAAGGCGGGTGTCTGACCCGAGCGAGTCTCTTTGTAATAAACAACTGTCCTAGTTTTCTGCTTGGGAGACCTTGGTTGGTTATTTTACCCATCCTGACTGTGCACTGGGGGCTATTTTCCCGGGGGCCCAGAGGACAGAGCCGAGTCCAGGCCAGGATCAGAGCCTAGGGGCAGGGACAGGCACCCTGCAGGAGGGACTCTCTGCAATCAGCACAGGCTGACCCACCTTAGAAGCAAGCCTGGGTTCTACAGATGGAGAAATGAGGCTCGGAGAGGGCAGGGGCTCGTTTAGGGTTGCACAGCACGTCAGGGCAGAGCTCCAGCTGGAACCTACTCCTTTGGGCTCCAAGTCGGTCTTCTTAAATCCCCCACCTCTCTAGCTCTAGGCTGTCTGGGGGTATTACTTTGGTCTTGGAACAACAGGAACAGTGCTTGAAATTTCTGAAGACAGTGATTTTCAGGGTCCATTCTTCAAATGGTGGCAGACCATTGCATTCTGGGTCTACCAGCCATGCAGAGAGCTCTGGTTAATTGCTGACCAGAGCAAGATCATGTGCACAAAGTGAATCTCACACCCCTGCGTGAGAGGAAGAGAAGGCAAAAGGCATCTAGTTCAGACTCTGAGCTGAGTGCACACATCCACCGCTTCATCTTACCTCTGTGGTCTAGATGAGGAAACAAGGTTCAGAGAGGTAAAACAGCTTGCTCAGAGTCACTCAGCTTGCCAGTGAAAGCCAGAACTTGAACCCGAGCCTCTGGTTCTGAGGCCCACACTCTTTCTGCTGCATCACACTGTCTCCCTTGGGCACTCACAGCCTCATGCGCTGGGAAGTGAATGGAGCGGGGAGACTACTGGGAAAACACACAAGCTGAAAAACATGGGGGGAACAGCAAGAAAAAGTGGGGAAACGCTCAACCCCGAGACCCCACAGAGCTCGGGCTGACTTTTGGCTCTCCCACTTCCTTCAAGCTCCTTTAAGACTCCATTTTCTGTAAAAATAAAGAAAAGTATTACCTTGGAGGGTGGTAGAAGGGATTCAATGGAATCATTTATGTAAAGTGGTTCACACGATTCTGGACACATAATTGCTCGGTAAATATTTACTACTATCAGAAATAATAATCTCTTATAACAAACCTTTCAGAAGTGCTGTTCAGGAAGGTTCTATTGTGTAAGGCCTGACTCAGGTCACTCAGCTGCCCTTGGAGCTGAAACCAGAGGGTCATGGAGTAGAGGGCAGGGGGAGAGACTAATGTTTATCGAGCTCTTGCTGTGTGCCAGGCACTGTGTTCAATGTAATCGCTGCCAACCCTGTGTGAGTGCTCACAACAAAGTACGTGCAATTAGTAGTCTGATTTTGCAGCTGGGGAAACTGAGGCTCAGAGAGGGGAAGTGGTTGTTCAGCTTACTAGAGGCTAATGGGATTGAAACCTCGGGCTGTTGGATCTATGAGCCCGTGAGCACGTGGCCGTGCCCCTCCATGCTCAGAGCTTCACTCTGAGCTGGTTTACCTTTAGCTCACCTGCTGAGAGACCCCTGTCACACTCCGGGATGGGTCTCTCTGGGCCCTCGAAGTGGCTGTGGCCCCAGGGAGTGCACTGACCACCAGGGCTTTGCTGCATTGCCTCTGTCAGTCTCAGCCTCTCATGTTCTTGGGGGACCATGAGGTGAGGTCCCACCTGCCTGTCCAGCCTAATTTCCCACATACGTCTGCCCACCTCCCTACGTAGCTAATGATCACCCCTGCTAGGTAACAGGGCCCCAGACGCGTCACGGCTTCCCATCCTCCAGGGGTGTCCAGCACATGTGGCCCAGGATGCCTGTGAATGGGTCCGACATGAAATCATACATTTTTTTTTGCTCATCATTTTTCATTAACTTCTTCTTCCAGTGTGGCCCAAAGACACCAAAAGGTTGGATATTCTTGCAACCTTTGCTCTGGCTGTGTCCTCTATTTGTTAAAGTTGCTCTCCTGTCCCCAAAGATTGATAGCATGAGTGTCTTCAGTTAAAGCCCTAGGAGCTGGGAGGTCAAGGTCTGTCTTTAAAACGGGGGCCTGAGGGGAGGAAGGAGGATAGTCTCGGTTTAGGAGGCAGGCAGGAAGTAGCAAGTACGAGGTGAAGGAAGAGGGACGTGAGGGAAGGAGGGAGAGGAGGGAAAGAGCAGAACAGGACCCGGTGTGCAGTTGCAGGAGGGTGTGTGCCCAAGGTCGGTGCATGACCTAACCCAGGGGCCCTGCCAGGTAGGTGAAGGAAGGTTATCAGCTCTGGCTTTGGCCTAATCAGAACAGTTGTCCCGGGAACAATTACGTAAAAGAGGGAGAGTTCAGTACCTGGTGAACCACCAGGGTCAGTGAACCACCTGTGGCTCAGGCAGGGCCCCTCCCACCCCCACTCGTTCTATGACTTACTCTTTGGAGCTGCGGGAGAAGATGTGTCCCAAAAGGAAGATGAGACACTTGTCTGTCAACCTGCCTTTCTGTTAGTTTCTGTGCTAGACACAGGAATTAAACATTTGCAGAGCCTTTCCTGGGGCTCCTGCTGTCGTTCGCTCTGATGCTCACAGTGGCCCCGGTGGGCAGGGCTCATGCCCTCGCTTTAGAGATGGGGGCTCAGAGCAAGGCAGTGGTTGCCCAAGGCCACACAGTGAGAAAGAGGCAGAGCTGGGACTTGAAATTAGTTGTTGTGGGGTGGGCACCTGTGACAATGGCCCCAGTAAATAAAACTTCAAGTAAAGATCCTGAAACTTACAGTGGGCAAGCTGCAGTTCTTGGCTTATCTCATCTAGTCCTCACAACTCTACATGTGAAAGGCTACTACCATTGTCATCCATATTCCACAGAGAGGGAAACTGAGGCATAGAGCTTATTAAGTCACATACTGGATTCATGGAATTTGTCAGTGATGGAGCTAAGGCTTGAACCCAGGTCCTCTGGTTTCAGAGTCTGTGCCCTTAACAGCTTCACTTACGTGGGGATCAGGGTAGAGGGAGTTCCAACTGTGCTATGAGGCCCCCATCCCCTCACTCCTGGCTAGTGGCCCATCCGGGCCCTGTGGTCGATGGCATGGTCAGCTGACCTGGCCCTGGACAGGCAGGGGGCTGAGGCATCTCTGGGGATGGCTGCCAGCCTCATTCAGCCTAGCTCAGCTCAGGTCAGGAAGGAGGTCCAGGGAAGTCTGGTGCCCTGTTCTTGGTGTCTTGTCTCTAGGAGAAGCCAGAAGACCAAGAGGCTATGGAGCTCACCTGAAGCCTTCATGGGGTGAGGCAATGAGCGGGCATGAGAGGCTGGTTCTGGTGGGGTCTGAGTGCGCTGGGAGATGTAGTGACCCTGGCTCTGGTCTTGCTCATGGTATGAAGCTGGGCACATTCTCACCCCTGGGCTCCCGTCCCCCTACCTGTACAGGAAGGGGTTTGGGCAGCACGGTCTCCCAGGCCCCTTCCAGCCCTGCTCCCTCTGCTCTGAGTTATTACTCCTTGGACAGGGCTTCCCTTTTCAAGGGAAGGAAACACCTTGAAACACCATCAAGCACCTTCTAGACCAGGAGGAGCTCCTACCAGTGCTTCTACCCCCATCAGCTAATTCTGGCATTTAGCCATGGTCCTAACCCCCAAAGGAATGACTCAGGGAGGTGAGGAGGACCGGCGTTCAGTCTGTATGTATCAGGGCTGCTTTCCTGGCTGTAAGAAGATTGCTATACTTCTAGATCGGTTGGTAGATAGCCGTTTCCCTCAGTTTCCCCTAATGCTCCTCATTCTGCCTGGGTACTTCAGCAATTCAGTGACTAGTGCCTGGCGGCCCTGTGCCCCAGCCGGGAGTGCCGGCTCCCATTTGGCCATGCTGCTGAGCTGCTGTGAGGCCATACCGTGGTCAGATAAGGTGAGTATCAGCTCAGGAGGGGAAGCAGTGTGGCAGGAAGAGAGGGCCAGGCACACTAGTGCACACCCTGCCTGGGCCACTTTCCCTCCCTCAGCCTCTGTTTCTCCAAGGTGTCGTCCACTTCACAGGGCTGTTACAGTGAGTGAAATAAAGGCGGCAAATTGCCGTGTACGCAGTAGGTGCTCAGAACACATTAGCTCCCCTTGTGCAGGCCAAGGAGAAAGATTTGGTTCGGGGAGAGGGGGAGAAATGATATGTGATGGTAGGAAAAGGGTAGGTTTTTAAGTGAGAAAAACCCATTTTCAAAGTCTGGCTCTGTCACCCATGGTTATGGGCTGACTTGAATCTCCCCCAAATCTACATGTTTGAGTCCTGACCCTCGGGACCTCAGAATGTGACTGTGTTTGGAGATGGCATCTTTAGAAAGGTGATTAAGTTAAAATGAGGTCCTGTGTGGTCCTGAGTGCAGTATGATGGTGCTCTTCCAGAAGAGGGGGTTTGCACACAGACACAGGGAGAGTGCGGCGTGAACAGGAAGATGGCCATCAGCAAGCCCCCCCAAGAGAAGCCCTAGGCAGAAACCAACACTGCCACACCTTAACGTCAGCCTCCCAGCCTGCAGAACTGCGAGCAGATGCATTTCTGTCCATTGAGCTACCCAGTCTGTTGAGCCACCCAGTCTGTGAAACTCTGTTATGGCGGCCTGGGCAGGCTAATGCACTCAGTGTGCAACACCGAGCTGGTCCGTTAACATTTCTGTGATTTTCACAGCAGATTAAATGAGATAGTGCCTGAGCAAGCACCAGCACATAGTAGTCCCTCCTCCTCTGGGCATGGACTTGGCAGCAGGGACGCAGAGATATCACGGAGTCATTCTGCCTCAGCATGAACCTGCAGGACTTCTAACCCTTGACCCAGCCCTCACCTTTACCCAGATGGCAGTCCAGTCCTCAGCACCATCCCTGGTCTAGATGCTGGCTTTCTGCCTGCCAGGCCATGAGGTAATCAGGGTTCATAGGGGCTGGGCCAGCAGCGTGCTCATGCTTGGCACCTGCCGTGAGTGTTCGGCTTGCTTGGTTTAGGCCCCGACACCAGGGCAGGTGGCCCAGGGAGGGTGGCAGAGAGATCGCATGACAGTGTGTCATGATGGTATTTTCCAAATAACTCACACGCGGTGTTTCATCTGATGCTCGCAGCAACATCTTCAGGTGGACTGGGCTAATGGGCTCCTGTTGACACAAAGAGAAACTGAGGCCCAGAGAAGTTAAGGGGCTTCTTCTGACTTAGTGAACCTGTGTTGGGATTAGCACCTTGGACTCCAGGCTCAGGCTCAAGCTCTGTCCACCACAGGGACTACGTGCCTACCCTCTACGGCTTCAGGGGGTTGTGGGGTCTGGCGGGAAGCTCATGGACTCAGGAGTCACCAGGCCTAGGCTGAAATCCCCACCTGGCCAGTCTGTGAATCCACTCTGTGAGAGAGGGAGGCCACCTTTGCCCCTGAAATTCCCAGGCCTGCAATAATTGACAGTCATTGTGGCTGTTGCATAACTAACTGCTCAGTAGCTGTTGCTGAATCGAATTCCTGGAGAGCCAGGCAGCATGTCTGTGGGTGGGAGAGACGTCTGGCACTTCCAGGGGTGGGTGGTGATGGTGGAACAAGGCTTCTTTCTCACAGGCCTCCTGCCCCAGCACCTGGCAGCCCTTGAGAGGGAAGGGAACAGAGAGACCTATGGGTGGGGTGGGGGTTGGGGGAGGTGGGGGTGGGCCGGCAGGTAGGTCTGGAATTTACCCCGCCCTGCCCCACCCCTGCCCTCTGCCCACTATACCTATCTGAAACCCCTGCCTCCATATTTGTAGTTTCTGGTCAATACACAGTGTTTTCCTTTTTTTCATAGCATCTCTCATCATCCAAATTGATTTGTATTACTTTATTGTCACTGTCCCCTGCACTTCCCACCCCCCACCACACACAGAGGGATTGATGGTCATGCAACGGGCACTTGTCTGCGTTACTGCTCTATCTCTTGCACCTAGAACGACATCTGGCTTTTAGTTGGTGTTTGGTCACTATTTGTGCAGTGAATGAGTGAAGAATGAATGAATGAACAAACTAGTTCATCCTTTGCGGTCAGCCCTTTGCTGCCTTTTTTTTTTTTTAATTTATTTAACTTTTGTTCAAGTACAGTTTTCTTCTTTGCTGTCTTAAGTCAAAGGCCAACCCTGTTTTCTAGAGGCTTGCAGTCTGGTGACAAAGGCAGACCCAGACCCAGACAGTGACCACTGGCGTGACCCATGCTGTGACAGAGGGAAGGAGGTGCCTGCGCTGGGGGAAGCCAGGGCGGGCGGCGTGTGACCCATTCAGGGAAGAGGAGGTGTGGTGTGGAAGGGTCCAGAAGTCCTCTCTAAGGAGCCTCAGAGGAAGAAGTAAAAGATGAGCAGGAGTTAGATTAGAGGGCGAGGGGGGAACGCTGTCCCAGACAACAATCGGCACGTGCAAAGGCACAAAGGCAAGAGAGATCACGTTGAGTTAGACGCGTCTGATGCTTTAGAGGCAGGACAGCAACTGAGGAGATGGATCCTGCGGGTGGGGAGGGGGCACCTGAGGGAAGAGCAGGGGTCTGAAGGAGTACAGCTGGGGCATGTGCAAATCTGAGCCATTTCCTCTCCGGGTTCTCAAAGGCTGATCAGTAGAGTGCCCAGGGGCTGCAGCTGTTGCCCACTGTTGCAGATGCTAACTCCCTGCTGCTTGACTTTCCCAGGTTGGTGCAATCTCCCCTCACAGCTGGAGAGCCTTCTCTTCTCCCCTCCCCTCCCCTCCCCTCCCCTCCCCTCCCTCCCCCTCCCCTTCTTCTCTCTCACTCCCTGGGAGAGAAAGGGTTGCAGCCAAGGACTGCCCCGACAGACCGACAGAGTTTTGGTGTTTTGATCAGAGGAGCCAAGGGAATGTGAGGTGGCTTTTCCAGCCTAGAGATGCCTAGCAATGGCCCCAGGAAGTGACTCATTGCAGCCTTGACAGGGGTGGGGATCAGGCTTCTGACTCTTGCTCCACCAGCCAGAAACCTTTCGGCCCTGGCAGCCATGCAGAGGCCTTGAAGCCAGAGGTGGACTGTGATCTGTCACAGACTCTCTTGGAGACCTTTTCAGAAGGTTTCTGCCTTCTTTTGGGCCTCAGTCTTCTCTTTTATAAAACGGATGAAACAGTACCTGTCCTCTTTCTGCAGAGCCCAGAGACCTGCCCCTCATCCTGGATTTGGCATTGGCTCACCTTGGGCGAGTCTGTTCCCCTTTTGTGCCCCAGCCACCCCGTCTGTATGTGAGGGAGTTGGACCTGGGGGGTCTCTGAACAGCTTTCCAACTTGGACATTTCTCCCCAGGCTCATGGATTCTGTGGGTCCCGTTGGGCCTTGGTGGTCACACCCCTGCCAAACACCCACTCGGGGTCTGCTTGGATGCTTCCAGGAGACCAACAGCATCTTCCTCCTCCCTGTGGACAGTCTAGCAGACACGCCTTCCTCACGCTGTGCCTGCCCCCTGCCTTGCTGCGCCACTGGGGTCCGCCCTGCCTTCAGAAACCACAGAACTCTGTACGGTTCAATAAACCCTGGGCCCCGGGTGCCCTGGCCGCCCTGGCCGCCCTGGCCGCCCTGGCCAGAACTAGTGCTGGCCTCTAAGGACACAGAGGAACCAGAAATAGTTAGGTCCCCCCTAAAGAGCCACGTCACGCTGGGGAAAAGATGAGTGAACACACAGTAAACATATAATGTCAGTAAAAACTTAGGGTCTGAGGGAGAAAGCTGGACCTGCTATATAACAAAGCACGAGTGAGGGAACTGAAGAGGTAGGGGATGTGTCTTTTTTAAATATTAGCAACCTTTTTACATTTTGTTTCTCAATTACCGTTTACATTCAGTGTTATTTTGTTTTCATTTCAGGTGTACGCATAGTGGTTTGATAATCGTATACTTTACAAAGTGTTCCCCCAACGTTTCCAGGACCCACTGGCAGCAAATGCAGTTCCTCGTTAATTGTATTCCCTATGGTGTACTCGACGTCCCTGCAACATCCCTGTGGCTCCCAATCTGTCTTTCTCCGTCCCTTATGTTTCTCAGCCAGCCCCCCAAGCCCCCTCCCCTCTGGCAGCCATCAGTCTGTTCACTGTGTCTGTGAGTCTGTTTCTGTTTTGTTTGTTTGTTTTGTTCTTTAGATGCCACAAATAAGTAAAATCATATGGCCTTTGTCTTTCTCTGACTGACTTATTTCACTTAGCATAATACCTTCTAGGTCCATCCATACTGTCACAAGTGGTAAGATCACATTCTTTTTCATGGCCGAGTAATATTCCTCTGTGTATAGGTACCACAGCTTTTAGATCCGCTCATCTATTGATGGGCACTTGGGCTGCTTCCGTATCTTGGCCATTGTAAATAATGCCACAATGAACATAGAGGTGCATATATTCTTTCAAAGTAGCGTTGTAGGGGTTTTTTGGATACATGCAGGGTGGGTGTCTTAAGTGCTGGGCCAAGAAATGTCTATGTTGTCCAGCAGGGACGGGAGCGATGTGACAAGTTCACTAGAATGACTAGTAGTCTCAGCAGCTGTCTGTGTCTCCCTCTGGGCCCCGGGCCCCGTCGCGTCACCAAATACCCTCAATGTCTATCTCGTTGAGTGCCCTCTGCAGCCCTGCCAGAGAGTAACTCCCGACCTGTTCTGAGATGAAAACACTCAAGCCCAGCGCAGGCAGGTGCCCTCCCGAAGTTACCATGTTCGACACATTTGGCACCCAATTTAAAACCAGTCTGGCTAAAAGCCTCTCTCGGCTATGCTGCCTGTCCATCTTGTGTGTCCGTCTGTTCCTGTCATGTCCTGATTTGGGGTCTGCTCCCTCCCCAAGTCCCTAGAACCAGCCCCTGACTGCTTGTGCATTTCCTAAGGCGAGGGAGCCAAGGCAGGGCCTCCCAGCCAGGGTGGGGACTTTAGGCCTGAGTGAGGGTCAGGATGCTCCTCACCACAGAGGGTCCTCAGGGTCCGAAACCCTCTGTGTGGGTGAGGAGGAACTTTCCCCAGGTCCTCAGATGTCCCCTTCAGGACGGCCCTTGCTACAGCAGCCTGACAGTGGCAGGGCCCTGATCTGGGGGCCGGAGTCCGAGTTGTAGCAGAGGGGCCTCTTCCCCTGCAGGGAGGAGGGATGATGTCTCCAAGCAGCGCTCATAACCGCAGCTGAGTCAAACAGGGTTTGGTCTGATCTGGAAGGGCAGACGTGATTCTGAATGTCCTCCCCACCCCGTCCCAAGGCCCTGCCCAAGTTTCTGGGGACAGCAGCTGGGCCCACCCCATACTCTAGTGGCAGGGAGTTCCGCAGTCAGTGATGGGTGGGGGGAGTGGGAAGGGATGAGATCAGCGAGTCCCAGCTGCCTGCTGGTGTGGAGAACAGCGTCCTTAGTCACATAGTCCAGTATCCAGCTGTGCTACCTTGGTCAGAGCTCCTAACCTTTTGAACTTCGGTTTTCATATCTGTAAAGTGTTGGTAACAATAGTTCTCACTACTGGGGCTACCGATAGTGAGGACAAAATAAGAATTAGAGGGAAGTGTGTCTATAAAGCACCTGGCCCAGAGCCTGGTTGTAGTGGATACTGTGGCCTTGCTGGTCAGGACGAAGAGGGCGGTGAGGGGACAAGCACGATGCCAGCAGTTATGTGGGACAGCGTGGGGCACTGCCGGCCCTCTCCCAGCTCGGGGGCACTGTCCTGCTTCCCGGCTTTGCAGTACCAGTTTCTTCTCCCTTGCTCCTGCGTTTCCCGACGTCTTCTGCTCCAGTTCCATGAATGTGTCCTGAGTAACTGAGGCTCCTTGTGGCACCAGATCCTGTGGATCTGAGCCTGGATGAAGAGCTCATGCAGCTCGGCGCCAACAACGGCACCCTGGTCGTGTGGGAGCACCCGCTTAAAGGAATTAGTAGAAGCTTTCTCAGGAGAGGCAGAGGTGAGCCTGTGTTGTAGATGAGCAGGAATGGGCTGGAAGAAGGGAATAGGATTTTTTCTCCTCCATTTAAAGGCATTCCAGACAGATGAAATAACATGTGCAAAAGCAGAGAGGTGTGAATAGCATGCTGAGCTTGGGAAGCTGCAAGAAGCACAGTATGGTTGTTAAGTTGGAAACAAGTGGGGAGGGGGGATAGATAAGAGCGGAGGGGAGAGGATGTTGGGGGCATATCGTGAAAAGCCTTGTGTACTAAATAAAACATTCCAAACGTATCTTCAAGGCAATGGCGAGGAATTCTTTTTATCATGAAACAGACATTCCTGAGGATGTACTTGACCCAGGGGGCCCTGTGGCCCACTGCCCAGCAGCCATTGTCTCCCACCTGAGACTGGAGGATTTGTCCCTCCTTGACTGCCAGCTTGCTGACGAAACTCCGGTCCTTCCCATGCCTCAGGCTGAAGAGACACTCCTTGTGGAACATCACTCCCCTTCCCTGATAAACCGGTGTCCGATAATTGGTCCACAGGGTAGAATAAAGGCCCAGCCCCCTTGCTCCAATTACGAGAAGTCATTCCAACTCCAGAGCTCCCCAAGAGGTGGGCTGAGGCCTTTGTGGGCTCTGTATCACAGCCCCAGTGGTCCCATTGGCCAACAGGTATTGTTCTTGAGATCAACTCTCAATAAACCTTTTGCCAACAAATTATCTGAGAAACTCCTTGCCCCGGAGTTTCTCAGCGGGTGACAGCCATCACCGAGGGCTGTCCCCGCTGGTTGCCCCCTCATTGTGGGGTCAAAGAGAGACCCTGCTGGTGGAAGGCAGCTCACAGTGCGAAATGAAATAGAGGGAGAGACTGGAGCCCAGAAGCCACTGAGAAGGTTGGCCTGACTTAGCAGAGGATGATGGGGACAAAGGTGGGTGGGGACAGGAAGGAGGGACGGATCCAGAGGACTCAGAGGACACAGAATTGCCAGACAGGGGCCAGACTGGGTATGGATGCTGCCTGGAACAGCTGGGCAGAGGTGGAGCCAATTTCTCAGATGGGTTTAGCAGGACTCAGTTCAGTTTGGGAGTGGACAGCATGCCATGCCTATGAGACATCGAGGTGGAGCCCAGGGGGCGGGGCTGAGTACCCGGGATCAGGAGGCGGGATCTGAGCTGAAGGTGTGGGTCTGGGGATTCGATAGCTCAGACAGTTTACAAACCACTTCGACTTAGCTATTAGGTTAATATAGGTACCAACTGACCAGAAGCATCATCAGGGTCCTGTCCCAGAGACCCACTGTTGGGCTAGATGTTAACTCTTTAGCTGCTGGACCATAGGGGCAGGGTGGTGTACTGAATGTGAGGGGCACTGAGTGGGGCTCTGAGCAGCAGCTATTTACTTAAGTCAGTGTCCTCGTGTGCCAGCGGGACATCTGTGCTCCTAGTTTTTCACATGACCCCCACTGGAGTCCGCTGAGGCAGATGTTATCATCCCTTCTTAAAAAGAGAAAGCCGGGGCTCCGTGTGGGGAGTGATTGACTTGCCAGACAGCTTCTGCACATCAGAGCTTCTGCACCCGGGGCCCGCCTGACCCTGTGTCCCATATCTGTGGAGGCCAGAGCCCGGAATTGTTGTCTCCTCATCCGCATCCTTTCCCCTTGTTTAAATGACCACTTCCTATACTGAATTCCAGAACTTCTAATCATTAGCCATTGTCTCCTTCCAAGAAATGGTGCTGAGAATGTCCAGGCCTCTGAGGGAGGGGTGGTGGAGGGGGATGAGCCCAGGCTCGAGGGAGCTTTAGGCCCTGGAAATCCCCCAGCTCCTGATCTGGAGCCCAGTGTGAAAGAAGGTTCTCGGCCTCCCTGAGGGGTGGTGGCAGGAGACCTCGGGGGACGGCTGCCCTGCCCCATCTGGGGCCCTCCACTTCCAGCCAGTTCCCTCCAGGGAAAAGGGCAACTTGCGAAGCAGTGAGAATCTCGTTACTGAAAATGCTCCTTTGGGATCTAGCTAGTCACACATTTGTTCATCCCTTCACTTAATGTTGAACAGCTATTTAGAAAGTGCCTCTCGTGTGTCCTGTGCCACCTGGGTCCTACCCTTGCCTGGGTCCAGGCTGGTGGAGGGGTTGGGTGCTGAACAGTGACACAGACTAGGGAGTCCACCAGGCTGTTCTGTCTGTCCCTGGGTCCCTAAGGCCAGCGCAGATACGCTGCCAGGAGCTATTGATTATTGATAAAGAAAGGAAGGGCTGAAGCTGGACAAAATGGCTGCCTGCCTGGCATGAGATAAGGCCCTGCAGTGGGAGTCAGGAGTGGGGTGGCGCCCCGTCCCTGGAGAGCACCAGCCTCTGCCCTCAGTGTTTGACAGCCACTGACCCAAGGACAGGCAGCTGGATGCCAAGACGCCAGGGCCTCCCCGGAGCTGCGACCTTCAGTTCTGCCACGGCTCCGGGTGGCAGCCAGCTGCCAAAAGAACATTTTGGCTGTTTTCTCAGCTGCGACCCAGAACCCACTGAACGGACTTTCCTGTTAAGCCCTGCTCGGGGGGGGTCCCAGGGAGAGTTGGCGGGGAGAATGGAAAAGGGAGAGAGGCCCCTTCGGTGTCCGGTCCCCAAGCCCACCAGCAGTCTCGGGCGTGACTTCATAGGATTGCACTGTGTCAGGTGTTTAAAAGCGAGACCTGTTTTTTTTTTCCTTTTCTTTGAACTCTAAAGACTTTTCTGCGGAGATGATTGTAGAAGCTGGCTGCTTACTCTTCTCCTGTCCCTGTCACAATTTCATCTTCCTCCCCACAGGGCTGTGGTTCTCCCCAGAGAGGTCAGGCTGCCCTGTGACCCACCGTGGGAGAAGAAGAGGAAGAAGAGACTGCCTGAGAAGGGGGACGAGGTGGGGAGACCAAGCTTCAGTGAGTGCCCACCACTGTGCTGTGGTTTTTGAGACAAGGAGACGGGTAAAATAACGTATACAAGAGCACACGGTTAATGATGTGCTAATACTAAGAAAATGATAACTATTGGGTGAAACCATTATTTGAAAACCCAACAATTTCTTACGGTTCAATCGAATACATGGTGTTTGGACACAACCCAGACTGTTGCATATACTCTTTGAGGAAGGTTGTGTTATTCTGATTTCAAAGCTGAAGAAATGGAGGCTGAGAGAGTTAGGTGACTTGCCAATGCCTTCCCGCAAGTCAGCTTCCAAAGACCCTCAGTTCCTGGACCTCAAGCCAAAAGCCCCTTTGTACCAGCCTCCTGTCAGAGCTCGCGGGGAAGAGACACTGGCGGGGGCCCCCTGGGCTGCAATAGGCTCTGCCCCAAAGCACTAGGGCCTCAGGCAGGTCTCTGCCCTCCCTGGGACTCACTGTCCACGTCTGTAAAGGGAGGGGTGGAACTCAAATCTTTCTCACTGTGACCATCTCTGGATGTGTGATGTGTGTGGAAGGTGGGGGCCACATCTGCCTCACAGGTGCTCCCAGGGCCTGGGATGGCCCTTGGTTCAGAGAGGGCCTCAGAGAACCTGCCCTGACTGTGGGGGGCTGGGCCAGGGGCAGGCGGCTCGCAGGCACCAAGTGAGTGTGCCTGGCGTTCAGGGCTGCTCCTCGTGGGGTCAGAGGCTGCCTTCCTGGGCAGTCCTCTCTGCCCAGGCCTCTAAAGGGAGAGATTCTGGGAGTTCCTCCCAGCCTCACTGGGGTGCTCATAGCCTAGGATGCCCCTCGACAGAAAGGCCCACTGCTCTTGACCTTTATTGGACCTTCTGAAAGGTCAGAGTTGGAAGCCTGCTAGGGGGCTGCAGTGTCTAGAGGCCTCCCCCGAACTGCCACAGTCACTTACATCACCAGGTTCTAAGTCATGTTCTTTCACTCCGTTCTAGAGAAAGAAGACTGAGCCCGAGGCAATGCCCAGCGGAGACAGAGCCGTCCATCTGCCTGCCTCAGGTCCATACCACCCTCTCCCACAGCAATTCAGAGGAGAGGAGCAAGGACAATGCCAGTGAGGACAACAGCCAGGCTCTGGGAAGGGAGGGAAGCCTGGCTGCCCCCAGGAAAAGAGCTCAGAGGTGCTGGGCACCAAGACCTGGGTTGACCTCCTGGTTCACAAACTTGAGGAGGCTCAAGAGGGAGGCATTATGGGCCTTTATTTTACCTTCTGCCAGGACAGCCATAGGAGCAATTGTGACCATTTATTGAGCACTTACTATGTGCCAAGCAAGGTGCTCAACTCTTTGCATTTCTTCTCACATTTGATCTTCACACCAGCCCAGTGAGTAAATTACTGTTTTTAATCTCATTTTACAGCTGAAAAAAAAGTTGTAGGGATATTATATATATCCCTACAGGCACCTATAAGTGGTAGAGTTAAGGTACAAACAGGCACCTAGTAAGTGGTAGAGTTAAGGTACAAACCCTAGTTAAGCTCAAACCCTAGTTAAGCTCAGGCACCTAGTAAGTGGTAGAGTTAAGGTACAAACCCAGGCTATAAAACTTGTACGATAACATTATACTAGTCCCATCAGTCACCCACTTGTATCAGACAGGGTCCCAGTAGAAAACAGACTCTCACTTAATTAGGATAGTTCAAAGTGGACTCTACAAAGGGACCATGCATAAAGATGGGTGTGTGTGTGTGGAGGGAAACCACACAGGTCCTGCCACACCCTAGAGTCAGGAAAAGCAAAGTTGATATTACCTAGAACCTGAAGAGGTGAGGAGAGGGACACATGACTGGAACCTGGGCTGAGAGTCCCATGCAGAGGGGCCTGGCAGGAGTGGTGCCCTTTGTCCAGAGCTGCACCAGTCCAGGCCACCACCCAGGGAGGGGGCCTGGGGGATCGGTACTCTGGCGTCCTCCCTTCCTCTCTCATTCTTCCATCTCCTGCTGGGCTCCCCTTTGCCCAAACTAACCAGAAGCCAAAAGGCATTGGAGCCCGTTGGTGTAGCCCCTTCAGGCCAGCATCCGGGGCACAGAGTAGTGTGGAAAGGTGGACAACAGATCTAGAGGGGCAAAGGGAGGACACCGCCCACCTGTCCTACGTGTCTTTTCTGGCGCTGTGCAGTGTGGCTCTGCTACTGGTGTGAGGATACTATTCCAGGCAAAACAGATGTTCATTCATTCATTCATTCATTCACCAAGCGCCTTTGAGGCCTCTGTGAGAAGCTCTGCCCTGGGTGCTAGGGACCCAGGGAGGGGTGGGACCCAGCCATGTCCTTACTGCTCAAAAAACTGCTGCTAAGTGGTCCTGAGATGTGACCCAGGGCTGCCTGCTTCCTTGTTGGTCTGGGGGTGGGTCGGATGAGATGGAAGTGGTCCAAACAGCAGAAAACCTATTTGCTGACTTTGCTAATCGACCCATTATTCTTAAGATTTTATGTGTCTTTTGGTGATGGGAGCAGTAGTCAGGGCCAAGGTAAGGCCTGGTGCCTTGATCTCGTTAACATCATTATCTTATGATGAAGAAACAGAGCCTCCTCACATGAGACCCAGTCACAACTCCAGAACTTCCAGGATGCCTGGGGCACACGGGGAGGTAGGCAGAGCCCGTTCCTCATAAAACCTGGCTTCCACTCCAGCCACCTTGCCTTGGAGGAGCCCCCGCCTCCCTCCTGGCCTGCCTCCTCAGCTGTATGGAGGCTGCTGGGACCTCCAGCTTTGAGGTTTGCTGGGTCTGAGAGGAGGCCACAGCTGTGGACTCCTGTCCCTTTCCCTGTGCCATCCCCAGAGCTTTGGACTGGCCCACGTGGATGCCTCGGTGCTGGTTTCCCTTCAGGACCCTGAGGTTGCTGCCTCACTTTCTTGCACTTAACCATCACCTGCCCTCTTTGGCCCTGATTTAATTACTGCACCTAAACCCCTCCAAACTCACCACTTCTGGGTGCTTAACTTGCTCTGAGGTTAATGGCGCTGGTAGTGCTGATGCAAAGGACTCAGGCACGCTGGGGGCAGCAGAGAACCCACCTGGATGTGGGAGGGGCTGAGGGGCCCGCTTCTCTGATGCTCCTTTGCCTCCTGACATCTCGGTGTGTCTGACACAGGAGTGCCTGATGCCCGCACAGGGTGCGCTCAGCCCTAGCTCTGGGGGCAATTTGTCTCTTACTCCCTTCTCTGGTCTTTTCATTTGCTCAATCACTTGGTGGGCTTCCAAAATAATTTCTGAGAGGCCATCTCTGTACAGTGTATCTAGATCTGTATTTATATCTGTATTTCAGTCTCTGAGACACACATGAGCCTCTACAGCACAGGGGCCCTTGTCAGATGTCCCACATCAGTGTGGGTCTATTCACATGGGAATGTAGACTCTTGGACAGAAGCCTGTGATGAGAGATGTTGGTGACCGGAGCCACCAGTGGGAATGCAAGGGTGGTGGGGGGTTGATGTTACGGAATGAAGGTGACCAAGGACAGGTGGCCCTTGCACTGCCCTGGCACAACACACCCTGCCCAGCCCCAGAACGGCAGCACCCGGGCTGGGAGGGGCGGGAAAGCCCTGGATTGCCTGGGAGAAGCCTGGACTGGCCAGAGTCGTTTCCACGGAGGAAATGACTGCAGTCTGCCCCTATGCACCGTGAGCACGGCCGACGCAGCCCTTCCCTCTCTCCAGCCTGAGCCTGTCAGGCGTCTCCGGGGGGAGCACCTCCCATCTCGCTCTGACGGGAGGAACACCAGAGCCCCTTCCAACTAGAAACGTCAGGCTGTTTTTGGAGTGGGAGCTGGAAAAGAATATCCTTTGTATAGAATTATGACGTTTCCCATGTCACAGACTTCTGTACCCTGCCCACCCGCTGCCAGCCGCACAGTCCAGCAGGCAGCTGCTTGGATTACGTGTTCTTGGCTGTGAGGGTGTGGGACTGCAGGCCTGACTGTGAGCCTGAGCGAGGCTTGCATGTGAGAGTGAGTACCCACTTGAAGAACCTCATCAAATTAAAAAAAAACCAACAACAAAGACCATCAAGTCCTACTGCCCTTCAGCCTCTGAGTCAAGGTGTACATTTCCAACTCAGGCCCAGCAGGCAGCTTGCTTGGTAGGACAGTTTGGCTGCTTCAAGCTAATAGATTCCAATTTGATATCCCCTACCAGGGTCTTTTGGTGTCTGGGGACCAGGAGCCACTCAGGCTGAAAAGTGAGGGGAAGCTAATGTCAGGGGCCAGGGAGCAATTCAGTCGTCCAAAGCAAGCATGGTGGTCCCTAAGTTGGACCTCACAGCAAAGCCCATCATTGGATCTGTCCATGAAGAGGGCCTGGCCCATGGTGGGCAAGGGAGCAGGGTAACCAAGCATGGAAGAAGGAAAGGGCAGACCTCACCTGGACACTGCCCGTGGTCCTTCAGGTGTGACTCAGTCCCCCTCACCACCGCCCTGGCAGGTGGATGATCATCCCTGCATTATGGAGGCAAAACAGACACTCAAGACAGGGAGATAACTTGCTCAGGCTCACGCATCCAGGAGAAAACTCCATCCTGCCCTGGCAGACCCTTGCTCCCTAACACGCAACAGAACTACTTTAGGGAAACGGCGAGGGAAGGAGCAGTTTTGCACAGCACCATGGAGTTCCCATGTTGAGGTGTTTCCAGCGCAGCGACAGACGGGAGCTACTTTCGATGTCCCAGCACACCGCAGGGGTCAGCCTGGGGTTCAGATGGGCACTGGGTGCCCCAGTAGAAGGGGTGTCCTGTAGGAAGTAAGTTGTATTTCCTTTAATGAGAGAAGCTACAGGCAGATGATAACCTTGGAATCCCCAAGTGTGGCCTTTCTTAGCACCATCATTTGGGGAGGGGCTGTAGGTTAGGGCTGCGGAGAAGGCGGACACTGGCAACAACCTGAACCCCTGGCTCTGGGGAGGCCTGGAAATGAACGCCGAGAAAGGGCCTCCTGGGAGCTGCAGTTTGTGGCAGAGGCTGTCTGGAGGGAGAGTCTTTGAGGGGCGAGGCAGCCGCTGGAGCATTCCCCTCTGCCACTCTGGGAAACACAGCCTCCCTTTGATAGGAGTGGGGAGGGAGGTGTGGAGGAAAGCCGTCCCTGGGTGGGACCAGCGGTGTGGTCAGGGAGAGGGTGTATAATTAGAGTGTAATTAGCGTGTTTTGTGGGTTGAAAGGAAAAGCTGCCAGGTACCATAGGAGAGAAACTTACCAAATTCTTATCCGAGGGAGGCTGGAGGCCAGACCTTGCCTCGTTAGGGCCGCCTGTGGCCACGGGCCCAGCAAGGGGACCTACTCGGCAAGGAGCCCAGGTGTGCGTGCAATTATCTGAATGTGGCATGGAGGGGGCAGGATGGGCCCTCGGAGGAACATACGTCCTGGCAGACCGCCCTGCTTCTGTAGCCAGATCGGGGTTGGGGGCGGGGGGGAGGCCAGGTTTCTGTGTGGTGGTGCTGGGTGCTAGGCCGGAGCCACCGTGAAAGGGACTACGTGGGCATGGGTGCGCTCTCACTGCTGCTGGAGACAATGGACTATGTTCTTTGTGTGGGGAACTGTTCAGGACGTCCCTCCCAAAGAGAGAGAGACCAGATTGGAGATCTCAGCAAATTTTTTTGGTAAAGATTTTATTTATTTATTTTTAGAGAGAGGGGAAGGGAGGGAGACAAACATCAAAGTGTGGTTGCCTCTCATGTGCCCCCTCCTGGGGACCTAGCCTGCAACCTGGGCACGTGCCCTGATTGGGAATTGAACTGGTGACCCACTGGTTCCCGGGACAGCACTCAGTCCACGGAGCCACACTGGCCAGGGTACAAATTTTTATTTTAATTTAAAAGAAAAAGTAACAGTCCCAAAGGGTAAGTTTGGCACATTTGAGCAGGTGTTGGGGACTTCTTTGTAAGAAGAGACAATATAACATTAGAATACAAATGACAAATCAAGAGAAATATTTGCCACATGTATTAGAAGAAATCAATGTCTAGAAAACAGAACTACAAGTCAATGAGAACAGAGAGACAAGCCAATGGAAAACTGGACAAAGTGTTTGAAAAGGAAAGTCACAGAAGAAATAGAAAGGATTTCCACATGCCAAGATGCCCGCCCTGCCGCTCCTCAGGGAAACAAAAGTTTAAAATAAACATTGATTGGGGGATTAGCTTTGGCTTATGAGATTGACACATTCTGAAAAATACTGATGCTATGCAACGTTGATAAGAGTTTCTGGCAGTGCAAGTTGGGGTCACTGTTTTTGGAGGCCGATTGGCAGACTCTGTGAGAATTTAACCTACACATACCTTGGTGTATTTGACCTAGCAATTTACCTCTTATTATCTACCCCAGAGAAACACCTGCATAAGGGTACCAAGAGGAAGGTACGAAGATGTTTATTGCAGGATGTTTCATAAGAGTAAAAAAATTGCAGGGAAATGTACCAGAATAAGGGGTGGTGTATGCATTCTATGCAATATCATGCAACAACAGGCACACTGTAGCCTTGTAAACTTGGACTTGTAGGTGAGCCAAGAGAAGGAGGTCTGAGCGTTTGCTGTCCTGAGCTGTCCTGTGTTCTAAGTGGCCTGGAGGCTGAATTGGGAGCCAGTGAGCGAAAAAAGCAGGAGGGTGAAGGCTAATGCTGTGGGGAGACCAACGGGCAGGGGGCTAATAAGGGCTAAGGCAGAGACTGTGGCTCTGCAGGTGTCTGGAGCCAGGGTGCAGCCCTGTCAGCCAGGGCCACCGCTGGGGCGTGGCCTGGATTGAAAGAAGACCCAGAGTTCACTAGCTGGAGACCTCATGTGAGGAGCCCAGCACAGATACAGATTCACCCTGGAGAGATATGGCCCGAGCCTCCCTCCTCAGGGCGATCCTGTACCTGCCTGGTTGCTCACAGTAAGGCCTCTCCACCCGTATAGGCCTGGGGAGGCAGGTGGAGGTGGGGCTACCTGAGGAGCGGGGCATTTTTAGGCAAGACAGACTAAAAATTTCTTAAAGAGATTGTTTAAATGGACAGATCAGACCAAGCTTTAAACCACATTAGATGACATTATGTAATTTTTTCCTGCTAACCAAGGTGGGGGCGGGGAGTGGTTTGGGAGAAAAATCAGTTGAGTAACAAACAAAATGTTCCGGCTTCCTTGAGCCGCAGAGGGCACAGTGAGATGAATTTTGTGGCCCTGACACAGCAGTGTGCTTTGTGGGTCAGCTTCCTCTGTCCACCATGTTCTCCTTCACCTCCTATTAGCTCTTACTTGTCTCTCCATTTAGCCCTGATTTCCCCACTCAGGGAGCTGCCCTTGAACTCCCAGACTGGCTTCCATACCCCTGAGCTTCCCTTTCTTACAGCACTCAGCTTGCTGTGCTGTCACGCTTGCCTCCCCCGGCAGACCCCGAGCCCTGGGGGCAGGGGCCGTCTGCAATGCCCCAGTGTGCTTAGGGTCTCCAACACAGTTCGTAGCACATGGCAGTTGCTTAGTTAATACTTGTTGAATAAAAGAGTGAATAAATGAGTACATGAGCGACAGGGCTGTGTTTAGAGTAGACATGAAAACTGTGTGACCTTGGGCTAGTCATTCCTCCCCCTGGGGGTGGGGGTACCTCTTTTCTATCTTCAGAGAGGTGAGGGTGGGCAGCTGGGCTTCTCTCTGACAGCCCTACCTGCCCAGTCCTTCTCTGGTCCAGAAGCCCAAAACTTCGGGCGTTCCATCCTTTGTGCCCACTGAGAAAATGCAGGCCGGAGAACCCAGTCTGTGAAACCTCCCCTCCTCCCCCAATTCAGGCCTTTGCCAAGTGCTGCCGCTTGCTCCTTCCAGACATGGCTCATGTCTGGCTTCCTCCCCACACCCTCCTCCTTGAGGCACCCTGAAGCTTCCAGATGGGTGTGATCCCTGCCTCTTTCCCAGAGGCCAGCAGGCTGGCAGCCCAGCCCCTGCTGAAGCGCGGCCCTGGGCCTCCCTCTGCCTGGCAGAAGGACCCCTCTCCTTTCCTGCCCTCTCTGTGTCATTCCCCCTCCTGTTGCTGTGTCCCCATCACCTTCCTCTCCATGCTTCTGTCTCTTGGCCTTTGTGCCTCTGGCTTTTGTTTTTCTTTTTCTCTTTCTGCCTTTCTGTCTACTTGCTCTTTGTACTTCTCTTTCCCTTGTTGACAGAAGAACATCCAAACCTGTAGAAAATTTTTATTAAAATGTATTTGCGGTGAACAGCAGATACACCGGAAGCAAGGCGTCAACAGTCTGAGATGAGTGCTTCACAGAATTACCGTCTGCGGCTCCTTGAGCGCGCCCAGAATTGAGGAGGGAGCACGGGGAGGATGGCATGGAGGTGGGAGAAAGCGGGGCGGGGACTGGGTTACAGTATAGGTAACATGATTATGTGCTTTCTTGAGGGTCATTTCTCTTTTTTAATTTTTGTCAGTTAAATTTATTGGGGTGACCTTGGTTAATAACATGATACAGGTTTCAGGTGTACCATTCCATAATACACCATCTGTATATTGTATGGTGTGTTCAACACCCCAAGTCAAGTCTCCTTCCATGACCATCTACCCCGACTTTACCCTCTTCCCCCTCCCCCCACCCCCTTTTCCCTCTGATAATCGAGGGTGGTTTCTCCTGAGGGGTCTGAAAAAGAGGCATTTCAAAGGTGTGTTAACGAAGATGCACAAGAGCCATGCACAAGATTTACTTAAGGCAAAGATAACCCTTTCACTAAAGACTCTATAGACCTGGGGGAGACTGCGCACCATGACCTGATCTGGCAGTTACCATGGGGTAGCACTGGGGGGTTCCTTTCCGTGGAACCCCTTCACCGTCCACACCTTCTCTGTCCCTCTCTCCCTGTCTCGGTGGGTCTGTGTCCTCCCCTCCGACTCCTTCTCTCCAGACCCCTGTTCTACCTACTGTCCTCCCTCCTCTCCACAGGACTGAGTCTCCCAGCCTGGCTCAGAACTGGTCTCAGTTTCTCCCAAAGCCCCTGCCTGGCTCCTGACTCACCTGCCCCAGCCCTGGCCAGCCTGACTCCCCACCCATAACCCTCTGTTGGGAGGTTGCTCCTGGACGGCCACTGGCCCCAGCCCAATCTAGGGGGCATGCTGGACTCACACCTCCTAGCATTGCCTTCCTGAAGAAGAGGAGGGAGTGGTGTGACCCAACCCTGCCCAACCCTGCATGAGGCAAGGCCCCTTTCTGTCCCTGACTGCCCCAGTGCCCTGGCCAAGGAGCAGGCACCCCCAAATAAGCGCTGTACTCCTGGGCCCCTGGAAGGGGCTGCTTTCCTCTGCTGGCACCGTCCCACAGAGCCTGCTGGAGCTGGGCTGTTTGGTATCAGGGCTGCTTCGGCCGAGAGGAACTAGACCCCAAGGCCCAGTCCAAGGGAGTTAAGAACCCAAGAACAAACATGAGACAAGATGGTGGAGCCTGGAATGTGGAAGCTGAGGTGGGAATTAAACATGCAAGATGGCACGCTGTTGGATTCTGGACTCCGTCCCTTGCTGGTGGGGCAGTCTTAGGCAGATCCCTCCTGCTTTCTGACGCTTTGTTTTCTTCCCTCTGATTCCCCCCAAGTGCACTGTTACAAGAACTACATGTCAAGCATAGATAAAACGCCCAACACTGAGGCCTCACAACAACAATAAATGTTACTGGACCTGAAATCTGAGTGTCTTACACAGACATGAGCTCAGGGTCGGGGCCTTGTGTACAAATCCCACCTACACTTTCTGAGGCTGGTGCGGTGGCTGGGCTGGGGGGAAAGGCCCTCAAAGAGGGCTGAAGAACAGAGGAAGGGCTGAGGGGGTGAATGACTGACTCTCAGTCGCTGATCAACGGTGGCCCTGCAAAAAAAAAAAAAATGAAGAAGAAAATTACAAGTCCTCAATCAAGTGGAGAGATCATTTTTACCTGGCAGGGTGTTATATGAATGAAGTATAATAACAAATATAAAAGTGTATAGTTACTGCTCAATAAATCTTAGCCCTTATATAAATTACTATAATCTTAGAATAAGAATCAAGGTGAAAAATTCAGTGTATGGGGTTAGTCCTTATACAAAATAGGCCAGTTGCCCCAACAAAGCTCACAGCACTAAGGGGCCTGGACAAAGGGCCTGGCTTGCTTTTTGGTGGCCCTTGGGCTCAGAGTGAAGGTGCCTGGAAGTTGTTTTGACTCGCTCCTGACAAAGCAGCTGCTGAGGTGTCAGAGCTCCAGACCCAGGCGAGCTGCAGCCTGGGGGCAGACCCACGAAGACCAGGGCCTGGGGGACAGTCCTGCCAGTGAGGGCGGGGGCCCAGCGTGGAAGCTGTGTTTCCTCCACCACTGTAGGCCTCATCCCACCTTGGGAGCGAGCCAGGGCACACCCTATCTCCCAGCTGGGCACCAGACCCTGCCCCACCGGGGCACGGGCCACCCTGCCAAGCGAACAGGTCTGCTCTTCCCTGACTCCGGCTGCCTGCGAACACGCCCCACAAGCTCCTGGAGGGGTCCAGAACAGGTCTCCCGAGATGCGCCTCTGCGGCATGCGAACTGTTTTTGGCTGAAGGCAATTGGGGCCCAGTGAGCTCACAGAAACTTTTACCTTTCCCGTAAAGGAACTAAATTAGGGGCCTTCCCATAATGAGAATTATCACCAGAAATAAGCTTTATGAACTACCCATAAGGCAGGGAAAACACCTAATTACTGAGCATCTGCTCTTCTTATCCTCCTGCATCGACCTTCCTCTCCTCTGAAGTCCCAAGGCGCCTTGGCTCATCCGTAGCCTGGAGTGCCATGTACCCTCACCACAACTTCTGTCTCTCCGCCTGGCATGGCTGTGGCGGTGGGGGGGGGGGGAAGCCCTGACTCTCTCATGTATTTAGGGGTTCCTGCACATATATATGTCATTAAATTTGGTTATTTTTTCTTGCTAATCTTTCCCATGTAGATTTCAAATGAAATCGAACGAAAGCACCTTGAGGGGCAGAGGCAAGTTTCTTCCTCCCCTCACGGCCCAGCTGTGCCTTGGCTCCCACCGTCCCTGCCACCTGAGGTGCGCAGTCCAGCCTTCTCTCTGCTACTGTCCTGTTCTCCCTCCATCTGCCCCCTTCAATGCAGCCCCCTGAGGCTTCTCCAGGTCAGAGCGACTCCCTCGCTAACCTGATCTGGAGTGAGTTACCTGACCCGCTGAGCCTCAGCTTCCTCATTTGTACAATAAGGCCATTCCACACCTGCTCATGGTCTTACGAGTGTTTAGGGAGAAAACACATGTGCGAGTGTCTGACATGATTTTGGCACACACATTCCCCCTTATCTGGACCCTTTTTTTCCTCCAGGAAAACATCTGCCTGGCTGTTCCCCTTCTGTTAGTTGGCATGTGTGCCCCGTCGGAATGGGAATTCCTTGGGGACAGAGTTATTCCCATCCCCACCGCCAAACACAGGACCTACCCAACATGACACACACAAAGGGAAGTGGCCTTGGCCCTGACCATCACGAGATAAATTAATCCGCGCTCTCGGAACACTCACTGTGTGCCAGGCAACACGGGAAGCGTTCCCCGAGCATCATTCAGCCACTGCACAGACACCTAGTGGGCACCTGCCGTGTGCCAGGTTCCGTCACTCAGGTCACCTCGGCAAACCGGAGTCACAGAGTCTGTCCTCCCGGAGCCTGCCTTCTGGCAGAGGGAACAGCCGATGAACAGCAGGGTCAGAAAGTGACAAGTGCTGTGAACAAAAATAGAGCAGGACAAGGGGGAGGGTGGGGAAGGGGAGTGGGTTACAATTTTAAATCAGGAGGTCAGTGTAGGGTTCCTTAGAAGAGGACCTTTGTGTCCAGGTTTGGAGGGGCAAGGGAGTTCACCATATTGATCTATCTGTGGGAGATGTGTTCCTGGCCAGGGGAACAGCCAGGACAAAGGCCCTCGGGTGAACTTATCTGACCCATTAAGGTGGAGAAGTGGAGCGGGGAAACTTTGGGGCATGACCCCAGGGCATGACTGGGTCAACAAAAGGCTTTGCCCTGAAGAAACGGAGGTATTGGAGATTTTGAGTACAGTAATGATGCAATTTGACACATCTTTTTTTAAAAATATTTGAGGGCACACTTACTGATTTTAGAGAGAAAGGAGGGGAGGGAGAGAGAGAGGGAAAGAAACATCAATGCAAGAGAGAAACATGGATCAGTTGCCTCTCATATGCACCCCTGCTGGGGACCAAACCTGCAACCCAGGCGTGTGACCAGACAGGGAACCAGACCCACCACCTTGCAGTTTATGGGACCATGCTCCAGCCAACTCGGCCACGCTGACCAGGGCGATAGACATATCTTTTAAAAGGATGGCCCTGCATGACTCCTCTGTGGGTTTAAATCCAGCTCCATCTCTTTGTAGCTGCATCACTGGGCGAGACATTTTACCGCTCTGCTTCGGTTTCCTCTCTGTAAAAAAGCAGATTAAGAATATGTGTCTAACAGATCCTTGGCAGAAACTCCTGTCTGCTCTGAGGCCTAAGAATAGCAGTCCTTCCGAGCAGTTGGTCCGTTGCAATCTCACAAGCACGGTGGCCGCATTTCTCCTGCTCACCGGTTGTTGAGAAGCCGAGAGCAAAGGCGGGGGTCCCACATGGAGCAAACGCGGTTGCAGCTTTATTCTTGCACTTGTTCCTTTCCATGCCTACTTTAAAAAGCATTTTCAATGTTATACACTTTAAACAACTTCCTGAACATAATAATTTTTCCTCGATTATAAAAATAATATACGTTAATGTTAGATATTTTGGAAAAAGGCTGAGTAAAGTATCATGAAGGAAATATATGTGACCCAAAGATAATTACTTTTAATCTTTTATCTCCACGGCCTTGTCCCCACCCAGGCTGCTGGGGAATTGTACCTTTAGGCCATGGTGGGACACAGATAATGAAGTCAGCAAACTGTTGGCTTTTGAGGTTTGAGTGTAAGCAGCACCTTTGAAAGAATTGATGGCCAAGATGGAGGCGTAGGTAGACACACTGTGCCTCCTCACACAACCAAAATAAGGACAACAATTTAGAAACAAAATAACCAGAACTGACAGAAAATTGAACTGTACGGAAGTCTGACAACCAAGGAGATAAAATAGACATTCATCCAGACGGGTGGGTGGAGCGGAGTCGGGCGGCTGGATGAAGAGGCGTCGTGGCACAAGAAGCAGTGGCACCGGGTTTGCAAGGCAGCAGCTGACAAATCCCAGGTGCGAAAGACAGTGGTGGGCGGACCCTGGGCGCAGGGTGGCAAAGGGCAGACCCAGTGAGGTGGTGATTGTGAAGTGAGGCACTGCGTGCAAGGCAGCTGACTGACTGGGCAGTCCCACATTCGTGTGTAGGTAAACCAGGTGAAACTGGGGATCGAGACAGACTGCAACCCAGGGTCCCAGCACGGGGAAATAAAGCCTCAAAACACCAACTGAAAACACCTGTGGGGGTTGAGGCACAGGGAGAGACTCCCAGCCTCACAGGAGAGTTTGTTGGAGAGATTCAGAGGGTCCTAGAATGTACACAAGCCGACCAGGAATCAGCACCAGAAGGGCCCAGTTTTCTGGTGGAAGCAGCAGAGGGGATTGAGATCCTATAGAGTGGAGCAAGCACTATTGTTCCCTCTCTGACCCCTCCCCCACATACAGTGTCATAACCCAGCGACGCGAAGTGGGAAGGAGTTGCCCTGACCTGGTGAACACCTAAGCCTCCACCCCTCACAGGTGTGACAAGACAAAAAAAATGGCCCAAATGGAAGAACAGATCAAAGCTCCATAGTAAATACAACTAAGCGACCAAGAGATAGCTAACCTGTCAGATGCACAGTTCAAAGCACTGGTGATCAAGATGCTCACAGAACTGGTTGAATTTGGTTGTAAATTAGATGAAAAAATGAAGATTACGCTAAGTGAGATGAAGGAAAATGCACAGGGAACCAATAGTGATGGGAAGGAAACTGGGACTCAAATCAATGGAGTGGACCAGAAGGAAGAAAGAAACAACCAAACACAAAAGAATGAAGAAACAGAATTCAAAAAACGAGGAGAGGCTTAGGAACTTCCAGGACATCTTTACACGTTCCAACATCTGATTTATAGGGGTACCAGAAGGGGAAGAGGAAGAGCAACAAGTAGAAAACTATTTGAACAAACAATAAAGGAGAACTTCCCCAATCTGGCAAAGGAAAGAAACTTCCAGGAAGTCCAGGAAGCTCTGAGAGTCCCAAAGAAGGTGGACCCAAGGAGGAACACACCAATGCACATCATAATTACATTAGCCAAGATGAAAATGAAGGAGAAAATCCTAGAAGCAGCAAGAGATAAGGAGACAGTTACCTATAAAGGAGTTCCCATCAGACTGTCAGCTGATTTCTCAAAAGAGACCTTACAGGCAAGAAGGGGCTGGAAAGAAGTATTCCAAGTCATGAAATCCAAAGATCTCCATCCAAGATTGCTCTATCCAGCAAAGCTTTCATTCAGAATGGAAGGACAGATAAAGTGCTTCTCAGATAAGGTCAAATTCAAGGAGTTCATCATCACTAAGCCCTTATATAAAATGTTAAAGGGACTTATCTAAGAAAAAGAAGATAAAAAACATGTACAGTAAAATGACAGCAAACTCACAATTATTAACAACCACACCTAAAACAAAAACAAAAGCAAACTAAGCAGACAGCTAGATCAGGAACAGAACCACAGAAACGGAGATCACATGGAGGGTTAGCAACAGGGGAGTGGGAGGAGGAGAAGGGGGAGAAGGTACAGAGAATAAGTAGCATAGATGGTTGGGAGAAAATAGGCAGGGGGAGGGCAAGAATAGTGTGGGAAATGTAGAAGCTAAAGAACTTGTTGTTCTAGTGAACACTTTAGGGCTCTGATCCTGCTATGGAACAGGCACGAACAGCCCAAAAGATGGTGCAAGAAGAACTCAAAGTCCCAGAGCCAATAACTCTAAGCGACTGAGAAATTGCCAGCCTCTCAGAAGCATAATTCAAGACACTATTTATCAGGATGCTCACAGAACTGGTAGATTATAGTCACAAATTAGAGGAACATAGTCACAAATTAGAGGAACATATGAAGGCTAAACTAATTGACATAAAGGGAGATGCACAGGAAACCAATAGTGATGGAAAGGAAACTGGGACTCAAATCAATGGAATGGACCAGAAGGAAGAACAAAACATCCGACCAGAAAGGAATGAAGAAATGAGAATTCAATAAAATGAGGAGAGACTTAGGAACCTCCAGGACATCTTTAAACATTCCAACATCCGAATTATAGGGGTACCAGAAGGGGGAAAGAAAGAGCCACGAGTGGAAAACTTATTTGAACAAATAATAAAGGAGAACTTCCCCAGTCTGGCAAAGGAAATAGACTTCCAGGAAATCCAGGAAGCTCAGAGAGTGCCAAAGAAGTTGGACCCAAGAAGGAACACACCAAGGCACATCATAATTACATTAGCCAAGACCAAAATGAAGGAGAGAATCCTAGAAGCAGCAAGGGATAAGGGGACAGTCACCTACAAAGGAGTACCCATCAGACTGTCAGCGGATTTCTCAAAAGAGACCTTACAGGCAAGAAGGGGCTGGAAAGAAGTATTCCAAGTCATGAAATCCAAAGACCTACAGCCAAGATTGCTTTATCCAGCAAAACTTTCATTTAGAATGGAAGGACAGATAAAGTGCTTCTCAGATAAGGTCAAGTTCAAGGAGTTCATCATCACCAAGCCCTTATTATATGAAATGCTAAAGGGACTTATATAAGAAAAAGAAGATGAAAAATATTAACAGTGAAAGGACAGCAAACACACAGTTATTAACAACCACACCTAAAACAAAAGCAAACCAAGAGGACAGCTAGATCAGGAGTGGAACCATAGAAATGAAGAACACATGGAGGGTTAGAAACAGGGGGGTGGGAGGGGGAGAAGTGGGGAGAAGGCACAGAAAATAGCATAGACAGTAGGTAGAAAATAGATAGGGGGAGGGCGAGAATAGTGGGGGAAATATAGAATCCAAAGAACTTGAGACACGTGGTTATAAACTAAGGCGGGGAGAATGGTGGGGGAGGGAGGGTGCGGGTAGAGGGGAATGAAGGGGGGGAATAGAACAACTGTAATGGTATAATCAATAAAATATATTAAAAAAAAGAACTTGTGACACAAGAACATGAACTAAAAGCGGGGAATGTGGGTGGGAGAGGGTGTGCAGAGTGAAGGGCAATGAAGGGGGGAGGTGGAACAACTGTAATAGCATAATCAATACAATATATTAAAAAAAATAAAGAGTTGATGAAGAGTCAGATTCTAGACCAGATAAGGAATGCTGTAATGGACAGAAGGAGAGAGGAGGGAAGGTGAAGAATCGGGGTTCCTCAGAAGGTGCCCAGCACCAGCTATCCCCACCCCCACCCACCTCGCTTTCCCCCAGGAAGCTGGTGTGCTGGAGCAGCCCCAGGGAGGCGGAGGGGTGCAGGGGGCCCCAGGAGCAGGGAGGAGGCCAGGGCACTTGACTTCCTCGCACCCAGCTGAGGCTCTGCAGAGCAGAACGGACATGACTGCAGAAGTCCAAGCAGATGGGCCCAGGAGAGTCTTGAGGGAGAGAGAGGGAGGTTCTGGCCCAGGGGGAGGGGGGTGTGGGGCATGAGGGAGAGCTCCCGGGAGTCCCTTTGGCTCACACACAGGGGAAGATTTCAGCACACCCGATGCACAGCTGTTTCAGCTTCCTGCGGCTGCTGCAACCAGTTGCCGCACACTCACTGGCTTAAAACCACAGAAATTTGTTCTTTCACTGCTCTGGGGGCCAGAGGGCTGACCTCAGGTTCACTGAACTGAGATGAAGGTGCTGGCCAGGCCATGCTCCCTCCGAGGCTCTCGGGGGGGTGGGGGGGAGGACTTCTCACTTCTCCTGCTGGCTGTTGGCATTCATTAGCTTATGGCTTCATCTTTCTCTGTTCCATCTTCATTTGTGTCCAGTCTGCTTCCTCCTCTCTCTCTCTTTTTAGATTTTATTTATTTATTTTTAGAGAGAGGAAGGGATGGAGAGAAACACTGATGTGAAAGAGAAACAGCGATTGGTTGTCTCTCATAAATGCTCCAACTGGGGACTGAACCCATAACCCAGACATGTGCCCTGACTGGGAACCAAGCTGACAACCTTTCGCTTTGCGGGATGATGACCAACCGACTGATCCACACGGGTCAGAGCTTTTGCCTCTCCCTTGTAAGCACATGTGTGATTACAGTGAGGTCCCAGGTGGATAATCCATGATAAATTCTCAAGATCTTTATCTTAATCACATTTTTGCCATATAAAGCAATGTCATCTCTTATCATAGGAAGTTATATCACAAGGCTCTAGGAGTTTGGAAAGTGAGTACGTCTTAGTGGAGGGGAACGTTTTCTTCCTGCCTACCACAGGGGCCCTGAAGTAGCCATGAAAGCTGCCTGCAACCGAAGGGCCGTGTGGTTGGGAGTGAGGCTTGACCACGCAGCAGCCCCTGAGGACTGACAGCTGGGACTCAGACAAGCTGGTGGGAGGTCTCGAGGGACATCACTGTGAGCAGGTGACACCCGAGAACCCACCTGTGAGAACAGGCAAAAGGAGAGGGAGTGGTTTGTGTGGGTGGGGGACTCAGGAATGACTGAGAGTAAGTTTCTACCTGGTAGAATGGAGGTTCACAGCAGAAAATCCATTTTAATACATGAAGCTATCACATTGTTCTCCACTCTGGAGTCGGAGTGGCCTGCAACTGGAGGTCCTGGCATGTAGCTGTGTGTATGAGAGTCGCACATGAATTCGCATCCATAAATACTGATTTTTACACCGTGTTTTTTAACTTTAGAAAATCCTGTAAACATCTTTCCCTGTCATTAAATTAAATATTCCTCTACATCATTTTAATAATCGCCTTTAACATTCCATTGATTGTCATGCAATGCTGTGTATACACCATCTTGTATTTTTATAAAATCTTGTAAGAGTGAACTGAAACAGGCCAGAGGTGTGTGAGCAAATCTCAGGACACCGGATTTTATTCCGTTCAGGCGACACTGGAAAGGCTGGGTACTTAGCTTCTGATGAGCAGGGGAAGCCACCTGGGAGTCTATGGTGGCCATGGACAATCCGCATTCAGATTGAGAGGTTTACCCTGTGCTTTTGACTAAGGCATAAAAGGTATGAAGATGTATTTAAAGACTTGATTTATTTTTAGAGAGAGGGGAGGGAGGGAAAAAGAGAGGGGGACAATCATCCATGTGAGCAAGAAACATTGACTGGTTCCTTCTCTCATGCACCCTACTGGGGACCTGGCCCACAATCCAGGCATGTGCTCCAACTGAGAACTGAAACAGTTGATCTTGTAGTTCACAGGATGATGCCCAATCCACTAAGCCACATAAGCCAGGGCTGAACATGTGTTTAAATTATGCCCTGGCTGGTGTGGCTCAGAGGATGGAGTGCTAGCCTGCAAACCAAAGGGTCACTGGTTCAATTCCCAGTCAGAGCACATGCCTGGTTTGCGGGCCAGGTCCCCAATAGGGGGCGTGTGAGAGACAACCTCACACTGATGTTTCTCTCATCTCTTCCCCTTGCTCTAAAAATAAATAAATAAAATCTTTTAAAAAATCAACATTGGTGACAATTAATACCCTTTGATATGTCTGTAAATCTTACTAGAGAAAGAAAGAACGCCAGTATTGGAATATTGCCAATACTGGAAAATAAATGAATAAATGAGAGACTCATGTGTATCATGAGACCAGCTGAGAAGGCAGCTGCCTGGAAGCTGGTGACTTTCCCGACAGCCCCGTGACTCTCTTGGGGATCTCAGAGAAGCCTGGGGACTCTTTGGAAACGTGCTGCATGGCCTTCAGCCAGGGCAGAACTTTCTGTGTCCTCTTACAGGAACAAATTTCAATATGTGCTAATTAAATAATTAGTTCAGTGGCCATTTCCTGGTGCCTGCTTTGTGCCAGGCCCTGGGCTGGGGCTGGGACACAGAGGTGGTTCAGACACGATTTTTGCTCTCTGAGAGTTCACCAGCAGGGGTGGCCGAGATGAGAGACAGAATTTGGTGCTGCGATGGAGGGAAGCATGGAGACCTCTGAGTTGCTTGATGAGTCAAGGGGGACTTCCTGCAAGGATGAGAAATGAGATGGGTCTTGATGACTGGACAGAAGTTTGCCGCTTGGATCGATGTGAGGAGTATGGGAAGAGGGCGTGCCTTCAGCTCCCTTCAGGGAGCACCCGCTCGATACACCGGGCCCCCTGGAGGTAGTAGCTGCATGAAAATGAGAAATGCAAGAACTCTGGGGCTGGGGAACCTGAGCCCCAGAGGACAAAGTGACGTGCTCACAGTCAGACAGCACAGTCAGAGGCAGAGCAAGGACCCACACTCTCCAAATCCCACCCTTTCCCTGCCCTTCCCGGGCATGGCTCTGGAGAACAGCACCAGTCAGCTAGTGGGGGCCATGGCTCTTCACTCTGAGTGCACCCTCACGGGCTGGCCCTGGGCCACCTCTTCCCTCAACTCTTCAGCACAAATGGGTGTTGGATGTGCCTTTGATTTTTGTTTTCTGTGCCTCCCTCCACCTGTCAGGTTGGAGACTGTACAAGTGTCTGCCCCCAGGTAAGGCCAAAGTGGGTCTGCAGGCCAGGCAGTCCAAGGGGAGGGTCTTGCTGGGACAGTTGGAGAAGTCAAGCTCATATAAACACCATATCAGATGTGGTGAAGCCAGGGTCTGAGCCAGAAAGCAGTCCTGTGTCACCTGCCAAGTCCAGGGTGCGGGGGATGGGAAGGAGGCCAGGAGCAGGGTGTGGAGGTTGACTTGTATGTGCAGCATTTGTGTGACCTAGCCTTGGAAGTCACGCAGCATCACTGGCTGTACCCTATTGGTCAAGGCAGTTGCAAGAACCTGCCAGGTCCAAGTACAAATTCTACTTCTTGATGGGGAGTGGCAAGGTTTCAAAGAGCCTGTGGGATGGGAGATGCCCTTGCCCTCATCTTCGGAAAAGACGGTTTACCAAACTACTTCACAGCTTGCATCTGCACTTTCTCTCTGGTGTCTTGTGATGAATTGAATTTCTAAACTCTAAGGCAGTCACCTTTATTGCACTTTTCCTTCCCTTCACATTTACATTTTTAAAAAGATTTTGTTTAGTCATCTTTAAAAAGAGAGAAAGGAGGGAGAAGGAGAGGGGGAGAAACATCCCATCAAGTTGCCTCTTGAATGACCCCAAGGTCTGCAACCCAAGCAAGTGCCCCGACCCGGAATCGAACAGGTGACCTTTCGTTTTGCCCGAGGATGCCCAACCCACTGAGCCACCCCAGTCAGGGTATGTTTGCATTTTTAATGTCTCGGTTAAGAAGTTCTTCTCTATCCTCAGTTCACAAAGGAACATTTCTGTATTTTCTCCTAAAATGAATAAAAGCTGGCTTTCACATTTAAGTACTTGATCCACCCGGAATTGATTTTTGTGTGTGGTGCAAGGGGCAGATCACGTTTTGTCTTTTCCCAGGAGGACAACCGAAAGCGTCAGCACCATTCAGCCAATGCCCCTTTCTCCCGCCACCTGCACCGCAGTTCTCAGCTACCAAGTGTTTTTTAACCATGAATGAACATTGACTTGGATTGAGTCTTTTTCATCTAAGATAAAAACATGGCATTTCTCCTTTAATATGCTCTTGTGGCTCATTAGTCAAGACAAGATTTGGCTTCACTGAGCGACAGAAACTCCCAAACAATAGGCTTACGCAGAAGAGGCGTTTGTCTCGCTCACACGCAAGCCTGGAGCAGGCAGTTTGTGGGCGGTTCGGCCTCTGTGCTGCAGGAGGTCTCCCCCAGTGCTCCAGGCTCTCCCACTCCACACTCGGTCACCTCTCAAGGGGGCTCGCTCTCCTGACCCAGGGTGGCACCCCTGGGGCACAGTCGCCTGCCACAGGAGCTGGAGGACCACAGGGTAAAGGGCTGGTGAGCTGCTCCCAAGAAAGGCTCTCAGAATCTGGTGTCCTAGACTTTGCTTGCATTTTATTTGGGATTTTTACACACATGTCCGTAAGTTCTATAAGCTTATCACTGTCCTTTACCACACTAATGTTGATTTTTGTATGGAAGAGTTGTATGAATTTAGGGTTATTCATTCATCGAAGGTTTGGCACTGCTTATATGAAAAACTCTTTATCTTGTGATTTTTATTGTGGGAAAATTAAAAACTCCCTTTTAACAATTTGACATTTTCAGAAAAGCACAGATAGTTTATTTTTCCCTGAAGGTCTATTTTAGCGTTTCCTACAAGCAAGGATGGTGTCTTACCTAGTCACAAGAGGACCGTCGAAACCAGGAGGTAGACATGCATTTTGGCAGGCCCTTCTCCCTCGACCTCATGGGCTTCCCGCGCGCTTCTCCCACTGTCCCAACAATGCCCTTTAAAGCCAAAGGGTCCAGTTCAAAACCTGGTGTTATTATGACGTGTCTCTTATTCCCCTTCGAGTTGAAGGGGTTCCTCAGTCCCTCCTTGACTTTAGCGATCTTGATACTTTCAAACGCCTGTCAGTTTGGGATTGTCTGATGTTTCCTCACCATCAGATTTAGGTCTCGCATCTTCAGCAGGAGTATCACGGCAGGGACACTGTAGTCTTCTCATTGCACCTCCTCAGGTGGCACATAACTTCACCCTGTCCCATTAGTGGTGAGGTCTGATCACTTTGATGGTGTTTGCCAAGCTTCTCCACAGGAAAAGTGCCGAGAAAGATTATTCCTTTTCCTATTTGTAATGAGTAAGTATTATGTGGGGAAGTATTTTGAAACTATATAAGTATTCCATTCCTCATCAAATTCTCCCTCTCTCCTCTTTCCTTCCCTCCCTGCCTGACAGTTGGGATTCATGCCTTCTTATTTTATTCAGTGAGTTATAATCTGTTATTTATTTTGATACACAGAGTGTTCTGGATTTGACTAGAGAGTTCCGTGCCTTTTTTTATACGTCCTCGTCATTCTTTGAGCCCTTCCTTACTTTCCAGAACTTACTTTACAGTCCAAGGGGTGGGTCTTGCTGGGACAGTTGGAGAAGTCAAGCCCATGTAAACACCATATCAGATGTGGTGAAGCCAGGGTCTGAGCCAGAAAGCAGTCCTGTGTCACCTGCCAAGTCCAGGGTGCGGGGGATGGGAAGGAGGCCAGGAGCAGGGTGTGGAGGTTGACTTGTATGTGCAGCATTTGTGTGACCTAGCCTTGGAAGTCACGCAGCATCACTGGCTGTACCCTATTGGTCAAGGCAGTTGCAAGAACCTGCCAGGTCCAAGTACAAATTCTACTTCTTGACGGGGAGTGGCAAGGTTTCAAAGAGCCTGGGAAATCCCACTCTCTCCCTACCTCAGGCCTGAAATAAGCCACTTCTACAAGGAGCCCTGGTTCCTTCAGAAGCCAAGATGGAAGTGGTGGGGGTGCGCGCTGCTGTGGGGTGCTGCTGCGCCCAGATCTTCTCCCTGGGGAGAGCTAGAATGCATCTCTCCCCAGAAAGTCACGAATTTATATCGTGGACTGGTGCTCGGTCCAACTCCGGAGGGCTAATTCTATTGTCCTCCCTTTCCATATTGGTGATTCCTCTTCCATCAGCGAGGAACCGGCCCCCAGGATCCTCGATGCAGTGACTTGTTGGATCACGTCTAACCGACCTTCCATCACAGCCGCTGCCCCTGCGGTGTGTGGACATCGCTCTGTGCTCTGATGACACTCCCTGACTGGCCAGCCCCCCGTAGGCCCCGTGGCCCAGCAAAGGGAAGTGGAAGTCGGCAGTGGCTAACCGACTCACTCAGGACTCAGTCGTTCTTGAGTAACTCTGACCAAGAAATTCGAGTCTTGCTCCACAAACATCTCTCTTAATGTGGGGTTACCACTGACAAGGAAGCAATTTGCCTTCATAATTGGGAGAGAGTTTTTAGAGTAATGTCAGATAAGGAAAACACACACTTGAAAATCCACACAAACGTCTTGCACCCTCATTTCTGGACTCCTGATGTGAGACTCTCTCTCTAAGGTGCCTGTTTCCCTTCTACACCTTTGTGAGTGGCATTCACTAAGGTGGCTGCTCACCTGCCCCAGACAGCTGGGGACCGTTACTGAGCACACTCACTGTTGTAGTTCTGACACCCCTGGTCTGCATGGCCCCACACTAAGAATCAGGGTGACCTCTGTATCTGTTGTTCATAATTATACCATCTCTTTCTTCACCATCGGCTCCTGTTTCTCAGGCCCACCGGCGTGCCTGCCCCCAGTGTGCTTCCTCCAGTTTCCCGGTGTTAATCTGAGGAGGTCTGAGGAGTAAACGACTGGGGTCACACATAAGAATGTGTGAGAATGAGAACTGCTGTTTGTGTTGCTCAGCCACGCAGCCCCCCGCCCCCCCGTTCCTCCACCTTCGGCTGGGACGTGGATCAGGCAGAAGGTTCTCTGGTCTGCTGCCCCGGCTGGACCCCCAGCTTCGGGAGAGGCCCCATGGTCAGGCTCTGGGTGTCCTGAGTCTCCCTGCTGCAGTGGCCTGGCCTGCGGCCCTCTTCCTCGCCTCTTCCTGCCCCCCCCCCTTGGGGGTTGCTTCCAGTCTCTCAGCTTTTTGCCAAGTTTCTTTCTCCTTTTACTCTCTTTGTTGCCTGTATTCTAAGCCTGATTCTGCCTCTGATTTGCTGGGCCTTGGTCTTCTCCTCTGTGAAATGGGGAGGGTGGACCATGGTAGAGTCTAAGGCCTCACTGGCTCCACTGTCCCCCAGCTCCCAGCTCTGGGCAGGGCCTTTTATTCGCCCTTGTGTCTGTGTTCCGTGTCCCACCATACACTCTTCCTGTGTCTGATTCTCTCCTAGGTTCTCTGCTTCCTCTTTCTATGACTTTATTTCCCTTTCTGAACACCTTCTTCCTATCTCAACTTTTCTGTCTTGAATCCATTCCTCTCTTTTCCCCCTCTCCGTGTTTCCACTGCTCCCAACTCTATAGTTTCTGTCTCTCTCTGACCTGCTCTTTGACTGTCTACCTCCTCCTCGTCTACAACAACTTTGTTCTGAATTCTGTTTCTCCTTCTCGTTCATTACTGCTGGACCCCCTCCCCCCGACTCCCTCCCTGGTATTGCTTTCTCAGCCTATTCCTGAGTCAGTGTCTCTAGGTCCCCATGCCTTTCCTATCCCTGCTGAGAGTCCCCTTTCCCATTCGTGTCCTGGCGGGGGGCCAGGAGCTGCGAGCCTGTGCCAGGGGGCCCCTGCCAGAGCCAGGCTCCTCCCTGCAAGGGGAACGGCAGCTGTGAGGCTGGTTCCAGGAGGTTTGTCGGGCCCCTCTGACTCAAAGAAGCTCAGAAAATCAGACGCAGCCCTCGCTAAAGTGGAGTGCCCCATCCTGCCAAAGCCCAAACCCACAGAGTGGGCAGCAGCTGCCCATGTGATCCTACCCCGTGTTGCAGGCACACGGCTGGGCATGAGCACGGCGGTCCTCTCCCTTGGGGCATGGCTGCTGGCACCACCTCACCTAAACAGCGCTCCTTCTCTTTGGAGGATACTCTGGCCTTCGTTGCCAGTTTCCAGCCCTTGGAATGTTCTCCGCATAGACAGGGATCAAGACTGTCAGGAGAGAGAATGCTGACCCGTCATGGGTTAGGATCTGGTTTCGCTCCCACCAAACCCACAGGTTCTACAATGTGCAGCCTGGCCCCATGCTCTCCAGAATCCAGAGCTAACATGCATTTCCTGGGCAACTCCCTACCAGTGCCAGGGGCACCGGTCACCACCCACACGAACCTCACAGTGACCCCTGAGGCAGCCACAATTGTCCTCCATTGTAGTGAGGAGACTCAGGCTTCCAAGATCACAGGCCAGGCAGAGGCAGAATGCACAGCCCACACAAGGCTGTTTCTTTCTACAGTGTCCTCTATCCTCCGTGACAACCCAATAATGACAGGAGAAGCTGAGAGATCGTGTGGAAGCTGACCACTGGCAGCTGGTCCAAGTCCTGGAAGAGGAATGGCCGGACTAAGTGCAGTCGGGTCTGCTGTCCTTGCAGGCGCCCGGTTACAGTCAGTTTCCTGACCGAATCTGATCTCAGATCTGTGTGGCAGGGTGAGGGAGTGTGGTGGCGCTCAGGGTGGAAGCCAGGCCACATCACTGGTAGCATACCCTTAAAGGAAGCAAGAAGGCCCCAAAAAGTGGCCTCAGACGTCAGGGCGAGGAGTGGCAGCCCCTGTTCGGAGGTGCCCGGCTGGTGGCAAGATTTTTACAGGGAGGAGCAGCCTTCAACCCACTGCTCAGGCCCCTTGACATCGAGTCCAAGGGGGTTCCTCAGGCCTTCACAGCCCAGTGCCGGCTCTGTGCTTTCGGTCCTGCTCCCAGCCTGTGGCTACTTCTGCAGACACTGCTGGATCTGCCCTGTCTGGGGCCCTGGGGCCACAGGAGATAATCGGACAGTGCCTCAGGCTGCAAACTCTCAGGCCCCTGTCCTCTGGGGTGCTGGCTGGGATCCACCTGACAAGTGTGGCTCATTTTCTCATTTCGTTGCTGCTCAAGGTTTTCTAGATTCTCCCATCCACTCCTTACTTGCTGCTGGCTCTTTGTCAGCTGCCGGGTTTGCCAGGCTGCCCTCTGCTGCCTCTGTTCTGCGCAGTCATTGTGCCGAGATTGGGCTGGAGCAGCAGCCCAGCTCATCAGCCTGTACTTGCCCGAGGAGGGGAGGGGCCGAGGCTCACCAGACCACAGAATCCATTCCAAAGCCAGTCAGTCGCCATCCCGCCGTCCCCACCACCTTTTGTGCCTCCACCCTCCACTAGGTTTCAATCCTCTGCTTCCCCCACTAGGTTATAGCGGGGATGGAGGGGGGGGGGGACGGGGGCATCTGGCCTAATTGCCCGTCTCCCTGGGAACCAAAGACAGAGCTGGATCAGGGGATCAGAAAATGTTGAAATCACAGATGAATGAAGGCGAATCTCAACAAGCTGGACTTGTGAATGGGAGGTACGAAGAGTAACTTTATTGAGAACGGGTGCCAAGATCCTGCTTGAGCTGGGCCAGGGGACAGGGCCCCGTGCTGCTGGCGGAGGAGGCAGACCCTCTCAGTGACACTCCACACAGGTGAGCAGCGCCAGGAGCTGCCGAAACCCAGCAGAAGCAGGTTTAGACGGTGGTAGGTATGACCCTGCTCAACGTTACCTACGCCTGCGGCACCTTGGCAGGTTCCAGACACCCTCTTACGAGTGAAAAAAAGGGCAAGCTGAAAGCATCCGCCCTCTTTGCGGCCCCTCCCCCTCCCCGTCCCGTGGCCTGCCCGGTGCACGCTGTTTCAGAAACAGCAGCGCTGCAGCGTGGGCAGCGCTCCTCCCAGGATCAGCCGTTGCCCAGGCCAGGTTTCCATCCGGAGCTCACTCCCTGTTTGTGTTCTGGGCCGGACGCTCCCTCAGCCCAGCAAGGTTGCTTGCTCCAGAAAAATTGGCTTTCTGTTTATTTTTTTTAAGGTGTGTAGAACTGGGCGTAGCTTTCTGCAGGGTGCTGCCTGTCCCAAGCACATTCCAAGCCAGTAAAAGTCAGACCTGGTCCCCGTGAAAAACCCCCAGCAGCAGCGATTGGGAGGGACAGTAACACGAGAACTAAATGCTGAAGGAAAAAATCAGCCTCCTGAAACACTCGTTAAGATGGCAAATGAAATCTAGTTCCACATTAAAAACGTTAATTTTCCACATTAAGCAGGCGCACTCGAAGCTCCTGGGTGGGCTGTTCAGTGGGTATTTGGTATCCACCCCTGGTGGGCTCACCTAATTCTGTCTCTAAGAACCTTCCCAGCTGCTGAGCAGCTCCACCCACAAAACTTCCACGTGTGCCTAGAAGTGTCTTCATTCCCCGGAACCACTTGGACCCTAACAGGACTTTTCTTATTCTCATAGAAATTTCACTGGGGACATCAGAAGCCGTCGTTACTTCCCACCTCGTACTTGTAAGTCACACAAACCTGTGTGAGCCATGAACGCCTCACCTGTGAGTGTGGAGGGCCTCCATATACCGAGCATTCTCTGGCGTGTATCTTGTTTAATCCTCACCTAGAAGGCGCACTTACTGCTCCATTTTATAGAAGGGAACTTGGCTCCGGGGTGTGCAGTCCTCTCCCCGAGGTCCCGTGACGAGACTGGGCATCTGAGTCTGCCTCTAAACCTGTGCTCCTTACTCCTCCCCTCTGCTCCCCACGGACTCGGGCCTGGTCTTCTGTGTCTTTGATCCTTTCACCTTCCAGAGCTGCCATCAAGCTCTAGGCCAGGCCTAGTGCTGGCTACAGCAGTGCCCTGCTGTAGGGAGCCTCTTACAGCTGGAAAATTGTTTTAGGTCACAATTTTTCTACTGGACCTTGGTGCCCTCTACTGGATAAAATCTAAATAGCAGCCTGAGTCCGTGCTGGCATACTCTTTTTCAAGAGGGTATTGATTTCCTCATCTATCCATTTGTCCCTCCTTCCATTCAGCCCCCCATCTACCCATCCACTTAACTACCTATCCATCTATCTACATACCCATCCACTAATCCATCCATCCATCCATCCATCCATCATCCCAGTTTCACGAGGTACTGTAGGCATCACTGCCATTCACTTGGGCTCTCACGCAGCATCCCCTACTCCTGCCTTGTACCAGATCTTGTGCAGGCCTCAGTGACGCAGACACAGAATGAGGAGACATCACACCTGGATGCCCCTCTCCTGTTTGCACAGCACCTTCTCATCCATTACATCCTTTGTCCCCACTGTAGCCCTAGGGAGCATTAGGGTCCCCACTTCCCTGGTGAGGAAGCTGAGGCTGAGGGAGGCCAGACAGTATGGTGCAGTGGAAACTGCTTTGGGGACAGAGACTGGTTTCAAATTAGGGCTTTCTCACCTACTAATTCTGTCACATAGGGCAAGTTTCTGAAATGATATGAACCTCAGTCCCTCATCTGTAAAGTTAACTCACCCAGCCTGTATTTATTGTGCATATTTTATGTGCCAGGCTTGGCTCTGGGGGTACAGCAGTGAGCAGGACTGGAAAGGCCCCTCCCCCTCTGAATTTCACACTGTGGAGGCTGTAATGAACTTAAGTGAGCTGAGAACATATCACAAGGTCATGTAAGTGCCTCTGACGTCCTGTCATCGTCATTACCGGGATGCCTCACTTGAGAGCTGTGTGATCTTCAACAAGCAATAACTTCCCTGTGCTTAGGGCTTCTCATCAGCAAAATAGGGATAATGCAATGAAACACATACTGATTGCACTCATAAGTGCCAGGCAGGGTGTTGGGGACCCCAACGTGAGCGAGGCAGGAAAGTCCTGCCCTATCTCACGGGAGTGTGACGATTAGCCCTAACTGTGGTGCATGCCTCGTGTTCACTCTGGTGATGGCCCCGGGCCACTGTGAAGGCTCTGCGGGTGTCCTATATTGGTCCTTCATGTCGTGACGCTTCTTGACTCTCTGGGGCTGATGAAGAGGACAGGGGCCAAGCTTGTTCTGTGGGCAGAGAGTGTAGAGCAGGGACCAGGAGGTCAAGGTCAGAGAGAGGCAGGTTTCTCAAGAGGAAAGAAACCTTAACAGTGAGCAGCCCACAGCAGGGCACCCCCCCCCCCGGGAACATAGGGAATGACCATGGGAGATGTGCAAACACGGGCAGCGACACCCCAGGGAGCCCCTACCCTGGAAGAGAGGTGCACAGAGACCAGTCAATGCTCCTTCTTCAACCAAGGGCTTCTGGGGACAAACTCTGAAATGCTTGGAGAGAGCCCCCAGGGTGGAGGGGAACCAGTTCAGGGCAGTGCTGCCTCCTGGTGACAGCCACCAAGGCATCTGGTGGCCACCTCCTGGTTCCAAACCTGATGCCAGGCAACTGCCTTCTGCTTGTGTCCAAGACCTGACCACCCTTCACAGAACCTGCCTCCTGGTGCTAGATGTGCCCTCCCCACAACTTGTCTCAGGCCGGGCAGCGGCCACAGCTAATGCTTTGGTGTGGAGGCAAAGCTTCCCTGCCCAGCCCTGCCCAGGTGGCAGATTCATGAGCAAAATAGAGTTGCTGTGGTAAGCCTTGAAGTGTGAGGTGCTTTCCCAGCATTAGCTAGAGCATGACAGCTCCTCGAAGCCTTCCTTGCCTCTACCCAGGCAGTTGGTCTCTCCTCACTCCGTGTCACCTTGTCCTTCCTGTCAGAGTTGTTACTGCTACAGGACTCTCTCTGCAGGCACACACCAGGACAACACAGGCATCCTGCCTGACTGCAGGGCTGGGCACCCAGCACAGATTGGTTCAAGGCCAAATTTGGTCAGATGAGCCCCAGCAGGAGCAGGACCCAGAAGGCCACGGCTGCTGGGTGGACGGCAGGGTAGAATGAGTGGGGCTCTAGCTGGGGGTGTCAGCCCTGGGTGGACCACGGTGAGTCGAGCCTCCTGAGGTCTCCAGGGGCCTTGTGCAGGAGGGGCCAAGCCAGGAAGACAAACAGACTTCAGAAATAGAGTGTCTTCCAAACGAAAGAGCTGGGCCCAGGTCTGGCCCAAGCCAGCCTGCCAGCTGTGCATGTTGGCCCCGACCCTTCCCTTTCAGGCACACAGCTGGCACCCGGCACTCTGATCTGCACATCACAGTTACTTTCTCCTTTCTCCTCAGAGGACCTCCTATGATCCACTCCTGGGAGAACCTCCTTATTGTCAGGGCCTGGATGGGCCAACACTGCCCGTTGCTGACCGTCTCAGGGAAGAGTGGTGCCAGTGTCTTCCATTTGCCTGCCCAGAACCCCCCTGCCTTTACCCACCTCTTCTGGGCCCCAGGAGGCTGATCTGTATAAGCAATGTCACCGGGGGCGAGTGCCTCACTAAATGAGATTGAAATGCCAGAGCTCCCCTGGAGCACTGTCTGGGAAAGAATCGGAGTGGATCTACTACGTCTAGGATCTACTGGATACAGTGATCTGCTCACACCCCGAGGAGGAGCTGAGGACACCCCCTTCCCCACGTCACTAAGGAATGCGTTGTCAGCCGTGGGGGCTCCTTGCCATCCTTGAAGAACTCCCGGTGCTCATCCTCTGCAAGCCGCAGGTGGCCATGGCGGGTGCTGTAACGGGGGTTCCTGATCTCCGTGTGGATACTGGGAGCCCAGGCAGATGGCCGCACTTCACCACCAGAAGCAAGATGAACACAATGACGATAATAAGCCACAGACATGCAGTGGTTACGGGTCCTTGGGGTGTTTTAGGGGTGTCTAGTTAACCGCAGGGTTCCTGGGCCTGCTGGGCGGAAACCTGTCTGGAGTCCTCACCATGTGGACGCATTGCCCTTCGCCCAGGTTCCAGGCCAAGCAGCTCACAGGTTCAGAGCTCCGGGCTGCGCTGAATCCTGGGTCCCTTTGAGCAAAGTGTATGTCATCAATTCCCGCCCCTCCCCCAAGGGGTCCTGTTGTCGCTTATAGGAAAAGGAAAGTACCCCGCCCACCCTGGAGGTTGCTGCGTACTGGCTCCGCTGCTGCTTCAGCGAAGGCGGCTGCAGGAATCCTGCGCCCTACAAACCCGAGGGATCTGGAAGCGGGTCCTTCCCTCCTGGAGCCTCCAGGTGAGGCCCGCCCGGTCCGATGCCTTGGCTGCGGCCTGAGAGACCCCTAGGGGAGGTTTCCATTAGGCTGTGCCCAGACGTCTGACCTGCGGCAACTCCATCCAACACACGTGCCTGGCTTTACGTTGCTGAGTGGGTGGCAATTTGTTGTACAATATGGAAAACGAATACAATGCGTGATATTTTTAAATGCTGGTTAAATTAGAATACTAAATGCAGAGGAGGATATGGTAAAACTTGTGCATTTTTAATAGGTATTAACCCTATTTTCTTTTGTTACGAGAGTTTTCAAACATACACAAAAGTAAGGAAAATACTACAATAAACCCAAGTACAACCATGGCCGAGATTCAAAAATTAAGGTTTTTCTATACTTCATTGATCCCTCCTCTTTTTGTATAATAATTCCAAACAAACCCCAGACATCCTGTCATTTCCCCTCTCACACGTTCGAGTACTCCGACCTGAAAAACATGCCTGATTTGTTACATAACAGCCTTGCCATTATCATGTCCAGAAAACCCTAAAAGTAACGTTGTATCAACTAATGCTCAGTCCATATTCAAATATCTCTAATTATTTAAAGAGTATCTTGACTCAGTACATTTTTTGGAACTTGCAATATGAAGCTGTACGCAACAAAAGCCTCAATAATGTTCCTGTTCTTTGATCCAGTATGGCTATTCTGAAGATTTATCAAAAGGAAAAATTTCAAAACACTACGAAAGTGTGGTATCTATTAAAGAAGTATTCATAATGATGAGAAACTGCCAGCAAATCGGATGTGTAATGTATCAGTCTGGGTACACTCTGGAAACCGGAATCCTCTCCAGGAGTCCAACGGCGGGAAACTAGAGTGGGGAAAGGTGTTGGGATCAGAAGCAGTTCAGGGATTGGTCACAGCAGGATGTCTCTCCCACCCCTGGTGGGGAGGGACAGGAGTGAGGAAGGAGGTGGTTGTACCAAGTCCACAAACTGGGGCCACCTCGGAAGGGTGTATGACGAGGACAGAGCCCGAGAGGAGACCGAGTCATCACTGGGACACTGTCCAAAGCATCCTCTCTCTCCCTCTCTCTCTCTCTCTCTCTCAAAAGCTCACATGCACACACACAAAAAGGGAGAGCCACCTCCTGGCTTCTCCCGTTTTCCTGTCCTCCAGTTTCCTGCGAGTGTCTGCTGTTGGCTGAACCCGGACGGAAGCCAGTGGCAGGGGATGCTGGGAGGTGCAGCTGTCGGGGTAGCTTCCTGGGGGCCAGGGGTCTCTCTAACCTCCCTCTTGGAAGCCCTGTCAGGGTGGAAACGTCAGGGCATGGTGGGTCTGGGAGCAACAAGCATCTGTCTGGCACATCAACAAGGGCCCTACCCTCCTTCCAGAACAAAAAAGGGTTAAATAGAAGTATGTAGAAACATCCACTCAGTGTGTTCCTTGACCATTAAAATTATAATTATGAAGCTTATGTAGAATTATGGAAAACGCTTGTGCTGAATTATGATATGGCATTATTACCAGTCTTTATGTTTTTGTTTGTATGCCACTGATCACTTTCTGACATAAAAGATACATCTACTTGTTTATTGTGTTGATTGTTTGTTGACTCACAACACATCTCTCTCTACTTCTGCTATAAAGTTAGCTTTGTGAGGGGCAAAATCTTTGGGTCTTTTTATTTCTTTGTTGATATATCTCAAGTAAGCCGTACCTGAAACAGAGTTGGTGCTCAGTAAATATTGCTGAGCGAATAAAGTGATGTGATGAATGCAAAATACAACACTTACTTCACAAGGTTGTTGTAAGGGTTAAATGAGAGGAGTGTGTGTGCGACCCCTGCCACACGGTGGGCACTTAGTGTACTTGGCAAAGGAACGTTGCTTTCACCTGGGTGGAAGGGAGCAAGGCAGGAGGAACGGCTGAGAGGCCACTGGAGAGTTGTACCTATCTCCTCATAAGGGTCCCGTAAAAGGGAAGATAGAAAAGTCTTCCTCATAATTCCCAAAGAACCAATGTGGTGCAATGAGCAGAAACCTGGATCTCTAGTCACCGCTCCACTTAGGAGCACTGTGCCCTTGGTCAAATTACTTAACCTCTCTGGGTTGGGCTTTCCTTATCTATAAGGTGGGAATACAGTAACAACAATAGCTGTCTTGGCGGGTTGTATAAATAGTGTTGGCACGTAGCGGATTTCCAGTGATGCTAGTTTCTTGAGTGCTGGCTCATCCCCTTCCTCCTGGGAGTCCCCGCCAGTCCTGGAGCTGTCCGGAGTGCTGAAGACATCCTCCCTCCCTGCCTCCCTGCCTCCCTCCTTTTCTCCCTGCCTCCCTGCCTACCGCCCTCCCACAGGTACTCCTTCATCCCCTCCTTCCTTTCTGGCTTGGTTCCCCAGAGCCGTAGAATCTAAACAGATCAAATTTTCCAACTGACTTCCTCATGTTCCTGGGGGGACAGGAAGGGGACGAGTGGTTTATGAAGCACTCCCCAGGCAGGATTCTCTGCAAGCTGATGGGCAACAGCAGCAGGGCCACGCTGGCTGCAGTGGCAATGGGGGCTCCCCAGGCCGGGGTCTGTTTGATGTCCGAGAACACTGTGCAGAAACCTAGGATCCCAAAGAGACAGTAAATCAGCCCCAACAGCACAGTCTAGCAGGTGGGTCTTCAGGAATCCCACCCTGAAGAAAGGCCAGCAGGACCAGGTTGGGGGTCAGGAGGGCGGCCCTTGGATACAGAAGGCAGAGGAGCGCTGGCCCTGACTGGACTTGCCCATCCCCCTTCCCTGGTTTCCAATCATCCTCCCTGTTTCAGTGTTTTGTCTGTCAATGTAGCTAAAGGTATCTTCATCTTTTGGGGTTACAGTAGTGTGTGGAGTTGGCTAACTCCATGAACTTGGCCCTATGAGCCAAGTAACCTGTGGCTAATTCTTGGTGTCCATCTCCTTGATTCTAAAAATGCCAATGACCTCCCCCACAAAACACCAGGACGGTGGTGTGTTAATCCACTGCGCGGGAGGTGGGAGGGCTGTTGGCCCACTTCCTCCTGGGGGAAGGGCTGGAAGAGGGGATGGGCCAACTTCAGAGACAAAAGCCACCCGTTTCCTAATTTTTATTAACAGCCAGAACATCAGAGCTGAGTGACTTTGGAGACCTGAACATCTAAATCAAGTCTTCCCTGTACAAAGGGAATAACTGAGGCATAGAAAGAAATATGGTCTCCATTCCACACAGCAGCAGCAGAGCTGGGGCTGAAACTGGCTTCTGCCCTGGTGCCTGGCTGGCCTGAGCCTTCTGTGAGCCCCTGCTGGCCATCAGATGCAGAATTCCTGGGACACTGGGCATGGCCAGCCTGCTGCTGCTTTGTGGGACCTAGGGAAGGCCCTTCTTCCTACTCTTTTCTGCGCCGTGGAGGAGTTGGTTCAGATGTTCAGATTTCCAAGGATGCCTCAATTCTGATGTCCTAGGTACTCAATAAAGAGAGGTGATTTTTGTCTTTGGGCCATGGGAAGTTAAGCCTTGGTCCAGCCCTAAGTTTCTGCAAGACCTCAGATAAGTCACTGTTCCACTCAGGTCACTTTGTCTCTTTTCAGGGCCTCTGGGAACAGAGGCAAAGCAGTGGGTCGCAGGTGCTTTGGAAAGTCAGACTGTGGAACAAGGTGGCTATCATTACTATCAGCCACCTATGCTTATGTTCCCAACTGGAAATGATTCATTCTCTGTGCGCCCAGAACAAGCTCAGCTCCTCCAAGGGGCCCGTCCTCAGGGGCAGGGATGCTGGGAAACCACTTTGAGGAGCATTGCAGAAAGGCAGGGAGGGCACAGAGGGCTCCTTGGAGGCTGGCGAAGAGCAGCCGTCCCCATGTCCCCAAGCCCTGAGCTGGGGCAGCCATAGTGTTGCAGACCCGGAGCAGCTGCATTGGCCAGCCCGGCAAACTGGCTTCTTTACAGCTGGAGAGGGTGAGGCTTTGAGCGGGGCAGAGGCAGAACGGGGGCTGAAACTCACACTCCCAGCTCCCATCCATCTCTCTTTACACCACAGAGCAGCTGCCTCCACTCAGAGAGCCAAAGATAGTGATGACGGTGATCGTGAAACTGAATTGTGTAGAGCACAGTGGGGAGACTCCTTGTGGTAAGCAGGTAAGTAAGTAGCACGTACTGAAGGGGAGTAAGTAGGTACTTACTAACTGGCGTAGTTTCACGATTCAGTCTTCACACAACACTACCAGGTAGCTATTCTCATCTCTGTTTTATAGATGAGGAAACCCACGCCCAAGGGTAGGGGCTAGTGAGTGATAGAACGGGGGTCTATTGCTCCGTGTGATTCCAAGGCCCTTCTTATTCCTTGGCTCTGAACAGACCATTACTGTTGGCATCAGAAGGGTGTCCTCTTGCTCTCTCCATCTGCCCTTCGAAGTGTTGGCCAGTTCCAGCTGGGCCTCCCCCGGGGAGCCCCTCCTGAGCCTTCTTAGGAGGCCCTCCGGGCCTTGACCCTGGCCCTGCCTGCTGCCCATACTGTGGCCAGCTCTGCTCTCAGCTGGGACCTGCCTCCTCATCAGGCCGGCTGTTTCTGAAGAGTGAGATTAAGTCTGACGCCTTCCGGGGGCACCCACAGTGGGGGCTGCTGGCTGCATGAGTGTTGTGGGAAGCCTGCCGAGTCCTGTGGGTGGGGAAGGGGCAAGGGTCGGGATGCAGGCAGAGGTCAGGCATGAGCCATCGGGTCACAGGATGGCATCGAGGTCCTGGAAGAGTAGGGTGGGGCGGAGATGCCCCAGTCCACATATACTGGTCAAGGAGGCCCCCGTCCAGTTCCCCTCAGTTTCCTCATCTGTGCAGTAGGGGAAGAAAGCCCTCTGCACAGGGCTGTGTGGCATCAGAGGGGGAACTGTGCTTATGCATTGGGAGCCCTCTGGCTGCAGGCACGCAGTGGGGAGGTCCCTGTACCTTGGCCCTGCTTGCACTAGGGACCCATGGATGCCAGCAGAGTCAAGTGCTATGAAAGGGTCCTGGGACTGAGGGTAAGAGGCAGGGGAGGCTCCCAGGGGCACCAGGAGAACTCGGCCCCCTTGGAGGACCAGTACAGAAAGGAATAATAGTAACAGACTGAAAGAGGTAAGATTTATGGAACACCTAAGTCCCAGGGACTGTGATAAGTATGTCACATTATGTCACTTAATTATCACAGTAACTTCACAAAGTAGGTTTCATTATCCACCTTTTACAGAAAAAGGGGATGGGGCTTGAAAACTTCAAAGAATGGTGTAGGGCCACAAGGATGGGAAGCAGTGAGAGGGGCCCCCAGGTCCCCCCAGAGGCCACACCCTGAGCCCCCGGGCTGCAGCTGAGGACCTCGTTTGGGCCTCCCGAGGCTGGGGCTCTTCCTGCATTGTGGATCCAAATCCCTGTCTTACCAACGAGGAGGCTGAGGTTTGGGCAGAGTTGTCTGCTTCGAATTTATGTAGAAAGTGCTGGCAGAAAATGTTGGAGGCCTTGTCCTCGTCCCCCTTCCCCAGGACTGGGGGCTGGTGCCCTGAAGGCTGGTACTTGCTGCCGTACACAGGGAGACCCGAGGGACCTGCCAGGGTCTGCGGGAATCCACTCTTGGCCACCCAAGGAGAGCCCCTCCCCTTCCACTTCTCTCCATGGTTCTTTGGGATGCCCTTCTGTGGGCTGGCTCCCTCCTCAATCTGGCCTGTGGGGTGGGCACCTTCACCCTGGAGGTGCTCAGTCCCTGGAACTGCAAGCCCAAATTTGCCCAGGCTCTCTGCAGTGTGGCTGCCCAGATTGCTGTGGACCAAGCTAACCAGGATTCCTCACAGGTGCTGACTTCTATGGTCCTTCCCACGGGCTGTGACACCCCTCATGCCCTAGCCACATTTCTGGCCCACAAGCACACGGTAGCTGCTTTTGTGGGCCCCGTCAACCCCTGGTGACTGTGCAGCGGCAGCCTTGCTGGCCCAAGGCTGGAGCAAGACCTTCCTCTTCTGGGCTTGTGGGGCTCCAGAGGGAGTCGGTGGGCTAGGGTCCACTCTGCCTTCGGCTGCCCGGGTGCTCCTGTACATCATGGGACACTTCAGCTGAGCTCGTGTGGCCGTCGTGTCCTCCCACCAGGACATCTGGGTGGCCACAGCCCAGCAGGTGGCCATAACTCTCAGGACACACGGGTTACCTGTGGTGCTGGTGACTTCTCTGGGACCCAGGGGGCAGGGGGCCAGAGGTACTGAAGCAGCCCCACAGCGCGGACGGCCTGAAAAGTAAGTGTGCGGGGTGCCTTCCTCTCATGGGTGGCCTGAACTCTATATGCCTGCAGATGGGGAGTTTCCCCCACATCAGACACTAGGCTGAGCACTTGACAATGACTCACATTTAACCTCCCAGCAGCTCTGAGAGCTAGTCCTGCTGAGTCCTAGCCTTGCAGCTCAGAGAAGGGGAGTAACATGCTCGAGTCACAAAGATGGCAGGCAGTTGAGCCGGATTTTGAGTTCTGATTCAGACATCGTGTGTGGAGTGGGAGCCAAAGGCTTCCTTAGTCGTTGCCTGGTACCTGGTACCGTGAGGGGAATGAGAGAGGAGGAGGGGCGCCCCTGGAAGGGAGGCGGAGCCATTCTCGGTTTCTTGGAGTTAAGAGTCAGAACTTTCATGGCTTTGTTGATTGATTGATAGCTTCCTGAATTAATCAAGCCCCTGCTATGCGGGGTGCTGGGTTGCATGGGTGAACAGGACAGATCAGGTGGCTGGTCCCCCGGGGATGACTGTGTGATAAACAGACAGGTGGTTATGGCAGAGAGGTCAAGGCCATCCCAAGAGCAAAGACCCGGAGAATCAGAGGAGGCATGGGGCTAGGTAGGGCTGGGGGTTCTGAGGAGGCTTCTTGGAGGAGGTGACACTTGACCTGCCTTTAAGGAAGTAGTTATACCCTACTCTACCACGCCTCTCTCCCCAGGTGTGGTAGAGTAGGGTATAGAGAGAGATGTGACCTGGAAGACAGAAGGGACCTTAAAGTTCATCTAAACTGGGGTTTTTCAAGCTGTGGGCCATTTGGGTCCCTAAACCAATTTAGTGAATCAAGATGAACATGAGAGAGAGAGAGAGAGAGAGAGAGAGAGAGAATGAAGTAGACAGTGATAAAGAAGAATGGAATTGAGAGGAACAGAAGAAAATAGAATGGAACGAAAGCAGTGACTGTGAGTGTGCATTGCAGATGTACGTGACCAAGCACTTTGCAAACACGGTTCAAACAACAGTCACTGAGCACTTCTCTGCGTGGAACCCGGCCTGGCTCTGGGCATGTGGGGAGCAGTGGGCTGGGTTTCACCCAGCTGTGAGGAGCTGGAGCCAGCCCAGCAGGAGATAGGTGTGTATTTAAGCAACAGAGGAGCCCATTGGCTGGGGGAGCTGACCCACTTGGGGGTGGGATGGGCTTCACAGAGGAGGTGACTTTGGGGCAGGACCTGAACACAAGAAGCTGATTGCAGGAGGGGTGAGGGCAAGGCATTCCAGGCTGAGGGATCAGCTAGTGTGAAGGAGCAGAGAGTCGGCAGGCTAACGGGACTAGGAGAATGAGCAGGTCTCCTCTGGGCAGTTGGAGCATGGTGGCAGTCAGTGGGGGGACCAACCAGATTCCTTCCCCAACACTGTTGCAGGAGATCGAGTTCAGCCACTGCGCTGACTTTCAGCAGTCAGGAGCAGAGTGGTTAGGGCCACACTCTCTGCACTCAGATAATCAGGATTCCAGACCTGGCCCCACTTCCTACCAGCTGTGTGACCTCAGGCAAATCACTAAACCTCTCTGTGCTGTTGTTTCCACATTACTGATAGGAGCCTAATAAAAGTCCTTACTTCATAGTGTTGTGAAGATGAGGTAAACTACTGCAGATAAAGCATTCAGAATCCTGCTCTGTGTACAGTGAGCACTGCTTTGAAATCAGTGCAGGCTTTTATCCATTAACCTTCCAGGTTTGTGAATCCACTCCGTCTTGTGGCCAAATATAAAACCCTGGCTCTGGCTCCTCCTAAGACAAAGGGGAGGTTTGGTGAGAAGTGGAACAGAAACCGGGGAGGGGAGAGGAGATGGGACAGAGGAAGCCTAGGTTTGGTTCCCCCCTCCCCCGGTCCTGGTGGGGTCCTGGTGGGTCTCCTTAGGAAGGCCTTCCCCAGCTATTCTGGGGACAAGGCGGGGTGGTGCCTGTCCACGCCCAAGTTGCAGGGCTACCCAGCCTCTGCTGAGCCTTCAGGCCCTGACTTCCACATGACTGGTGCCCTGAAGCCACAGCGAGGAGACCCTCAGCCTTCCTCGGAGGCCCCACATTCCCGGATTTTTTTAGAAAGGGATTGCAGTAGGAACCTGGGCCACATTCAAAGTGAGTGATGGTCCCTTTCTGTCTGGGGTTGCAGCCCAGGTCAGGGGCCCAACATACAGGCACCTTGACTTTGGGCAGATGTGTGGGACACTTACATTAGGCAGGGTCCCTTCAGGACTGGGGATGAAATTGGCTAACTTATTTCCCAGAGCCAACGTATTTTACTGAGGCGAAGAGGAGTGCATTCCTGTCTGCCTAGACCTTGAGGATGCACCCAGAGCCACGGTTCGATTTATAAGCTGATGATAAATGGATAAACAAAATGCAGTCTACCCATACAGGGGAGTATTGTGTAGCCACAGCAGCGGATGAAGTACTGGTGCAGGCTACTATATGGATGGACCTGGAAAACATCTTGCTTAGGGAAAGAAACCCGTCACACAGGACCACATAATTGTTTCATTCCATTTATATGAAATGTCCAGGATAGGCAAATCCATAGAGACAAAGCAAATGAGTAGTTAGTTCACTGGGGTTCGGAGGAGGGAGGAATGGGGAGTGACTACTAACGGGTTGGTTTGGGGGTGATAGAATGTGTTCCAGAATTAAGTAGTGGTGATGGCTGCACACGTTGTGTGTATCCTCAAACCACTGAGTTCACTTTTTTTAGTTGTAAATTTTTAAAAATTATTTATTTATTTATTTTTAGAGAGGGGAAGAGAGGGCAAAAGAGAGGGAGAGAAACATCAATGTGTGGGTGCCTCTCATGCACCCCCTACTGGGGACCTGGTCCACAATCCAGGCATGCGCTCTGGCTGGGAATCCAACTGGCTGCCCTTTGGTTCACAGGCTGGCTTTCAATCCACTAAGCTATACCAGCCGAGGTTTTTTTTATGTTGTAATTTTTTAAAGGGCAAATTTGATGGTATATACATTATGTTAAATTTTTTAATGTAAAAAATAAGGAGCACGAGCTGGGAGCCAGGCTGCCCGTGTTCAGATCCTTGCCCTGCCACCAGGGGCGTAAGTGCGCCTGGACTGTTCCTGAAGCTTCCTGGGCCTTGTTTTTTTCATTTCAAAAAAGAGACAAGGATAAACATACTTCTTAGTACTGTTGTAATACCAAATAACTAAATGTTCACAGAAGTACTTTAGGACAACTCAGAGCAAGTCGTCAGCACACATCAGCGACTGTCACAGACAGCAGGGTGGCAGGAAGGAGGAAGCTGCTCAAAATGATGGGTGCAGGCTACAAGGGATGAATTCATGCAAATCTGTCCTCCATTGAGGGGACCTTTTTTTTCATCAGGTTGAACCCAGGTTGGGTGGCCCTGGATGTTCCTCTTACAGAGGGAATGGATAAAAGGGTTATCTCTCCTTTCCCCAGTCAGGCGGGGAGGAAGCTGGGTAGTGGCCGCAGAGGGGTGGGGGCAGACCTATGAGCTCCAAGCAGCTGTCCAGGACCACTGGCTTCTGGGCTTCAGGGAAGGTCTGCAAAAGTGCTCCTGCCACTTCTGCTTCCAGTCATGGTTCTGGGCGTGCACTCTGAGCTCCTGGGCAGCTCCGAACAGATGGCCCTGCTGAGACAAGCCTGGGCCCAAGGCTGGTGGATGGGAGGCTGGTCTTCCTGCCCTATGACACCATGCTCTTGGCCTTGCCCTACTGGAACCACTCTTACCAAGCCCTTGGCCAGAGTGGGCCCCTTTGAGAGGTCTATGATGTGGTGCTCAGCGTCACCTGGGAGTCTGGCCCCATGGGTGAGGCCTTCAAAGACTCTGGGATCAGTGGAGAGGCAGCTGATCACCTGGAGCTAGAGCAGGGAGGTCAGTGCTGACCCTCTGTGGATTCAGAGCTCAGAGCCTGGGCCACGGGCACATGTACATGCACCCCTCCCCCACTCCAGGCCTTCCTGGCCTTGGCCAGCTGCCTGCCTGGCCAACTGGTTCCACCTCCACTGTGAGCCCATGACCTGTCCCTTTTTGAAAAAGTGACTGTCTGGTCTCTGGTGTCCTCTTTCTTTTTCTTTCATAGTGTTTTTTTTTTTGCATATGTGTTTATGTGGGCACATCTGTCTGTCTCTGTTTTCTTTCTCATGTTATTCACTCTTTTGGCCTCCTTGGTCAGCTCTCCTCTTGTGTCTCTTTTGCTTCCATTTTTCTATCTCTGACTTAATTTCTCTATTTGTCACTTCTGGCCCAGAAGCTCTTCTCTTGCAAACATTATTCCCCTCCTTTCTCTGTAGCTCCAGCAAATTGTGAGGGTCAGACGGAGAGTGCTGGGGAGTGGGAGGGTGGGAAGGTTTTCTGAAGTCGCTGCAGAGTGTCGGGTGGGGGTTCGGCTGCTGGTACCAACCATGCATCTTGATGACAAGAAGACAACGACATCTAGAGGTGGTGACAGAAATTCAGATGCTAAGGAAAGTCATTCAACCAGTAATTCCTCTGACAAATGTGTACTGAGTCCTTCTCATGTGCCATTGGGCCAGGTGGCAGGGACGCGGTGTTGGAAAAGACAGATCTGTCTTTCGAGGAACTTCCATTCTGTCAGGGTGAGGTAGACAATAAGCAAGCAACCTAATAACAAAATTTTATAGTGATGATGTTGCCAAGAAAATAGGACAGTGACAGAGGGTGGCCAGGGTGGAGTAGGATAGGCAGGGAAGCCTGCTTTGGAGGTGGCACCTGAGCTGGGTGTGGAGTGATAAGGAGGCAGCCAGGTGGAGGTCTGGATGAAGAACGACCAGGTAGGGGAAACAGCAAGTGCAAAGGCCCCAAGGCAGTGTGAGCATCAAAGGCTCAAGGGGCAGGCAGAGGGAGTGTGCAGCGGCTGGGCTATCACGCGTGCTGGGGAGAGGGGTCCGAGATGAGCCTGGGCCTGGTCATGTGAGGCATCGTAGACCACGGTTAGGAGCCTGAACATCTCATAAGGAAACCATCAATGGGTTTCAAGTAACAAATGCTTTGGTTTGTTTGTTTTTTAAACCACTTTGGTTTCTTTACGGGAAGTGGCCTGGAGAGAGGGCTAAATGAAGGAAAGGGGCCCTCGGGAGCTCCTGAGTGGCCCAGGTGAGCAGGGAGTGTGGCTCAGCCCAGGTGGCAGGGGTACAGCTGGTGAGTGGGCAGCCGAGTGTGGAATGCATTCTGAAATAGAGCCAAACAGACGTGTTGGGCCAGAAGACAGAAGGAGAGGAGTCGGGAGTCAAGCTGAGGCCCGAGACCCCAGGCAAGTGGTAGTTCCGTTTCCCAAAGTGCAGGAGGAGCGGGGTTTGGTGTGGTAGAGCCAGGCAGAATCTCGCAGAATCAGGAGCTCTGTTTGGACGTATGAGGTGGGTTCGAGGAGCCTGAGACATCGAAGTTNTTGCTTTACGGGGAGTGGCCTGGAGAGAGGGCTAAATGAAGGAAAGGGGCCCTCAGGAGCTCCTGAGTGGCCCAGGTGAGCCCGGAGTGTGGCTCAGCCCAGGTGGCAGGGGTACAGCTGGTGAGCAGGCGGTCAAGAGTGGAATGCATTCTGAAATAGAGCCAAACAGACGTGATGGGCCAGAAGACAGAAGGAGAGGAGTCGGGAGTCAAGCTGAGGCCCGAGACCCCAGGCAAGTGGTAGTTCCGTTTCCCAAAGTGCAGGAGGAGCGGGGTTTGGTGTGGTAGAGCCAGGCAGAATCTCGCAGAATCAGGAGCTCTGTTTGGACGTATGAGGTGGGTTCGAGGAGCCTGAGACATCGAAGTTGGTGGTGGTGGTTGTCATAGAGACTGGGAGGCCGCTGAGTGTTTGGGGGGTGATGGCCAGGGAATAACAATCCAAACAATCGCTGCTGGCAGAGGCCAGGGCTCAGAGCCGAGTGGGAACCTGTGCTGTGGGGTTTGGTGTTGAAGTGCCTTCTCTTCCGCAGGTGTCCCGCTCTTTGGAACCATCTGTGATGCAGTTGTCCTGCTGGCCATGCCTTGAACCACTCTGAGAGATACCGGGCCACACAAGGGCTCTGGGTGTGGTTGGCTTTAGCCAGAAGATCCACATGGATGAAAAGGGCAGAAGGCTGGCTCAGTACATCATTTTGGACATGGACACTGGGAAAGCCAGCTGGTCCCCACCCACATTCTGGACACGGGCATAAGGCAAGTACGGCCTAGGAAGGCCATACTCCTCCTTCCCGGAGAGGCCCCTCTGGCACGAGACTCCAGCTGCTGGTTTGACCCTGATATCTTATGCATGAGAGGTCATCCATTCATCCACCCATCCATCCCTCACTAAGGCTCTCCATGTGGACGGTCACGTTAGTCACATGAGGTGCAGGAGCAGGCAAAGCAAGTGAGTTACTAGTCACCCTGTTGAGAGGACTGAACCAACAGCTGTGCGGGTGTCAGCAAGGCTGCCCACTCCTCAGCTGAGCGGGGCCAAAACATTTACATGGTACGTGGTCCTAAGCAGCCTCTTTCCATCCAGCTTCTGACATAAGGGCTTGAGATTTGGACTCAGTGTTAGAAGGACACTTCTAACAGTCAAACTGAGTGACAGTGAAGCTGACTGCCAAAACAAGGAGTGAGTGGCCCATCGTGAAGGGCATGCAAAAATAAGTAGGGTAGGACTTCCAGCCAAGATGGAGGCATAGGTGGAAATACTGTACCTCCTTGTACAACCAAATTTAAGGACAACAAAGATTTAGAAACAAAAATACAACCAAAACAGACAGAAAATTGAACTGTACCAAAGTCTGACAACAATGAGCCATTCATCCAGACCCATAAGAGGGTGGAGTCTGTGGCCAGTGGAGAGGGGTCCTGGCAGGAAAAGGCGGTGGTTGGAGGACCTGGGCAGGTGCAGGGACGAAACAAGCAAACCCAGTGAGGCATGCAATGTGTCTGGCTGACCCCGGACACACATTTGCAGATAAACCAGGCAAAAAACAGGCAGGGAAACAGACAGCACAGCCCAGGGGCCCAGCAACAGGAATTAAATCCTAAAAGCACTGATCAGAGGAACTTTAGGGGGTTGAGGTGCTGGGAGAGGCTCCCACCCTCACAGGAGAGTTCATTAGAGAGACCCACAGGGTCCTAGAATGCACACAAGCCACCCACCCAAGAACCAGCACCAGAAGGGCCCAATTTGCTTGTGGGGAGCAGCAGAAGGGACTGAAATCCGAGAGAGCGCAGAACAAGTGCCATAGCTCCCTCTCTGACTCCGCCCTCACATACAGCACACAACCCAGCAACTGGGTTGACCTGCCCTGGTGAGCACCTAAGGCTCCATCCCTCATACCTAATAGGTTCAAACAGACCAAAACATTATGGCTCAAGAAGAACAGCTCAAAGCCCCAGAGCCAATACTTCTAAACAACAAAGAGATAGCCAACCTATCAGATGCACAGTTCAAAATACTGGTGATCAAGATGCTCACAGAACTGGTTGATTTTAGTTGCAAATTAGATGAAAAAATGAAGGCTACACTAAGTGAAATGAAGGAAAATGCACAGGGAACCATTAGTGATGGGAAGAAAACTGAGACTCAAATCAATGGAGCAGACCAGAAGGAAGAAAGAAACAACCAAACAGAAAAGAATGAAGAAATGAGAATTCAAAAAAATGAGGAGAGGCTTAGGAACCTCCAGGACATCTTTAAACATTCCAACATCCGAATTATAGGGGTACCAGAAGGGGAAGAGGAACAGCCAAAAGTGGAAAACTTATTTGAACAAACAATAAAGGAGAACTTTCCCAGTCTGGCAAAGGAAATACACTTCCAGGAAATCCAAGAAGCTCAGAGAGTCCCAAAGAAGTTGGACCCAAGGAGGAACACACCAAGGCACATCATAATTACATTAGCCAAGATTAAAATGAAGGAGAGAATCCTAGAAGGAGCAAGAGATAAGGGGACAGTCACCTACAAAGGAGCTCCCATCACACTGTCAGCTGATTTCTCAAGACACCTACAGGCAAGAAGGGGCTGGAAAGAAGTATTTCAAGTCATGAAAGGCAAGGACCTCCATCCAAGATTGCTCTATCCAGCAAAGTTTTCATTTAGAATGGAAGGACAGATAAAGTGCTTCTCAGATAAGGTCCAGTTCAAGGATTTCATCATCACCAAGCCCTTTAAAGGGACTTATCTAAGAAAAAGAAGATAAAAAGTATGAACAGTGAAATGACAGCAAACTCACAGTTATTAACAACCACACCTAAAACAAAAGCAAACTAAGCAGACAGCTAGATCAGGAACAGAACCACAGAAATGGAGATCACATGGAGGGTTAGCAACAGGGGAGTGGGAAGAGGAGAAAGGGGAGAAGGTACAGAGAATAAGTAGCATAGACGGTGGGGAGAAAATAGGCAGGGGGAGGGCAAGAGTAGTGTGGGAAATATAGAATCTAAAGAACTTGTGACACATGGACATGAGCTAAAGTGGGGGAATGCAGGTGGGAGAGGGTATGCAGGGTGGAGGGGAATGAAGGGGGGGAAATGGGACAAGTGTAATGGCATAATCAATCAAATATATTTTTTAAAAAAGAAGTAGGGTAACAATTGATGAGGATACACAATTTTTATCCAGACCTGCCCTGTCCAGGCCCTGTGTTAGGAGCCAGGGGCCCCGAGAGGCATGAGGCACAGGCCCTGCTGTCCAGCTGCTCTGGCTGGTGAAAGGCCTCCATGTGATCAGGACTGTGATGGGGTGTGAACAGGGTGCTGGGGCCCTGAGGCAGGGAGCCCGAGGTGAGAACCCAGGCAGATATTGGAAATTAATATCTGCAGACAGGAATTTCCTCCTCGGGACCATTCCGAGCCTCACTCCTCTGGAGAGGTGGGCAGAGGTTCCTGTCTGCATTTCCCAGAGGGGGGCTGAGAGGTAGGGGCGGAGCTAAGTGAAGGGGCTGCCCTCCTTGTGCGGTTGGTTGTCAGGGTTAGGACTCATGCCCGCCCCTGCTTCCTCCCCAGGTATGCAGCCCCGGTGGCCTCCCTCTCTGCCCTGGCCTGTGTCCTGCTAGCCGGCGGGCCCTCACTTGGCTCATCAGGTGAGACAGTGCCTAAGCCTGACTCTGCCCCTCGATGCCCCTTGTCCCCGAGGGCCTCTCTCCCGTGTGCACAGCCCTGGCGGTCTGCAGGGGCCTTTCCCGTCCTCCGTCCCTTGGACCACAGGACCGTCCCACACTCCTGTCCATCCTAGAGCCCTGTCAGACTCTGTCAGGCCTGGGGTGCCTCCTGAGGAGACCTGGGGAAGAAGCCTGGGACTGGGATGAGACCTCGGCCCCACCGAGTTCCAGCCAAGCAGCTGCACAGTGGGGCTTGGCCAGGGTGACAGCTTTGGAAATAGTTCTTTCAGGGTCTCAAGTCATCTGTGTCCCCTGAGCCTCAGCCACATCCAGGGAGAGGCAGCCCCCACTTCCAGCCCTCACCATAGGCTCTGGTTGCCCCAGGAGGCCTCCAGGCGACATGGGAACCCTGGGGCTGAGACCAGCAGGGACACTGGGCTGGGAGTCCAGTTCTGAGTTAGGGCTGAGGGGGGCCTCTGCTTGGTAATGCTGTCTTAGCCCAGCTGGGACTGGGTCAGAGGAAGGTCAAAGGAGCCAGACAGAGGCAGGAGTGATATCCAGGATGTATCCTCTGCCCGGTACTTTCTCTTGTTTCCAGATGGGGCATCCAGCAAGTGCAGCTGGTGCGGGGCCCTGCCAAGTCCTGCTGACAGTCCAGGAGCTCACCTTCATCCATCACCCCTGAGCAGACGGGTGGGTGGGGCAGGCACTGGGTTGGGTGGGCAGGCAGAGAACTGAGGCCCGATCTAAGCCCTTGACCATGCAGGGCCCCCCTAGAGGCTGCAAATAGATAGTGTAAGCGAATCTGTAAGTGTGGCAGATGGTGGGAGCCTGCAGTCCATGGCCAGGGAATCAGCAAGGAGCCTGCCAGCCGCCTGGGAGCCTACCAATGTGGCCCTGTAACAGCTGAGAGCCTCCGCCAGCCCGGTACCCAGGCCTGGCGGCTGTGGCCTGTTTGGGAGAAGCTCAGGGAGTCCACAGCCTCTCAGATCTTTGTATGCCCCACCCTTGTCATGGAATGGGAAACAGGCCTGAAGAAGGGCAGTGATTTTCCTGGGTCCCATAGCAAGTCGGTGGCAGGACTAGAATTGGGAAGCAGGACTCCCAGCTCCCAGTCTGGCATGGTTCATGGGCTGACCTTGAGAAACAACTAGTTCCTGGGGGCTGTTAGCCATGGGTCCCTCCCAGGGCCTCTCTCAGCCCAAGGGCCAGCCTAGTTTGCTCTCCTGCCTGCCTTGGTGGGGGCAGTGAGGTCCCCGTCTGTCCCTGAGTCCCTGACACATAGGGGACAACACACGGAGTCCAGGACAGCCTCCAGGCGGAGCTTGGGCCACAGCTGACAGGGAGCCTGGAAGGTGAGAGGTTAGACTGGCAAGATTCTGAAGTCGCTGAGGACCCTGTGATTTCTGAGGAGCTGTGTTCTCAAATGCAACAATTCACCGGTGCTCCATTTCTCCTATTCCATGACTCACCCTTGACGAGCTGGCTAGTTGTTTCTACCGGAAGGATGCTCCTGCTCCTTCTTTTCTATCTTCTCCTTGGGGAACTCCATCTCTTTTCTTTTCTGCTGGAAAGAGGCTTTAAAGATGCATGAAGCAAGCTGTGTCTGCTTTTCTGAGTTAGCTGGGAAGCTGCCGCTGAGATTGAGGAGGCAGAAATCTGTCCTTGAGAGGGTGGAGAGGGCTAAGGTCCCGGCTGGCTCCAGTCCCAGGCCTCCGCCCCTCCCACCCTTCCCCTGCTCTCCCCAGAGCCCTGGGTCACACAGCCCCCTCATTTCCAGGGTCTGGGGTGTCATCGTGGGTGTCTGAGGCCCTGCAGAGTAAATCTGACCTTGGGGCTAGGAACTAACACCTTTATATTCACCATCTCGTGAGCCCTTTCGATGGGAGTGGGGGTGTCGCCTCCGTTTTACAGACCTGAAACGTGAAGCTCAGAGATCTGAAGTCTCCTGCCCAAGGTCATAGAACTTGAAAGTGGTGGAGTTAGGATTAGAACTCAGCCAAGCGGGGCCCCTGGCTCAGCCCCTGGGCTGCAGTAAAAGTTCAGCTTTTGTTTCCCCTGGCCGTGGATCCCACCACGGAAAGAGCACATTTAAGGGGAAGGAGCTGAGGCAGAGAGAGGCTGAGGGACCTGCCCAAGGTCACCCAGCTGGGAACTAGCAGCCCTGAACTCTTGTTCTTGCTGGAGCAGGGAGAGTGGATGTGGCCAGAGAAGTCTGAAGCAGGCACAGCCCCTGAGCTCCGGCCGGGCTGCCTCAGCCTCCTGAGAAAGGCAGGGCTACAGAGGGCCTTGGAGGGGGGACTGGGGACAGGGTGTCTTCAGGAGACCCCTACTGGTCTGGACTGCTCCTACCCAACGTGGAAGCTTCTAGCCTCAGAAAGGAAGCCTCCTGTTATCACGATCGCCACCATGTCAACCACAATTACACACCATCACTGTCACCATCACATACCAGCACCCCAAAGTTGCGTCACCCCTTAACATGATCATCACCATGGCCACCAGCGGCATGATCCCTTCCATCGGTGTCATCCTATGCGTAACCAACACCAGCCGAGTAGCCACCCTCCCCCCACCCACCATTTATTCACTGCTTATTGAGCACCAACTGTGTGCCAGGCTGTGTTCTGTGTTTGGAAGATACAGCCATGGAGAGGGGACAGAATTCCTTCCCTTGGGGAGCTTCCAGTGACTTGTCACCACTAATTGCATAAGCCTCCTCACCCCCGAGATTGTCACCATCCTGAGAAGCGCTGTGGCGTGGAGGATAGAGCACAGGCTCTCAGTCGGGAAGATCCCAGGTGGGACTCTGTCCCCTCAGGACAGCTGGCTTTTCTGCAAAACGGAGATGATGAAACCACCCAGGGGAACTCTGACCACCAGAGAGAATGCATGGCACAACCCAGCACTGTCCCTGGTGAGCAGGGTGCCTTCGATAAAGTGTGAGTTTTATGATCATTTCCAACACCGCTGCCATCTGCAATAGGGCTCGTGGAGACTAGGGACTAGGGGACTGGAGGCAGGCACCTCGGTGGCCATCCTGTAATCCGTGCACATAGATGTTTCCAGAAAGAAGAGGCGCAGCTGTATTTAAATAAGTTTGGAAATGGCTTGGGTTAGCAATAGGACTTCTCAGAACTTCTAATATGCTCTTCTGCTTATCTATGACTGTGTAACAACTTACCCCCAAATATAGTGGCTTAAGTAACACCCCAAATTATTTTATAATGTCCTACAATTTTGTGGGCAGGAAATTTGGGCAGAGCTCCGCTAGATAATTTTTCAGTCTCACTTGGCATTGATTGGGGTCACTCAGTGGTATTCAGCTGATAAACAGTCAGAAGTTGGCAAACTGTGGCTCATGGGCTAAATCAGGCCCGACACCTGTTTTTATAGATCAAATTTTATTGGAACACAACCATGCTCCTTTGTTTCTGTATTGTCTATGGCGGCTTTTGCAGTCCAATGGCAGAGGTGGGTGTTTGTGACAGTGACTGTGTGGCCTGCAAAGCCTAACATCTTTACCATGTGAACTTCTGCAAAAGTTTGCTGACCATCCGCCCGGAGGACCTCATGTTGCTCCACTCGCGTGCTATGTGCCTCAGCAGGGCTGGGCCTGCCTTCCTACTCCATGTGGCCTCTCCAGTGTGACTCTGGCTAGATGGACTTCTTATGGCCACTCAGGGCTCCAACAGCGAGGACTCAAAGAGACAGGAAACAGAAGTCTTCTAAGACCCAATCCCGAACCTCACAGGACCACTCCCACCATGTTCTGTTGGTCACAGTGTCACAGAGCCCACTCAGACTCAGGGTGGGACGGGGAGAGAGGCCCCACCTCTTGAAGGCAGGAATGGCAAAGGATTTGAGGCCATGCTTACCTTACCACATGTTAATATGTATGTGAATCTCTACGGGGGAATAGTATTCAGGTCTCCCCCTCTTGGCTGACCCCTGAACTATTTTTGGGGAAGGCCTCACCAGACAAGGGTTCCATCTTTCTTGCTTGAGCAAAGGCTGGCATTTTTGGTTGGGTTTAAGCTTCCTCTCCTTATCAGTCACTGAGGCTTGGAGTTTTCAGGTTCATGGTGTCCCTTAGGTTGGGAAACAGGCTTAGATCCCCGAACTGTGGACTTGGCTCATTCACTATTCATCTATTATGTTTCCACTCACTCATTCACTCATTCACTCATTCATCTGTTCATCCACTCATCTGCCCATCCATCCACCCATCCACCTATTCATCCATCCATCCATCCATCTACCCATCCATCCATCCATCATCCACCCACCTATCCAACATTTCTGATGCCTCTCTATGCTCAGCCCTGTGCTGCACATGCGTGGAGGGCCCCAACATGGATTACACCTGATCCCTCCCCCGGGGGCTCCTAAAGATGCTGATTGACCTGGCAGATGCGGGAGCTGCAGGATGAGAACGTTGCCTCCTGCCTGGGTTTCTTCATGGCTCCTGAAATCAGTGCTCTGGCGCTGGAGCACTGTGCCTAGGGCAGCCTGGAGGACCTGCTGCAGAAGGAGGCCCTGCAGCTGACTGGACCTTCAGGGTCGCCCGGCTGCTGGATCTGATTCATGTGAACAACCCCACCTCCCCCGCCCCCCATGGCCGTTGGCCTGGAGCTGTGGGGGAAATGGGGAGGGTAGGGAGACAAGATGCTCAGACTTCCCAGACCTAGGCTATCTCACTTTGCCTGAGAAACGTGTGGATAGTGTGGCAAAGGGTGAGGGGGAGCAAGAAGGTTTCCTGGAGCCCATGGGAATTCTGAAAGGATCAGGGTCCCCTTCATTCACCACAGGCCCGATGTCCATTGCAGGGCATGGGCTAACTGCACCATGGACGTTTTCCTCGTGGCCGCCACAAGTCCCAAAACCGTATGGTGGATGGCCGCTTTGTGCTAAAGGTCACAGACCACGGCTCTGCAGACCCCTGGGTGCTCAGTGATCTCCCCACCCACGGCCAGTGCCAGAAGGTCAGCTCACGGGCAGGTAGGGGTTCTGAGGCCGCTGTTTAAACAGGTGCTAGTGAGGCAGGGGAAAGGGCAAGGTTGCCCCTCCTCCAGCACTTCGTGCGGGGTGACCAGAGGCTGATGGGTATCCTCTCTGTGCCTTGGCCCCTGGCCTGTGGATGGGGAAGAGCCCGCCTCCTCCCGTGGCTAAAAGGTGAGGGAGGTGACCCCATGTGTGTGACATGCCCCCCCAGCTCAGCCCCAGTGAGTGGTTAGTGGGCGACACTGCGTGGCCCTGCCCTGCAACCTCAGAGCTGCTGGGGATGGCCAGGAGCTGCTGCATGTGCTGGGGAGGGGCCCACAGTAGGGGGACACCCTCACAGGAGATGCCTTCAGTGTTGGCACCGTCCTGCAGGAGGTTCCAAGGAGGCCGGCTCTATGGCTCCTCCGGACTCTCGGCAGACGGTTTGGCCTCCTCCTCCCCACGTAGTCAGGGAGCTCTGTGAACTCGACTGTCAGGACATTCGGGCCTGAACATAACCACACAGACACACTCGCCTAGTTTGACCATCAGAGTTGGTTTCTGTGGCTTAAGCCTGGCAGCCTGCAGCAACTCTGCCAAAATGGCAGCCGCAGTTCCAGGGCTGAGGACACTGTTTCTGGGTGAAAGCCTCAGCCTCTTCCTGCCCCTCCCAGTGTCATTGCCAAGGGTGCAGATGTGCGTGCAGGAACCCCGCCCACAGCCCAGCACTGACCTTGCATCTATATGGGTCTCGGTTCTTCCCCAGCTGTCCCACTGACTTACTGTGTGACCTTACAAAAATCACCCAGCCTCTCTGAGCCTCAGCTTTCTCACCTTTAAATGGGAATCAAATATAAAATGTGCCCAGACATCCAGCCCATGTCTGATGTGACCAGGCTGCTTGGTCTCGGGGGCCTGGTTCTCTGCCTGGGTGGGACTCCTTCAGGAGCGTCTCTGTCCCCATACTTTTGAGTATATGGGAGAATCACTCACACCTACCCCATTGTCGCCTGCTTCAGACACTTTCTCTCCCAGTGCCAGAGCCCAACTTCAGAAACATTTCCTCCCCTTTCATGTTCTCTGTCAGGGCTTCTGGGACTCCAGGCTGCTCTTCCATTGTCCCCCAGCTGCCTCTATCCAATCCCTGGGGCCTGTCCCTGCAGATACCCTGGCATCTCAGCTCCAAGTCCGGGGCAGTGGTGGAGCGGAGCCCACCATTCCTCTCACCTGCAGTGGACAATCTTTAACTCACAAGGAGGCCTGGCCCCGTTTCCGTTCTCCATCAAAGCAGCACTCAGTAAATAATGAGCATTCCAGGCCCCAAATTTATGAGGTGGAGGAGTGGGAAGGAGGGGGCTAGTCAGGCCATTTGTTCAACACTCTGCAGCTGCCCCCCCACCCCCTCATCTGCCCACTGAGAGAGGGGAGACCAGCCAGATGGGCTTGCCAGCCCTGCCTCAGGTGGGGGCTGCCAGGGTTGGGGTTGGGCCGCTGCTGCCTGGGCTACTCTCCCTGATCTCAGGGAGTTAACCGTCAAGGTGCCGCCACCAGGGAACACCGACGGGCACTCGGCGCCACACCGGTTCACCTCACAACTCTGAGTAAATTCTTTCAGGCTCTGAGCATCAGTTCCCTCCTCCGTGAAGTGGGGCCACCGTGCCTGCCTCGAGCAGTTGTGAGGATTCAGGGGCATACCTGAGACTGAGGGCCTGGCTCACGTGGCACCCAATAAAAATCTGCCTGGGTGGCTTTAGGGCTGAGCTAGTGAGGGTCTCAGGTTCTCTCCTGACTGTCCCCCCAGGAAGCCGACTTTGTGAGAATAACATCTTTTTAGACTCTGTGTGTTGGGGGTACTTTTGAGGGGGTAAGGGGTAAGTGCGCCCTGTTCAGAGGCAGTTCAGTGAGGCTCAGACACAAGAAGGGACTTCTCCACGGGAAGCAGGGGGTCAGGATTTGGGCAAAAGTCCCCTGATCCAAGCTTGGTTTAGGGCCAAGCTCTCGCCCTAAAGTCTCTTGGCCTCACCCACGGAGCATCTCCCCGTCGTGCCTTCTCCCTCAGCTGCCTGCAGAGTCCGACCGTCAGGGAGATGCGCTGGGCATGGACAGCCGGCTGGCACAGCTCGGGGAGCACGAGGCCCTGCCAGGCCTGGGCCAGCGCTGGCCAGCAGGTTTGCAGAGGAGGGCTCCATCTCCACGTCAGAGAAGGTGGGAGCCTTCTGTGCTGCTATTTGACTTTCAATATCCGCTGACTGAGAAAATACCTGAAGACAAAATCTGCTCTGAAAGCAGTAACACTTTGAAATGGGTTTGTATTTTAGTCATCACGGCGCCATCTGAACACTTCTGAAAAAAGTGTTGTGTGCATGTGTGCGCAATGTTATTGGTTCCATCTGCTCACACTCCTCCATGAGCACATACAGCCTCCGGACCCTGTAGTCAGGGGCCCTTGGGTCTGAGGCTGCAGGCTGGGAACCTCTGGGAGGACGGGAGGAAACCAAACAGGTCGGCAGGAGATTCGGCCCGGTTCCAGAGGCTGCTTTTTAGCGGCCCTGTGGCTGTGGGCGACTGACTTAACTCCAGGAAACTCAGTTTCCCAGTCTGTAGATGCAGGCACTACCCGCCCCCAACAAGGCAGCCAATGTGGGTGGGGGGAGAGTGCGACCGAAGGAAGCTTCTCCTGGGCTCCCAGGATGCCCTCTTCCTCACTTAGCAGAGGAGGATCCAGCCGCCCTTGGAGATGAACCAGCTGTGCCTGGTGAGAGCCCCAGGGGGTCTGCACTGTTATGCCCCTTTTATCGGTGAGGCAACTGAGTCTCGGAGAGGTGACGGAACTTGTACAGAATGTAAATGGATACTCTCAAAGTTCCCTCCTGATTCGTTGAAAGCCTGAACTTGTGCCCGGCCCCTCTTCCTCCCAGTGTCCTTGTGAATCTCTCAGCTCTCCCAGGCTGCCAAACTGCTTCCTGAGGTTCTCTGCCTGCTTGTTAGGCGGGGAAACCAGGCACCGAGTGAGGCCAAGTGGCAGAGCCAGCTCTGGAACACGGATCTGGCTGCCCTCAGCTTAGCCTGGCGATCTCTATCCCATGCAGACCGGCCGGGAGGTCCACGGCAGGAGTGACCTTGGGGAAACAACGATGATGGTGAAGGTGGTAACCATAAACAGGCAGTTTGCTTCACCCGCCTGCTGGAGTGGGCACGAGCAGGCCTCCAGGAGGCGGGCTGGTCCAAAGAGCCAGGTGGGCATCTCAGGCAGCAGCGCAGCCACAGAGCCTGGGGGTGGCGGAGTGGCTGCTGGGTGCCAGGGCCCTAACGTCCATCATCTCAACACCCCTCTGGAAAAGATAGTTCATTGATCTCATTTCACAGATGGGGAGACTGAGACTCAGAGAGGTCACTGCCTTGTCCACCATCTTACAGAAAGCTGGTGGCAGATGAAGAATCTAAACCCCACTCTTCCCTGAGGTTGACCCTGTCCTAAGACCTGAGACTCTCTGCCTAGTCACACACAGGGTGGACCCAGGAAAGCTATAATCCTGGGGCCACTGGCTAGCAGCCCTGGGGCCAGGAGCAGGGCCAAGGAGTGCCCTCAAGGCCTCCCCCCCCCCCCACAGGCCTGCCCTGCTCTCCCTGCAGGACCCCAGGCTTCTTCCACGGCCCTCCTGGGGGCCTCAGGCCACTACCAGCACAGTGTTTGTTGCAGAAATCACCAGAAAGGTGGCATCGCCCCTCCCCTGTGCCAGCCACTGGTGTCCCCTGACTGGGGGCCACCTGAGTGCATCCGGCTGACGCAGCGGTGTTGGGAGGAGGCTCTGGAAGACAGACCCAGCCTGGACCAGATCTACACCCAGTTGGGGCTCCCTGGAGGAGCTGGGTGCTACAAGAAGTGGCTGATCAGTTCACCTCACTTTGCCCAGCGGGAGCCCAAGGCTGTCCCTGGGGCCTAGAACTCTAAGCAGAAAGGGGGTGATGGGCCATCCCCAGAACCCCCAAGGATGGGGCCTGAGGTGCACCTTTGAGTGCCTCTCTGAGAGCCAAGCCCCATGCTAAGTGCCCCGTTTATTTTATTTAATCCTTCTTGTAGTTGGAAGAACTGTACTGTTCCTACCTGGGTTTTCTAAAAGAGACACTGAGGCTCAGAGAGGTGAGTGGACTTGCCCACAGTAACTGAGGGCTGGAGCCCAAACCCAGGTTCACCTGCCTGCAGAGCTGGCCCTGGGACCCCCAACTCTGTACTGGGCCTCCTCGATCCAGAGCAGTGACGCTGCTGGTGGCTGTGGTGGCATTGCTGATTCCCCACAGGACAAGCAGGAGAGGTGAAGGGCACTGGGCCTCCAGGTGGCCTTGGGGACTGCAGTGGGAGGGGTGAGGCAAGTCCGTAGGAGTTGATGGGGGCAGTGGAGTGTGTGGGCCTGACTGAACTGGCTAATGGTTCCTGCAGGGCCAACCCATCAGGTCTGAGGTGACATCCTCCTGCCTCCCCCTCCCACCTGCTCTCCCAGCCGCAGCGGAGCGCTGTCCAGGAGAGGTGGTGAGGTTGCTGTTGAAGGTCCGGTTCACAGCCACACAGAGTGTCCTTGTGGGAAGACCTGGGAGAGGCACTTCCCCCCGCAGCAGGAAGTGTGCTTCTCTAGAGCAGCTAGTGTAATGGGCCCTTGTCTCTCGGGTCCTGGTCGTGCAATCTGTACTTGTTCTTAGGGAGCTCGTATTGTTCTTAGGGAGCTCATATCCAAACCTGCGACAACATTCCAGCATGCATGGTGCACAGGGACCTCGCTCCTAGATTAGCTTTTTTTTTTTTTCCGAGTTTACTCTCCTTCGGTCCCAGTGTTCTTGTATACTTGTTGTTTTATTTTGTGGCATGTCTTTATTTTCTTAATGCTTAAGTCTTTTTTGGAACACAGAAATGGAGAGATAGAACTAGGTTATTATGTAAATATTCTACGTATATTCTTTCTCCCTTTCTATCCACGCACTTATTCATTCACGTATTCATCCCTTCGTACGTCATATCCACCCACCCATTCAGTATCCATCCATCCATCAGTTTATCCACCCACCCATGCATCTTTGAGAACAACGAATGCCTTGTCCACAGTGTTACTCTAAGAACAAATGCAGTAGGTTAGTGTTTGTTAGTGGTAATGCTGGGCCGGGCATGGGCTCCTTTGCCAAGTCTTCTCTGCTCGCCCCACACAGAACTAACCCATTTACCCACCCCAGCTGTTCATGCTTCCCCTCATCGGAGCTGCCATCCCTGTCTGTTACAGGACTGGTCCCCATCAACTTGTCTCTTCCAGGCGGGGACTGTGTCTGGTTCATTCCCGGGGCCAAGACTGCCACGCTGCAGACTGAGCACAGAGATCTTTGTGGATAAATTGGGATTTTTGTTCCACCTTCAAAAGCACTAACCAGGGCGAGAAGACCAGTGTTACCCACTCCGTGCTGTGGATGCCGGGGAAGTAATCCCAGAACCTGGAGCACCGGATCCGGCAGCGGACTGAGGAACGGAGTCGGAGAGGCAGAAGATGGAAGGCTGCTCTCTCAGATGCCCCCTCCGTGAGGGGCCCCTCAGGGCTTCACTGCATCTCTAGCTTTGGTGGCTCTGGGCACAGGACCTAGAACTCAGTAGGTGCTTAGTAAGTCTGGGTTCCATGCATTCATCCAATTCATTCATTGTTTATCCAACATATTTTCATAGCGCCCTGACAGTGCTAGGCACTGTGTTGGGCACGTGGGTGTTGAACCTCTGCTCCCTCATATTCTTGGAGCCGTAATGTCCCTTACCTCGCTTCAGAAAAAATACCGTTCAGAAAAACATTTGCTGGAGGCCAGTCAGCGTACCACCAGAGATCTCCTGACTCTCAACCCAGGACTTCCCCCTAACATTTCCCCTTACCTCGAAACTGTGGAAAGGGGGGGGTCCTCCTATCTTGTGACTCTGACCCTTCCCATCCCTGCAGGTTGGTGGCTGAAGCTTTGAAGATTGGGACAACTGTGGAGCCGGAGTACTCTGACCAAGTTACCACATACTTCAGTGACATCGTGGGTTTCACCGCCCTCTCAGGCCCGAGTGAGCCCGTTGAAATGGCGGACTTGCTCAGCGACCTCTACACGCTCTTCGATGCTGTCTGGGTGGCCACGACGTGCGCAAGGTGAGGGTGCCAGGAGGCTGGCTTTCTCTCTCTCCTCCCTTTACCACTATGCTTACGCCACACATTTACTTCCAGTCATTTATTCATGTGTTTTTATCAGGTTGCTACTGCTGTGTAACAAAGAACCCCAGACTCCGGGAGTGTAAACAATAAATATTTACTACTGCTCACAAGCCTGTAGGTGGGCTGGAAAGTTCTCTGGACTCATTTGGACTCACTCATGCATCTGTGGGCAGCTGTGGATGAGATAGGAAGCTTGGTTGGGCGTCTTACTTCTCTGGAGCCTTGGCTGGGCAACTCAGCTCTGGCCCACGTGGTCTCCCAGCCTCCAGCAGGCTAGTTTGGCAAGGGCAGACAGGTGAGTCAGCTCCTGTGCCTGCCTTCTGAGAGCTCTTGGTGCTGTAGGTAAAAGACAAAGGCAACCCATGGTGAAAGTATGATCAGGGGAGGCAGAGAAGGCAGAGAAGGCCTTCAATCCAGCCAAGGGCAGACATGCTGAATAAAGAGCAAGGAAGGCTTCTTGGAAGAGATGCCAGCGTTGCTCAGTCTGGGTGTGGTGGCTCCCAGTAAGCAGTGGGGCAGCTCGAGGCTTGAGAGAGCAGGCCTGGTGAGTGCGACGAATACTGAATGGGCTGTGATGGCTGGACATGGAGTGGGCCGGCGGAGGGAGAAGAGGGTGGTGGGGGTGTGGGGAGGGCAATGGGGGCCTTGACAGAGCTGTCAGACCCTCCAGCATCTGTGCACCCCTTGACCCTGGCTTTGAATCCCAGCCTGGCTACCGGCTTCTGTGTGGCTTTGGACAAATGGCTTCCCCTCTCTGGGCCTCCAGTTCTTTTATTTCTATAAAACAGAAACAAGGACCCCAGCCCCAGAAGGGGAACGGGTCCCAGAGGATGGTTGGATCCTACCCCCTGTGGAAGTGCGAGACTAGCTTCCTGCCCCTCTGAGCTCCCTGTGGGGACCTTCCCACCCCAACTCTGCCCCTTATTCTGATCCCGTTGCTGGGGTCTCGGATCAGCTTCAGACATGGTGGAGGAGGTGGGAAGGGAGGCCCCAGGATACGGCCATGCTCACCCTCCGCTGGCCGCAGCCTTCATTTGTGGCCCCCAGCCCCCTTCCAGCTGTGGCTCTCTAAAGACACTGTGACGGGGAGGGCCAGGCCTTGGGGCTAAAGCCAGAGTGGAAATGATGCTTGGACAGGAAGCTTCCGAGAGAACTAACCGTTCGAAGTGCTGAGCAGACTGCTGACAGCATTGTGTGTAGTATCCCAACAACAATAATCGGTACCTACTGCGTGCTCACTACGTACTGGATGGCAGGTGAAGCACTTTATAGATGTATATTAACCCATTTAATTGTCATAATAATCTATGAGGTATTCCCAATTAATACATGAGGAAACTGAGTGACTAAGTAGCCTATCTAATTACATATTCCCAGTGGGACAAGAAGCTGAAATTTGAACTTGGGGACTCTAGTCCCAAGACTCCCCGTTAGGGGGGCTCACCATCCCCACGATACAGACGTCCTCAGAATAAAGCCACAGGTTCAGAGTGGCCCACAGGGTCCTCCAGGAGCTGGCTCTGCCTACCTCCCCAGCTGCATCTCTGGTCAGCCCCCTCCACGACCTCGCTATTCCTCACACCTGCGGTGCTCTCTCGGGCCTCCGGCCTTTGCACATGCCTTTCCCTCCTCCTGGAACACTACTCTCCCTCCTCTTCACCTGGCTCCCTGTCCCTGCCGCCAACCCCGGCCATGGGGGACGCAGGTTAGCTTCCCGCCCTTCCAGACATGGTTAGGAGCCCCCTGTGTGATGCTTTCACGCCTACCCCAGGACAGCACAGCCACATTTTATGGCTCCAACATTACCTCTCTGTCTCCAGTGCCTGCCAACGTCCAACACATAGTAAGTCCTCAGGAACTGAATGTGTTGTTTGTTGAGGCCCAGAGTAGAATCGACTTGCCTGAGGTCGCACAGCCGGTAGGTGGCAGAGCCGGAACAAGAGTCTGCAATGCCCCCCCCCCCCCCCCCCCCCCCCCCCCCCCCCCCCCCCCCCCCCCCCCCCCCCCCCCCCCCACCCCCCCCACCGACNAGCATCCCGAGTCTGCAATGCCCCCCCCCCACCGCCCACTGCCCACACACCTCGCTCTGCCCACTGCACCACACTGCCCAACACTGCCCTGCAGAGACCGGGGCCCTGACATCCCCAGCATGCAGCATCCCTGCTGTTCCCGCCCCAGTCTGTGGTGCTGAGGCCTTGTCTCCTGGGCTGGCTGAACTTCCCTTTTGCCTCCAGAGCCGCCCTGGCCCCATGCGCCCCAGGAAAAGATTCCTCATCTCGTCTCGTCTGGCTGAGCCCTGCAGCTTTGATCTGCCCTGAGTCACCCCTGGCCTGTCTCTTCTTCTCCTGTTAATCTTTTCTCACACATGTGTCCCTCCCAGCTCTGAATCACGCGTTTTAATCTACTCTGAACTCTGGCCAAGAGGTCTGCATCTTTCTGGCAGAGTGAAATGAAATAAAACAAGGCCCGCGCACCCCTCCAGATGTGGGGAACAGGAGGCCCATTCCTCATGATGTGCGAGCGTGTCTCTCATCACTCACGCCATCCACCCTGGTTCCCCTCCATCCCCAGCAGGATCTGGTTACTGCTCTTTAATCCGGTCTGGGCTGGGAGGCCACCAGGCAATCATTTCCTGGTTCCACAGAGACTGCAGTTCCCTCCCAGCACGCCCTGAGTGAGCGTTTTTATGGAAAGAACTCTAGAGCAGAGCCCACGTGGGCTGCCCCAGGGGGTGAGCCTGGCCCCGCCACACTTCCAAGTGACCCTGGACAAATCACCTCACCACTCCAAACCTCAGGCTTCCATTTGTGAGCAGAGATAAAAGTGTTTATGGATTACAGTTGTTCTACAGACAAGTGACACGAAGGAAAGTGCTATCGTTCCTTTGCTCACCATGACTGTAGTGGGTAGAGCTGCAGATGCAGCCACTGAGGCCTCTCCCTGGAAGCACAGACCAGGGACAGGGGTGGCATCGGCACTTAGTTAAGCATCTACAGAGGGATGGCACAGCCTAGGGATTGTCACGGGGTATTTCATTTAGCCTTTGCAGTGCCCCTTGGAGAGATGGATCATTATCTCTACTGTGCAGATGAGAACACAGGCTCAGAGAGGTAGGTGACTCGCCCAAGGTCACACAGCAAGCCAATGGTGGAGTGGCTTGCTGTGTTTGTTAGTACGGAAGCCCCTGCTCTCACCTCTCCCCTGGCTGTGTTCTCCCATCTGCGACAGGGCCACAGCTGTGTACACCCAGGCATGGCCCTCACTTGCAGCCATGACCTAAGATCTAACTAAGTCTTCGAGAGATCACCCTTATGAGGCTGAGTTCCTAGCGAGTGGATGTGGTGCCTGGTCAGCTCTGTGTCGCTGGGGTTGTTCACACCACGCTCTCCTTTCCAGCTCAGGCAGCAGGCAGATGGAGGGCTTGAGGTCGACTTTCCCAGTTGGAGAATGTGGTCTGGATGTGAAGCCACCATGGCGCTTGCTACTGCACCTCCTCCCCCGTCTGGACCTTGGGTCACACATCTGAGGCCATGCTGGGTCCCCAGAGCAGGTGCATTGTCCTTGAGTTGCAGCCACACACCTGGTGGGCTGCTGGTGAGGCCCATCAAGCAGCAGGCCTCCCAGGCTGCGTGAGAGGCAGAACTCGGCCCAGACACACGTGCAGGGCAGGGTCAGAGGGAAGCGTCGCACGGCAGGCAGAACCTCTCTCCTCAAAAGAGAGAGAGAGAAAGGGCCGAGCCATGTGCACTGAGAGGCAGAACAGCAAACGAGCTCTGGAGCTGAAGTGACCAAGTTCAGAGCTACGCTGTGTGACGTTGGTGACTGACTTAACCTCTCTGGCTCAATTTCCATCTGCAAAATGGCAATAGTAATAATACCTACTTCGCAGAATTCCTGGGAAGATCTAGTGCGTGATATTGGTAAAGGATTTGGAACAGCGTCTAGCATGTAATAACTGCTACACAGTATTTCAACACTTGATCTTGCCCTCTTCCAAGAAGGGGATAAGCCGGGAGAAAGCTGGGCCTCACTCATATCTTTCTTTCCTAGGGTGTGGGTTGGGAGACCTCTTTCCTCTGTGGAAATATACACAGCTATTGGGGGGAGGTAGCCTTGCCCCTGCCCCAGTCACCACCAGCCCATAAATGCCGGGTGGACAATGGTAGATGACATGGAGGGAGAGGGAGGGCACGCAGCCCTGAGGAGGGGAAATCTTTTCCCCAGCTGGTGACCAGAAAGATTTTATGGACTCAAATCGAGTGTGAACTGGGCTGGTGGAGGGCTTGGTTCTCAACAGACAGGAATTTGTGGGGAGCATTTCAGGCAGAGGGGCCTGACGATCGCGTCCTTGAGCTGAGCGAGTGCCCCGTGTCTGTGGAAAGTAGAAAGGTCCCCGTTAGGCTGAAGCATGGGGAACCAGGAGCAACCATTAGGATTAAGTCAGGAAATCCTGCAGACTGTGGGAACCCCCGATTGCTAGGTGATGGGACAGGAATATTAAGCCATTGGCCACGGACAGCAAAGTTAACTAACTGAGCAGATTGTGGTGTGACCGGGGCAGATCACTTCCTGGTGTTAGGGTAGAGACAGCTGGGGTGAGGGGAGATTTGGGGGACAGAAGCAGTAGGGCACAGTCCACCAGCAATGTTGTACACTGAGTTACAGCGCCCTCTGTGGGCAAGGAAAGCATCACCACGATTATTATTATCCACCAGATGCTAAGGGAGAGTGGTCATGCCTGGCTAGGAGGAGGGCTCTGCTTCCCAGCCCCAGGGTGCCAGCACATGCTGGCTGGAGGAGTAGGAGCACAGGATATGAGTTCTTTAGCTGCAGAGGGGAAACCTCGGGAGGGGCAGTCGCCATTGTCAGCCTGGCTCCCGACTGGTCTGGCGTGTGGCAGCTGGTGGGGTGGGGGAGAAAGCCGTGGTACACGTGTCCTCAACTCCTGGAACAGGGCCTTAGGAACAGAGAAGACGTTTAGGAAAAGTGTGTGGATTAAATTCCGATGGTAGACCTGGAACCAGCAGGTAAGGGGCTAGTTTCCATTCAACTCAATATTTGAAAGTCAGGGTTACCCAAAGGGGGAAGTGGCCGCTCCAAGGAGGGACCCTCCTATTAACACAGGTGAGCAGGCTGGGATGGCCCCCGGGGCTGGGGAGGAGTGCAGGGGCGGGGGGCCTTTGAAGTCCCTCCCACTTCTGAGAGTCTGTGATCCTGTCTTCTCCAAAACCATTAGCCAAGGAAATGATGATGGTGATGATGCGGACAAAAGTGTCCATTTATTGAGCATTGTACTGCGCCTGGTTCTTAAAGTGTGGCGCCTGTCCAATGCATTCCGCATGGGAAGAAACAGGCTCACATGGGCGAAGTGGTCTGCCCCCAGTATAAATGGTAGAGCCAGGGTTTGAGCCCACATCTGCCTGATTACAAATCTACATTCTTTTCCCTACGTGTTGGAAGGCCAATGAGGTTTGGAAAACAGGATATATATTCAATATACATTTGTTCTTTTGCAGATGAAACCTTGATCTGCCACAGTGGCATCGTGCAGGCAGGGCACCCGCATCTGCTCCCAAAGAGCTCATGCGCTGGGGCCAGAGGGGATGAGACGGGCATGGCCGCCTGCAGCTCAGACAACGCGATCTGAAAGACCAGACCCAGTCATTGCTAGAGCGCCTGACTCGAGAGGCCTGGCAGAGACCTCGCTGCGGGCTCCCGAGGGGTGGCCTTGTGCGGGAGGTGGGGAAGACTAGGGGGAGCGTGCTCTCATGCAGGAGTGTGAAGGCTGTGATCTCTAGGTGGAGACCACTGGGGACGCCTCCATGGTGGCATCGGGGCTGCCCCAGTGTGAGGGGAGCCAGTCCGAGGCTGAGACTGCCAACACAGACCTGGACATCCTCAGCTCTGTGGGCGACTTCCAGATGAGGCACATGCCCAACGTGCCCATTTACGTTAGGGCTGGGCTACGCTCAGGTAGGGCTGGGGACCATGTGGGTGATGGGCCAGACCAGTCTCCCACCCCTGCCTGCGGTATTTATTGGCTGAGACAACCCCAATGATGTGCTTCTGAAATTCTGGATTCTAAAACTCTATGATAGAAAAAATGTGTGTTTCTTTCTTCTTCCTGTTATTTTAAGGTGTTATAAATCACAGAACCTGTGTTTAGAGATTCACATATCTTTGTCTTGTCGTCTATTAAGAGCATAGAAGCTCTGGCTGAGGAGCAGACAGTCTGATGGAAGAGGCAGGCAGAGACCGTCTGTGGTCAGGCGAACAACTGGAGGTTTGCTGGGATGAGTCTGAGAGAAGCCTCAGGGTCTTTGATATATCCTCCCCATGCCCCCGTTCTTCCCCCCTCCATAGCGTCTCCTACAGGATAAAGGCCAAACACCCTGCCCCCATGGTCACCAAAGCCCCTGGGAATCTCTCCAACCTCGCCTCCCGCCACGCCCCACTTGGCCCCTAACCAGATGCAGCTGTTTGCAGTTTCCCACAGGCACGTGGGCTCTGCCTCTGGCCCTGGCACTTGCTGTTCCCTGCTGACTCATTCTCTCACCTTCAAGAGACATCTCGAGCACCGCCTCCTCGAGGAAGTCCCCTGGGCTGGGTCTCAGTTCCCTCTCTGGGTTGGCACAGTGCTGGTGTTTTCCTTTTCACGCCGTTGACCAGAGTTTACCCATCTCCCCACTGAACCAGGAGTAGAAACTGGCTTTGATTTATCTGTGTCCCCACCCCCGCCAGCCCAGAACCTGGCATAGATGGCATGTCCTCTCTAGAAGTTTTTGGAAACTCCAGAGAGCCACATCCTCACCCCCTCACCCCCTCGCTGGAGCCTGAGATGCTGGGTGGGGGTGGCCATGCGGGCAGGAGGGGCAACACGGGGTCACAGGGACTTCTGTGTGGCACAGGGCCTGCTGGAGCCCACTTAGTACACTGGGATTCAGGGCCCTGTGTGGTGGGGGCCGTGGGGCTCACCGCACCTCAGTTCTGCCTCTTTGGAGACACTGTTAACGCCGCATCTCGGATGCGGTGCACAGGGCTGTGTGAGTGTCTCCGGTTCCTACTCCACCTCAAGGACCACTGCAGCCTGGCTGTTTGAACCTGCGCTTAGTAACAGTTCACCACCTGGTGGTGGCTCGCACTAGCTGTTGGTCGAGTCACTGTAAGGAGATAATGTATGTCACTGGTTCTTTTAACTTTCCACGAGGTTTTTGTGATCATCTCATGAGAAAATTACCAGGGAAAACAATGACTCAAGAGGCAGGAAACCGAGGTCTTAGTTCTGACTGCAGCTGGTGTGCTCAGTGTCCTGGAGCACAGCGCTCCTCCTCTAGGTCTCAGTTCCCCCGTTGTTACAGCGAGGAGACCCTTCTAGTGTTTCAATGCCATTTTAGGGTCTTGCTGGCAGCAGGAGCCACTCTGTGGTTTGGTTAGAGCAGCCAAAAAGTTGAAGCCCTAAGACCTCTGCTTCTGGCCTCCCTGCTGGTGTGCCATACACTGCCATTCAGTGCCCGCCCCGTAAAACCAGATGTTGCAGCTCTGCTGGGCAGTCCTGCTTTTAAAAGGAACAAACCTCTTATCTGCTCTGACTCAGCCTTCATAGACTTCTCTACAGGTGGAAATTCTGTTCCTGGTGGTTGTGACTTCATCCTGAGTTCATCTTAACTCTTAATCTGTGTATCGTGCTTTTCCTCAAGGCCTCTATTTTAGGGACCAACCACCTTCTAGAGAGATGAGAGAGCCAGGCAAAGGGTACAGCATGAATCAGACGTGTGTGCGTTACTGACTGGCTGGAACTGGGGCTATCACTGGCACCTAATGATTTCACCAAACACGGGGTACGCTGTCACCAGGTGGTGACGTGGATTACACCCTCCTTCTCGGCATACAAAATGCACGTCAGCAGAAGCACTGTCCAGACACTGCTTGGCCTGGAGGAAGGCCACAGCATGGACACCAGAGGCCAGACTGAGCTAAAGGTGAGAGACTTTATTTCCTGGTGTCGGTGAGGAAAGTGGGCGGCAGGAGAGTCTTGTCTGATCAATGTGACTGAAGGAGACACCTGCCTAGGGTGGGGGCGGAGCCGATCACCTTTATGTATTCTCTCCGCGCCCCACGTGCTGAGGGCACACTTCTCCCTGCAAGCCCTCTCTCACTGGCCCCTCATGAGAAGGGCCTGGGCAGAGAAGCCACTGTTACTAATGGGCGACCTGGGCCCCATGCTGGCATACAACCTACATATTTATTACTCCCAGCAGTAATGACAGGGGGACCAGTGTCCCTGTTTTATAGTTGAGGAAATTAGAGAGGCAAGGTGACTTGTCCAAAGTCCCACAGCCTGTCCCCTGGGTCTGGTGGCTCTGAAGCCTGTGCTGTCTCCATGACGCGATCGGGCTCCTACTTGTCCCTCGGACACTCGCCGAAGCCTGCCCTGACCCGGGGACACTCGTCCCCCTCTCCCCCAGTGGAAACTGTCGTGCCGTCTCCGTGCACCCACTGGTCTGACACCAGCCCTCTACTGTTGCAGATGGGATGCTGGGTGGCATTGGCCTGTGAGCACCCTCTGAGAGAAACTGTAACCTCTGCCTCCTTTTTTAATGTTAATGTTCATGAACTGGTGTGGTATTTCTAGAATTTTCTTTTTTCCCTACCCCACCTCCTCTCTTTCCCCCAATTCCTCAGCTTGAGCCAGGCTGGGTGGAGAGAGTAGAGCGGCCTGGGCATTTAAAGGCCCAGAACTGTGACCGGGCCTCAGAAACTGGGTGCTCCAGGGGACCCAGTGCACTGTGCTGCGGAATGTTAGAGTAGGAGGGTGCAGCTCAGAGAGGGGCAGTGACTCGTCCAGGGTCACACAGCCTGTGAGGGCTGACAAAGTGCAATCCTTTGCCCTGGAGGCTGAGGTCATGGGAGAGTGAGCTGGAGTGAGTCAGGGCAGGTGTGTCTTGTTGGGGTGTGGGCACCGGGTGTCCGGAGGAGCAGAGGCACTCTGATGGCAGAAGGGGGCGCCTCGAGGGAATGGGGAGGGTGGCAAGCCAGTTTCGTTCGCCTGGCCTGGGGGCTCCAAGGGGCAAAGCCATCTCTGCCCCAGGGCGAGGCGTGGAAGCTCTAGACCAGCTGGGCCTGACTCTAGGGCCCCTCATGCCCCCTCCATCCTAACCTCCAGGCAGGTGCACCCCCCATCCCAGGGAGGACCCCAGGTTCTTCAGCGGTTGGGGAGAATCACAGATCATAGAATTCCTGGCACCTTAGCATTCCAGATCTGCTGGCCATGGAACTCATAATTGATTTTTTATTTCTCTGACAGATAACTATTAACTCATCGACTCTGCACAGCAACTGTGTGAGGTATTAGGGCAACTGAGCACCGAGAGGTGAAGTAGGTCTGGCAATGTCACACATAACAAGTGAGAGAGCCAGGGTTTGGACCCAGAGAGTGCACCTCCACGCTCCAGGCTGCTCTCCATAGAGCCGCTGCAGCTGTGAGCCTCTGCCCGGCTCTCCGCCCGCAGGCTGCTCACCTCTCTCCCCGCTCCTCCGGGGGGAAGGGCGGGGAGGAGACCTACGGGTGGCGGGGAAGGCAGGCTTCCCCAGCCCCGCCCTGCGCCTCTGGACGTCAAACTTGGGTGAGTAAGAGGAATTTCCCCCAAAGTTTAGCCTCTTTTGTATGAAATCTGATATTTATTATTTTTTCCAATTATAAAAGTCTTACCTGTCCAGCATGGGAAACTTGGAAAACATGGCATTCTTTAATGATTATATAACCGTCACCTTCTCACTCCCAAGAGGCAGCACCGTTAGCGCTTGGCCCGGTTCCCGAAGGCCTGTTTCTGAGGGATTTCTGTCATGGATGAGACCGTGCTGCCTGGACGACTTCTTCTGGCCTGAGCTCTCAGGTCCACACGCTGAGGGCCCGCTGTGCTGTTCAGAGCACATGTGAAACACACTCGTGTTGCCAGTGTCAGGGGTGCGACTCGGGGGCCCACCGCCACTAGCTCGCCTCCCGCTCTTTCTCCCGCGGCGGAGCGTGCAGACGCTTCCCGTTCTGAGCTGCCTACAGGCAACGCGTTGATAAATATTATTGGCCATTTGTTCCCATTCAGACTACTTTTGTGGAGGTTGGAGGGCAAGGGTCACAGGCGTTGCCAATTCCTGAGAATTATAGCTTCCTATAAATAAGAAGGTCCCAGGGCCTATACGGGCCCACGGGTCATTCCACCGGTGGGGCGACTGAGCCGGGGGATGGCCAGAGGCCCCACAGGGCCCCACAGGGCCCCACAGCGTGAACACAGCCCAGCTCCCTGACCAGAGTTTTTCCTTTGTCAGAACTTCCCACTGGCTCCTCTCAGTTCTCCCAGGCTGCGCCCCTCCCTGGCTGCCTCCTGCTGTCTCTCAAAGATGAGAAATGTGTGGGACACACCTGGGCTTCCCGGGAAAGGACCAGCGCTAGAGGAGCCGGGGCTGTGTGTCCTCTGAGTGGGTAGATTGATGTGGACGGGGGTGACTGGCAGGGAGCCAGCTGCAGCAGCCGCTTCCCTTCCACCCTGCTGCCTGGGCGCCCCAAGGTCTCGGGACCCCCAGGGGTCCTGGGGCAGAGCGGTGCCAGAGGACAGGAACTGGCCCCATTCAACTCCAAGTGGCCTCCCCCAGCAAAGAGCAGGGACCAGAGAGGCAGCGAGGGGACAGGGCGTGGATGGGCACACACTGGCATACAGAGAAGCCGCCGGGATGCAGGACGCACAGATACACCCTTTTCATGAGGACCGCCAGCCTCCAACTAGGCTTGTTCGCACAAAGACGTCCACTCAGCCTGGAGTCCTTCAGTCCTGCAGGAAGTCTGTGTGGGCAGCTTACTGGAGTGGCAGCATGGTTGAGGGTGGGGCCTGGGTCCAGGACCTTGGGCAGGTCCCTGTGCTCTCTGCACCTCTCCCTGCACCACAGCAGCCTCTGCTCACCCACCCCCAGGAGAGCGGCTTCGGCCCTTGGTGAGGCCCCTACTCCAACCAGCCCTCTTGCCACTGCTCTGAATGCAAGCGCTCCACTTCCCACCCCACTTGTCGCCTGCACTCGAGATGCACTTCTCAGAAGAAGGCCTGTCTGCTGGTGTTGACTTCACTTCCTCACCTCCCACTCCCTGCCCAGCCCCGCAGTCTGACTTCCACCCCCACGCCCAGAGCGCTCCGTGAAGGTAGCCGGTGACCGCCACCCCTGCCGCTAGATCTGAGAGCAGTTTTAGTTTTCAGCCTGAGTGCTCAGCCCCATTTCCCCTCTGCCCTTTAGCTTCCTAGAAACGCCTCTCCCTAACTCCTGGGCACCTGCTAAGCTGGGCCTCTGAGGCTCACGGCCCTGGGGCTCCTCTCCTCTCCCATCCCTTACGTGCTGGGGTGCTCAGGGCTCTTCCCTGGGGCTCTGCATCCCATCCGGATGCCGAAAATACCCCTTGTGGGCCTCAGGCCCCCGCTGCCCCTCTGTCCCCAGGACCCTGCAGCGTACACTGTGTCTCACTCTTTCCTCCTGGAGCCCTCGTGGCACCGCAGAGCCCTGGGTCCACCTGGCGCTGGCCGTCCTCCCGAGTTCTCTTCCCATGGGTGGCCTTGCTGTCCTCCCTCAGGAAGCCAGACTCCGTCTTGGAATCTTCAGCAATCCCACAGCTCAGCTTCCATCAGACCCCCGACCTGCCAGGCCTCCACCTCCCCACCTCTCTCCTGGCCACAGCAGGGGACTCCTCACCATCCCCCCTCACCCACTGGGCCTTCATTGGTCCCCACTGGCAGCCAGAGTGATCTTTTAAAGAAAACACAAAGGTGATCAACATGAAAGTTCCCTATTTAAGCCTCTGGGGCTTCTAATCCCTCGGAAGGTCAAGCCCAAACTCTTTCCTGCTGCCTCTGAGGCCCTGCTCCCTCCGGCCCCTGCCTGCCCCTAGTCCTTGTCTCTCCTGCCACCTTCCACTGCCATGGCACCTGCTCGGGGCCTTCTCACTGTTCCTTAATATACACTGAGCTTCTTCCCACCCCAGGGCCTTAGCTCTCTCTGTCCCCTGTCCCTGGGAGGCCCTGGCCTGGACCCTTCCTGTCCTGCAGGTCTCAGCTCTGATGCCGCTTCCTTCGTGGGATAGCTCTGATCACCCACTCCTGCTGTCCCCGGTACCCCATCTCCCAGCACTGCATCCCCGCAGCCCTTGTTACTCCCTAATATGTCCTGTTGACCTGTGTGTGGAACGCTCCCCTGCATGAACAAGCCTGGACGTCCCGGCCGTCCTGTGCCTGCACAGCCCTCTGTGCCGGAGCCCCCCCTGTCCCGGGAGTGGGGACCAGCAGGCCCGGCGGCCACTGGCCATTCCAAGCTCCCTCAGCTGATGACTTTTCCAGTCTCAGCCAGAAACCTTAGAAAGTGCCAGAAACATTTCCATCTTCTTGGCTCAGGGAGGGAGGAGCGTAGCGACCATTCCCCCAGGCCTCCGGGCAGGAAGGGCAGAATCCCGCACCAACTCGGGCCCATGGGCTCAGACCCGGCAAGTGAGCAGGCAGGGGACTGCGCTCACGGGCACACACACACACAAACAAGTGCACAAATGTGCTTATATGCACCACACTCATCACAGACATTAGGGGGAAGCCCCTCAGCCTGCTCAGAAACGATATCACAGACAGATCCACAGACCCATGGACACCCGGACTCCCCACAGGAAGAGCGAGGATGCCCATTGGATGGGAACTTGTCTTAGAGTTGCATTCATAAGGCAGTTACCAAATTGTACTTGAACTGCTGTTGCTCGTTTTTTTAAGACAAATTTTCTAAAGAGGCTTTTATCCTCCCTTTCTGTATTCTTCATATCTGAATAAGTCATACATCTTTAAATTTGGCATGTTTGGGAAGACTGGTCGAGATTAGGGGAAGGGGGCAAAAGGCCCCTCCATGTCTTGGTGTGGCCACGGCCCAGGCAGTGGGGCCCACGGAAGTGCCTCCTGTCACGTGTCACAGAGACACTCCACACAGTGGCCCCTCTCTCCCCTCGTTTCTGCTAACCGGGCTCAAAAGCAGCCCCACCAGGTCGCTGTGAGTCATTCAGAGCCTGGCTGCCTTCTCTGTGTGAAGGCAGTAACCCAGCTCTACATTCCCCAAGCACACGTGGGAAGCGAAAATGTGAATATGAGCGTGAGCAGGGTGGGGGTCTGGTGTCCCTGCCCTGGACTTGGGTAATAGCCAGAGTTACAGAGCCCCTCACCCCAATGGCCTCCTTAGGCCATGTCCTAAGGAAGAAGGGACAGAGCTGGGTCCAGCTCCCCATCTCCTGGGAGACCTCAAAGCCACATGTACAGGGGAGTCAGCAGCACCACGCCTCTCTGACTCTTGGCCCCCTGAAGTTCATGTGTCGGGCACCAGCAGGCCCACGGCAGGGCCAGTGTGGAGGTCGGGAGAAGCCGGGGAGCCGGAAAAGGGGCGCCTTGGAAGCAGTGTGGGCTCCTAATCCCCACACCCGCTGTTCCCAGTGGGGTTTTATTGTTCCTGTTTCTTCTTTTCCCTTAGGGATTCCTGGAAGGACCTCAGAAACCGAGAAATCAGGGCAGCTTTTGCCAAAGTCCGCCAGCGCTCAGCTGGCCCTCCCTGCTCAGAGAAGGCCTAGGCTGGGCCCCGAGGAGAGGGACAGAGTGGGATGGGGCCTGCCCCAGCCCAGAGACTCTGGTGCCTGGACACTGGCAACACCTCTTCCCACTCTGCTCCCCTCAAAGAATCCCCTCGCTGAGCTCCCTGGCAGCCAAGTGGGTGCCCATTCACAGTGCCTGGGCGATAGTAACTGATGTGTTCTAGAATGAATCCTATGGGTAAACTTGCCTCTTGACACAAAAGCAGTAAAAACAGAAATATTCCTGTCCTTTAAGTCAGTGCTTTGTCCTCGACAAACTGTTTTGCCTCCGAGAGCACATCAGAGCAGAGCTCACTGCTCCTCACATCGAGACCTCTGCCCCCCAGAGGGGAGAACTACTATAAAGGACCCATAGACAAAACCAAGGGAGGGGGCGTGGAAGCAAGGGAGGGAGGTGGGTTTGGAGGCGGGGAGGGGGCCAGAAAATGCAGAGAACTACAATTGAACAACAATAAAATAACTTTTTTAAAAAAGAACTCTGTCCCTATTGCACAGCCAAGGTGCCCAGGTACAGGGGCGGAGGATTGTTTGTCCCCTTGGCGAGAATGGAAGCAAGACAGGTACCAGGAACTGGAGCCAGGCAGACGAGGGCTCCAGGCTCAGCAGGGCCACCTTCCCACTGGGGCCTTCGTTTTGCTGTCTCTGAAATGGGGGTGAGAGGGCCCACGCAGGCTCACTCCTAACACAGGCCCTGGCCCACGGTGAGAACTCAGAGAACACTACCTGTGCCCCCTGCCTCCTCCTGGAGCCAGTCTCATCCTTAGGGCGTCTGTGAGCACTGGGCTGAGAGTGTCCAGGTCATGGGCTCCTAGAACATCTGGGGGAGGGGAGGAGAGTGGCTTGATTCTTAGGAAAAGGAGACTTCTTACAGAAAAAAAACAAACCCAGGCCAACTCATTAGACTGGCTTCTGACATCAAAGAACATTCCCAAAAACCCTCAGGCAGACCAGGAGCGTGTGGGATTCATTTCCCTGACAGGGGGAGAGGGCGGGGGCCAGGGGCCAGGTTCAACCCTAAACAAACTGTCCTTCTTCAAAAGACCCCTTGGGAATTGTTGGGAAAATGTTCTGCCTGCTGGCTGTGCTCACAGAGGCCAGGCTGTGTGTGTGTGTGTGTGTATGTGTGTGTGTGTGAGAGAGAGAGAGAGAGAGAGAGGCAATGTGAAAGGGCTATGGGTGATGTGTGTTTGGAACCGTGAGCTGTCACGTGTGGTAAGTGCTGGGCTTGGCCTGGAAGACGCCACTGCCAGTTCCTACCTGCATGACCTTGGGCCTAACCTTTTTACACCTCAGTTTCCTCAAATGCAAAATGAGCCCAGCCACCCTTACCCCCCACGTGGCTGTGGGAGTAACAGAGAGGACAGTGGGTAAACTTGGGGCCACGTGGGGCTGGCCCCGAGCGAGCCTTTGGAGTGTCGAGAAGGGAGCATCTGCACCTGCCCGTCTGTGGGTCAGGCCCACAGCGGTGTGCATGATCGTGTCTGCGCGTGCGGTGCGGCCACGGGGTAGGGAATGGCAGCATGACCCTGGCTCCCCCACTGACCTACTTTAGGCTGTGGATTTTCTCTTGGGGCCTCAGTCTCTTCACACATAAAAGGAATGTCTGGTCTGGGTGACTGTGAGCTCCCTGTGGGCGTGAGGATGCAAGGGCACACTTCGGTAAGTGAGGGCCCAGCCCGGTGGGCAGACACAAGGGGACCAGAATTCAAGCCAGGACCCAGCTCTGCTACCACGAGCTGGTCAGTGGGCCTGTCCAAGCCTCACCTCCTCGCTGCACAAGAACCAGACCCCTGCCTGCCTGCCTGCCTCACGAGCAGCTCTGAGTCGAAGGCAGCTCCAGTCGTGAACACATGCTCTCAACTGAGGAGCATGCTACCACCGGGACTCAGGGCACACATACGGACAGTGGACCAGGTGGCGTTGTGCATGCCATCTGAATGTCAAAGCTCAAAGTGCCCTGAGCTACAAGTGACAGTGTGCGTGTGCATGTCTGTGAACGTGAATGTGCGGGTTGTCTGTCTGTATTTGTGTTTGCTGTGTGAGCTGTGTACATGCATTTGTGTGTACGTGGGCCTTGGTGTGTCTGCACGTATGCTGCTTTGGCTGTGTATGTCCTGTGTCTGAGTACATCTGTGTGGGCACTGGTCTGGGGAAACTGGTGCATCTCCTTATATTGGTGCCTCTGCGCATGATGTGTGTGTCTGTGTGCATGGTATGTGTCCAAGGTCCTGTTCTGTATGTGTGTGAGCTGTGTGTCTGGGTGTGTCTGCATCCAGCCATGGGTCTCCTTAGGGCAGCAGCCCCTGCCATTGCCCACCCCTCTGAGAAGGACTGAGGCAGCTCTGTGCTCAGATGCCCCTGCACAAACCACCAGGGCAGAGCCTGGGGCCTCTGGGAGGGAACTCTGGCTCCAAAGCTGACATACTGCATATAAAAGGACCACCGCACACTGAGGTCCCCACCTGTCCTCAACCTTCTCCCATCAGCCGGGAACAAGGTCTCTGAGGAGGAAAGCCAGTGCCCACCTGGCTCCTGTGTTGCGCCCCTGCCAGGGGCTGGGCTGGTTTCCTCTGTCCTGGGAAGCGTTAGGCTCCTGTACTCTGCCTTTCCCCACTGCCTGTGTGGGACAGACCCTGTCTGTGCCTGCGCTGTCCGCTCGTGATGTCTCCACCACAGACACCCTCAGAGCGGAGTTATTTGTCCACTTTCTAGATGAGGAAGCAGAGGCTCAGAGGGCGAAGCCAGTCTCCTGATCCGAGGTGGTTACTCAGTGTGGCCACAGCCCAGAGGAATGGCAAGGGTCCCTGCAAAGCTCCCTGGGATGGCCTCGGGGACCACACAGCTTTCTTTTCTGCAAACAGGGTGAGGACAGATTAGGCTGAGGAGGCCTCAGAGCTGGCCCTCCTCTTATGAGGAGCCACCCAGCATTTGCATGGGGCTTCTGGGCACATGCCCAGGTGGAACCCCAAAGATGGGGCCCTCATTATGACTTTCAGGATGAATCAGTGCTAGCTGGTCCCTCTGAAGTTCCCCTGTATTCCCCTGCTGGCCTGAGACCACCCCCCATTCCTTTGGGATGGTTCCCAGCAATGGGACACTCTTGGCACCTCTAGGGGATGGGGTTCTTGTGATGACAAATGGCCGCACAGGGCCAGGCAGTCTGGACGTGCTTGGCTTGTGGTTCTTTGGGCAGGCACGGTTTGGGATGGGCTTCTTAGAAAAGTCCAAACACTTGAACCTGGCATTCAAAGCCCCACACCCGCTGCCCTCACCTCATCTGCCCCTATACACTCAGCCCTACGGCCAGGACTGGCTGCTTGCTCTTCCCCAAGGCCCTTCTGATGCCACACCCTGCTCTCGCTGTTTCCTCTGTCTAGATGACCTTATCCCTTTGTCCACAGTTGGTGAACTCTTACACGTCCTACACAGTCCCCCTGAAAAGCCACCTACTCCTGAAACCCTTTTCCAACTGCCCCCTGTATGTAATGAGGTGGCTGCCGTGCCCGACTTGATGGCAGCGACATTATGTGGTTCAGCCCTTCGTTCCCACGCCCAGGGAGAGGTGGGCACTGGGAGGGTGAGTGGGTGAGTGAGCAAGGTCATGAACTAGTTAGCCCAAAGGCCTTAATCGACCCATCGCTGCTCCTGAGGTCTCCTCGGCTGCTCTCTGCACCTGGGCTTGCTTAGTCTATGGCTTAGCTGGGCTCCTGCATGCGAGCTGTGCCAGCCTGTGGGTCCTCTGGCTGCTCTTTCTCTCCCTGCCACCACCCCTCCTGCTGCCATGGGCCTCCTACCTCCAACCCTTGCACCAGCCTGGGTGCTCTTCTCAGCCCCTTTGCTTCCCGGTCCTGGCTAACTCCTCACGCTTCACACTTCTGCTCCTTCACCATTCCCTCCAGGAAGGCTTCCCTGAAATCTTCCTTTCCACCCCCAAGTGCTATGGGAGGTGTCCCTCCCTCTCTGGCTCTTCAGCCTCCTGGCCACCGTGTCTAGCAGACTTGGGGCTTCTGGAGGGCAGGGCTGGGTTGAAGCCCGCTTTCTGTGACCCTGGAGAGAGGAGAAACATAACAGGGTCAGGGAGTTAGAGGAAGTCACTGTGGTGGCAGGTGAACCTCATTTTTAAGGGAATCCACCTATATAAGTGCATGAAAATCAGGGTTGGCCCTGGCTGGTGTGGCTCAATGGATTGAGTGCTGGCCTGTGAACTGAAAGGTCACTGGTTTGATTCCCAGTCAGGGCACATGCCTGGGTTTCCGCCCAGGTCCCTAGTAGGGGGGTTGTGAGAGGCAACCATACATTGATGTTTCTCTCCCTCTCTTTTTCTCTCCCTTCCCTCTCTCTAAAAATAAATTTTAAAAAGTTTTTAAAAAAGATTTTATTCATCCATCTCTAGAGAGGAAGGGAAGGAGAGAAAGAGAGAAACATCAATGTATGGTTGCCTCTTGTGGGTCCCCCTCCGGGAACTGGCCTGCAACCCAGGCATGTGCCAAGACTGGGAATTGAACTGAGATCCTTCGGTTGGTAGGCCTGCGCTCAATCCACTGAGCTACACCAGCCAGGGCAAAAAAAAAAAAAAAGTTTTTTTAAAAAAATGCAAATTTATTCAAAGGCTGTTGAAGCTGAGTCTATACTCTTACAGGGGGAGGCGAAGTGATGTGGAACAGCAGCAATGGGCCACATATGCACTGAGTTTGTTGTGTGTGAATTATCTCAGGGACCCGAGCTTGCAGCCCTTGGAAGTGGGTGCTATTGTCCCCATTGCTCCTGCACCCACCTGGGGCAGTAGGACACTGCAGCCCCGGTCCTTACCTGAGGGCTTGCCATGCTTCCTTTAGTCTTAGCTCTGCCCTTGGCCTTTCTTGCAAGGCATTCGTGCTCTGGATTCCAAGGTGCACCAGAGCTTGAGACTCTTCAGAAGCCCACTAGGGGGCAGGCAAGCTGTTCCAGAAAGAAGCAAAAGGCTCTTTAGAAACGTTGAGGTTCCTGGTCCCCGCCCAGCCCACAGGCTGCCTAGGGGGTTCGACCTCCCAGGCAGAGGGAGGCTGGTGGGGCACAGGGTACTAGGTGGGACCCCATGCTTCAGAGCAGGCTTGCTTCAAGAATCCCCCTGAAGACTGAAGCAAGAGGACAGCCAGTCTCAGTGTACGGTCCCTGCCCCAAAGCCCTGGCCCGAGTGGGCCTGTGTCAGAGCTTTGTTCAGTCTCCAGTCATTTGCTTTTCCTATGAAATACCACATAGGCGCCACTCTCTCTTATTCAGCGCTTTTCTGGACCTAGCGCAGACGGCCTGTCACAACCCCTCCTTGGAGACAGGTGTCATGGTCCCCAAGCACAGGCGGGAGACCGAGGCTCTCGCTCACAGTTCTCTTCCACTGCTGACTCAGACCTGCCCCTGGGTTTGGGGCCGGTGCCCCCTGAGCACGCCCAACCCTGATGAACCACAGACCAGGCCAGCTGCGCCAGGCCCTGGCCTGGTCCAGCCAAGACGATCACCCTCTCTCCCTGGTCCTTCCCATAACCCTCTCCCTCACCCCCACCCCATCAATCCCCATGTCCACCCACCCACCACCAGTCTCTGCCTTTGTCCGGGTGCCCTCGCCTGGGCCCTCAGGGACAGCCCTGGACTCCATGCTGCTCTCCTGACTCCATTCCCCAGCCGGCTCACGCTGCCCCCGGTCTACCTGCAGCCCAGACCTCACCTTGTCACTTTCCTAACCAGCACGGTCCCCAGTGCTGATGGCCAGGGCCCTTCATCACGGTGTTCCCGCCAAAAGATTCCCCCTGCCCCACGGTCTCCCCCAATATCCCACCCCCATGCCTGACCCCATCTTGTCCTCTCATATTGCTCAGACCGAAGTGTTAGCCTAGGAGATTTTCGTCATTAAAACATTCCCATTAGTGGTTATACTAACTTCCCAAGACCTGCAGCCAGCGGCCTGGAGATGGTCTAACCTTCCCCTTTCACCACTGTGTCCAGGTGCAGAATCTTTCCAGCTGAAAAAGCATCACAATACCCACTCGGTCATTATGTTCACGGCCTGGGGAAGCTAGGCCATGGGGGCAGTCTTTGTTCCCCGCTGTGTCCCACCTGGAGTTCAGCCTCAACACTTGGACAAAGCCCTAAACCAGACCCAGCTTCTCATTGCATCAGCAAACTCTGGAGGGAGAGTTTGCTGGAGATTCCCTGGGAACCACAGAAGAGAGTGTTTCGTCACTCGGCATGCAGTCAAGCTTTGCGAGCCCCTCCAAACCCCCCAGTTCTCCCTCCCAGGCTCCCCCGCCCCCGGCAGCACCCCTCTCCCCTCTCCTCTTCCTCTCCAAGCCCCTGTTGTCCCAAGCTAACCAGCACCCAGGCTCAGATTCCTGCTTCATTGATACTTACCCAAAGAGCAACTACAAGTTCAATTTAAGGCCCAGGGGGGTTTAAAAGTAAGAATCAAGCCTTCCCAGGCACATGCCTTCAAGGGTCGTCCTGCAGGCAGCCCGTGGGAAAGTCTTTTTTCATTGAAAAGAAGGAACTGATAGGGATGGAATGCCTGCACTTCAATCCTCACTACAAGTGCACAAAGTAGACATCGTTCTCCCCCATTTTCAGTGAGGCTACTGAGACCCAGTCCAAAGTCACCCAGCAAGCTGGTGGCAGAACTAGACCTTGACTCCAAAGTCCCCACCATGCACACCACCCTGGCCGCCTTGCCTGCCACGGACACACATTACAGGGAAAAGGGTGACGCAGATGCAGCAACAGCCTCAGCCACCAGACGCAGCCAAAGGAAATGGGGTGAGTTCTGGCAAGAACTCTGCCCAGAGGGTCAGGCAGGTGAGGCCAGGCCTTGAGGAAAGCCAAGGCCAACAGCCAGGTGTCCGGCTGGCGGACATCACAGTGTGTTGTGAATGGAGGCGAGGTCATAACTTGCGGTGCAAGTGGGGCAGTAGGGGGGTGAAAGGGCAGGGACGCCAACTCCCTCTGGTCACCCAGGGGCCTTTAAAGAGCTGATGTGGGCCTTCCGGGCACTGGGCCGGATGGCGTTAAGGTCACCCCTGTGGGCAGCCCATGTGGGGCCTGGTTTTCTCACTCTTGGGGCCACTGTCTCCCCTGTTATGGGAGGTTCATAAGTTACTTCCTACCGCCCTCACCCCGGGCAACTCTGAATGGAGAGAGGGAGAGTGGGGAGGGAGTTCGACAGAGATAACTGAGCACAGTGGGAGAGAGCAGGAAGGAGAGAGGGGAACATGGAGGATGTATGTGGATGCATGATATGAAATCTGGCCCCCTGAGTAGTGAAAGAGGCAGGAAAATGGGAAATGTGACATGTGCTTGGACCCCCAGGGCCATCAAAGGGTTTTCAGCAGGGGCGTGACCGAGCCACGTCTGTTTGGAGAGGCTCCATCTGGCCTCCATTTGGAGGGCGAATGGCTGGATGGATGAACAGGAAAGGGAGACCCTGGGCAGGAAGCTCCCCTGGGGGAGAGGTGGAGAGAAAGAAGCCAAGACCAAAGCAGGAGGGGGACCCACAGGTTTCCACTTTGAAGATCAGGTGGTGGAAGAAGAGGAAGAGGAAGGGGCCAGCACCAGGATCGAGGAGGACATGCTGGAGAGATGGGAAGTGCACCAGGAGAGGGCTCGCCAGGGACCAAGGGAAGAGGACGATCCAGGAGGGAGGGAGTGAGCAGCTGTGAAGCACGCAGCCACGTGACCCCACGACCAAGGCCGCTGGAGACAGAAGAGTGTCTGTCCGCTGCAGCTCCTGATGTGGGGGCCAGGGAGGAGCTGGGTGGAATGATGGGGCTGGAGACAAGTGGAGGAGGAAGTGAGGGGAGTGGAGGGAAGTAGAGACAGCAAGGGTAGGTGACAACCTTGACAGGTCTGGCTAGGAGGGGACAAGAGGGCAGGGCAGTAGCCGACTGGGGCCTGGGAGGCCTGGAAGGGTTTGTGAAATGGGGGTGTGCATGCTGATGGGGTCCAGTGCAGGCCTCAAACCCAGGCCTCCTGCCCCAGCACAGCAGACAGGCAAGCAGACAGACGAGGCCAGAGAGCAGCGTGACTGAACCCCCATTCCCAGGCTTCCAGACCTATGGAAAGGGGCTGGCCATGGGGACAAAGGTGGGCACCCAATCCTCAAGAAACAGGATCCAGCCCTCTGCACCCCGGACACAGCCTAGCCTCCAGACTCCAGGGATTCTGAGCTCACATCCTGTGAAGGTTAATCTCGGGATCCCTGGGGGAGGCACAGCAGCCTGTCACGCTGGGCCCTTTCCCTGTCTTCCCATTCACACTTGATGAAGGCAGCCCTAGAGGAAGTCTCTCCACTCATGTGTGGTCTGCTTCTGAGGACATCAGAGTCACCAGCAATGCAAGGTCACAGCCTGGCTCCCACAGTCACGTGCATGTGTGCACGTGTGTCTGTGCATGCCCACATCCGCACACGCGGAGTCGTGCTGGTCGGTGTGCTCTGTCTGATGTGTGCGCTCTGGCTTTGGGAGCCTGCGTGGATGGGACATGGTGTGTGACTGTAGTGTTTGGTGTGCACATCATGTATGTTCAATGTGCATGCTTGTGTTGCGTGCTTCATGCATACTATATGTATGGGATTGAATCTGTGAGAGCGTATACAGCTGTGTGTGGTCACTTTTGAGGGTGTCTCTGTGATGTTTGTGGCTAGCACGTGCTCCTGCGTGAAGTTTTCGTGCGAGGTTGAGGCACGTTTGTTGTTTTCATGAACTGTGCCCCTGTGTGGCCTGTGCTGTGTGAGGTTTACATGGAGGGTGTGTGAGTGTGTGTTGGGGAGAGTACGATTTTGCAAGTGTACTGTGTCCATGGGGGAGCGGGTGTGCAGGTAGAGATGTCATGGGGGGAGGCATGGCAGCCTGACACAGCAGAGGGGCAGAGTCACATCTCCCGCTTTGATGTGTCCTGGATGTATAACCTGAGCGAATTCCTGCCCTACTTAAGCCTCAGATTCCCCCCAGAGGCCAGGATTTGGCATATTCTAAGCAGGCCCTAAGGTCAGGAGGAAGGCAATGTGAGTAGGACACTGGGTCACAGTGGCCTGTGCTAAAGAGGACGGTCCCAGTGAGAGCTGGGTGGGCCCAGGCCTCCGTCTTCTCGTCCATCCTCAGGGGCCTCACTGTCCCCCTGCAGAATGGAAATGCTGCCCACTCTCACTGCCCCTGTAAGACAGACTCAGCCACGCCCCTCCCCTTGTCCCCCTGACCCCAGCGCAGCTGGGAAAGCATCACACACCACTTTCCCTGCTCCCTGAACTAAGCCAGCATGAAGAAGACGGAGTGGCTGCCAAAACAGGCGAATGATAACCCAGCCAGGAATCACAGCCACGCCACTGATGGGGAGGACCACGGGCAGGTGGGCACTCAACACAAGAAGCTCACTCTTCAAGCTACCCTAGTCATCCATCATTGCTCTGCTCTCCAGAGACAGAAGGGGTTCAGAGAGGAGAGGCCACTGACTCAAAGTCCCATAGCAGTGAGCAGTACAGTGAGGATGGGAACCCAACTGGGTCCCTCTCGGAAACCTGGGCTGCCTGTCTCCATCAGCTCTGCCCTCCCCAACCCCAACCCAGAGGGAGGAAAATGCAACTCCCGGCAGTGTGCTTTAACCCCCTTGGGGATTCTGGTGCTCTCCAAAGGTAGAGAGGACCTGGGCTAGAACCCCAAGGGGCTTACTGTGTGAACCAGGACTACCTCATGCGAGGCAAGTGAGAGTAGGGTGGGGGAGGGGATTCTCTGCCGCTCCAAGAGGTGATCAAGATCTGTGGGTCACCCGGGTACGTCCCTCGGGGCCTTGGCCACCCAGATGAACGCAGGAGCCCACAGCCCTCTGGGAGCTCATCAGGGCAAAGAATCTGAACTTAGGAAGTTGGGAAGGAATCCTCTGAAGGTACCCCAACCATGCGATGCCCTATCTGGTGACAGCCATCCCAGGCAAGGAGCTCGGGCCACCTCTGCTCTGGGACCACTGAGCCTGCAGTGACTGAGGCCCTCCAAATCAGCACCCTCTCAGTCTTGTCTCCCATCACTGGGTGCTCCACCCACCAACAGGTCCCTTCAGTTAACCACCTACTTCCACAAGAGGAAGACAATATCAATAATTATACTGACCCAACCCTTACACCATTCAGATGTCTACAGGGTCACCATCCCTCCCACCCCTTGAGGTGGCAGAACAACTGCCCAGGTCCGAGGCCGTCCAGCCCCCGCACGGTGGGCCTTCCTCTCATTTGCGCTGCCTTCAGAGGCGCCTGATGTCTGCTGTCTCACCCTGGGCCTGGCCCTTGGCTGTTGTTGCTAACGTGAAGAGGACATTTTGTAACATTGTGGGCCATAGGCAAAGCCCGCAACAATAACACCGAGTCATCAAGAAAAGGGTACATCGGGTTTAACCTTCAAATGGTTAAAATGGAGGACAAGGTTGTGTGCCTCAAAGTTCCCAGCAGCCTGGGCGCGAAAGCTGTGGTTTCTCGGTCCGCGACACAGCAGAGCTGCGCTGTGGAGACACTTCTGATCCCGCCCAGCCCGCCTCACCCAGTCTCGAGTTTTCTCACCTAACAGCCCCTCACTCCCTCGGGGCTGCGGGGAGCCCCCAGACTCCTGGGCATCAGTTCTCCCTAATGGGACGCAGAGCCGGAAGCCCCCCGTGTGGCAGCTGGGGGCACAGGGCCTCACCAGCACCTGCTTGCCTGCCTTGGTCACCCCAGGTGCCACAGTGAGAACAGAAAACCAGCTGAGCCAGCTGCTGTCCGTGCTGTCCGTGCTGTCTGAGGGCCTTGGAGCCTGAGGCCTTGGGTGGGAACGGCTGCTGTACCCTGCCCTTCCCATCTGTTAGCTGTGTGACCACAGACAAGTCACAGCATCCCTCTGAGCCTCAGTCCCTTTTCTATAAAACACGGGCAATGAGAGTCCTCTCCTCGGCCACTCAAGTAAAGCGCCTGGCGCCAGGCCGGGTCTGCAAGCCCTCGTTATTCCTGTTTGACACTTCTCCAGAGCAGGGGCTGCCCCAGCGGTGCCTGTGTGAGTGTGTGCTTCCCAAGCACCCGGAGTTGGCTTCCGGCCCACAGACTCCCCACAGATGGTGACACCCAGGGACTGTGCTCTCCTTTCCTACTGCCCCTCCAGGAGGTGGACCCTAGCTGGTAGGTCTGAGCCCAATTTCCCCAGGGAGCACGAGAGAGTGGGTGGAAGCACTGGGGAACCCAGGGTTCTGCCCCCAAACGCAAGGCCCCAGGAGGGGCTGACAGGGGAACTTCCTGACTCCCAGGGGCCCAACAGAGGTGCTGAGCAGGGGCAAGGAGTGAGGACAGCCACGTCCTTGCACTGAGATCTTGGCTGGGCGTCTGAACCTTGGTTCAGTCCCTGGTTCCGGAGCTACGTGACTTGGGCCAGTTCCTGGCTTCTCTGAGCCTCAGTTTCTTAGGAGCATCTGAGAACGAAGGCACCTAACCAGAAGGCTGGCTGTGGCTGTCTTTACCCTAATTCGCCACATGAGATAAAGGACTGGCCTGCAGTGGCTATTCAGCAGTGAGTAGTGGAGACTAAATCGGGGTCTAAGGTGCAACGATCCTTCCCGCTCCAGCTCTACAGGTAGCAGCTTGTCCAAGGTCACACAGGTTATGCACATCGTCACCTTCCTGGGTCATCAGCTCCTACTTGGGACCCTTGGGTTTCACTTTTGCCTGAGGTGATATCCTCCCAGGGAGCCTCAAACAGAGAGGGACTTGGTCCCTGAAAGGATTTTCCTCCCTGGGGATGGTACTGCTAAGGGCACAGGAAGAGACATGTCTCCTGTTTTCGCTGACAGATGCGTGTGGGACTGGGAGCAGATTCACAAAAATACCAGCATGGCGAGCTGCCCACTGATGGGCTGTCCAGGAGAAGCCCCCATTTCCCGAGGTGTGTGAGCGGGTGCTAGAGAGGCAACATTGGATAGCAAGCTGGCTCTGGTGGCGTTTAAAGAAAACTACCTTTCACATGGTTGCCAGACAAAGCCCATCCTGCTCAGTTCCAACTCCTCCTCCTCCTTCAGATCGAGCTCAGACTGCCAAACTTGGCCTTCGAGGCCTCAGTCATCCTCTGTTCTCCTCTGCCTCCCATCTGGACTGGGAACTCCACGAAGGTAAGCCGGCCCTAAGTGTGTTCATTCACCAGTTCTCAGGGACTCACCAGGGAAAGGATCATGGTTACTGAGCAAGGACCATGGACCAACCCTAAACCGTGACTTTATACATATTGTTGCATTTTATCTTCATGGCCAGCCAGGACCTCAGGTGCTATTATTAGCGCTCCTTTGCAGATCAGCAAATTGAGGTCAGAAAGATCAGGTAACCTGAAAAAAGCCACACAGCCACATGACTACTAAAGAAGTAAAGAGATGAAGGGAAGGGTGCTGAGCATGTGGGGTTCCCAGCTTTTAGCCACCTCCCCACCCCTGGGTCCCAAGAGGCATCTGCAGCAGGTAGGCACCCTTGGTTGCCCAACTGTGTCTAACTTTTGGGGAGCCCCATCTGGGCAAGCACTGAGTGAGGTGGAACCCCGTGAACTAACTAACCGCAACTCGTAGCTTTTAGGGGTGTGTGGGGAGGCGGGCCACCCTCCCCAGCCTGCCATGGCCCCAGCCCTGCCTACTCCAGCTCCAGCCAGAGCTGTGGGCCTGCCCAGCATTGCTGCTCTGCAGCAGCTCGGGAAAGGGTGAGGCAGTGATCTGCTGGCATAGGAGGATCCGGTTGTGTAGGACCGTGGGGAGCTGGTCCAACTCAGTCATGTTCTGCCCGTGCTGGAGGGCTGCTGGCAATCACTTCCTGGACATTGGCCTCTTGGATAAGGATTTGGAAAAGGAAGCCTGCAGGGTATAGCAGAGGTTATCACCAACCACTGCCAAACACAGGGAGAAGTTACCTAACAATCACTGGGTGCAGGCCCCAGGCTGGTCCACTACACTTAGTTCTGGCACCAACCTTGAGAAGTAGCTACTACCATCCCTACTTTACAGACAGAGAAACCGAGGTTCCACTTGACCAGGTGGACACTAGAGCTCAGAGAGGGACCTGGGATGACCAGCTGGGACCTCCACGAGCATAGATCTTAGGCCTCAGGTCGCTGAGAGGGAAGCAGAGGTCTGGATGCCCTGCCCACATCTGGCAACCTTCCCTACCCATGTCTTCATTGCAGCTTAGGCCTCTCCTTAGGGAAGCTTTTCCCTGATCTCCTCCTGTGAGGCTAGGTTAGGCCCTGGGCCACCTGCTATCATAGCTTGTCTTCTCTGGGACAGCCCCTCTGACCAGGCCCATCCCTACAGTGAGCCAGAGAGGAGGAAGGAAAGACAGCAGTCACCTAGCATACAGGGATCCCAGGTTCTAAGCCCAGCTTTACTGGGATTTACCACAGGCTTCAGGTGGTGACGTTCTCATCTGTAAAATGGGGCACCCTGTGCACGACCCTCCATCAGGGAAGAGAAACATGGTAGAAGAATTCCCCTCCACCCTGAGAAGCAGGACCCCAAGGACAGCTGTGACCCTCCTCCCTCAAGCACTCTGACCCCAAGTCCACAGGCAGGAGAGCACGTGCCTGTGATTTGGGAGGGTCCAGCCACCTAGAACAGAGGGTGGCTTTGGTCTCTGTGCTTCAGTCTCTGATGTGAAAGACAGGAATGCCACCCTGCTACTTCGAACAGCACTTCACAACAACGCGATCAAAATGGTGCCTGGAAAGGAGCACTCGGATTGGCCTGGAATTAGCTCTAAGGGCAAATTAGGCTCAAATCCCTTGTGGACTGTATGACTTTTTGAATATGCCATTTAACTTTTCTGAGACTCCTTATCCCCAAATGTAAATGGGGATCTTACCAATTGCAGACCATTGGTTTTCATTCAATTCGCTGTCAGTTTCTCAGTCTGAAACCTGGAAACTTGATGGTACCATTTCACAATGCAGCTTAAGAGTCGGTGACAGGTCTGGATTCCAGAGCACATCCAGAGGGGAAGTGACTCGCCTGGACTGTCCAGAGGAGACTGCCGCGGGTGTGGGGAACCCCCTCGGTGGTCGTCCCAGGGCCAGCGAAAGGTCTTTTCCTTCCGCGTCTCAAACCCGCAGTCACTTCTGTTTGCACAACGCCCCCTCCCCCCACCCCCCGGCCCGCTTCCCGCCACCCCCGACCCCCCCCGACACCACCATTCTAAGAGCGGCGGCGCCAGCAGCGGGAAAATCGGGGCCAGGCCGGATTTCCTCTGCGGACCTGCGGCTCCTAGAGCCAACCGCCCCTCTGGACTCCGCCGGGCCGCGAACTGCACGTGCGGCGGCCGGGGGCCGGCCTCCCTCCCACTGGGCTTCCTCAGCGACCCGTCGCCCTCCGGCCCTTTCATCCCGCCCCCCTGTAACCCGCCCCTTCCCAGCTGGTGTTTCTGCGTAAAGCAGATGCTTCGCTCCCTCGTGGGTTCCGGATAAACCGAATCCTGCTGGGGAGCGTCAGCCGGGCGCTAGGACCCCGCGGCTTGGCCGAGGGGGGGCGTGGTGGGGCAGGAGATGTATTTAAATTGGAGCTCGAGCCGCCCCCTCGCGGGTCGAGCTCCCGTGGGGCAGTGGAGCGACCGTGCGCCTCCTCGGGCCGTGACCCCGGGGTCTGGCGCGGGGTGGGACCGTGGGGCAGGTTTGCGCAAAATGTACAGTGGCTGCCCGGGAGAGGAGCGGCGGCCGCGCTGAGCCAGGTAGGAGCCGCCCAGCAGCGAGGCTGCCAGCCCTCTAGGGAACCGGCTGTCCCGCGCCCTTCTAGAGCAGGAGGCGTGGAGCTGGGCTGGAGCCCGCCGGTCAGGATGCCTATCCCCTTCTCCCGCCGGAGCCCCCACCTCGCAAGTGGACCCAGGGTTGACCCGCGTGCTGCCCCAAAGGTCTCTCAGGGTCCTGTCTCAACTGGTCTTTCCCGCTGAAAGAAATGGGCCAGCGCTCCCATTTGACAGATGGGAAGATAAGGGCAGAAAGGCCAGCACTTGGCGGGAACACAGAGCTAGTCAAAGGCAAACCAGGATTTGAATACAGATCTACCATCCTTTGACCCAGCTGAGTGTGGGGCTTTCCATCCCACCCCACCAGAGAGCCTGCCCACCTGGCAGGGGGGCCTCCATCTCTCTCCAAGGGGCTCCGAAGCCAGGCTTCTTCATGGGTGGTAAGATCTGAGGGATCCCCCCACCAACTCCTGCCCCCAGGCTGCATGAAATTCCACCATCACAGCCACATTCCTCTGGGTTAAAGTCTAATTCCCCCGTGGGATGCACACGTCTGCCCTTAGTGATTCACTGTGGCGTAGGGGCGTCCGCAGCAGCTCCCCTGGGGCCCCATTCAGCGGGCGATCCAGCCTGAGAGGAGCGGGGATGCACCCCAGACCAAGCACTGTGAGTCTGTCAGCTGGTGGACATTGGGTGGGGCTGTCATCAGAGAGGGCTAGAGGGGACATCATGGCCTGGTGCAGTGGGAACATTTGCTCTGGAGGCAGGCAGGCTGGATTCCAGTCCTGACTCTACGTACTGACTGTGTGGCTTTGAGTAGGTCACCTCTCTGAGCCTCCTTGTACTCATGGGCAAATTGGGGACAGTTCTAAAAGGGGCAGGCAGCTCAGCCCCTGCTGGAGAAAACAGCATGTGGGTCACGTAGACCTGGGCTAAATCCCCAAATACTTAGGAGGTGGGTAAGTGCAGGGTAAGTCACTTCATTTTTCTAAGCCTTAGTTTTTCTCATCTGCATAATGGAAATTATAGTTAACTACGTTATTGGTTTGTTGTGAGAACTAAGTGAGATAATATAGGTCAGAAGAGTGTCTGACATCCTTAAATAGTATGGATGGGCTTATTTATGATAGTAAGCATTGCCCCCCTCATTTCCTCTGCCTCTCTGTCTCCCTGTCTCCCTGTCTCTCTCTCTCTCTCTCTCTCTCTCTCTCACACACACACACACACACACACACACACACACACACAGATATTGTTTGACAGTTCTTCTCCCAGGCAGACTCCTATCTCTTGCTTCCTTTTGCCTAGGCTTCTTATCTGCAGGCCTGAGGCCTCCATTCTCAGCATACCTCTCTTGGGCTGTTCAGCCCTGCAAACAATGCCTGTTCCCAGGAAAAAAGACTGTGTGTGTCCAGGGCACCTTCACAGGTGTTCTCGGCTTGATCATCGAAGTGGCTGGGGTAGCCAGCAGGAGAATGGGCACCAGGCTACTTGCCCTACCAATGGGACACTGGGGCACAGAGGGGCTTGCCTGAGAGAACAGGCTGGGGACAGCAGTGGAGTCTGGCTGTGAGCCTGGGTCCAAGAGACCCTGTCCTCCCTCTTGAGAGTGAGTTGCCCTCAAATTCAACACACTTTGTTTTGAGTACTGCGGATGGATGCCCACCACTAAGGGGCCCCTCCTGTCAGGTGCCAGTGCAGAGTTCCAGTGGCGCAGGGACAGTCGCTGCTGGATGCTCTGATGCCCACCGCGGGGGTGGGGTGGGATTTGGCAGCAGAGGAGGGGAAAAGGAGGGCCCCTTTGCCCAGCGATGCCTTCCGGTTCTGCTAAGCCGGGCCCTTGCTTGTCCTCACCTCGCACTTTCCTCTCAGGCCACTTCAGGAGAGCTCCTACCCCTCGCTCTGCTGTTTGTTCATTAGACCTGTGGTGAGCACCACTTCATAGACCCCTGTTTCCAGGGAATAAAATATTAATTATCAGGAAATGATCAATGCGATGAAAACTGAAGCTGTGTGGGCCTGGGGCAGAGCGTTTCAGGTGGGGGAAGCAGCGGGCAGAGGCTCTGAGGCAGGCACTGGCTCGCTGTGTTGGAGGAATGGCGAGAAGAATGGCGAACGCTGGAGCTTGCTGAGGGAAGGGCAGAGGGGAGACCAGTCAGAGGGGAGAAGCCTAACGCCTGGATTAAACTGGGGGTTTGTCAGCAGTGAGGTTTGTGATTGGATCGCTGATTTAACAATGCCTCGCTGGCAGCTTCATGTTGGACAGACTGCGGGGCGTCAGGGTGGGAGCGGGGTGTTGCTGTGGTCAGGGCCCGGGGTCGTGGTGACGTTTCTGTCTGTGGCAACCATGGAGGAGGGAGGTGGGCAGATCTAGGGATTGCTTCTCAGGGAGAACACGCAGAAGCCACTGACCAAAAAAGGAGTGTGGCAGGGAGGTAAAGGAAGAGTTAAAGAGAGCAACTGCTCTCACCCGTGTCACCGTGTCACCAAGACTCCTCATGTCAATTCGCAGTGTCTCCCCTTCGTGCTCAGTGGTTGGTGTTGGGCCCCCAAGGAGAGTGAACCCCCTCTGCCCTAGGGGCACCTTCTCGGGGTAAACCATAGAGTGCTCGGTGCCCTGCCCACTGGAAGCCCCGGGGGCTGTGGGAACCTGGAGGAAGAGCCAACACCTAGCCCAGACTTGGGGAACCAAGGAAGGCTTCTTGGAGGAAGGGACATCTCACCTGAGACCCAAAGGATAAGGAGGTATTCAGCACAAGAGAAGGGGGGAAGTGAAGGTTTGGAGCATTGTAAAGGGGCCCTGAGAACCGAAGGAGACAGTAGGCTTCCAGAGCCCAGACTCGGAGAGGGAACGGTGAAGACCAAAGTTGGAGAGCTGGCTGGGCATGGCATACTCCTCAGGGCCTCGAAGGCCCCACTGAGGGGTTTCCACTCAATTCCGAGTTCACCAGCTTGCAGAGGTGGGTGATGTTCTGCTTTTTAAACAGCAGAACAAAATTTCCGGTGAAAGTCTGACCTGTAATGCAGGTGAGAAGAGAGAGCAGCTGTGGGGGTGGAGGCCCACAGCCCAGGGGAGCCCAGGGGACCGGCTTTGAAAGACCACTGTTTTGCACCAGAGGAACTCAGGGCAGCCACCTGATTTAAAATTCCTTATAGAAACACTGGTGGGTTCCGGCAGAAAGGCCCAGCTCCCAAAGGCCCTACAGATGCCTCCTCTTCTGAAGCACTCTCAGTCACCACTCAGCACTCATTCAGTCGGCACCGGTGGGACAACTTCTGGGCACAGAGGCAGCAGCCAGGCTTGTGGGCTGTGAGACCTTGGAGGTGTTTCTTAATCTCTCTGAGCTTCAGTTTCCTTGTCTCTACAAGGGGAATGGTAATCATGGGGCCACGTCATTGAATTGCTGTGAGGATTAAATGAGGTAATAATACATGTGGGGGGTGGAAGAGAGTGCCTGGCACACAATAAGGGCTCTCTAAGTGGCTTGTATCTCATTTGATCCTCAACAAAACTTGATGAAGTCAGCATTAACCTCAGAAAAGGAAACTAAGGCTCAGAGAGGTAAGGTGATTTGCATAAGGCCACAGAGCAGGGAAGTGAACGAGGGAGAGGGAACAGTCGGACATAAGTAACTCTGAGTCCACGGCTCTTGGAGGGCTTATGTGTCACCTCCTTCTCAATGCTGTGTAGGTACTATGGTCACTTCCGTGCACTTATTTATGTGCCCGGTTCCCAGCACAGAGTCTGATGTAAGGAGGCATTCAGTAAAATGAGTGAGTGAATGAATGAATGAATGAAATGGATAGATTCATCTGTGTATTCCTAGCACTTGACCCAGGTCTTCAGTGAGTGAGCCCCTAGCAGTCCTGGGACTCCGTCCTGCTGAGGGCCTCCATGCTCCCCCTCAGCCTCATCCTGACTGCTCACAGAGACAAGGGCTGGTCCAGCAGGCCTGAGTGGGGACCCCTACTCTGGCACTGGCGGTGGCTTCAGTGAAAGTAAAGGGCCTGGCAGCCGGCTCCTGGGGAAGTTCACAGCCACATGCTGGGGGCAGGGCAGAGCTCCCAGTGGGCTTCCTGTCCAGGCTCTGGGCCCAGGCTTCAAACAATGACAGGGGCATGAGAATCAGAAAATCAAAAGAAAATAGGCAAAATAAAAGTCCAGGGTGGGAGGGGGTTGAGGAATCCTTTTTGGAGTCAGAGGAGTTAGGATAGGGTGACCTGCTTGTGGCTTGGGTAGAAATGAAGTTGGAGGCCCAGCTCCCTACTCATCTGCCCCGAGGTTGGCCCCAAGGCACCCTGTAGGGCCCCTCTACCTCCTGCTGGCTCCCTCCAGGTGTCTTCCACCAGGTGGGGTCTTCAGAAACCCAAATCTGACCATGTCACCCACTGCTTAAAAACCCTTGCTGGGGCCCTAGCTGGTGTGGCTCAGTGGTTGAGTGCTGGCCCTCAAAGGGTTGCTGGTTCGATTCCCAGTCAGGGCACATGCCTGGTTTCGGGCCAGGTCCCCAGTTGGGACACATAAGAGACAACCACACGTTGATGTTTCTCTCCCTCTGTTTCATCTTCCCTTCCCTTCTCTCTAAAAATAAATAAAGTCTTAAAAAAATACCACACCAAAACTCTTGCTGGGGGAAAATGGCCTAACTCCCATCTAGCTCCTTGGCTTTGGAGGGCCCTTTGCGATGGGGCTCTCCCACCCACTTCCCAAGGTGCCCCATTCACCACACCTTATTTTCAAATGCAGCTGTGGTCTGGGGTTCCTGAGTCCAGGCACAGACAGAATTGGGGGGCCTGGCAGTGGGAAGGAGCCTGTTGTTTTACAGTGTTCCCCATTCCTCCCTGCCCTATGCAGAGCCATGAGCCACCAGATCCTGCTGCTCCTGGCCGTGCTGACCCTGGGGCTGACTCTGGGCCTGGCTACCTCCCCACTCGGAGACAAGGTGCCCTGTAAGACGGTAAGAAGCCCTGCCCAGGCAGGGTAAGCTCCACCTCCCCATCTCCCAGCCCCAGAAACCAGAAGTTAGAGGGGTCAGAAGAGGAATGGGAAAGCACTTAAACCTTGCATTTGATTAGCACCTGCTAGAATGTTTAAGTACCTTTTTTACTATTAATCTTGCCAGGTAAGTACCATTTTACAGAGTTAGAAGCTGAGGCCTAGAGAGGTTAGGTGACTTGCCCAAGGTCATTTCATTCTCCTAGGACTAGAGGGGCCAGCATTGGACTCCATTCCCCTAAACTGCTCTCACAGGGCAGTGGGTCCAGTTGGGTGATGCAGAATTTAGGGTGGCCAGCTGGGAGGGGCTTTTCTGCATTGGGTCCCCGCTGGGGGCAAATCCCTTTTCCTAACTGGGCTCCTTGACTCACGCCCATCTGCCACATCCCCACTGGGAGATCTCCACTCATTACTGCCTAGGTCAGCTGCTGCCTCCTTCAGGACACCCCTTCTGATCTCAGGCTGACCTGGTTCACTTTGCTTCCTTCTCTGGGCTTCCACAGCCCCAAACTCTCCTCCACGTCGATGTGGAACTCACAGTGCAATTGACAAATGGGCCCCAGGCTGTCTCACCTGTTAGACCGGGAACTTCTTGAGGGCGGGGGCCAGGTTTCATTCACTTTGCTCCTTTTTCCTGCCCCAAGCCAGGGAGACTAGCCCTGAAGTTACAGTCACCTTGTAGGGTACAGGGAAAAGGGAGCACCTAGGTCTACCTGTGAGGCTGGGCAGTCACCCCAGGAGTTTGTGCTGCGGCAGGGACAGGGACAGGCCCTCTGGCAGCTGAACTTGGACCTGGGACTGGAAGCTTCTGACACAGAATGGGCGGCTGCTTCGGGAGGCTGGATGTGCCGGCAGCCAGGGATGGCAGCCCTTCCCCGGGGGCTCAGTGTCCTGCGCCTCTCACCTCACTTCCTGCCCTTCAGAGCCCTTCTGGGGCTCCCAGGACCCAGTGTAACAGGCAGAGAAGGCCTCAGGCGTCACCTAATGCAGCCCCACACCACCTGGGGAGACAGGCTCAGCGAGATGAGGGGCCCGGGCCACCCAACAGGAAGGGAAACTAGGTGAGCTTTGGAAAGGGAACTGGGTAAGCTTTGGATGGGGGAAAACGACATAAAAGTACTTTCTGGACTACCATAGAAGGAATTGTGGTGTTTTTTTAAAGGGTGGAAAATCAAAATTGCCACATGCCGAGGGCTTGCAAGGTAACTGCACCATGTCAAGGGCTTTCTCTCTTCTTCTTCCACCCGAACTCCTCTTTTCAGCCGAGGAAACCAAGGCTGAGGAAGAGATGTGGCCCACCAGTTCCTCCAGACAGGAAGGAACAGAGCAGATTTCGAACCCAGCTCTCCAGAGCCGACACTGTCAGATGCCTGTGACTTTACCGCCCTCTCTCCCTTCTCTGCGCAGGCAATAAAATGGAGTTGGGTGGCAAGTCCATTTCCCTTCAAAAAAGGGGAAAAAATCTGGGCAGTGGCATCCCAGCATCCCAGAGAGAGTGGGCAGAGGGTTGTCCTGGGAAGCTCGGAACTTGGCAAAGGGCTTGTTCCCCCAGGCCTCCTTCCCGGGCATGTCAGTCTTGCTGGGGCTCCAGGCTTAGGCAGTGGTGGCACCCTGACAATGCAGAGCTCAGAGCCGCCCTGACCCCAGAGCTCCTCACTGGACTGACCTGGAGAGCCGGGTGGCCCAGTGCAGTGCTGCCTACTGCCAGCCTCCTCTGGGCCTCTGACAGGGGTCCTGGGCACCGGCATTTCAAGAAAGCAAGGCTTAGGCTCTGGGCTTGGCCAGCTTTGGGCCCTGACTCAACTCTCGGGGGCTGGTGGCCCAGGGAGCCTTTGAGTATCCAGAGGTGAAAGAGGGTATGGGCTTGCCTGTAGGATGGCATGTGATGCACAGGACAATGCCCCCGCCCCCCCACCACACACACTGTAAATGCCCAGGAGGCGCCGCTGGTGCTGTTTACTGTGCTGAAGGACTCAGCCTGGGGGCTCAGCCAGCTGAGGGCCCGTGGCCACAACTTTGCGAGCGCCAACAAGAAAAGGAACTTGCGCCCTGGCTGGCGTAGCTCAGTGAATTGAGCCTGCGAACCGAAGGATCGTGGTTTGATTCCCAGTCAGGGCACATGCCCGCATTGCAGGCCAGTTCCCAGCAGGGAACCCATGAGAGGCAACCATACATTGATATTTCTCTCCTACTCTCCTCTCCTTTCCTTCCCCTCTAAAGATAAATAAAATCTTTTTAAAAAATACAAAAACTCTTTTAAAAAAGAAAAGGAACTTGCAGTGGTAGTTTTGAGCCTCTGACTGTCTGATTTGGGGCAGCCACCCCTCACCGAGCCTCAGTTTCCTCAAGGGGGACAGTGGGGTAAATGTGTCTTAGAAAATTGAATGAAGCAAGGGATCTGTGCATCCATCACACAAGCTTGACTCACAGCTGGCGCTCCAGTTAGAGACATTGTGTTTGTGTCCCTTTTGCTGTTCCTGCTTTATCAGGACGGTCCAGGAGCCAGGACAGGATGAGGAGGCCATGCCTGGTGGCCCCAGCTGGCTGAGAGGTTGTGAGGGAGGAAGTGACAAGGAGCTAGGCAGGACTGCCAAGGTGGCTGGGGTAGGTTTCTGGTTTACGTGGGTGCTCACCTGCAGGGGTGCCCCTGGCCTCTGAGTAGGCTCATCACTGGGCTGCATAGAGTAGGAGGAGTCCTGATGGAGGGCAGTCCATTCCTCCCCAACGTCACCTTGGAGATCTCGAGGGGAAGCCGGCAGCTGGGCCAGGAAGGGAACCCCTAGGCTTGTGTTCCTGCCCTGCTGGCTTAGCCACTGACTCACCGTGACCTCCTGCAGGTCATTGTCATCTTTAAACTCACTCTCCCCATCTGGGAATTGGGTGAGCCAGACCTGTTTTGCTCTAACAGTCTTTAATTTGAGTCTGAATATGTGGATCATTCCTTTCAGAAAGGTGATTGAGTCAATCCCTGACACTTTTACTAAGCCGATGATGTCTGTGACTCATTCATTAAAAAAATGTTCTGAGCACCTCCTGTGGGCCAAGTCTGAGGCATCCGCACCAGTCACATCAGTCCCCGTTTGCTCTGAGCTCACTGTCCAGAGGTCCCCACACAGGTAGCCACAGTGCTGGGGCCACAGCTATGAGAGAGGAAGCACAGAGGCTGTGAGAACCCAGAGGAGGCTCCAACCTGGCCCGAAGTCAGGGAAAGCCTCCTGGTAGAGGAGACCCCCGGAGCTCAGCACGCAGAGTTCACCACGCAGTTCTGGTTTGGAAGGGTATAACCAGCACAGGGAACGGCAAGGAGGAGGCCTAGAGGTGGGGTTGGGAGGGCACAATGGGCAGTGGTCAGCTATGGTCACTGTGTGTGGGCTGGGCCAGAGTGGGTTGGGAGGAGAGAGGACAGTTCACCAGAGGCCCCGAATAGCTTTGAACTTTGCAGAGAGTCCTGGGGTTTGTCCCGGAGGGATTTAAACAGAGGGCTGCACTGTCAGAGTAGAATTTTTGAGCAGTCACCAGGCATTTGATTGGTGGGTTGGTCAGAAGGGGTCAGTGCAGGCAGGGGCTGGGGGAGGAATGGCCCTAGCTGGGTGGCAGTAGAAGTCAGACAAGCAGAGAAAGGCTGGCATGCCTTGTCTGCTAGAAAAGATGCAAGGAAGGCTGCATTTACACGGAAAGAATTCTGGCCCCACAAGGCACATGGGATAGAAGGACAAAAGTGGGAAATTTGGTTATTAAGAGACCTGGGTTCAAAACCCAGGTCTCTTCCTCACCAGCTGGGCGCTGTTAGAACTCCCCACCCCCCTGAGCCAGAGTTTCATAAATGGGTGTGGCCAAATTGATGGGCGGGCTGTTGGGAAGATCCAATGAGACGATGCTGAGTAGGGGCTGGGGAAGGGTGAGTTATGTTCTGGATAAGAAACCAGAGTGATAATGTGACTTGATGAGGCTCACACAGCAAAATCACAGCCTTGTCATTAAAGAATGTGGGTGGGGACCCTGGCCATCTTCCCACTGCCCCTTACCCTGACCCCTTGTGCAGGGGCAAATAGGGACTGGTCCATGGGAAGCAAAGCCACTGGTGGGTGGTGGGGGTGGGTAGCAGCAGCATAAAGGAGGAATCTCCCGGGGGTGTCTCTGAGGAAGCAGGCTCTGGACCCCAGGCTGTGCCCCATGAAATGAGGGCTTGAATGAGATCTGAGGGTGAGAAGCCAAAATAGATGATAAGAGGACAAATTGCATTTTCCCCTTTGGAAACATATCCCCCGAGTAGTTAATGTAGCATGACACCAGCTGGGTAAACGTAACTGCCGGGGTCCATGGAGGAAAATTAAACTGTGCGGCCAGGAGGCCCAGGTCCCAGTGAGGCTCTGTTCCTTCCTGGCTCTGGGTCACTCTCAATGAAAAATGGGATAATAATCAGCACAGGGATTTTTGTTTGTTCATTTGTCCTTCTAACTTTCTATCACCTCTCTGTCTGTCTACCCATCAAACTTCCTTGGGTGCATCCCCAGTGCCTGGACTGTGCGCAGTGCCAGAGGCAGGGGCAGGAACAGGAGGGTCCAGCCACCCTTCCCAGAGGCACGGGTCTGACTCAGCTCCTACTGCAACCACTGATGCCTCCTGCTCTCCCTGCCTCCCCCTCCCCAGGTGAACAAGGAGGTCTCCTGCCAGTGCCTCGGCCTACTCCAGGTCCCCTCGGTGCTCCCGAGGGACATCGAAGCCCTTGACCTGTCTGGAAACCAGCTTCGGAGCATCCTGTCCTTGCCCCTGGGCTACTACACGGCGCTTCATCACCTGGACCTGAGCTCCAACGAGATTGGCTTCCTCCAGCCAGGCGTCTTCCAGGCCCTGTCCCACCTGGAGCACCTCAACCTGGCCCACAACCGCCTGGCACTGAGCACTGGGGGTCTAGGCTCCCTGTTGCATGTGAAGTCCCTGGACCTGTCTGGGAACAGCCTGTACAGCGGCCTGGTGGAGCAGCTGCTGGGGGAGGCGCCAGCCCTGCGTACCCTCACGCTGGCGGAGAACAGCCTGACCCGCCTGACCCGTCAGACCTTCCGGGGCACACCTGCACTTGAGTGGCTGGACCTCCATAGCAACGTGCTGATGGACATCGAGGATGGCGCTTTCGAGGCCATGCCCCGCCTGACCCACCTCAACCTCTCCAGGAACTCCCTCACCTGCATCTCCGACTTCAGCCTCCAGCAGCTGCGGGTGTTGGACCTGAGCTGCAACAGTATCGAGGCCTTTCAGATGGCCCCAGAGCCCCAGGCCGGGTACCAGCTCACCTGGCTGGACCTGCGGGAGAACAAACTGCTCCACCTTCCCGACTTGGTGGCACTCCCGAGACTTGTCTACCTGAACATGTCCAACAACCTCATCCGGCTCCCTGCAGGGCCGCCGCAGGGCAGCAAGGCCATCCATGCACCTTCTGAGGGCTGGTCGGCCTTGCCCCTCTCGAACCCCAGCCGGAATGCCAGCACCCACTCCCTCTCCCAGCTCCTGAATCTGGACTTGAGCTACAACGAGATCGAGCTAGTCCCCGAGGGCTTTCTTAGTCACCTGACCTCCCTACGCTTCCTGAACCTCAGCCGGAACTGCTTACGGGCTTTTGGGGCCCGGCGTGCGGGCTCCCTGCCCTGCCTCATGCTCCTGGACATCAGCCACAATGCGCTGGAGGTGCTGGAGCTGGGCACCAGAGCCCTGGGGTCCCTGCGGACGCTGCTCCTACAGGGCAACGCCCTGCGGGACCTGCCCTCATACACCTTTGCTGGTCTGGCCAGCTTACAGAGGCTCAACCTGCAGGGGAACCGGGTCAGCCCCTGTGGGGGGCTAGGTGGGCCTGAACCCTCAGGCTGTGTGGACTTCTCTGACATCTCCTCCCTCCGCGTCCTAAACTTGGTGGACAACGAGATGGAGACACTCTGGGCAGGTGCCTTCCTCCATACACCACTTACTGAGTTAGACCTGTCTTCCAACCCTGGGCTGGTTGTGGCCACAGGGGCCTTGGCAGGCCTGGAGGCCTCCTTGGAGGTCCTGGCCCTGCAGGGCAATGGGCTAGAGGTCCTGCAGGTAGACCTGCCCTGCTTCAGCTGCCTCAAACGGCTCAACCTTGCCGAGAACCGCCTGAGCCGCCTGCCGGCCTGGACGCAGGCCGTGTCCCTGGAGGTGCTAGACCTGAGGAACAACAGCTTCAGCCTGCTTCCGAGCAGCGCCATGGGCGGCCTGGAGACTAGCCTCCGGCGCCTCTACCTGCGGGGGAACCCGCTCAGCTGCTGCGGCAACGGCTGGCTGGCGGCCCAGCTGCACCAGGGCCGTGTGGACATGGACGCCTCCCAGGACCTAATCTGCCGCTTCAGCTCCCAGGAGGAGGTGTTCCTTAGCCACGTGCGTCCCGAGGATTGTGAGAAGGGGGGGCTCAAGAACATCAACCTCATCATCATCCTCACCTTCGCACTTGTCTCTGCCATTGTCCTCATCATGCTGGCCACCTGTTGCTGTGTCCGCCAGCAGAAATTCAACCAACAGTACAAAGCCTAGAGGAGCCGGCTGCAGATTACCTCAGTCAGGAGACCCTTCCAGGTCAGAGAGGGAGCTGGAGGCACAGAAAAGGGTGAGGTCTGACCCAAGGTCACACAGTAGGCCAGGGTCCCAGAACCCTGGTCTCTAACCCCCAGCCCAGGGCTCCTTTCTCTGCCTCCTGCTGCATTGGTAGGTGAGCCGCCTCCCAGACCACACATGTGGTCCAGCTGTGGAAGCTGGAAGCTGAGCGATACTGGGAGTGACAAAGAATGAGGTTCGCCCATCAAATCAACAAATCTTTGCCAGAAGTCTATTTTGTGCCACACCCTGCTCCAAGCACTGGGGACACCGATGAAGGAGACAATCTCTGTCCTCAAGCATCTCCCAGTCTGGGTGGGGAGGCCGTCGCACAGCCGTGTGGCGACCACACAGAGCAGAGCCCAGAGCTCCGAGGCTCAGCAGCGGCCTGCCCCTGCCAGGCCAGGGCCAGGGAGGGAAAGACTGAAAGGATCTGTCTGCGCTGTTTCCAAGCAGACTCTGTCACATCTGATAATGACTCTCAACTTCCCTGGAGCATGAAGAAGTTGCAACTGGAAGAGAACTGGAGCCACCACACGCATATGTCTTGGATCCAGCGCTATCAGGCAGGCTGTGGCGCCTCCAGCAGGTCAGGGCGAGAAGCTGTCACCCTGGGCTCTGGCCAGCACTGAGGCCTTCCGTTCCCTGCTCTGGACAGGCTCTTTCCCCACCTGGCACCCTCGCATTGCATGCACCGGCCCGGATGCTGCCCTAGCCCCACTCTCTGCTGCATCCCAGCCCCGCCCTGCTCGGGGAGGCAGAACTTAGAGTCTTAGGTCTCCGGTTCTGTTTTGCACCAGGCTTTGCAGCTGTAACAAACCCAAGCCTGCAGCTGCCTCTATGTGACAACCGTCCGAGGTTGGTCTTTTTTCCCATTTTGTAAAAATGGCTCCAAGTCACCCTCCAGGGTACTTTCGCCAAGAAATGCCATCACTGAGGTTCGGACTCACATCATCCTGACTCCAGGGGCTTTGCCACTGTGGGGACTGCAGGCTGTCAGGTGGACAGGAGGTGGCCCCCGCTGCTGGGACAGGGCTTGGGGGCATCCTGTGCTGTCCATCCCCACCCACTCCTCTTCCTCCTCACCCAGGCAGGCAGAGGGAATCCGGAAGGCCACAAGCCCTCTCCTCCTCCTCTGCCTCGGTTTCCCTCATTCTCCCCTTTGCAGACTGATGTGGGTTCTCTTTTTCTCTTCTTGCTCTTGAAGTCCCTCAGTCCCATTGTCCAATGAGCATGGCTGAGAGCGCAAGAGCACTGAGTCCCACCTCCCCAGTGTACAGATAGGGAAACTGAGGCTTAGGAAGAGGAAGGGACTTGCTCAGAGATGCACACGTCAGTGGCAGAGCCTGTGGGAAAAAGTAGATTCAGATCCCATTAGGGGCGTGTGTGTGGTGGGCGGAGAGGGGTTGGGGGAGGGCCCGAGTGATTTCCTTCTCTCTCAGCTGTCACATCACAAGATAACGTTGGCTCCACACACTCTTTCTGGTCCTGATCATGCAAGAATATTGCCCCCTTAGGAAAATGGGTGAGCCCCCCTCCAGATCTAATCCCTGCCCCTCATACGCACGCAGCCATGGGCTGTCCAGAAGAAAGGGGGCCTTGGGGTCAGCCCAGGACCCTGTGCTGTTATCTGCATCTCCCACCTGCGCTGGGCGAGGTGCGAGACAATGAAAACTCCACTCTCTCTGCCCCAGTTTACAGACGAGAAAACTGAGGCCCAGAGAGGGTCAAGGACTCAGGGAGTCGATGGCAGAGACAGGGCTAGAACTTGAGGTCCTGGCCCTACCTGGGCCCCGGGGGCCTCAGGGCAGTGCAGGGGACCCAGTCCTGGTTGGGACCGTGACAAGAGGTGCTCACTGCACAGAACACTCCTTCGCAGGCTTGGGGGCAGGTGCGGGCCCTCTGTGCCTGGTCTTCGGAAACACTACACAATGCTGCTCTCGCCTCCCAGGGGCCAGGCCACAGCCCGGCCTCGGGACCAGCTCTTCATGTAACCCACATGAATGTATTAAAGAATAATTTTGGAGAAATGGCGCGGCCTGCCAGCCTCCTCCTTGCTTTGGGGATTCGGCACCATCACATCTGCTCAAACCCTTTCCTCTTCTCCTCCCTTTGTGGTCTCTGAACCCCATGGAGCAGCCCTGGGGAGACAGGCTGGGACCTCTAGGTGGGAGCCTGAGGTTCTGGGTCATCTCCACCCTGGACCTCCGGGCCTCAGCCCCAGTCATATCCCCTTCGCATTCGACCAACCCTGCTCCCCACCCCACTGCTGAGAAAATGGCGGCCATCCGTGGTTTCCCTACTAGTCCTTTGTCCGAGCTCGCCCCTTCTGCCCCTCCCTCAGGTCCTCATCCCCTCCTCTCTCATTTGCTCTCTTGCATTCCTCTCTCCTCAGCTCTTCCTCTCTAGTTGCTTCTTCTTTGTATACCTCAGCTGTGCTCAAGTCGTGCCCATCTTAAAAATAGGGAAAGACCTTTAAACCCTTCTCCCTTCTCCTACTTCATGAATAAATTTCCTGATAAAGTACACCCTAACTGGTGTGGCTCGGCGGGGTGGGCGTTGTCCTGCAAACAGAAAGGTCATGGGTTCAGTTTCTAGTCAGTGCACATGCCTGGGTTGCAGGCCAGGTCCCTAGTTGGAGGTGCGCCAGAGGTAACCAATCAATGTTTCTCCCCAATATCGATACTTCTCTCCCACTCCTCTTCCCTCACTTCCCTTCCTTTCTCAAATGAATGAATGAATAAGTAAATAAAGATTTTAAACTTCTTGGTGAAGTAGCTTCCCCTCCCTCCCCACCTGGGCTACCTTCAGCCCCTCAGAGCCCCACACTGCCCTGACTAAGGTCACCAAGAGTGTCCTTTGCCAAATCAGTGCACTTTTCAGCCTCTACCCCCTTGACCTCTCTGCTCCGGAGGGGCCTCCTCAGTCCTTCCCACCCCATCACCCGGCCCTCCCCTCGGCACACGGCCCTGGCATCTAGGACCCACACCTGGTTTCTGCCTTCCTCTCAGGTCGCTGCTATTCAGGCTCTGCTGTGTGCTCATCTGCCTTGACCCATCAGACTGGTGACTACCGGGACTCCTGTCCCAAACCCTCTTCCCTTGGCAGTGAAATCGCCCTCATTGCCAAAGCCACCCCATTGCTCTGATGCCCACAGTCAATCTCCAGCCCTAGACCCTTCTGAACATTCAGCCCTGATACCCAGATACCCAAAAGCCTCCCAAGCCAGAGAACTGAAGATCTCCCAGGGGGCGGAGAAATGAGAGTGAGCAGCTGGGCTGCAGTTCAAGGTTGACCTTGGAAGAAGGGTCAGGAGGGTCCAGAAGAAGCATTCCAGGTTCCCGGAAGGGAGCTGGAGGGTGAGGGTGTGGTCTGTGATGCCTGGGGGAGGTCCTCCTCCCCCAGACCGGAGCCTCCTCACTTGGGTTAGGGGGCAGGCTGACTCCAGAGAGCATGGAGGGGCTCTCCTCCCCCCCTCACTTTGCAGCCCCTTGTACTTGTCTTCATGTTGGCCCCACCTCCCCTTATTAGCTGCCTGACACACAGACACTGCCCCCTTTGCAGTTGCCAACCTCCTCTCCCCAAGATCCAGATGAATGATGCCCCCTCCCACCCCCAAGCATCTTGGAGATTTCTCCGACCCAGCTTCTTCTCTGGTCTGTGACCTCTCACCTCCCAACTCCTGTTCCCAGTTCCTACCTCCAAAGGAACATTTTAAATGCCTATTTCATGATGGGTCTGGGCAGTGAGAGTGCACGTGAATGGCCTACATTCGGTGCTCAGGGAAGGCCTAAGGGAAGGCAGTAGCAGGGGCTGAGCTCAGCCCAGAGCTTTGCGGACCTCCCATCCAGCCGGGAGCCCGTCAGGCCCTGACCCCTTTTCCTGGCAAACAGGGGTGTTTGCTCATTTGGTCAAGACCCCCAGTGAGGCAGAAATTCCTGTTTTCAGCCAAACATGGACATAGCTGCCAACTAGGTCATCAGAGCATCCGGCAAGTGCCAGAGAGAGGGGAGGCCCTCGTCACAGACGGCCGGCAGTGCCAGGTCCCCAGGCCCATTTGACTCAGTGAGCTGCTCCTGCATCCAGGAGGCACAGGGCCAGGTGGGTAGGTGGCCTGGGTAGGTGGCACCTGCAGGTGCCAGGCTGGTAGGCCAGATGGGAGGGCGGGTATGTGGCACCCATGGCCCAAGACCTCCTGGCTTTCTCAGTCCCCTGTGCTGGCACACCTCACAGGACCTGGGATCTACTGCCTGCTCCCTGTGCCGCTGTCCTGTAGGCAGCTCCGAGGCCAGGTGTCTGAGGCCCTCCAGTCCCATCTCTCTCTGGCCACCTCTCGCCTGGCGTTCAGAGTTGACAACTACTGAGCACTTCTGGTCAGGCCCTACTCTGAGCATTGGATATACATAGTATGTAATTCTAATCATCTCGGAAGAGATTTCTATTATTATCTCCCTCATTTTAGAGAAACCGAGACTCATGATCCCACAGCTGCAAAGTGTCAAAGCTGACACTTAGGCCCAGGTTGGTCCCACGCCAGGGCCAGTGAGCTCAACATTAGGCAGCCCTGCCTCCTGACCCTCCCCAACACCAGGCTCTCTCCTGCTTCCTCCACCTGAAACATCTCACCCAGCTAGACTCCACATGCCAAACTCCTCCTTTTTCAACCACTGTCCGCATCACCTCCCCTGGGGAGGCTGCCCTGATTTCCCTCCTCCAGCTGCCCAAAGCCAGGGACTGCTCTGGGCCATTCCTCCCACAGCCATTGGGATATCTGCCTGATCTGCCACCAGGCAGGGAGCGCCTGGAAGTTTTACCAGTGTCCTTTGGGTGTCCCTGGAGCACAACAGCCATTGCAGAAGGCGAGGTCAGAAAAGATTTCCTGAAAAGATAGCCTTTGCTCTCTAAGACTTAAAAACTTGATTATGGCCAGCCCTCAGACAGAGAATGGGGTGACAGCTTCTCAGACAGGCCCAGGGTACACAGAGGGTACTTAGGGGGGTCAGGGTGTGCGCTGCCCAGAAGCGGCAGTGGCCAGGGGTGCGGCGAAGAAACGATCTTCTCTCACCTCCCTCTACTTCCCCCCAGTTTCTTCTTGCCTCTAAGACCATGTCTTATCTTCCCTTTCCCCTCCCCACACTCTCCTCTCCTTTCCTCCCTTGGTCCTCTCCCTCCCCTCCCCCACCTTACTGGAAGCAGTTGGGGCTGTGGTGGCTGGGAGCTGGGTCGGGTGGAGGGGAGGAGGCCCAAGCTGTTTATAGGAACTGGAGCAACTCCATCCATCAGCTCTGTTTGGAGCTGGAGACTAAGCATAATAAATACCTTGGCTCCTCCCCAGCTGTGCTTTCCCTGAACTTGGCCACTCCAACTCCACAGCTCTCTGGCCTGTTGGTTCTCAGGACTCAGCTCCCACTCCACCCACCCAGCTCCCACCTCCCACCAAGCTGCCCTGGAAAGAGCCCTGCCTGTGGGATCAGAGATGCAGGCCTGAGTCTACTAGGCTCTGCCACGGCTTTGCTTTGGGGGGCAAAAGCAAGTCAAGCCACTTGTCTGTGCCTCCAGTTCCCCATCCGTAAAATGGGGTCATAACCACTGCCCCCGCGCACACAGCAGCCAGAATGGCTTGAGTGTCCCCTATGTGCTGGGTCCTGGTGGGATCCCTGGGAACGGCCAGACAGAGCCTCTGCCTACGGGTGGAGGGAGGGCCCACGCCTCAGCACAGGCAGGAAGTGGTCAGGCTGTGAGGGAGGTCCAGATTTTGTGCTCAGGATTTGTTTGCAGCAGGGAGTGGCCCTTCCAGCTGGAGGAGTGAGGTGGACGTCGAGGACATCTGGGCTCCCCCTGCGAGGAAGGGTAGGATTTCAGCATGTGAAGCTGGGAAGAGGCTCCTCCAGACAAAGTAAATGCCTGAGCAAGGTGGGCCGTGGGAAGAGGCCGTCCCTGGTGGGGCAGAGAGTGGTCTGCTTATGCCCAGCTTTGTCCTCCTTGGTCTTATAGCGCCTTCTGCTTTGACCTTCTCACCTTCTGCAATTTCCTATCCTTTTCTGGAGAACTTGGACTCATCCCCCTCTCCCAAGCTGTGGAAGCCTATTCCTGGAATCCTGCAGTCACGTCCCCACGCCCACCTCCTCCCAAACAGCCACCCTAGAAAATGGAAGACTTACGTCAGGGGAGAACCCACTCGGCAATAGCATGTGTTTCTGGAATCAATAAAGAAATAAACAAATAAAGAAATGACTAAAAGAGTGAGTCAATGAAAAAGTGAATAAGTAAGTGAATTACTGAATTCAACTGAAATTCCTTAAGCTCCTGCTACAAAGCATGCTGTCCTCTGTGCGCACAAGATCCCTCAGCTTATTGGGGGAAATAGGCATTCAACACAGAGGCACACACACTCAGATAAAGACAGAGTGGCAAATCATGCTGAGAACCACGAGAGGAAATAATAGGAAGCCGGAATTGAGGTGGGTGGACTCCCAGAAGCCCTCTCTGAGGGTGGCATCTGGAAGCTAAGACTGCAGGAGGATCTGAGTGAGTGAGTGAATGAATTAACATTCCCCCTGGCCTTTCCCCCTCACTCTCATGAGTTTCCCTAAATGCTTGGGGAGAGAGAAAGAAACACTCTAGACCCCGAGGTTAATTTTCATGCCCTGGAAGCAGCCCCCTGCACTGGGACCCTCCCAGCCCTTTCCACTCCTGAGCGACGCGGCTGCCCATTTCAGAATCAGACAGAAAGAAATGCAAGGCTCTCAGGAGTCAGTCGTCATAAGGGTATGGAGCTAACTAGTCTGCACGCTGAGACAGTTTAGTTCCAGAGGCCCTTGCTTTTACATTTTGAGGGGGGTGGTATGTAGGATGGGCTTGGCTCTCTCCTCTGTTTCTTGATCACCCGTGTCTGCTTGCACCCCCCCACCCGCCGTTCTTTTACCCTAGGTAACTTCTCTATGTTTTCTCCATAATCAAGTCATCATAGACCTCAAATTATATGCAAATACACATACGGATATATCAGTCTTTTATAAAAATGGGATGATATGCACATTTTTGGCTTCCTTCTTCTTTTACTCAGTAATTCTTCAAGGAACCCCCCCAAATAAACTGACATAGCTCTGATTCACTTTTGAGAGTATTCAGTATTCCATAGTGTGAGTGTTCCGTAATCTATTCAGCAGCTCACCAATTGATGCACACTGACTTTGTTGGATTTTCTTTGTTGAAACTATGAACATGCTGCTGAAATATCCTCATTCATATGCCCGTGGTCTCTTGGACCTGTGCGTCTGTCAGGTAAGCCGTTGCCAGTGGGGTTCCAGGTCAGTGGACCAGTATTGTATATATTATGTATAATTTTAATAAAACTTACCTTTCCAGAAAACAGTAATGTTTTACATCTCCACAAGCAACTTATGAAAGTATCTATTATTCCATTTCTATATGTTTATTGTCAACATTTTAAAAAGTGATGAGCTTTTGTATATTTATCTTGTATCCAATAACCTTATCGATTCTTCTTAATTCAAATTGGTTTTTTGAAATTCATTTCCTTGTTTTTGTATTTATTTTTGGTTTTGGTTTCTCTGCTAGAGGCTGGGTTTTCTAGGTATACAATCTTTAAACAGTCTCATCGTTGTCACCGCAGCAGCATCTGCTCCCACCCAAGCCTGTCCTAGCCCAGCCTGTGGCCAGGTTGCAGGCACCCCACTGCCCACCGAAAGGCTCCCTCTCCTGTATCCTCTCTTCCTGAGACCAGTGCTCCCATCCCATCTATCTCCCTGGTGCACAGGAGCAGAGTGGAAGTGTGGGCGGGGACTCAGGATCCCTGCTGCTCTACTCCCCGGGCAGATTCGTTCCACTCTAACCAGAACTCTGTTCTCCTGCAGCAGAGGCTGAAAACTCGGGGCCTGTGGGCCGACTTAGCCTTCAGGTGTGCTTTGTTTGGCCTGCACAGTGGTTTATGTAAATCTGGATTAGCTGCCAACCTTTAAAAACTGGAAGAGATGTTTTTTATATGGGAACAAATAAAAATCTGGATTTCTGATTTTTCTTAAAATTCTTGAAATCTAAAAGCCTGGGCCGCACAGGACAATGAGTGGCAGGAGCTATGAAATTACACATCCCTTTGAGGAAGTGAGCTTCTCCAGGGCAGGGGGCTGTCCGTCCTTCCGTCCGCCCCAACACCCAACACAGCGCCTGGCTCCTGGCAAGGGTGGTGAAAGTTTAATTTCTTTCCTTCTACATCAGGCAGAAGTTTCAAAAGCATGTAGGATAAGAGTCCCATACGTTAAGGGTTTGATCTTTCTCGTGCCGTAGCCCCAACAGTCTGAGGAAGCCCGTGTGCCCTGTCTCAGAGGAAGGTTTTCAAATGTGTAAAACAAACAGCATGTATGATTGCAAAGGAAATCAATTATACTGACTGCAATTATAAAAATATTTACAAGTAATTGTGATTTGGTAACAGATTTTTTATTAACACCTTAAATAATGAGATTGAGTGACAGGTCTCATAACTACTGCAATTTTGAGGCACGATGTGCATGCACAGTACTTTGAGAGACCTGCAACCGCTGTGACCAGGCATGAAACAGCTGTGATTTCTGTTGGTGACGGGACGGCCACTGTCGCAGGGATTTGTGGCCCGCGTTCATGATGGAAAGAGCTATTGCACTGTCATTGGTGGCTGATGATGAAAATAGAGACGTAATTTTTTTCTCATCCAAGTTTCCAGACCCTAAGAAGTCTACCCACAAATCTCAGGTCAAGATCCCAGTTGCGGGAAAGGGGTTAATGGCAGCTGCAGCTGAACCACAGTAGCAGAAACACAAACCCGTGGACACCACCCCAGTCCTGGGGGTTCTCGTCTAGGGCAAGGGCGAGGGGCAAGTTAGATCACTTTTCTGGAGGGCTCTTTTGTCATATGGTCCAAGAATCTTAAAAATGTGCACCTGCTTTTATGTAGCAATTCTGTTTCCAGAAGTTTATTCTGAGGAAATAAAGATGCAGCCAAAGAAAAACCGGGTGTGAGGCTGTTTATGTGCCAAGGGCGCATCCAGCGTTTGTGGGCCCTTCAACTTATGCAATTTAAAGGGCCCCTCTTACAAAAAGAGATGAAATCATGACTATAAAATTACTAGACCCTCCCTGGGTATTTGGATGGGTCCTGAGGGAGTGAGGGACTCTACAGCTAAAGCTTCATCAGCTTCACATAAATTAATCCAATTATAGCGTTATTAATAATAATCTAAAATTAGAAACAACTCAGACTGTATCAGTATTTGTTATAGCAACATAGTTACCTACACAAGGGAATATGATCAGCCATTCAAAATCATATGAATGTAGAGATGTATTTACTGAAATGGAAAGATGCTCAAAATAGAATATGTAGTAAAAAGGCAGGTTATAAAATATGTAAAAGATCTCAGTTTCATTAAAATGATGTTAGGTATGTGTAATAAGATGTTAAATGGGAATTCTTCTGTCTCAGAATTGCTCCTTTCCCCTAGAGCCTCAAAAAGTGGCACCAGACACAACCCAGCAGGCCTCCGGCAGCGAGGGGGACATCCCCACCCCATCACCCGCCTCCAGCCTCACAGCAGGTGCTGACCTGGCAGAGGAGGGTGGGTGCTGAGGCTTTCCACGGAAGGAGATGTCCAAGTGCTGCGCATCACCCTACCCAGCTCAAGCCAAGTGACTGGGGCTCTCAGGACACAGAGCCCGGGCCCACCTCTTCCATGGAAAGGTCTGGAGATAAGAGGATTGTGGGGGTCACCCTTGTGGTAGCCTGATGTGGGCCTGGGGGCTGCTGTGGGAGCTGCCTGTGCCTCCAGTGCTTGGTAGCAAAAGAAAGGGATGTTTCCAAAAGAGAACCAACTGGACACAGTGCAAGGTAGCCGGGCAAGAGCTGTCCTGAAAGATCCCTGTCCCCTCAGTCTGCCTTTTGCCTATGGGAGGACCCTTAGTTGGAGTGGAGGGGGCAAGTATGGATGGTCAGCCAGAAGTATGTCCCCTAAGCCCAGGAACCAGCAGAAAGAGACCACAAAGAAGGCTCCACAACCAAAAAAAAAAAGCTTACCTCGTGAGAGCAAGTGCCAGAGGCTGGACATCTGCCACCCAGAGGTGTCTGATGCCTGTTTACAATGATTCCGTTCCCTACAGACCTGTCACTTTCCTTTACCTTGTGCAGAACCCCACTCAGCCCAAGCCTGACTCAAAGATGAAGACTCAGAGCAGAGGCGAGACGGCCCTCCTCTCCCTAACACAGGTCACTGAACTGTGTCTGAGGGAGAGCTGTAGGGGAGGAGAGAAGCTTTGAGAAACCGGTTTCTTTGTTCGGTTGTGTATGTGAGGTGTAATTTCCATTTGGTAAAATTCACCCTTAATGCACGTTTCCAGGAGTTTAGATAAACATGTATAGTTGTGTACCCACTGCCACAGTCAAGAGGCAAAACGTTTCTTTCACCTTGAAAAGTTCTCTTGGGCCCCTCTGCAGTCAACTCCTTTCTCTACCCTTAATAACCCCTGATTGGTTTTTCTGCCACAGTTTTTGCCTTTTGCAGAATGCATGTAGATGAAATCAGCCCGTCCCCAGACTTCTGAGTCTTTCACTTAGTATGATGCACTTGAAATTCATCCATGGCGTTGACAAAATTGAGGTTCCTTCCTATTACTGAGCGGTAGCCCACTCATTGAGTGGATGTACCACAGCGAGACAAACATTCGCCTACGGAGAAACATTTGAGTTGTTTCCAGTTTCTGGCTGGAATTATAAATAAAACTACCAAAACATTCACATGTAAGTAAGCTTTGGTGTGAACATAAGTCTTCATTCGCCTTGGGTCAACACCTGGGAAGGGAGTGTTGGGTCTTGGTTCACGTGTGTGTTTGACTCCCAAAGACACTGCTGAAAAGTCTTCTGACCTGATTGTTCTATTTTTAGTTCCCATCAGCAAAGTACACCAGTTTCAGTGGCTCCTCATCCTCACCAGCTCTCGTATTGTTATTGTTGTGTTGACTCCATTCCATATAGGAGTATGGTAGGAAATGAAAGGTTTTTTGTTATTTTTAATAGACTTTTTTTAGAGTGGTCCTGTATCAGATATGTCCTTTGCAAATATTTTCGCCCAGAGACTGAATTCAACTGGGCTTTTTCCCCCTTAACTTTTAGTTTGGAAACAATGTCAGATTGGCGGAAGAACTCCCAACATCCTTCACCCAGACTCACAGCTATTAGCGGTCACCAATGTTTTCCTTTATCACCTTCTATCTCTCTATATACCCACTTTTCCCAAACCATGTGAGAGTATGTTGCACTGTTATCCCAAATATTTAAATGTGTATTTCCTAAGGGAAAAAAGACTTTCTCGTATACAACCATGGGACAGTTATCAGTTCAGGAAATTCAACATCGCCACTGTCGAATCCTCACTCCAGATCCACATTCCACAGAATGCTTTAACAATGTCCTTTCTAGCCACGCCCCCTCTAACCCAGGACCCAGGCCGGGATCATGTATTGTACCTTGTTGCCCTGTCTTTTTTGTCCTCTTTGGTCAGGGACCATTCTTTAGTCTCTCGTTGTCTGTTGTGTCATCGACACGTTAGCTGCGTCCAGGCCAGTTTTGCAGACCGGCTTTTCCAGGTGAGTTTGTCTGACGTTTCCTCCACCAGGTTCTGCCTTTTTGGCAAAAATACCACAGAAGTGATGTGTCTTTCCCAGGTCTCTGCCTCAGGAGGTGCTTCATGCTCCACTGGGAATAGCTTTTAATATGGAAGGAGGATGTTCACCCTAAAAAAGGAGTGAGGGAGTTTCAGGTGAATTTTACTGTCTTCTCTGACCTACCCACAGAACGGACCTACATCCAGCAAACATTTAACCCAGCAACCTGACACCTCCAAGCTCTGCCCTCTTACCGCTTCAAGCTAGACCATGGCCTTTGGTGCTCCAGGGAAAAGAAGGTCACAGTCAAAAGGTAAAGAAAATCACACAATGTAACCTTTTGTCTTTTGAATTGTCACTGCCCCAGGTCCTTCCACTGAAGGGAATATCCAGGGTCATTTTTACTCAGTGCAATTTTCATCTTCTACTCATAAGATCTGATGGTACTTATTTTTAGAGTTTTTATAATACAGTTAACATATGATTTCTGAGTGATAAAAATGATATTTAAAAAGGTGAAAAAATCATCTGCTTCCATGAATTGACATTTTGAACTGTGACCAGAAACCTCAACAGCCTGGGGTGGAAGTGGCTTGGTTTTTTTGCTCTCTCACCAGGACTGACAGCTGTCAGAGAGGCGATGGGGGTGGAGTGATTTATATGTCACTCTAGACATCATGGAAATTCTCAGTGTGGCGTCTTCAGAAGGAGGAGGAGCTTGGAGGTTGGCACCTCAAGGGGGGAAATCCCTACAAATCAAAAACCAGGCTGGCATTTCTTCCTCCTAAATGTCTCTCATCTCTCCATCCTCATGCCCCAGAGGGTTCAGACCGACAGCATCTCTCACCTGGAATGAGGCCCTGGCCACAGACTTCCTGGTCTCCCTTCTTCCGTCTGTTCTGTGGCTGAATAAGCTTCCCACACCCCTGCTGTTTTTCTATCTCCTTTTCCTGGCTCCTCTCTGCCCCATAACCTACCCCACTAAATACCTTCCCTGAAACACTGGCAGCATCCCGGTTTCCCCACCTCTGTCCCACCCTGCCTGCGCCCCTGCCAGTATCCCACAGCCCAGCCACCCGGGGTGCACACTCATCCCTGCATTGCCCTTTCCTGCCGAGGTGCCTTTGCTCACGCTGCTCTCCTCCCCAGAATGCCTTCCCTGATAGCTCTTCCCGTCCAAACCTGGGCCACCCTGCAAGGGCATGACATTACCTCTGCTAAGGAGTCTTCTGCAAACCTTTGCTGAATGGCTCCTAGGGACCAGGCGCCGTGCCGGCCTGGGAGGAGGCAGCAGTGAGAATGACACGGGACCTGTCTCCAAGGGGCTCACAGTCCAGGAGGGAGGGAATGTAAACACATAAACAGAGACACAAAGGTTGAATTAGAAGGGAGAGATAGGAAATGATATTTGCAGCAAAAAAAAGTTGCTTTGTAAGTAGTGTATTACTTTGCTAGGACTGCCAGAGTGATGTTCTACAAACTGGGGTGGGAACCCAAAACCACAGAAGGACGTTGTCTCTGTCCTGGAGGCTGGAGGGTCCAGACCAAGGTGTAGGTATGGCTGGGAGGGCCAGAGGGAGGGTGGGGGGAGTGGATGGGGGGTGATGGGGGGAGGTTCTAGGCCTGTCTCTTGGCTTCTGGTGGTTCCCTGGCTCGTGCCACGTAATTGCAGTCTTCATGTGGCCTTGTCCCCGTGTCTATGTCTCTGTGCCCAAATTTCCCCTTTTTATTAGGACACCAGTCATTTCGGATGAGGGGCCTGCCCTGCTTCAATATGGTCTCATCTTAGCTGCTTAGCATCTGCCACGGCCCTATTTCCAAATAAGGCTGTATTCCGAGGGGCTGGGGATTTGGACTTCAACATAAGATTGGGGGGGGGGGATGACAAAATTCCACTGGTAATAGATGGGTAGTGGCCAGAACCCAAAGGGCGGGGATGAGCGTGGAATATCAGAACTGATGGTGCCGGTTCAGGCTAAACTCAGCTGTGTGAGAGAGGCAACTGGGTCAGAAGAGCGATTTGGGGAAGGAAAAAAAAAAAAAACAGAAAGAGCTCATGGGATTTAAAAAAATAAGCTATCTCTGTGTGGTATGCAGTCAATCTTCTGTGTTCCCACAAAAGCCAGTTCTGCTCCAGGCAGTGGAGTGGGGGAGGGGGTGGCAAATGGGCTGGCCCAAAGCCAGGACAAGGCCAAACCGGCACTGCCCCCAGGGGGCCAGGGTTTCTGCGTGGCGTAGGCTAAACCCATGGCATGGAGTAGAGGGGGTACTCGGGGCTGAGGGAGCAGAGTGAGGAGGAGTCTGTAGCAGGGGCTTTGTGAGGGAAGAAGAAAGACGTAACTTCGCATTTGGCATCAGGCTGCTTTATGCAATTCATTTCCAAGGGCACATTTGATTCTCAGAAATAGCTTGTATGGTAGAAATGATTGTCCCTGTTTTACTGCTGAGTGTGACATAGTGGCTCAAGCATGATGTGCTTGTTCGGGGTCCCCCAGCAGGCACCAGCTGAAGAGGGACATGAACTCAGAAAGTGACTGCCAAGCTCCTTGCAGAGCTCCTCGGGCGCACTCGGACCCCAGCCTCTTCTTCCTTAGCGTGGGATGCCCCGAGGGTAGCCGAGCGCCAACAAGTCGGACAGCCTGGTGGAGGGAGCAATTTGTCTGTGCAGCCGCCTCTGGAGCGGTTGTCACGTCTGATTTCGGCCAGAGACCACTTCCCATGGCCAGAGTTTTACCACGAGCTTGAGCCATGGGCTTCTGTGTGGGCTGCGGGTCCTCCACTGTCACTGTGGGGGCAGGCAGTGCAGCCAAGAAGACTACAGGCTCTCACCTGATAGGGACAGGAGGCAGCAGATGGACTCCCAGCCCTCCAGCCCGCAGGTGGACGCTTCTGGGAGGTGTCTGTGAGCTTTGCAGGTCCTGTTAGAATGGAAGGTCCTGTCACCCACTGTGGAGATGAATGCAACACACCCTGGCCTGGGCTTTTCTTCCTTCCCTGACTCACTGTCCCCACTTCCATACTCCCCTTCCTGGGGTCACCTCCTCTGTAAAGTACTTGCACCAAGGCCTTGTGTAATAGCCTGGTTTTGGAGGAGCTCAAACTAAGAGAGCCATGCAGGCTCTGGCGGGAATGAGAAGGAACCCTTTCCAAGGCAGCCATTCTGAACAGACTCAGAGCCCCACGTGAAGAAGCCAGCAAAGGTGAGTGGATGTGCACCATCATTTGCTTTAGAGGGGAAGCTGGAGGGAGGCCTGGCCGTATCACTGAGGTTAGCGAGTCTGGGCTCCATTTCAGCACAGAGGAGACATGCTTCTGTTTGTATTTCTGAAAGACTAAATGGAGATGGAATGGCGGGAACAAGACCAGGGTCAGGGAGACCAGATTGTTGTGATTGTGTGTAGATTCGAGGCCCAGACCAGGGAAGCAGGGAGGGCCTAGAGAGAAGATGACAGAGTCCAGGGCAGTTGAGAAAGTGGAACTGCTGGACTTGGTGAGAAGCTGGAGAAGGTAAGGGTTTGGGGTGCGGAGGGAAGTGGGAGAGAGACCGTCAGGGCTGACTCCGGGATTCTGGTGTCCTCCCCTAATAGAGGGGACATGGGGAAGAGTAAGCAGGAGGGGGGCGTCTTGGACACTGTCCTCACAGTTCACAGAGGTCTCTGGAGCACATGAGATTCTGTGTGTGGTGCTCAGGGCTGACGCTAGGCTTGAAGCAGACTTGAGGGTCACCTACCTACTGACCTTGGTCACACCCCTCACTCCTGGGCCTGTTTCGGCTGCTGAATCAAAGGGTTGCTTTGCGTGACCCCTAAGGATCCTACAGCTCAGCAGGAAGAGCCTCTGCTGCTTCTCACCCCCATCTCCTGTACCTTCTTAATCCCAGCTCAGGGGTGGAGGCAGATAAGCCTGGGTCCAGATTGCTACTCTCCCAAGACTTACCCCTCTCCCACCCTTCCAAGCAGAGCACTGTGCTTCCCCCAAGCCCTGAGCCCAGGAGACCCAGTCTGTCCCAGGAGATAGGAGATGTGGATGGACCTGGTCCCAGTCTTTGGAAACTTTCCTTTCATTGTCTTCACAGCAGCACTGTCCCCCAAACTACTCAGGATGCCCAGGGCAAAGCAGACTTTGCCAAGTCACTGCCCCAAGTGGATGGGGTGCTGGGGGATCATCCCAATGGACACGGGGAGCAAGGCAACAAGGTGGGGGAAGGGTCCAGCTCAGTTCTGGCTAGGATCCCAGCAGGCAACAGGACCACTCTTGGTGAGGGGCTAAAGAGAGATGAAAGGAAAGATGGGCATGGCGAAGAGAACCAACAGAAGGTGAGGAGCCCCCGGACCAGCAGCAGTGGACACAGTTACCTGCCTAGGCCTGCAGGGTCCAGAGGCAACGATGGTGTGTTCATTCTGGGGCCAGGTTGGTCCTTGGAGCCATAACTTCAGAACGTAGCAGCTACCGGCATGGTGGGCACCCCCGCCCCCAGGAGGAGCAGGGGGACCGAATACTTTGATCCTTCGCTCCTCTCTTGAGGGTCTCTTGCCACAGCCTGCCATTGGCTAAACCTAACAGAAAGGTGATGCATCCACAAGAGTCAGCCTTCCAGGATGTGGAGTGGGACAGAAAACAGATGTGGGGCCAACTGCCAGCACCCATGTGGGATGTGGGTGAAAGTGTTTTCACCTCTTCCTTTCCCTCATCTTTAGAATGGAAATGACAACGGGCCAGGAGTCTAGCACATAGAGAGCACTCAATATCTCCCTCCTGTGGTCTGGTCGCCCCCCGTATTTTATTCATCAGCAGGTGCCCCCACCCCCCTTGCCCATAGGTGCATTCACGGCATCCCAACCTTCACATCACATCGGGTGCATTTTGTGGCATCTGGGTGCGCAATGCTCGGAGTCTCAGGACCTGGGTCAGGGTCCCGGCTCCACCCACCCCCTTTGCATATCTGAATCTTGATTTACTTACCTATTTAAAAACTCATCATAAAAATTTTCATCTCTATTATTTTTACCCACATTCCTTGGTTCCCCTTCCCTGATGTGCCCGAGACATTCCTGCCAGAAGGAGATGGATGCACTAGTTCACTCGGGCAGGCACAGCCAACTCTGAGCTCCTGAGAAGCACGGGGAGGACGAACAGATGAATCAGTCAGCAGATGTACAGGGTGTATCTTACTCGTAGCTGCATCACTGGTACCTAGCACAATCTCCTCTCCTCTCCTCCTCCTCGTGGACAGAGAATAAATGCAGAATGGCTACACTCTTACCCCATGTAGCTCTGTGTTTTGGGTACTCAGACTGAGCCTGTTAGACACAAGGTGCTCGAATGTGCATGATTGGCAAGTGAAGGGATTACTGAATTCAGTGGGACCCAAAGGCCACATCTGAGTGTGGGGTCATGGCCTGGGGAGGCCAGCAGCTGATCACCGGGGCCGAGGTCTCCCCTCTCTGCATGTAAGAATCAGGGCCTTGGCAACAGCTGCAGCCAGCTGGCATCAGGTCCCGGCAAGAGTCATTGTTTGGCCAAAACAGGAAGCCACCCGAGGGGAAGTGTGGCCTCGCCTCAGTGAACCCCTGAAGAATGGCCCCCGAGAAACTTGGAGACGTGCAGGCGGTCACGGACTGAGTTGCAGCTACACCCACCCTCGGGCCTGGTAGCGGACCTCAGCTGACCCCTGTGGACAGAGCTGGGAGCCAGGGGGCTGGGTTCTGCTCCAGTGTGACCTTGGGCAAGTCATTGCTGCTCTAAGGACCTGTCTCCTCCTCTATCAACTCACAGATATGGGCTATGCATTTACGGGTGACTGGATCCCTGTCTGGCTGTCATTGACCCCGCTGGCTGCCTGTTTCCTGATGCCTTTCTGTTCCAGTGAGGCTCGTGGAAGGACCCTCTTCCACCAGGAGACAGGAAACCTGGTGGTTCCCATGGCACTTCACAGTCAGTAATGTACCATCTCCTCATTTCATCTGAACGCCCAACAGTTATGTCAAGAGGTAAAGGTGAGGTTCATGGTCAAAGTCATGGACAAAGAAACTCAAAGTTGGGCTTCAAATGCACACCCCTGGCCTTGGATCCTGTTATCAGTTGGGAATGACTCAAGTCCTCCTATTTGAACCAAAGAAAAGGACTCACAGTCTGTGGTTGGGAGAGAAGTCCTCTCTTGCTCTCTCCTGCTGGACATTCACATGGAAGCTGGTAGCTCCCATTGCCATTGTCAGCCATCTTTCATCCTGAGGAGAGTGACAGCTGTCATGGGGCCACAAAGGGAAGCATCTGAGGACAAGAGAGAAATGGAAAAGTCTGCGTTCCTGAAGACACCAGGAGCTGCTGGTGTTGCTGGAGCCACACACCCTGGAGTTGCAGTGGTGTGAAGTGGTGCGTGGTCTTGTTTAATTTAGATGTTGGAGGCTGGGTGTGCTCTTACTTGCAGCCAAAGCATCTTCAGCGCCCCTTGTCATCTTCAGTTTCTGAGGCACGGAGGAGGAACGAGACACCCTCCCCATGCTGACCCACTCTTGATACTCAAGCTAGGAGGACAGTTGCGAAACCTCTGGGCATCCAGCCAGAGCTGATGACTTGTTCACAGCTTTTTGGGAGCTCTGCATTCTTTCCTCTGTTTCTCTGGCCAGACCACTCCTCCCCCTCCGCAGCTGGTCTCTGGCCTGGGCCCAGGCCACCCCAATGACATTAACGCTGCAAGATTGATGGGGCAGGGAGACAGAGAGCCTGGACTTTGAGGCCCCAGCCCAGGGTGCTCCCTTTGCTCAGCCTGTTTTTTTCCCTCCTCTCCCCGCAGGGACCTCGGCCACTTTGCAGCCTTAGGATTATGGGTTTCTGAACATAAGGGCCCTGGGAGATGATCCAGGACAACCTCCTTGGTGTGCAAAAGTGGAAACTGAGGCCCAGAGATGGGCAAGATGCTTGCCCTGCATCACACAGAGCTGGGTCTGGAACCCTGGTACCTTGATTCCCAGTCCAGGACTCTTTCCATACACAACTGGAAGGTTGTACATTGGCATAACTTTTTCTGCTTTGATTAATGACTGTGTACCCGATGTCTCTTGTCTTGATCTTCCTTTTCTATCTCTATGGCCGCTGCTCTGATTTGGCTTCATGGTCCCTTGCTTGGATCCTGGCCTCATCCTAACAGTCTGTCCAATTCCCATCTGCAACCTGGCCACTGACGCAGCAGCCAGAGGAACTGTTCTTCACACTGACCTGGCTCTGTCTTCTGCCTGCTTCACTACCTCCAGGACGGAATGCAGGATCCATCACCCAGTATACAGCATCCCTCATGATGGACCACTGCCCAAACCCACCAGTCAAAAAAGACCTATATTCTTCCCTACTAAACTCAACTGGTGCCTCCTCCAGTCAGCCTTCCCAGGCCCCTCCTTCTGTGAATGGTACTGTGTCTGAGTCTGTCATGGAGCCCTTCTCAGGATGGCAGGGTCCGAGCCGAGCCATCTGTTCCACTGGATGACGAGGGCTTCCACAGCGGAAGTAGCATCCACTCAGCACTGCTGCATGCCAGTGCCCTTCACCGGACGTGACCTTGCTCCTGTGCGGTCTCCCCTTGGTGGTTCCAGGTTGTCTGTTCACAGCCCTGGGAAGGCAAGGAGCACAGGGGAGCCTGCTCCTCTACCCCCAGTGGGTTCCATCCCACCCAGCTCAGCCCCTCTGCTGACCTGACTTGGGTGAGCGTGTATTGCTAGTCAAGATCGTGGACACGAACAAGGCGAGGCCCAGGACTCTGCGGAGTCATGGGGATGAAGCTTAACAAGGAGTCTCCTCTGAGCGCAGCCAAGAAAAGCCCTGAACTTGGAAGTCAGTGCTCAGATTCTAGGAGTTCCGTTTCCAGGAATCAATCCTAAAGGGGAAAATCCAGAATGCGAACAGAGGTGAACATGGTGAAATTTATTTATAATAGAAAAATCTGGAAATAATCTAGAAGCCCAGGAGTCACTGAAAGGCTCAAATATACTAGTGTGTATTCAGATATTGAAATGATGTGCAGCCATTAAGATTATGTTTGTAAAAAGTTGTTATTAATGTGGAAAATTCCTGAGTGAAGAAAAAAGAATACAGAACCATATATGTCATGTGATCACAACTGAAAAAAATGCTGAAAGACTGGGAGGAAATAGACTAGAATGCTAAAAATGGTCTACTTAGGATAGAAAAATTAAATTTTTTTCTAGGTTTATAATTTCCTGTGCTTTCCAAACCTTCTACTACAAACTACAAACTTCTATTCACTTTATAGTCAGAAAGAGTCTACTATACACTTGTTAATATTTCCTTTGGGAAAAGATTAATTACACAAGGAGGAGAAAGGAGACCAGTTCTGGTTCCAACTCCGCCGGGGCTGGGCGTGCACCCCGGGCAGTCAGCTACCCTCCTCAGGCCTCAGTTTGTTTGTTCGCCCGTTCCTTCCTTCATTCTAGAACTCTCTCCTAAGAACTTCATCTGGGCCAGCTGAGGGCTATGGACCCAAAAGTGAATCAGAATCTAAACAAGTAAAAACATGTTTGACCTTGTTCACAATCAGAGAAACACCAATTAAAACTGACTGTTATCTCATCTACCAGATTGGCAGGAACCCCAATGGCAGGAAAACATATTCTGTTGGCAAGACCGCAGGCAAACAGGCCCTCTTGTACACTGTTGGGTGGGAATGCTCTATGGTGGGAAATTTGGCAATTCCCAGAAAAATGCTTATGTGTTTACCCTTTGACCCAGCAATCCCACTTGTAGGAATCTATCCCGAAGACGTATATCTTTGGGATAGCAAAAATAGACAAGATGCAAGCGTAAAAGTGTGCATGGAAACACCACCTGGAATAGTAAAAATCCTAGAAACTGCTCAAGCATCCATCAGGAGGGGCTGTCTGTCCACAAGAGGGACGACTGCGCAGCTGCGCCGGACAGGAGTCTCCTCTCCGGGCGCCGAGGGGACGCTGTCTGCAGAACACGAGGCCGCGTGAGGCGGTGTGGCGGGACAAAATGTCTGCACACACTGTCGTTTACAGTGGAAAGGGAATACATATTGTCTCTAATTTCAGAACACCAGTTAACATATTTAAAAAATGAAGTTTGAAACTGTTATCTTTTGGAGAAGGGAAGAAATAGGCTAAAGGGAACAGGGGCAGACTTCCCAGAATATACCTCGTTTTGTAGATTAATTTTGGAAGCAGGAAAATGCTTTACATAAATATGAAACACCGTTAAATAAAAATAAAAGTCAGAAGCAATCCCAAAACATTTCGAACAGAGTTAAATAAATAAGTCTGTTTCGAATCCATGGCTTCACCACACAGAGCTGAATTACCTGGAGCGATTTCGAAACCTGGAGACTTGACTGCATGTCGCTCGTAGGGTATGAACCCTAAGGACAAAAGGACTGCAGACAAACTGTGAGATGTTTTCAGCCATCGTGTATTTTTGGTAATACTACGGGTATTGTTATTCTGAGGGTTGGAGAAATTTCAACACTACTGTGTATTTGATGATACTAAAGATATTATTAAAATATAAGTATGATGATTGCATTCTAGTCATGCTTTTACCTTTTAGAAATTCATACAACAGTATTTATGGACAAAATACTTGATGTTTTGGAGTCATTCTGAATGGTCCAGTGGGGCAGGAGCTGGGGGTATGCATGCCGCAAGAGTGGCTTGCGTGGGTGAGGGCTGAAGCTGGGTGAGGGATACGTGGGCTTCTTTGTACTATCCTGTTTTCGTGTGTGCTCAAAATTTTCTGCCGGAGAATGTCTTTGCCGCCCTCAAGGACGTGGGAAGGGGGACTCGGACATATCAACCAAAGAGGTCAGTTCCCTCCAAGGCTGCGGTGGGGACAGGCTCCGGAGTGCTGCTCCTGGGTGGGTGTGAATTTAGGTGGGAATGTGCAGGTAGGAGCAGGAGTTCCCAGTAAGAAGAGGAAGAGGAAGCGCAAGATGGTTCCATACCCCGGATGGCAAGTAACCTCTGCACTGAGGGAACAAGGGGGCTTAGCAGGGTCGTGGCTGAGAAGAAGATGAGGGGTACCCTGGAGGGCCTCAAATGCCCTGCCAGGAAGCCCCAAAGACTGTTTTTTAGCAACGTCACCCAGCCAGCTGGAAGGATTGGAGGAAGAGGTCTGGGTGGGTGTGGGGAGACCTGAGCAGAACCTGGGCAGGGGTTCTAGAGAGAGACGAGGTGGCCAGAGCCGGGATGTAGCTTGCAGATAGACTGAGGGAGACAGGTAGCTGCAGAGAGAAGGCGCTGGGGAGGGAGGAGACCACGCTGAGGTCAGTTTCTGGCTTGGGCAGCTTGGTGGATGTTAGAGCTGTTATGAAGCATCAGAGCTGGAGGAGCAGGTTAGGCCCCTCCACCGAAAGCCCTGGCTGGGAGTCAGGGGCCTGGGTTCTGGCCCTCGCCCCTCTATCTGGCCGTGGACCCTAGGGCATGTCTTTGCTCCTTTCTGGCCTATGGATCTCATTTCTGAAGCAACAAGTAGGAGTCTCAGATCAGAATTTGCCCAAGTCACCACTGGACAGATCTGTGCTCAGCCGACGCATGCATCCTTTTGCCAGCAAGAAGATCACGAGTTCTCATCTGGCCTTGCTGAAAATCCAGTTGTGTGATGTCAATGGCATTTCCCTTCAGAAAAAGGAAATGAGGTTAGCAAGCATGTTACCAGGAAAGGAAAGTTAGCAGGGCCCCACCCGCTGTGGCCCAGTTCTCCCCGGTCAGAGCGTCTAGGCCCCACTGCCTGGGGCAGGGAGCAAGACCCAGAACTGCCACGGTTCAGACAAACACCAACACAGGATGGGTGAGTGTTGGCTGTTAGGACTTGGACTTCCGAGCGGGGCTTTCCTCACCTGCCAGCAGAGTCAGCACCCTCCCTGGAGCCCACAGCCTGGACCCTGGCCACACCGGGAGGCTGAGGCCACAGGAAGTTCCAGGGGGCTCATGAACATCAACAAGGACCTAACGATGAGCTCTTTGTCCATGAAGAGTCTGAGGCCCAGACTGGAGCAGGGACATGGCCAATATCACAGGGCGAGTCAGCCCCAGGCACAGGTCACATGGCACCTGGGGGTCAGTAGGCTGGGAAAGCCTGTCGTGCTGCAGGGTTCCCAGAATGCCCTGCTCCTGATGGATGTCCCCAGAAAGTCTTTCTCCAGTTAAAAATAGTAAGGGCCTTTATTAGACTAAACCACCCCACCCTTAACTTTTGGCCGTCTGAACATTCCTAAAATGCTGTTACTAAGACAAAAGGAAAACAAATGCCAATCCATTCAATAAAATTGCTGTATACTTTCAAATTGAAAGAAAAAAATTAACAGTAAATTGGTCAATTTGGTTTGTTCAGCCAATCAGTCACTTGGAGATTGACCACTTGGCAAACTGGCTGTCAAGTGAGTGCACTGTTAGGGACCTGGGTAAGAGCCTCTCCCTGACCCCATCCTCCACACCTGCACCTGGGAGCCCCGCGGGCGGGGCCCAGGTCCAGCTACTCTCTCTGCCTCTACCCGGGCCTGCCTCCTGCCACGCAGCGGGGTCGGGTGTTGGGAGTTAACTGCGTAGTGCATGGCTGTTAGACCTGAACGTCCCCATGGGTTGGTGGGGGTAATCGGATGAGGATTAGCGGTGGTGACCTTGGTCACCCCCAACACAGTGAGGTAACAGGGTGGAAAAAATCCTCACCTTTGCTCTTATTCTGTAAGTCAACGTGGGTCATACTTTCCACTGTGCCCCCCGCAGGGAGGGCGTCTGGTTCACCCTCCCACGCACTCAGGGGCTGGGGGTTTTCAGGTGAAGCGGAACTACGTGTCTGTGCCTCTGCACCTTTGCCGGATGGCTCAGCAGCAATGGAGCCGGAAGAGGCAGTGTGTGCCAGGGAGCGCAGAGCTGCCAAGCTTGTGTGTGCACGTGTGTACACACACGTGTTTCTACATGTAGGTGTGAACAGCTGTGATGTGTGATTTGTTATGAATATACAGATACTGATGCATCTGTTTATTGTTACTATGCATGGAAATGTGGAAGTAAAGTACATATGCACACCCATGTTTGTACAGGCGTGTGTGTTTGTGTGGACACCCATTTTCACACCAGCTTTCACAGTGCGAGTGTACTGAGTACATATACCTGTTTGTCCATGGACTTGTCTATTTGTGGGCATGTGTAAATATACATTTGTTTGTGCTTTTTGATAAATATAAATTGTGCATCTATGTTAATTCAGATGAGTGTATAGAACATGTGTGCATGTTGGTGTAAGGTGTGTGTGTGCCCTGTAGATGCAACTTAACGTAGGAATATGGTGTGAAGTATATGTATGGGTACCTGTGGAAATGAGTGTTTTGTGTGTCCCCTGTGTGAACACCCGTGCAAGGAGGTCTACACGTGTGTGTAGGTGAGTCTGTGTGTGAAGTGAGCGTGTGCACCTATGAGATGCTTGTGGTGGGGACGCATATGGTTGCAAGCACGTGCACACAAATATATCCTTCTTGCCCTTTCTTTCTTTTTCTCTTGGGGAATTACAGGGCTTCTGAGTCCTGCTGTGGCTGGTGGTTCTTCCAGGAATGTGGTTTCCTGGGTCTGAGAAGTAAGAACCTCAGAGGTCCCAGGTGAGGGCAGAGGGGGTGGGCCTGAGGCTTGGGCTCCTCTGAGAATTAGGCCATTGCTGTGAACCAGGCTGGTGAAGGGGTAGGGACTCCAGGGGCCTCATACCCCACCGTGTGCCTGGGCAATGTCGCTGCCCCTCTGGTCTTCCACCCACACCTCAGTGGCTTCAAAGCCTTTCTCTTTTTTTGTAGTTAGAGCCGAAATAAAATCTTACAAGGATCCTCCCCGTGGAAAGCAGGTGAGTGGATGAATAAGCGGAAAGTGCTGTGGCTGAGGCTGGTGGTGGGGAGGGGTCTCTAGGACACAGAGTTTTAAGCTCTGCGCCTAGGTTGTTCCCGGGCCTTTTCACTTGACATTGTAGTTTATAGTTGGAAGAGCATATCCACACCCATAGTCTCAGCTGATCTCAGACTTCTCCCAGTCTGCATGGGGAGGCTGGAAGCAGCCCAGAAAAAATGACTGGCTCTGGTTCTACGCCTGCCCCTTCTGTCGGCTGCCCTCCTGGCCGGCATCACGTGAGACCACAGGAGCCAGTGCATGCGGGTGTTCCGTTTGCACCTGGCACACTGTAAGCTGCCCCTAAGTGGTGGCTGTTTTGCTTACAATGGTTTCCGTTTTACAGCTGATCACATAGAGACCTAACGAGGCTTTCTGACTTTGTGTGAAGACAACCCGGAGGTGCTGGGAAGGACTGAGGCCATCGTGACCTCAGATGCCCACCCTCTGTCATCGGAAGCATTTCTTATTCTTCCGGGCTTGGCCAGCTCGTGGTAAACCCCACATGTGGTTCTGTGGTTGCCCACACAGGCCTAAAAATAGCCAGTTGGAGACAGGGGCTCCCCCTTGGTGAGTGGCAAAAGGCCCGGGGACTTGCTCTGCCTCACAAATGAGCAAATCCTGTCTAGGGAGGGCTGGGTGGTCTGGGTGCCAAGTGTGACCTGCTAGGGGCTGTGCCAAGTTGTAATCATTTTCTTTCATTGGTTTGTTTTTTAAAGTCCATGATGTCCAGTTGGATAGATACGAAAATCGAGGTTTAGAGAAATGAAGTGACCTGCCCAAAGCTGGAGGCCTTTAGCCAGAAGACAAGTGGCTCAGATCCAAGGCCCACGTTCTTAATTCCTAACCCCTTCCTTATCTTGAGCCTGGGGGCAGCTGGGGCAAGTGCAGGTGCAGGACCTTCGGAACCACGTCGGCTTCAGATCCCAGCCTTGCTGGGATCTCCTTGTGGCTTTGTTGAGTCCTTGTGTCTCTTGGCCTGTTTTCTCGCCCACAACATGGGGGCCTCATTGCCCATTACGTGGGACCATGTGGGGACTGAATGAAAGGAGGCAGCGACCAGGGAAGAGCCTGGCATGCAACAGGTGCTCGGTAAGTGGCCATTGACTGCCTCTCCCCGTCCCACCATTCAGGACCACACTTTGAAAGTTTGGACCAGAGGGGCAGTGTTGATTGAGCGTCTGGAGGTGTCTTGCCAGGTCACAGAAGTAGAATTACTAATGAGAGGTCAAGAGAGGAAGTCCCTGTGGTAGAGTGTGTTTTCCAAAAATGGCCTCAGGAGTATTTTCAGGTTCATGTTCTGACACCTTGTCATTCTTCATCAAGAGATGAATCTATTGCCCCTCCCCCTAGAATTGGGCAGAGCTTTGTGACTGCTTCAATGAACAGAAGGTGGCAGAAGTGACATAACGTCCCAGACTAAATCTGTAAAGGTGAGCCCCTGTCTGCCAAGCTCTCTCTCTCTCCCGCTGGAATCCAGCAACCACACTGTGAGGAAGCCCGAGCCACAAGGGGAGACCACATACTTGCTTTGGCCAACAACCCCGTTAAGGTCTCAGCCAATGGCCAACTTCAACTTACGAGCGTATGCATGAAAGACTCTTTATATGATTCTGGCTCCTAGAATGCAAGCCATCCCAGGGAATGTCAAGTGGAGCAGAATGAACTATCCCCTCTGAGACTTACTCAAATGCAGATTTGAGAACACCATAAATGTCATTGTTTCAAGGACTAAGTTTTGGGCACACAACACTAGGTGACAGGAACAGCTTTCCTTCTTCTCCTACAACCCTGAGTCACCCGGCCAGGTACGGGTAAGCTCCTCCCTGTGACCCTCTCCCTCTCCCACAGTCAGAACCTGGAGTCAGTCCTTTGCCCACTGCCGAGTCCTCCAAGCCAAGCTGCACAGACCTGGTTCAAAGCCCAGCTCTGTTGCTTCCAGCTGTGTGTCCTTAGGCAAGTCACCAACCCTCTTTGATGCTCAGTTTCCTCTTGTCAAATGAACATTCTGAGAGTATCTTTCAGGAGTCTGGGATTCATTAAAAAAGTGCTAGGCACAAAGTGAGTTCTCCCTAGGTGGATGCAGAGCTGTGAGACCAGAGAGAAAAGGTCAAAGATGTGACTCTGACCCTGACTTAGTGCAGGGACAGAGGACAACTGGGCTTCAGGGAGCCTGGAAAGCAATGGGAGCTGGTGGACGCTGACTGTGAGAAGCCCAGCTCTGTGTAGGCCGGCCCTCAGATTGCTTCCAAATTGCTCGAGACGTGGGGGTAGGAGGAGGGGGACTGGGAGGGCCGGCACGATGCAGTCCAGGGTGAACAAGCAGGGAGCAGGGTGGAGGAGTGGAGGGCACAGCAGGCAGGGCTGGAGGTGGGGGAGAGGGGAACTGCACAGAGCCAGGTGGGCTCAGCCACACCTGAGCACCAGGTTTCTCAAAAACCGAGGTCACCCTCCCTGTCCCAGACAGGGCCAGCCCAGCCCTATCTAAGGAGATAAGTCACCGTGGAAGCTCCCAGACCAACCACGTCCTTATCAGCCACTGTGGTCTGGAGTATTGGGAATGTAAATGCTCTCGATGCGCCTGACACAGGATGACAGAAAGCAGGCGTGCAGGGGCTTGGCCCCTTCTCCTCACCACCCCATTCCCTCCCTGCAGCCCCGCAGCCCCGCAGCCCTGCAGGTGGGCGCCGTGGGAACACCAGCTTCACGGGGCAGGAGGCGAGCCCTTCAATCGCCAGCCTCGGTGTCCTCCACCCCCACACCTAGATGCGTTTTCTTTCTTCAAGCTACACCTGGATTTGGAGGGAGGAGCCCTCTCTAGTAAGGTCATGTTGGCTGGTGTGCCCCATGGGGGGACGACACGGTGCTCACCTTGCCCACAGAGTGGGGAAGTGCATCCCACAGGCTGACATGTCTCTGTGACCTCGAGCAAGTCCCTTCACGTGACCAGTGACACATGGGCTCTCCTTGCTCACTCGGATATGCATGGAAGCCCCTGCTGGGCCAGGTGCAGGGCTGGGTGCTGGGGTAAAGAGAGACCCTGAAAACACAGCCCTCTGGAGTTCACTGTCTGAGAGGCAAGACAGACAAACAGGCCATAATCGTAGCAGCTTGTTTTTGAGCACTTACTGCACTCCAGGCACAGTTCTGAGGAATTTGTGCACATAAACTCATTGGGTTCACACACAGCCCCGCAGTGTAATGTTGCTAATACCCCCATTTCACAGAGGAGGCAGCTGAGGTGCAGGGAGGTGCCAGCACAGGTTCCCAGAGCTGGAACCCAACCCTGGGAGGCCTGACTCCTTAGAGGTGTGAGCAGGGCTGGGAGGGGGGCTCCGGTCCTGGCTGAGCTGGCGTGAGCTGGGAAGAGACGAGGGGGAAGGGGTCAGCACCCCGTGGACGTCCCACAAGGCTCAATCCCTGCTGCCTTTCTCCACACCACCTACCCCCACCTTCTCCTCCCACACACACTTGCCCTGTTGTGCCAGGGCCTGTGGCTTGGGGCTCCCAGTCCTGCTGAAGCCCCTTCACAAAGAAGTGTCGACATCAGGCAGCTGGAGCAGGGAAAGAGCATGGGGTTTGCGGGCAGGTGGACAAAGTTTAAATGCTCAGCAGTGCCTCATATTCCCCGCCTGTAAAACGAGGTGTAGCCCACCATGAAGTCCCGGAGCCCTGAGTTCTGGTGACATTGTGGACTCTGGGAACACAGCAACTGTGACTGCACCAGCTGAGATGCAGACAAGGGGCCTGGGCAGCCGTGATGGGGATGCCGCCGTCTGCCGGCCTGACTGGGGAGAGAGGCACTGAGCTGGCACCTGAAATAAATTCCTTCTTTCGTTTCCATTCCTGCCTTCCTTCCACACTTCTCCCTGAGCCCAAGCTTCGGTCCTGGGCTGAGGAGCTTCCCGGTGGGGCAGGGGATATGATCAGTGTCCCGGGAACAGACCAAGGGCTGACAGGGGACAGGGGGAGGGGCACCTCATGGGGAAATCTCTGGGGGATGTGATGCTTGAAGAATGGGTAGGTATCCCAGGCAGACCAGAGGGAGAAGGAGAAGAAAGCCCTGGGCAGAGGGGGCTGGGACCAAAGCTTGGATGTGGGAGCCCAGCAATCTTTCCTGTGGGGATGGCTAGAGTGTGCGGCTCATGGCAGGGACGCGAGGAAGGATCTCGAGCAGCGGCTGGGGAGCTGGGGCTGTGCCTTGTGGGTGTTTGGGAGCCATGGAAAGGTGTGAGGAGAGGAAGGGCTGATCAGAACCGTGTGTCCAAAACGAGTCTCTGGGCTGCAGTGGGGAGATGTGGGAGGCCAAGAGCTCACTGGGGTGGGAGATGTCAGGCAGAGGGGGAGGCGGGCGACCGTGGGGGTCTGGCTGGCTTGGGCACAATGTGGGGGATGGTGTCCATCACTGGTGGAGACTGGAGGGTGGGGTGCAGTACTTGGGCCCAGTGACAGGTTCTGTTTGGGACACAGCATGGTTTAAGGTGCTGGATCCTGGGCTCAGCTCCGACCCCGGGAACGCAGCCTCCGAGCATCCAGGTGGGAGAGAGGGGAGGGGAGAGGGTAGGAGAGGCCATTACAGGGGAGCACATGGTGGGGTGCCTGGGACAAGAAATGGAACGTTGTGAAGGTACAAAGGAGTCCTCCTCTGGTGCACACGGGCCTCGGGGGCCAGGACAACAGAAACCTCTTGGGCAGGACGGGTAACTGGGCCCACGTCTGTCGGCAGGCCTGCCTGTCCCAACAACTGTGGACGATTGGAGCTTTATGGGCTTCCATCCTGCGTGTGCAGTGTGGGGGTTGGGCCAGAAGGCCTTCAAGCCCCTTCCTTCTCTTCCTGACTTATCCTGGATTCTGGGTTTTATTCTACCCCTTGTTGACCATGTGGCCTTGGTCAAGGCCTCCCCAACCCTGTGCCTTGGCTGCCCCCATGGATCCAGAGCCTGATCTCTGAGGTTGCGCAGAAGGCCTCGGTGTTTGTTCAAAGAGCAAGTGAGCAGATTCCAGCTGCTGAGGCCCCAGACTCTGCTCTTGTCCAAGCAAGGAATCCACAGTCAGCCCTGCCTCGCTGGCCAGTGGGCCTGCCCCCTTGCCCTCAATTAGTCAGCTCTGGATATAGCCTGTCTGCCCCCAGCTCTCCCACTCCCTGACCCACTGAGTACCCTGAAGCTGGGGAGGAGCAGCTCACAGGCCCTAGGCTTTCCTTCCCATCTCAGGATCAGAGCCAGCTCCTCGGTGAGGCCGCCATCCCCAGCGCGGGGGTGTGACGGCTTGCGGCAGACCCTGGAATTCAGAAAGAAGGCAGCTGGCTGCAGAGAGATAATGACCTTTGTCTGGGTTTTTTAAACTTTCCTTGCAAATCACTGGATGCATCACAGAGACACCCCCTGCCCCGCCCCCCATGGCCCTGTGAGGAAGGCAGAACAGGGAGAGCCATCCCTGTGCAGACGCTGAGATCTGGCCTCTGAGAAAGAGGAAGTAACTTGCCCAGAGGCACACAGCAAGGGCCAACGCTGGGACTTTTCACCTTGGCTCTGCCACAAAGCCTGTCCTCCGCAGCAACTTCTGACCCCAGTGATTTCTGCAGTTCCCAATGAACCCACGTCCTATCCCAGGGTCCCCCAGGCAAATGAGAGAGACTGGGAAGAGTGAAAGGACAGGGCACCCTGAGCTTGGTGAGCCTCGTGCCATCACTGCCCGGGGTGAGAGCTCCACCCTGCTCCGCCTCCACTTGGACTTGAGGTCCCGCCAGAGTCATTAAGGCCCTGAGTGGACTGGCCCCACTGGCCCTCCAGCCTTTTCTCTCTCCTCCTTTTGTGCCCTACAGGTTCATCCTGCTACATGGTCTTTTTTACGTTCTTAAACATACCAGGGCCCCAGCCACAGTGTCTTGGCATGACAGTCCCCTTAGTTTCGAAGACATACTCCAAGGTCCAGCACCTTCCCTGTCCGAAGTTAATGCCTCTTCATTCTCCCATCTTCTAGAATTAACAGACTTATTGAGCTATAACTCATATATCATGCAACTCTCCTGTTTAAAGTATAAAACTTGATGGCTTTATGGCATCTGCGGATTTGGGTAACCGTCACACAATCCGTTGTAGAGCACGTGCTTTGCCTCCCCAAACGTGTCCTCAGTAGTCACTGTCCGCACCTCCACTTTGGTGGCCACTAGTCTGATTTCTGTCTCCACGATTTGCCTATTCTGGACGTTTCGAGTAAATGGAATCACACAATATGTGGTCTTTTGTAACTGTCTTCTTCCACGTAGCATAATGTTTTCAAGGCCTGTGTACACGTACTTCCTTCCTTTTTAGTGCCAGACAATATGCTGTTGCCGAGAGGGTATCACATTGTACGATCCATCCGTCAGTTGGTAGGCATTTGGGTTGCATTCACTTTTTATGAAGAACGCTCCTGTGAACATTCGTGTACAAAACTTTGTGTGCACATTCGTATACAAACCCTTGTGTGCTCATACGCTACCACTTCTTCTGATTATATTCCTAGGAGTGAAGTCGCTGGATCACGTAGTAACGCTATGCTCAACCTTTTGAGGAACTGCCAGGCTGTTTTCCACAGAGGCCACATCATTTCCCCTGCAACTAGCAGTTCTGGGGGCCTGAGTTCTCCACACCCTCATCAATGCTTTCAACTATATATCTTTCTTTTTAATAGCCGTTGTAGGGAGCGTGAAGTGGCATCTCACTGTGGCTTTCAGCTGCGTTTCTCTGATGGTTAAAATCTCAGGGCATCTTTTCCCGGGCTTGTTGGCCATTTGTATCTCTTCTGTGGAGAGATGCATATCCAAATCCTTTGCCTGTTTTTAAATGATCTTATTTATCTTTTTATTACTGATTTATAAGAATTTCTTATATATTCTTGATACAAGTCCCTCATCGGATATATGATTTGAAGTTTTTTCCCCATTCTTCATTGTGTTCTTTGAGGCATGGAAGTTTTTCATTTTGATGGTATCCAGTGTTTTTGGTTTTCTTTTTGTTGCTTACCCATGTGGTGTTATTTCCAAGAAATCATTGCTTAACCCACAGTCAAAAAGACTTACAACTATGCTTTCTTCTAAGAGTTTTATAGCTGTACTTTTTTTTTTTTACTGAGGTCTTTGATCATTTTGAATTAATTGTGGCTTATGGTGCGAGTTAGGGGGTCAAATTTACTCTTTTGTCTGTGGATATCACATTGTTTCAGCACCATTGATTGAAAAGACCATTCCTTCTCTCACGGAGTTTCCGTGACTCCATCGTCAAAAACCGATGGCCTGTAGACGTCATCCTTTCAGCTTAACTCGTGCATCACGGCCTTAGGGAAGTCTTTGCTGACACCCCTCTCCACCCAGCCTCCTCTTAGCCAAGTTCCCCTGTATACACATAAAACACAGAGCATCTGTATGACGCGGTAGTTATGAACTCACGCTCTGAAGCTGGGTAGCTGAGGTGCAGATCCCGGTTCCGCCACTCCCTGGCTGCCTGATTCATTGTTTCACTTCCCCGAACCTCATTTGCCTCCTCTGTAAGTGGGGGATTTACCGACCTCACAAGTTTGTCAGGAGTGGTGATAACATATAAAGTGTGTGGCAGGTGGTGATGAGGCTGAAGTGTGAGAACTTAAAACTCAGTGTCATCCCCTTAGATTCTGAACTCCACGAGGACAGGAACCCTGTCCAGGTTGTCCTTCACAGACTTCCCACCAGCAGCACTGTGCCGGGCAGAGGTGGGGCGGTCAGCGTCTGCTTGCTGAGCTAATCCGTGGAAGGAGGCCCACGTGCTTGAAGGACTGGGGACGCCAATCCCACCCGCACGCCGTCTGGCTGTGTGACTTCTCCAGCACTCTGAAATCAAGTGGCTCACTTCCTTTCCCTATTTGGATGCAGAACTCTCTCTTCATTTGAAATAAGAGAAATCCAATAGATAAGGCAGAAGGAGGGAGCTTCTGTGAGAGGAGCCGGGGCAGGGCCCAGGCCCCGCTCCTGGGCGCCCCCGAGGCCCCCAGAGCCTGTGGGACACAATGTGAAAATCGCCATCTGGACCGGGATCTTACGTGCTCCCCTGGGGCTCCGAGCAGCCTGTGATTCAGAGGCAGCTGATGTCTGAGGCTCTTAATTCAGCCCAAATGCTGGAGGTCTGTGTCTTGCGGCGCGGGGCGGAGGGGGGGCACATTCCATAGGGGAAAGCTCTTTCTCCCGCCCACCCCCGGAGGACGAGATGCACCCTGAAGTTGCCCGAGCACAGATGCCGCTCCCTGCTCTCCTGCCCCCCTTCCCTCCCTCCTCGGCGTCCTGCCCCAGGCACAGGATAACCTGGCCTCCTGGGTCCGATCCCTCCAGCCTACCCCACCACCTGGATCTCAGACCCAGCTCACTTCAGGGGAGTCCCACTCTGCTCCTGCCCGAGTTCCCTCCATGCCTTCATTTCACTTCAACTTAGAGAGGTGAGTGACTCACCTAAAGTCACCACACAGCAAATAAATGGCAGAGCCAAGACTGGAACCCCAGGTTCTTGACTCCAGGTCTGGACTCTCTCCTCAATACACTACAATGGGGCAGGCCTAGGCCAGCAGGGAGGTGCGGGGCTCAGCCAAGCTCTGTGGCTCTTGGGAGGAGGGCAAGCCCTTATACAGGCCTCCAAGCCAGGTCCCCTGACAAGAGACCTAATTTACAGCCCCAGGCAGAGGTCCCTGGCCACAGTGGGAATGGCTACCCTAGGGGGTGGGGGATAAGGCCCCCTCTTGGCAGGTTAAGAACATGAACTTTGGGTCAGACAAATCTGAGTTACCCCCAACCTCTCTGAGCCTCAGTGTCCGCACACCCCATGACATAGGACAATAATAGCCACAAAGCTGGGTTGTTGTGGGGTGAGGTGAGGCAAAGACCTTAGCCCTCTTTGCCTGGGGTGGACCAACGTCATTGGTATTACCGCCCTTAGTGCCGGGGAAGCTGTCCGCCAAGCCCCACAGGAGTCCCCACAAGGAGGCAGATCCAGGCTCCTAAAGGAGACGTGGACTTCATATCACCCCCCTCCCCATCTTTGAGCTCGCTGAGAGTGTGTTGTTCCAGGGACCATCTTGTGGAAAAAAGAACTTGGGAGACTGGTTAACCAGGGGGTCACTCTGGGTTAACTGTTAATTTTTCAAAGTTCAGATTTCCTTCAGGACGTCACACTGGTGTAGCGAAGACAAAGTGGGCAGACGTGGGGAGGCAGGGTGAGGGCGGCGGTGGCCCTGCCCCCTTGCTCTGAATCCTAGCTCTACAAATTCTCCAGGGCTAGTGGCTCACCTTTGTGAGCCTCGGTTTCCTCACCTGTGGACTAGAGAAAGGTGAGCTGGTGTGTGTGAAGGCCCCAGCCACTGCGCCAGCTACTGCACTGAATGAAGCTCCTATTTGGGGCCTTTAAGGTGATGCCTGCAAGGTACCGGGGAGAAGATCCCTCCCAGGTAGAGGAGCCTGGGGGCAGTGCCTGGGCCCTGAAGAATGAGGAAGGCAGTCCCGGGAGACGGAACAGCTTAAGCAAGAATATGGCAGCAGGGAATCTCGAGGCTGCCGGAGATAGTTGCAATAGGGCTGGTGAGACTCACAGAGGGAAGACCAGGAAGGTGAGGATGGGCATGAGGATGCGGCCGGGAGCCTAGGTGACCTGGGCCGAGGCACCTGCAGAGGCAGGATTCTAACCGAGGCCTGGTGGCCTTTCCAGTTCTCTGGGCTGCTTCTGGGAAGGGCTCCTGGCTCTGTTCTCAGAGGTCCCGGGGGGTGGGGAGGGCCCAGTGATTCAGGTCTGCTGTTGTTGACACAGCTTCCTGACCCACAACAGGGCAGGTCCTGGGAGCAGGCGGCCTCCCACACACCACCCTCGCAGTCTTGAGCGACCCACCGAAGGGTCAAGGGAAGTGGGGTCCAACCCATGCCTGAATTGTTCATCCAACAGCCCCCAAAAAGCCAACAGGAGCCACCCACACTAATAATAAAAATAGCAATTCCTTACATGTGATCAGAAGCATGGGAGCTAGCGACGGAGGCTTGCCTCCTGGTGAGGTCATCTTCGTTACCCTCCTTCCACAGTGAGGAAACGGAGACTCAGGAGGGGAAGTGGCTCCACCAAGGACAGTCATTAGGTTCCTGCACCCTGACGTGGGGGTGGGGGCGTTTGTGTTGTGGAGGGCGGGGCATGGGCACAGCGGGAGAGTGGCCACTGCCTGCGGATTTTACCCCTGTCTTGGGAGGGGTGAAGTGGGTGGTGGCTGGGCCGAGGCCTCTCGCTGCTGTCAGCCCAGACCCCACAGCCGGAGCCGCAAACTGGAACAGCAAAAGTGTGGCAGTGAGGCCCCGGTGGCTGGGGCAAAGCTCGGTGTGGGGGGAGTGGGGGCTTGCAGGGGCCAGTGAGGGAGGTCGGCTCCCGCAAGGGACAAGGGGGCAAGTCGCCTGGGCCATCTGCTGGCACACCGTGGGGAGACTGAGGCCAGGAAAAGGAGGATTGTCTCCCCCTGTACTACGGTACTAGACTGTTGCAGCCCAGTCTGAAGTGAGTTGCCCCTGCCCATTGGCTCTCCACTGGGGGTCGCGGAACGGGGGCGCATCAGGACCACGTGGCATATGCTCAGCAGCCTCCCACGTGGACTGCTTCCAGGGGTGAGGTCTGTTTGGTGGGGTGTGTCCTAGCTGTTCTGGTGACATCCCTGACACCCCACCTCAGGTGAGAGACAAGGACTCTCCGCCCCCCACCGAGGGCAGAACGTGATGTGCCTGCTGAGTATATTTGTTAGTGGACGGTAGTTTGATTTTTGAACCCCGATCCCTGCTGGATTCACCTCTCCCCTGTGACCAGCTGCTCTTCCCCTGGCCTGGTGGCCAGAGCCAAACCAGACAATGGTCAGTCCTTGGGCCACTTCCAGGCATGTCCAGATTTGGACTGCCAGGCCTTCCAGGGCTACAGGGGACCTTCCTGCGTGGCTCTGACTAACATCACAACAGAGCATCACAACAGAGCCTGTTGCCAGGGCAACCTCCAGATCTGGTGGTCTGGAACCGAGGGCTTCGGCCTCCCCCCCACCCCCACTGGCTGCTGGCCCGGACACTTATAAAACAAGCATGCTCTGAAACAGCACACCGTGTTACCCCAGCAGCAGCCTCACACATCTCGTGTTTACTGCGTCTCTTGATTGCGCCATTTTCTCTTGCGATTGATTTAATCTTGTGTTGTTCTGTATAGTGACACGCTGTACAGGCTTGTAGCCTGGGAGCAATGGGCTGTACCGTGCAGCCTAGGTGTGCAGTAGGCTGTACCATTCAGGTTTATGTAAGTGCACTCTGCGATGTTCACTCGGTGGTCAGTTTTCGGGACTTACCCCCGGCGTCAAGGGTGCACGTCTGTACTTGAAGAAGCAACAGACAGGTGACGTTCTGACCATCACTTCAGCCACAGAATTGTTCCGAAATATCTGACTGCGAAGCGTTCTCTCTGTAGCATGAGTTTCTTTCCAAGGCAGTTACTTTCTTTCTTGGTTCTAAACAACGCCTGTACCTATGCCGTCTATTTTTTTCAGCATCTCCTGGAGAGTTAACTGCTGTCACAGAAGGAGCCTGCACATGTGGGCCATGTCTTTTCAGAAACAAAAAGGTGAAACTCATCTTTAAGGTGGTAACTCTTTTAAGTATTTTGCTCTGACATAGCCAGCAAATTCCTACTTTGTGCCTCTACCTCTGTGAAAGTAAGTTGTGTAAAGATGCTACAATTTGAAGACTTTGTTTTTACAAAACGGTGTGCCTGGATGGACAGGGGCGGGCTGACTGAGGGCGCCAACACGGGGTGCGGGCACCGTTGTCGGCCCCGCCCACCCGGAGGACCATGTTCACAGAGCTCCTTGGGATCTGCTCCAGTCTGCCTCCCATCCTGGCTCCTATGTGAAAACAGATTCAGCGTTTCTGAGAACAACACACATTTTTGTGTCTTTCCAATGCAAGTCTTTTTGCCTGATAGGCCCACCACTAGTGGACTGGCTTAAAAATGCATTATTTCTTCAAGAGCCAGCCCTGGGCCACCTGTTCTGATTCGGTGGGCACAGGCCTTCTTTTGGCTGTTCAGCACCTACGTACTGTGCACCTGCTACGTGCCAGGCACTGGTCTAGGAGCTGCCAGGCAAACAGACAAGAGTCCCTTTCTCTGGGGGCTCACATTCCAGTGGGGTGGGGGTTGGTGTTCTAGGGTCAGTCCTTATTTCGTTTACCCACAAGGTGGGTTGGCCATTTGTAACTTGGTCTCCCCAGGAAAGCATTTGCTCCAGAAGCAGGGTCTGTGAGCCCAAGCTCTAAGCGCAAGTCCTAGGCCAGAACAGAGGCCCAAAGGATAATGGTTGGGATTAAAGGGTGATGATACGGGGGTAACCCTTGTCACTGCCCCCACCATGGGCAAAGACTTGACACCAAACCCAGACTGAGGTTCTCTGAGCACGCCCTGGAGTCCACCGCGGGCTGGCCCGGCACTCAGAGCTCCATCTCACCTGCACCGGTCCTGACGGCCTCATCCCTGCCCCTGTGAGGAGGAACCGAATGGCCCCCCGTGGCTGGCAGGAACCACTTCCACCTCCTTGTGTCCCTATATTTAGCTGTCCACTGTGACCCCGCAGCCCTCTCTCCTCCATGGCCAGAGGGAATTGCCCAGGCTGCTTTGATGGCCTGTTTTCCCAGGCCCGGCTCCTGCTTCCCAGACCCTTGGCCTCTCTGCAGGAGGTGGGGCCCCAAGCCCAGGCCCCTCTCAACTGGCAGGTTCTGGATCTTAAAATAGCATCAGCACTTGACAGAGAGAGACAGCCACCTATAGGGACAGTGCTGGGAGTGGGGGGAAGGGGAGTGGGGGCGGGGGTTGCCTGGACAGAAAACGCCCAGGCAGCACACTCCATGTTCCCTGAGCCCTTGCAGGCATGGAGGCCTTGGCCCCCAATCCCGTGCTGTGGACTGGCTACTGTGGATGGCCAAACAAGGGGCCTCAGCACCAGCCACTCCCCACTGTTGTGCAATCTGGACACGAGCCACACGGTTCCAATCGGGTCCCAAATGAGCCTCTCACCTCGGAACCTCTGCAACTTGGCTTCACCAGCCTCCCCTTCGGCCCCCACTGCCAAGAAATGCCTTTGTTATGTGTTGAAATCCAGTAAACCTATAGAGTTAGTTCAGATGCCACCTGGGCCCCAAGGTCTTCCGGTGCCAGGGCTCAGGGTAGATGGCCCGGCATTCATGCTCTGCCCCTGGCTCCCCAGGCCTGCCCACCCTCTAGCTTCTGCTTTGTTTAAAACCTCCTGACAGATGTTTGCTGGACACCACTTGTAGCCTCAGCTTGCTGTGTGACTCTGGGGCTGTTGCCCCCCTGTCCGGCCCTCAGTTTCCCTGCCTGTGAAATGGAAAATTGCATTACGAGATCTCCATGGGCCTTGCTGGTGCTCAAACAGCCCGTGACTCACCCTCTGGGGAGAAAAGCTGTTTTGGTAGAGAATTCGCTCTGGCCCTCCAGCTATTGGACGTTTGGTCTTCCCCTCCTCTCCCTTCCTTCTCCCCAAAGCCAGTCTTCCTGAGGCAGGTGTGGGCTCCTGAGGGGGTTCTCCATTGGCCGCCAGTGGGACCGGGCACTATGGTGAGGCAGCGTCCCAGGAGAAGAGGCCTCTCTCCCACTACCCATCTGGTTCAGGTTTCTGTGTTTTTGTCTCAGCCGGAGCACTCAGCACACAAGTTTCATCAACGGGACGGAAACATGCCAAGCACAGCGTTTCCTTGTTGCTGACTTCAGCAGAGCGCAGACCCAGGGGTCCTGCACAGACCACCAGGACCTCAGCAGGACAACAGGGGACTCCAGCAGAGGTGCCCTGGAACTTGAGGAGGGCAAGTTCTTTCTGAGACTCTAGGGAGGCAGTGACGGTCCCAGAGGGAGTTCCAGGCACACCGGGCCTCGGACCCTCGTGAATTCGCAGGTGTGCCCTCTCTCCTTCCAGCAGAGAATGGAGGTGACATCCAGGAACTTTACCATTTCAAGAAAACTGTAAGAGGCCTCCTAAACCAGACTATGTTCCTTTAGGGCAAGGATAGTAATTACTCAGCAGCAATTTCTCTGATAAATGTCCTCTGTGTGCAGAGCACTGTTCTAGGCACTGGGGTACAACAGTGAGTAAAACTGACACGGTCCCTGCCTCATGGAGCTGACATCCCGGCAGAGGGAAGCAGACAAATAGATGTAACATTCCGGGTAGTCCAAGGGCCATGAAGGGCAATAAAGCAAGACCAGGGGATGACGAGGAAACTGAAATGGGGTCTATTTTACACAGGCCAGTCTGAGAGGCCTCTCTCTCTGGAGATTGACACTGGATTCAAGACAAGGAGGAAGTGAGAGATGTGCATTCCACCTGGAGGAGGAATGGCCCAGCTAGAGAAAACAGCTGGTGCAAAGGCCCTGAGGCAGGACCATGCCAGGAACAGCCAGAAAGCCAGTGAGGCTACAGCAGGGTGAGTGAGTGAGTGAGGGAAGAGGTAGAATAACGGGGTGCTAGGGGCTGAGCAGCAGACCATGCTGAGCTGCATTAATATTGTTGATTATAATCCACAGTAAGAAATAAATTTTGTATTGCAATTCAGTACAAACATACACATATGAAAGTAAAGCCAAAGTAAGCATCTCATGAAACATACCTTTACTACAGGTGTACACGTATATGTTTTATTTTATTCTATTTTACCTAAAAGAGTAATGTTGGTCCTGAGCCTGAAATTGATTTCCCTACCCAGTGAAGGATCACGGCCGTGGTTCACAACACACGGACAGACAGGCCTCCACAGTCCATCAGCGGTGAAGGGCGAGCTGGGAGGCACTCAGCGAGCCTGTGCAGAGGGGCAGTGAGGTCTGTTTGCCTCTGTGTTCCACTTTTAAAAACATTAACACAAAATTTACATACGGTAAAATATACACCCTTTCTAGGGCAAAGGTGGCCTCAGTGGGGATCAGCTGGAGGCTGTTGAAGTAGCGCAGGTAAGAGACGGGGTGGCCCAGTGTTGGGGGTGGGCGCGGTCAGAGGGCAGTTCTGAAGGCTGAGTTGGTCAACTTGCTGACGTTTGGATGCGGGGGTGAGAAAAAGAGAGGACGGAAGAATGACGGCAAAGCTTCCTGGCCTGAGCGATGGGAAGTGGGAGACAGAGGAGAAAAAAGTCTGGAGGGAAAATCACGAGTTCTGGCTCAGACGAGCTAGTAAGAGAGTCCAGGAGGAGACTGGCTGGGAACCGCGAGGCTTCCGGGGCGGGGGCCCAGCCTGCAGATTTGCACAGGGCTTCCTGGGTATCTGACGCCCCTGAGTGCAGGCTTGCCTGAGGTGGCCCAGGGTGGCCCAGGAAAGAGCCCTGGGGTGAGGTGACATGAAAGGGGGGGGGTGGTACTGGTCAGGAGTTCTGACCAGCAGGAGAGGGGAGTGCGCTGCCAGAGGGATGGGCAGAGACCCAGAGGCCAGTGAGCAAAATGCCTCTAGACCTAGATGGAGAGACCGGCTGTGCTCAGCTGAACAGATGAGGGAAGAGAAGGACCTTCGCAGCAGGTTCAGACTCACGCCGGGGACACGGGGGCATAGCTAGGCTTCTGAGCAGCAGGTGGCTTGAGCTGAGCTATGCTTTAGGAAGATTAGTAACAATGACTTATTATTATTATATCATTTATTACTTAACATTGATTGACCTCTGCCCTGGCCGAGTCCTGAGCTACACATTATACATATTGACTCATTAGTTTCCCCGTCATTCCCAGGGCACAGGTACTACCATTGTCTCTGACTTGCAGGTGAAGACGTTCAGAGGCTCAGCGACTTGCCCAGGGTCACACAGGAAGAGGTGGGGTGGGCCTAGCGCCCAGATGGTCCAGCTCTGGAGGAAGAAACAGTTCACTGGGGAGGGGGGCAGAGCCTGGGTTCAGACTCAGGCTCTGGATACAGCGCCCGGATGCCAGTGACCTGTGAAATGGGGGCAGGACGGCTTGATTTCCTGCTCCCCCGCCTCTGGCTGCCCCTGGGGTCCGTGCCCTGGGCACCTGCAACACCCTGAGCCTCCTGGTGCGGTGGCCAGGGCAGCTCCGGAGGCTCCTGCATGGGGCGGGGGGCAGTGCAGGACTGTAGGTCTCCGCTCTCCTGCTGGCCTGGCCTCCCCTGAGGCCCCTGCTCCCTTGCCCACAGTGGTTAGTTTCTTGAGGAATCTGTCACCATCTGGTCCCCATGTGCTGCCTGTGGGTATGTCTAGGGCAATGGAGGATTCCACTCCAGCCCAGAGTAATTGTTACCAGAGGTGGGAGCGGAGGGGAAAGGGTGCAGCACTGCCCAGAGCAGCCAGTGGGGCCTCTGGTGACTTGAAAAGAGGGAGTGTGAGACAGAGGCACAGAGGAAACCAGAGGCAGAACATGACAGAGACAAAGGGAGACACTGGAACAGAGCAGGGCAAGACAGAGAATGAGTTGAAGCAGAGGTGACAGTGGAAAGCAGACAGAGGGGGTGACATCTATGGAGAGCAAGACAGGGAGGAAAGGTGTTAAGGGACGGACCCTCAGAGGGGAGCTGAAAGAACTGAGCGCAGAGCAGGAGAGATGGCGAGGGAGAAAAAGAGAGGGAGGAAGGAGGAGGGGAAGGCGAGGGACAGCTTCAAAAAGCACAGAACCAGGCTGAGAAATTGCTGGGACAGCGGGGCTGACGAGGCTGGAAGAACGTGGACGTCCCTGAGCAGCTGGAGTGCCCCAGTCCAGGTGGCACCGCTGCAGCCATTACTGAGGCCGCCACAGTCACGTGGGGGTCGGCTTTAGCCCGCTGACCTGTCAGAGGCCAGGGCTTGCCATCACAACCGGCCCAAAGCCACCCTTTCTCTTGCCTCCTGCCCAGGGCCCTGCTCCCATAATGGCCTTCCCACTGGCTCTAGGAAATCATTTTAATGGGGAGGTGGGAAGGGCACTGCACCAGAGCTGTGGCCCTGTCCCTGCCTCTGTTAAGCCCTTGCTGCATGTGTGGAAAGGGCTGGCTTGCCCAGCCAGCTGCGCACTCTGAGTCAGTCAGCAGCAAACCTGGTCCACAGAGGCGCTGGGATCCTCAGGACACGGCCTCTTCTCCCACCCACCCATCACTCATTCCATTGCCCATCTCCTCCTTTGCTTCCTTCCCATTGCCCCGCTATCTCTCCTTTCTGTCCTTCCTCCCTTCATTTCCCTTTTTCTTCTTACTCTTTCCTCTCTCACTTCCCACTCCCCTATTTCTTCCCTCCTTCCCTCCCTCCATTTCTTTCCCTCCCTTTCTCTACTCACCGAGTGCTCACTTTGTGCCAACCCTGGGCTCGGCACTGAGGCCTCAGAGGTGGAACCTGCAGGGTCCCTGGATCTGGGGAGCTCAGCCTAGGACAAGGTACAAGTTGTGGGGCCCATAGGGACAGATCAGGCTCCAGACATAAAGGCCCCTGCCCCAGGTCAGCTGGCCCAGCCCCCACGCTCACACGTGCCTGCTTTGGGCAGCTCAATGCTGGACGCTGACCCAAGAGGCACAGGGGTTAACACCAGCACAATCACACATTTCCCATGTCAGAGTGAGGGATGGCCAGAGAGCCCCGAGAGGGCCAGAGACTTGCCCAAGATCACCAACCATAGCCTGACTCACTTTCTACTTGGTGCTGGTCCATCCTCAGGGGCTGGAGGCTGAACCAATCCCACACCTGGGGTGAGAGCCAGACCTTTGCCAGGCCAAGAAAGTCTAGAGATGACTTGTCAGAGTGATGTCACGGATGGGACCCCTGTGTTCAGGCCTTATCTCTCCTCCACCTCTCCCCACCCCGTCCAAGGAGGCCTGGGAGGTAAGGATGGGAGAGGACTGTGGTGCGTCATTGCAGGCACCGAGCCCAGAAGTGATGAGGCTGAGGCTGAGGCTGAGGCTGAGAACTAGGAGAGAAAGTGGCCCCCACCCTGGCTACCTTCAGTCCACTGTCAGGGGAGGTGAAGGAGAGGGGAAGTTTTAGCAGGATCCAGCCTCAGGCTAGAGTGGTACCAGCCTGACTGGGCTCATGGCCTAAGGTGAGACCAGACTGGTCCCAGACCTAGTCCTTCCGACTTGCCTAGCCAGCCCCCTGCTCCGCAGCCAGTTCCTGGTAATGCACCTCTCGGTGTTCATCTCCTATGACGCTGCGTCTCTGATGGGGCCCTGACTGATACGGGGCTGTGTGCACTTGCACTTGGTGCTCACCATTCCCTCACTTTTCCATGTCGGCTGCAGAATATTCCATCTTGTTGATGCACCATAATTCACTAAGCCAATCCCCTCCTGCTGGCTATCCTGGTTATTTCTAAACCCCACTATTATATACGTATACTTTTGGAACTGGCATGAGTGTTCTCACATAGTTTGAAAATGTTTTTCAAAAAAATTTTTTCGAACTGGTTGGCATGACTTTGTGGAATAGGTGTCACCCCACAAACAAAAGGTCCCCAGTTTGGTTCCCTGTCAGGAAACGTGCCTGGGTTTCGGGCCTGGACCTCAGTGAGGCTCATACAAGAGGCAGAGCACTGATGTTTCTCTTTCACATCCATGTTCTTCTCCCTCTCTTTCTCCTTCCCTTCCCCTCTCTGTAAAAATAAATCAATAAAATGTTTTAAAGAAAAAAAGAGAGAAAGGAAGGAAGAAAGAGAGAGAGAGAGAAAGAAAGTTTTTCTGAAGAGGACTCTGCAGCCCTGGGCCAAGGCTGACCCCGTGGACGCCCCCTCCCATCGCATCCCAGCTTCAGCTTCTCCTCTCTGTCCAAGAGCTCCCTCCAGCACCAGTGGACCTTGTGCAGCCCGTGCAGGGAAGTACCAGAGACTGGACCCCCAGGGACAGCCCTTGGTCACCAGGGGTGGAAGCTGGACAAATACCCCAGTCTCCAGCTTCCCAATTTGGAAAGCCCGGTGTGTGTCCTAAACAGCAGCTCAGAGGGTGCCCCGTGGGCTTGAGCCCAGGTGCCCACAGCAGTGAGCTGCCCAGCAAAGCACGCTTTCTGGGTTCTCTCTCTCCATCTTGCTTCTCTGTCCACACTGCCTTTCCTGGGGTCACCTCCCGAATGAACTTGCACTGGAGTTCTTGGCTCAGGGCCTGTTTTTGAGAACCTACTTTAGGACAGCAGTTGCAACTATTTTCTTTCAAAGGCTCCAAACCACTACTGGGAAAGGGGTCATATTAGCTTATTTCTTCTCAAACCCTCTGGAGTCCACTTTCCCCAGAGGCTAATCACAGATTTCTGCCTGGCAGAGGGATGCAGGCTTCGGGGATGGGCAGCCCCAGTGCTAGCCTCGCACGGGGCACTTTTCCTCCTCAGCCTCAGTTTCCTTGTCTGGGAAGGGGGGCCAGCTAGACCATCTGCTGGGCTTCATGTGGCCCAAGATCTAAAGCAGGGTATCCAAACTTTTGGCGTCTTTGGCCTGCACTGGAAGAAGAGCTATCTTGGGCCACACATTAAATACACAAACACTAACGAAAACAAAATAATCTCAGTGTTTTAAGTAAATTTACAATCTTATGTTGGGCCACATGCAGCCTTTGAGCCTCGGGTTGGCCATACCTGAAGGGAACTATAGTCCTACCACCTCCTTCCCGCCCCGAGCCCTGCCCGCTGGCTCCTGCCTCCTCTCCGTCTGGGTCTGCCTGCGTGAAGCTGCCAGAAGCCGCATCCCTGACTCTGCCCTGTCCTCTAACAGCTACCATGAGTGTCATGCTGGTGTCATGCTGGGGGCCACATGCTGATGATGCCATTTGATCCCCAACAAGCCTTTGAGGCAGGTACAATGATTATGCCCACTTCACAATGAAGAAACTGAGGCGCAGGGAAGAGGGGCCTTGCCCATGTGGCCAGTCTGAGGCAGAGCCTGGTTTCCTGTCCAGATCACTCTGGCCCTTAAAGTCATGCTCTTGGTCATCACGTGGCCCTGCTTTTCACCCTCAGAACCCTCTTGAGAGAAGAGGGGATTCCTTGGAGCTGACTCAGGGCCTGGGGCCAGGAAAAGCCACATCCCTGGGGCCCGCAGGGAGGGAGAAAGTGACACCGTGCATGTTCCCACACGTCTGAGGTTCTAACCAGCTGGGGAGCTCCGGTTTGAGCCGGGGCAGCAGGCTTTGGTGGTCCCACTTTCATGGTGACACAGATGCCCTGGCCAGGGCAGATTCCTGGGAGGCTGCGTGACCCACGGGGAACTGGGGAGAAGTGAGTACATTCCTTGAGTGGGTTCCAGAACCCAGAGGCCGTCCGGGAAGCAGACATTCTTCAGAGGCTGAGGTTGAGTGGAATTCAGCGAGAATTCCAAGGCTGCTTTTCCGGGGAGCCACCAGGAAGATGTCCTGGATATGGCCTTTCTGAGTTCCAGAGCAGCGTTCTCCAAATAAAGTATCATGTGAGTCACATACCGCGTTATACTTCCCTGAGAACCACCTCATGAAAGTAAAAAGGAACAGGTGAACTTAATGTCAATAATATATTTGCTCAACCTTATAGGTTGGAGAGCAATCCAACTTCTCTCCCCAGCTTCTGGGGGTTTGTTGGCAACTTTGGCATTCCTTGGCATGTCGAAGCATCATTTTAATCTCTGCCTCCATCATTTAAAAAAAAGTTTTATTTATTTATTTTTAGAGAGAGGAGAAGGGAGGGGGAAAGAGAAGGACAGAAACATCAATGTGTGGTTGCCTCTTGCGCGCCCCCCACTGAGGGCCTGGCCCGCATGCAACCCAGGCATGTGCCCTGACTGGGAACTGGACTGCAAACCCTTTGGTTCACAGGCCGGGGCTCAGTCCACTGAGCCACACCAGCCAGGGCTCTGGCTCTATCTTCACACGGCATTTCCCTGTGCAAAGCTATGTCCACATCTCCCCTTTACCTAAGGACACCAGTCCTACTGAATCAGGAACCACCTCAATGACCACATTTTGCCTCAACTACTTCTGTAATGGTCCAACTTCCAAACAAAGTCATACTCAGAGGAACTCAGGATCAGGACTTCACACGAATTTGCAGGGGATAAAACTCAACGCATAACATGAGGTGAAGTAAAACCATGTGGTGAGAAGGTTTGAGGATCAGTGCAAATTACTGCCCAGGCTATGCTCTCCATCATGACCGCTAGGCCCGAAGCATGGCCCACTAAGATGGACCTGGCTGCACAGGGAATTCCATAAGCAGCTCTCATAGAATGCTGATGCCTGGGCCCCACCTGCGCCCTGGTTTAACTGGCCCGGGCTGGGGCCCTGGCCTGGGGAATATACGGGGAATTTTTCGTAAGCTCCAGGGTGACTGTAATGCAAAGGCGGGATGGGAGCCTTTGTACTAAATCATGGACACACGGGCTCTGCTGCCTCATCAGGAAACCCGCGCTTGGTTGGCGGAGCGGTATGGGCCTTCCCCAGATTCAGGCTGCTCAGGGTGGGGTGGACAATGGAACAAAGAGGCTTTGTCCCAGCCCCACACCCCAGGGCGGAGCCTGGGTGCCTGGGCGGCACCTGAGCAGGAGGAGTTCCCCTGCTGTGGCTGTGGGAGGACCCGGGTTAGGGAGTCACTGCTCTCCTGGGGACTGCACCCAGGAAGTCCCTGCCTGATGCCTTGACAGAAAGGGGAGGGAGCCTCTGGCCAAACCTGAAGGAAGGCAGAGAATGGGCAGAGAAAAGGGAAGGAGCAGAGGATGGGAACACACAGGGGGAGGCAGAGAGACTGGGAGACAGTGGAGCTGAATGGGGCGGCCTCCGGTGTCACAGGTACAGGCAGGTGTTCAACTCCTGACCTTGTGGAAAGGTCAGTGTGATCTCCAGCAAGTGGAACATTTTTCCAAGTCTCAGCTTCCGCTCTGTAAAATGGGACTGTAGACATAACACCTAAATTGTATGTGTGTGTGTGTGTGTGTGTTTGGTATTGGTATTGTGAGAATAAACATCGGAACTGGCCGCAACAGTCTGGTACCTCCGTCTCAGTCCTCTCCTCCACCCATGAGCAGAGTCCTCCCACTGCTCCACACCCCCCAGCCTTGCTGGGGGCAAAGCCCTGGAGTCACAGCATCCACCCCACACAGGGCAGGCTGCTTGTAGTTTCCCACCTGTCTCCACCCCTTGAGACCAAGGATCTGGAGGGAGGGCCCTGGGTCTTGTACTTCTGTGTCCTCAACCCAAGGTTTCTGCTCAACCGAGAGTAAGTAGGTCCCTTCTGAGAACCGCAGCGGTGGAGATAAGCATCTCCACAGGTTCTTGAGAAGTGCCTCCCAGCACGGAGCAGCGCTTCTGGGCTGTGTGCAACACCACACCTGAAATGCACTTGCACCTGAGAGGCGCTGGGAAGCGTTTGGCTGAGGGATGAAACGGACGTATAAGCGCAGCATTTCCCCGCAGGGTCCACCTCACCCGTGGGCTGTTCACATGAGACCTGGTGTTCGCTGGGCAGCCATGCTTGGTCCTTTCCCTTCCCTCCTCATTTGCTCCTCACAACAGCCTTCTGGGGTACCTGCTGTTATTCACGCCTGCTTTGCAGATGAGGAGACAGAGCTTGAAGGAGACAAGCACTTGCCACAGCTTGTCCACACCGCAGGCCACTCCCCACCCCACCCTTCTACAGGGAAGAGGGCTCTGGGATCTCATCTTGTCCCTGCAGGCCCAGCAAGGTGCCACACCATGTATGTCTGACTCTGACAGCCCACCAGACTGGGAGCCCACGGGAGGCATGCACCAGGTCCCCCACAGCCAGCCCAACATTGGGCCTGGCACAGACTAGAGCTCATTAAATACATGAGTGAATAAGTGAGTGAAAGAAAGAAAGAATGAATGAATGAGAGGAAGCCAGGAACCCTGTCCTTGAGGCTCTGGTGGACAAGCAGACAAGTCCTTCAGGGAGCAGAGGGCTTTGGGAAGAATTGCTTCCCTCTCCTCACGCACAGGGAACTGTCCACCCAGCCTCCTGGCCCAGGGTAGGTGAGGACTGAGGTTGGTAACAGAGGAGAAGTCACCTTGGGAACTATGGGAGAGTGTCCCCTAGTGCACCCTGACTTTGTGCAAGGAGGAAGCTGAGGCCCAGAAGAGGCAAGGACTTAGCCAGGGCCACAGAGCTGGTTCACAGCAGAGCCCGTTTAGGGGATCCGCTATCCCACGAGCCAGGGTCCTCTCCTCAACACCTCGCTCTTATGGTTTGGCTGAAACTCTCGTTATCATTGTTGAACACATGCCATATTGCGCTTTAGGACGCTTCCTTGAGGGGCTGAGCTATGCCAACGTGGGAACAATACCAGCCACTCTTAGGTGCACCACACTTGACCTGGGAAACAAAAGACGAGCTGATCAGGGGTGAATGACATGTTCAAACCTGCAGCAGCACACAGCCAGGGCAGGAAGGGCCGCTCAGTCAACCCCAGGGTCGTTGCTCTGAGAGAAGGATGTGATGGCCTTGATGAAGCCCCCAACCTCAGTGAGAGGCCAGGGGCATGAGAGCAGGGGCCCTGCAAACCTGGATGTGAGCCCAGCTCTGCCAGTCCCCCATGGCAGGTCTCTTCCTCCCCAAGCCTCAGTTTCCTGGGAGGAAGACAAAGTCTTCCTTAGGCTTGTGAGGATGCTGTTCATACACATAAATCACCCAGCTCCAAACTGAATCTCCTCCACCCTCTGCCCTCACCTTCACCCTAGTCCTCTTGAATTCCTGCCCCTTCACCATGCCCCTGTCTTAGCTTCAAGATGCCCCTGAGCAGAGGAGGGCAGGAGGGTCCCAGCCCCACCCTCCAGGGATGACTGGGGGCTCCCTGCCTCCTGGGCTCTGGTTTGAGCTCTTCCTAAGTGTCAGCAGCTGTGCTAAAACTCCTTTCACGGTGTGCATTTATTTCATCCTCTACTGAGGTGAGGATTATTAACACCCATTTCACGGAAAAGGAAACTGGGCTCAGAGAGCAACTCCTGCAGTGTGTCAGGTCCGCCCAACCCCCAAACGTGACCTTCCCACTCCACCATCATCTGTCTGGGCCATCTTCCATGGACCCCGCCCCCCACCCCCCCTGGCCTGTTGCCCTCCATCCTTTCACCACCCTTCATTCTGGGAGCCAGATTCAGCCCTGCAGCCCGGCCTGCTGTCTGAGCTGGTGCCTGCACAAGCTTCCCACAGCCCTCCTGTCCTGTTACCATGAGGCTGTACCCACCACACACACCTGCAGGCGCCCCAGCTCAACTGGAACTTGCCAGTGACTGGGTGCTGCTGGGTCCTCTGCTCCCCACTCTGGTGAGTAAACCTCAAGGGGAAGGGATCTTGTCTGTCTTTGTTGTGCCGTATCCCCAGTGCACGGTGCCATGGAGCCATGGCGCATGCTCCAGGCTCCATGAATGCTTGTGTGAGTAAAAAATGAATTACCTGCCCTGGCTGGTGTGGCTCAGTGGATTGAGCATGAGCCTGTGAACCAAAGGATTGCAGTTTGATTCCCAGTCAGGGTACATGCCTGGGTTGTAGGCCAGTTCCTGTCAGGGGACCCACGAGAGGCAACCATACATTGATATTGTTCTCCCTCTCTCCTTCCCTTCCCCTCTAGAGATAAATAAATAAAATCTTTTTAAAAAATGAATTACCTGGACTTGTGGTCAAAATGGTGGTGTAGGCAGACACAGCTGGCCTCTTTGCACAACCACATCAAAATTACAACTAAAATATAGAACAACCATTACTCAGAACTGTCATAAATTGAGTTGAATGGAAGTCTGACAACTACAGAATTAAAGAAACCACACCCATCCAGACCGATGGGAGGGGTGGAGAGGCAGATGGGCTGGTCCCACACCCACATGTGGTAGATAAAAAAATTCGGGAGGGGTATCTCCGGAGTGAGGAATTCTAGCCCCACAGCAGGCCCCCCAGCCCAGGGTTCTAGTGTCCAGAAGGTAAGTTCCCACAACTTCTGGCTGCAAAAACCAGCAGGGATTGAGTTGGTAGAAGAAACTGATGGAGCCCAAAACAGTTCCTCTTAAAGACCCACACATGGACTTAATTCAGATTTACTCCCTCTGAAACTGGGAAAAACTCAAATGCCCAGCATCAAGGTGAACAGAGGCCATGTCCCTTTTCTAAACCCTCCCCCCACAGAGCCACAGATCCAGCAAGCTGGTGCCGTATCTGAGACTCCATCAACCTGGCTAACACAGTTTGACCGACCTTGGAGATCCCCAGAGCCTCCTCCCCACCCAAGCTCCTTTTCCATGTGAATGGCTGGTCTTGGCTCATGCTTCACAACTTCCTAAACCCTCTCAAATAAGCAACAGCTGGCCTCAGTGAGCCCCGGGCCCAGTAGTAGCAGCAGCCAGCCTAGATTCATAGCTTGGCTTCACCTGGGAATCTCCAAGCTCAGCACCAGTAGCAGCCATCTCAGGTATAGCTCAGGCAGGGTGGCCCTGGGCGAAGCACACGTGGAGGCTTACCTTGGCCTGCACCACCTGGAAAACCCTAGGTACCCAGTGGACAGCTACAGACCACCCTGCCCCTGCACAGTTGATCCTCCACAGAGGGCAAAGGTTGGTAGCAAGTGGTCAGAGCCAATCCTTCCAGGTAACTGTCCTTAGTAAATCTCTCCCATTGATCTGCCAACAGCAACCAAGCCTCAACTACAAGAAGAGGGTGTACTCAGCCCATACAAAGGGCGCACCTTGAATATCCAGCTTGGGTGATAGGGGAGGCTGTGCGCTGGACCCTACAGGACACCTACTACATTAGGCCACAGGACCAAGACATAGAGTCAAACCAGCTCTACCTAATACATAGAAACAAACACAGGGAGTCTGCCATAGTGAGGAGATAAAGAAACAAAAGATTTATTCATAAAAGATAAATGAAAGACCAGATGAAAACTCCAGAAGAACTAAACAAAATGGAGATAAGCAATCTATCAGATGCAGAGTTCAAAACACTGGTTATAGGGATGATCAAGGAACTTAAAAAATGAAGGATAAACCAATTGAAATAAAGAACAACCTACAGGGAAACAACAGTAGAGTGGATTAAGCCAAGAATCAAATCAATGATTTGAAACATAAGGAAGCAAAAAACAACCATGCAGAACAAGAAGAAGAAAGAATTTTAAAAAAATGAAAACACTATAAGCAGTCTCTGGGACAACTTTAGGAGGTCTGACATTGATATCATAAGGATGCCAGAAGGAGAAGAAAAAGAGCAAGAAATTGGAAATCCATTTGAAAAAGTAATGAAAGAAAGCAGCCCTAATTTGGTGAAAGAAATAGACATGCAAGTACAGGAAGCACAGAGAGTCCCAGACGAGATGGATGCAAAGAGGCCCACTCCAAGACACATTACAATTAAAATGCCGAAGTTAAAGACAAGGAGAAAATCTTAAAAGCAGCAAGAGAAACGCAGTTAGTTACCTACAGAGGAGTTCCCATAAGATTGTCAGATGATTTCTGAAAAGAAATTTTGCAGGCTAAGAGGAACTGGCAAGAAATAGTCGAAGTCATGATAAGCAGGGACCTACAGACAAGATTGCTCTATCCAGAAAAGATATCACTTAGAATGGAAGGGCAGATAAAAAGCTTCTCAGACAAGAAAAAATGAAAGGAGTTCATAATCACTAAACCATTATTATATGAAATATAAAAGGGACTATTTAAGAAAAAGACCAAACTATGAAGGATAAAGTGGCAGAAATACATATCTATCAGCAATTGAACCTAAAAAACAAACTAAGCAAACAAGAAAAACAGAATCATGGACACTGAGAGCGTTTTGATGGTTGCCAGATGGGAGGAGGGTGGGGAGAATGGGTGAAGAGGTGAGGGGATTAAGAACTACAAATAGGTGGTTACAGAATAGCCACGGGATGTGAAGTACAGTATAGGGAATGGAGCAGCCAAAGAACCTGTACGTATGACCCATGGACGTGAACAATGGTGGGGGGATTGCCTGAGGGAGTCGTGGGTGCTGGGTGGAGGGGGGCAAAGAGGGAAAAATCGGGACAAATATAATAGCATAATCAATGAAATATTATTTAAAAAAATGGATGACCCAGTGAAATAGCTCTGGCGCCTGGAGCCAGTGCTGTCTGTGTGGGACCACGCCGCCTCCAGAGCTGGAGCCAGGGCCCTGTCCCAGAGCAGGGGCCAGGACAGTGTGCACAGCTGGATTCCATTTGTGGGGCACAAAGTGGAGGCCTGGAGCTGATTCGGAGGAAGGGGTAGCAAGCAGAGTGTTCTGCAAACCACAAACAAGGAGAACGGCTGGGGGAGGTAGGGTAACAGGATGTTATCCTGGAGAGGACTTCATAGGAGTCTGCTCATTCGTTCATTCATTCATTCATTAATGCCACACTCTGTGCTGAATGCTGGGGCACAGATTTGGATCCATCCTACCCCTCCCTGGAGAACCCCCAGTGAGTGGGAGTCAGGGCTGGGCCAGACAAATGCTCTCCCACGCTGTTGTGAATGGGCCAGGGAGCCCAGACCAAGACAGCCGGCTGACGGGCTGCAGGGATTGGGCAGGGGGCATAGTGATGTCCTTACTTGTGATTGAGCAGCCAGGTAGATGGTGACAGAACCGCACAGATGGGACACACGAGGAACACCCAGAAGAACAGGGTGAGCCGAGAGGACGTCTGTGTGGGGCCTGTGGGATTTGAGGTGCTGGTCAGGCTCCTTGGGGGAATTCCAAGAGGACCAGATAGGTGGGTCAGATGATCCACAGAAGGCTCCAGGTCATGGACAGAGCCTCGGAGACTGTCAGGGAGAGATGGTTCTGATACCCCCTCGAAGCACATGTGGAGAGAAAAGTTCACAACCCTGACTGAGAGGAAGCCCTCCACCTGGGAGGCCAGGCCACTTCCTCCCACTGCCTGGAGCCGGGTGGTGGATAACCGCTGGCCTCAAGCCTTGAGGCAGCGGGACCTTCCTGCTCAGCGGTGCAGCATACGAAGGAAATAACTTTATTAGCTCGTGGATGAAAAACAGGAAATGAATGCTGTGACTCGGGCACCAGCCGCGTTTCACTCACATCTAGTTTCTAGGAAACGGTTATGTGGCTGCAAACGAGGCTGGGGTTTTCTCAGCCAAGTCTTTCTGAAAATGCTATCCTTTTCTCAGGAAAAACCATGTCCTGTTGCCCCCCCCCAGACAAAGGGGCCACAGCAAGAAGAGGCTGTGCTTCTCTCCTCTGCCCCCTACCCCCAGCAGGCCTCTGAGAGACCCGAGGTGAATGATGGCTCATCTCCTAAGCACCTGCCATGTGCTGTAGGTAGAAATAAATCGAATACATCTGCATCACAATAATAAGAAGATTGTCAAAGTAAGAAAAAATTTCAGCTCAAAGAACACAGAAAAGTTGAAAGTCAAAAGACAGGACAGACAAATATTATCCGAAAGAAATCTGACATAGCCAGATTACTATCAGACAAGGCAGACTTGAAGACCTAAGTATTACTAGAGATAAAGTAAGCCATTACAAGATGATTAAGGTTCAGTTACCCAGGAAGATATAAAACTGTTTAATTCATAAGCACATAACAACATAATCTGTCTAATAGATATGTATCATATATACATATAATAGATATACATATATGAGTATAATATATGTAGTGGGAGATTGATCAGGATTTGATAGATTATGTTAATAAACCATCAATAAGACTTCAGCGACCTAATGTGCGGACACAGAGCCCAGACTGAAGGATAAGCCCGGTGTAAAGCCCCCTCGGACGGCCTTTGCGCACTGATAGTGAGCTGGGCTGTAGGCGACTGTGGACAAATCCCAGAGAATCGGCTTTATTACAAACCGTGCTCTCTGGCCACAGTGCTCAACATTAGACAAATCTATTAATGAATTGCTCTTTATTAACAGATTATAGAAGAAAAATTAGAATTATATCAATAGATACATAGAAAACATAAAATTCAACATTCATTCATGTTTACAAATACAACTTTTAGCATATTAGTGATAGAAAAAAAAAGTTCTAAACCTGAGAGCTACCAAAGAAAAAAAACTCAGTTCTGCAGAATTTTACTGAATTGTGAAACATTAAAAATATTTACTTTGACAACAGGAATAAGTAAGGATGCCTATCGTTGCCATTTCTATTCAACATTGTACTAGCAGCTTCAGAAAATACAATGAGACACAAGAGAAATAAAACTAGAAGGACTAAAAAGGGAGAAACAATCTGTGTTATGATTTGTATTATGATTAATATAATTTGTATATATAAAAGCAAAATAATCTACAATGAAATTACTAGTCTTACGGAGTTTAGCAGTTTGAGGGAAAATCAACATACAAAAGCCAAATTACACTTTTACGTACCACCACTTTCCATTTTTTCCGTTAGAAAATGTATTCTTAAAAGGATACAATTTGCACTAACAATAAAAATGCAATGTATTTTAATAAATCTAGCAAAATATGTGACAGGTTGTTTGTGAAACCTTCAGTGAAAGGCATTAGCAGAGGCTGCGATGAACAGGGCTGGGATCGTTCGCCGACAGGGAGGCCCACTGTCTCCACGTCTGCTCTCCCCACCTTGACCTGAACACTCGATGCCATCTCACACGGAGCTGCCAGTGACCTTTCTCACTGGGAAGACACTCCATCTGGGTCTGTCTGTTTTCTCCTGTTTCCTCACGATCAGATTCATGTGGAAGAAAAAGGTCCAAGACACGCTCCCACTGACCAAAGACAGGATCACTTAAACATCAGTAAGAATAATAATAAATAGATTGAAACGTATAAGCATTAATAGGTTCATAATAACACTTGAAAAACTCTTATTGAATATATTTAGAGAATGCCAGAAAATGAACTAGTTATGATGAAAGCTGGTGAGTAACAGGAAAGACTCAAACATTTATCCTGACTTGCTATTTACATGGTACTTCAAGGAAATGAACCGGTGTACTTGATGAAAAGGAAGTTTTTGTTTTTGGATTAAGGAATTTCAGCTAATAAACAAAGAATAATAGAATTAGAATATCACCATTTTACACTTCCTTAGAGAATTCCTGATTACAGGACAGGGACAGGAAAGCGCCGAGATGCCCTAGGAACACAGGGCTGAGCCCGAACGTGAGGAAGTGGTCGGAGCGCGATGGGGACTCTTCAAACGGACAGGGCAGTCAGCCCACAGGGCCCCCCACTGGCCAACCTGGGGGCACTCTGAGTATCAAAATAAATCAAGACAGTGAGAGATTACAACCCACTGAATAACCCTATGTTCATACTGACATAAACGAATAAACTGAAAGTTTGGTGAGGAGTGAATACATTGTTTCAAAGAGTCTCTATAAAGTCGCAAAGGAGAAAAGAGTAGCTTCCCATTGAGAAGACGGGTAGACATCGCCCTGACAACCGTCACCAAGTGATGGGATGGAACAAAATCGAACCCACCTGAAGGTGCAACAAGAAAAACATGGAATCACTTCCGTGATCTTCCTGCTAAAAATGGGTGATGCCCAGATGGCGTCAGACTTGCTCAGAGTGTGGGAGATCTGCGAAGTAACTTCCACATTGGCGAGGCCTGAAGGAGTCAGGTGGGTGCTGGGCACACAGTGCCACGCGCAGATGACGCATCACAGAACTGCGCACTTGAAACTTACCTACTGTTATTAACCAATGCCACACCAACAAATTCAACTTAAAAAAATGTTCAAGTGCAAGTTGAGAAACTGTTCCAGACTGGAGGGCCCTAAAGAGCCATGACAGCCGCATGCAGCATATGTGTCTGAACCAGAGCCTGAGGCTGTAAAGGACGTGATTGGGACAATGGGCCATTGGAACGGGGTCCGAGGGGTAAGTGACAATGACGTTCCCACGTCAGCCTCCCAGTTTTGCTGGTCGTAGTGTGATTCTAGAGAAGACAGTCCTCGTTCGCAGGAAACATCACAGATTGAGGGGTGATGGGAAACAGGTCCGCAGCTCACTCTCAGAGGTTCACAGGAAGGAAGGTTCTTTGTAACGTACTTGCAACTTTTTGTGTTTGTGATTGTTTCAAAATTAAAAAGAATTTTAAGAAACGATCAGAGGCAATGCCTGCACCTTATTTCGGGCCCTTATTCAAGCACACACATCAACAAGACAACCAGGGAGACCGAACGCGTTGGATATTTAATTACATTGGAAAATTATTTATTTTTTGAGGTGTGAAAGTCCGTCTCCATACACCTCAAAGGCTAGTTTGGAAGCTCAAATGGAGTGATGTGTGTGGAAGTGCCTGGGATGTACCAGACAAGTGGTTGGCTCTCAGTGAACGTGAGTGCTTTCTCCTCCCGTTTCTAAGCTTCTCAGGGACAGAGGAGGCCCAGCCCTGCCGCCCAGCTCAGAGTCACCCAGCAACTGTGGGGGCAGAGCTGTGTCCTGTACTTCCTCACACCTCCATGGTGGGCCCTGCAGTGCCCCATCCGCAGCTCCATGTCTGAGACAGGTGACCCCTGGGAAAGGGCAGCCTGACACCAAAAGAAAGCCAGTCACCCCTGGGAAAGCCGTGGGAGCCTCCTCACTCATGTCATGATGCCAAGTCATGACCTTCAAGAAAAAATCTAAAAGGACAGAAACTGGACTTCTCAGTGGGAGGCCGGGCATGTTCTCGTTCCCTTCCCTTGCTCTTCAGAGTTGGGCCCCATGGAGATTTTGAAATGTTTATTTATTTATTTTTTTGGTGGGAAACACAGTAAGATAAAATATTTCCTTGTGTCTGGAGAGCTATTTTGAGCCAGGCCAGCCGGGTGATGCTCCTGGTGATGGACGCTGGCTGACCCAGGCCAGACCTCAGCCTTCCGGCCTCTCTCCCTCCCAGGCCCAGGGTCCTGGCAGCCGTGCAGCCTCTGGGAGCCCAGGTCCCAACGCCAGCCCGGTGACTCACCCGAGGGGATCTCGGGGAAGCCTTTCGTGCTCCTTAGACCTGATCTGCCATATGGGAAGTTTCAGTTGTCCCCTCCTGGGGATTTTAACCGGGGGGTCTTAAATAGTGGATATGAATGTGCTGTGGGGACACTGGGGATATGGACAAGCCACAGAACTTCCACACAGCTTGTCCAGCTTGAGACCCCAGAGGCAGAAGGGACCTCACCACAGGCTCCTCAGACCCCGAGCGCCTCCACACACCTGGCTGTGCCCTCTGCTGTCCACCTCCGCTCGGCGGCCAAACTGCACCTGTGGACCACCAGCCTGATTTAGCCCCCAACTTGCCGAATTCTTTACCAGACTCCCACTACGACGCCTCAGAAGAAATCTAATTCACCCTGAGGTCTGCAGGCACCACTGAGTGGGACGCCCCCACATCTGCCCACCCCAGACTCCTCTTTCTTTGTGCCCTGAGAGAAGCCAGGCTGGCTCTGTCTGCTCCTCAAACTGCTGACGAGTCAGCCAGGAGTTTCACATGCTTCATCTTATTTCATCCTCACCGTGACCTTGAAGGCAGTTGCTCCTTCCAGGGCCAAGGGTTGGGTGGAAGTGATGTTTGCAAATGTGTCTGCTGCACAATGGGACCTTAATAAATGTTGGTTTTCTTCCTTCCTTATGAACACACACCCCTTTTTCTTTACAAAACCCCAGTGGTATCCACATAAATCTCAGTTCAGCAGCTGCTACTGTTGGGTGGGCATATGCGGGGAGGGTCAGGAAAGCCCAGGGAGCCCCACAATAGCCAGTGGGCCAGGACCCTCAGACAGGAGGCTCCCAGAAGCCCTGGTCTCCATGCTCCCCCAGCCTGCACGGCAGAACTGGGGGGCTGTGCAACGAGCTCCCCGCATCCTCAATGGAGATGGGGCTCTGACTCCTGAAAAAACTGGAGGAGGGTGCTCTCGAGACAAGCCCCAGCAGGAAGAAGGAGCAACTTGAGGCTTCTCAATGCAGAAGGGGAATCAGGGCGGATGGTGGGGAAAATCCCAGAGCGGGAGGAAGCACGCCCAGGAAGGAGTTTTGAGAACCTGTGGGCAGCCCTGAGGAGGGGCGGTTCGCTTGGATGAGGAAAAGGAGGCATCTCAGGGGCCGGTAGCCTGCAAGGCCAGACCTGAAGCCCCTAGGGCTCCTCCAGGCCATTGTTCTTAGAATGTGGTCCAAGGGCCAGCAGCACCAGCAGATTCCGGAAGCTTGCTAGAAATGTGGAATCTCAGGCCCTGCCCCAGACCCGCTAAATCAGAATCTGCCTATTACCACGACCCCAGCAATTCGCAAGCCCATGGGAGTTGGGGAACGGCTTCTGGCAACGTTGTGGGCTGAGGTCCTAAGAGGAGAAGCTCTCTGCCCAGTGTTTCTAGAGTGAGTTCGTGACGGCACTGTCTGGAGTCCGGCTCTCCTGGGTCCTAGGACTAGTCCTGTCTCATCCTGGCCCTCCATTCCGGAAGCTGTGCTCCCTCTTGGGGTGCACTTAGGACAGAGAGGACTGAAACTGGGATAGAAGAGTCCTGCCCTGGCTGGTGTTAGCTCAGTGGATTGAGCTCAGGCCTGTGAACCACACGGTTGCGGTTCAATTCCCAGTCAGGGCACATGCCTGGGTTGCAGGCCAGTTCCCAGCAGGGGACTCATGAAAGGCAACCATACATTGATATTTCTCTCCTTCTCTCCTTCCCTTCCTCTCTAAAGATAAATAAATAAAATCTTAAAAAAAAAAAGAGTCCTGATAGGGGAGGCAGGGGGCCTGGAGTCCGGTCCCGGCTCTGTTACCAGCTGAGGGTATAACAAGCACATTCATTTTTCTCACAGCTGCCTGGTGAGGCAGGCAGGCCAAGAAAGATCATCCCTATCCTGCAGATGGGGATGTTGAAGGGCAGCTTACCCGAGGCTGCCATCCCCGGCTGCCCTTCTCCATTCTGCGCAGCTCAGGCGACACTGAAATGTGTTTCCTCCACCCAGCCTCCCTCTCTAATGGTTCTCTGAGCTCCTGTCAGTTATCAGGGGCCCTGGCTCGGCTGACAGCCAGCGTGTCTGCTGCTGATGCTTGGATGCCCACATTCCTGGGCTGTGACAGGGAGCACACCCAGAGCCCAGGCTGGGGCACCCGGAGGGGTTCTGCTTGGCTGCAACCCCTGGGGCCTGGCTGTCTGGAAAGTGTCAGGAAGCAGAGAACTTTCCTTCTCATTGATGGGGGCAGGGGGTGTTTCTCTAGAGACTGATATTGGAGGAGCTTAATAGGGTGCAGACTCAGCCCTGCCCTTGCTGTGGACTGGAGGTGGGGGGAGGAGGGCAGAAAGTGTGAGCGGGCCAGGGATGGGCTCAGGGGCAGTGGCTAATCGGAGGAAAGCCGCCTGAGCCGCAACACTGAAAGACCTCAGGCTACAAACTCAGACCTGGCTGGATTTTTTGTCCAAGCTTTTTTTTTTTAAAGATTTTATTTATTTATCTTTAGAGGGGAAGGGAAGGAGAGAGGGAGAGAAATATCAATGTATGTTTGCTTCTCCTGAGTCCCCTGCTGGGAACTGGCCTGCAACCCAGGCATGTACCCTGACTGGGAATTGAACTGCGATCATGCGGTTCGCAGTGTCCAAGCTTTGATATTTATTTCTTAGTTGTGTGACTGGAGCCAAGTTGTCTACTATCACTGACCCTTGGTTTCTTCATCTGCAAGGTACTTAATCCAGCCTGGCACATGCGTAGGAAACCTGCGGTGTAACCCTCATGAAGCCGGGGGCACTCAGGGCTCGGCCTCAGGGTGGCTTGGCGTCTAAGAAGTTGACCTAAACAGATAAAGCCGTGGGAGGAGCCATACTCCACCTGACGTTCTTGCAGTGAAAAGTGACTCGAAATGGAGTGCCTGCCACACTCTCAGAGCCGCTCTCTTCCCCGGTCCACTTCTGTCCCGGGCTCGGTCTGGCTCCACTCTCCCCAAATGCCCTGAAAACTCCTCCAACCCTAAATGATTCAGTTTTTTCTCCTCTTCCACCCTCCCTCCCCTCAACCCAACACTTTATTTTGTGGATCAGCTTGGCCCCTCATCCAATGACAGGGAAAATAAGGGGAAGACTGAAGGGTCCCTCGTAGGATTCCCTTTAGCAGTATGGGGACTCTGCGTAGTAACCTGTGTCCATCCTGTTTACAACTATTATTTACAGCTGTGACAGGGCAACAATGGTTAACATCTGAGTATTTAAGGGCTTCCCCCAAGCCCTGCCCACTTTTAAGACTCTGCTTTTCTCCTTTGGTTTCTTTCCACCCTGGCCCTCTAAGGAAGGTTCACCCTGCCAGGTAGGGAATGGAGACAGGCATCGCAGGGCAAGCAGGGGAAAACCAGGTCAGAGGACGGCAGGGAAAGGGAAGGACTCAGCAGAGATTAAGCCTGTTTACTTTATGAAGAACACAGGAGGGACTGTTCACTACTGCCCAAGACGTAGAAAGCTGGAGAGCGCTGCTCCCATCCTCGCAAGAAAAGGCCAGTTAAACCACAGACTAGAACTGGAACCCATCAGAGATCTTAGGTGGAGGACACCTAAGTACCCTGAATCTCCAGAAGCCAAGTAGCACCTCCAAGGAGAGATGAAACCAGGGATTGGCTTCCCTGGAACAGAGCCTAGGGTCGGGAGAGGCACTGGCCACCATACAAGGGGATAAGAAAGCAGGTAGGACTTTAATAACCGCCAACAACCAAGTGTTGGCTGGCACAATAGTATAGGTTCTTTTTCAGGCACCTCTGCCGGGTAGCCACGGGACAGATGGGAGGAGGGGCGGGAGACTATAGGGAGCCACCCTTGGGAGTGCAGACGTGAGGAGGGACTCAGCACTGGAGGAGAGCCACATAGCTGTCACCCTGCCAAGACCCTTCCCATGCGAACAAGTCCTGTAAGCTATTTGGGAAGAGCATCAAACCTGTCGTCCCCAAGGGCACAGGCAAATTCCACCTCTGATGAGAAGGATAAAAGAAAACTATCTCTACTCTGGTGTAGGGCAGGAAACTCTCCTGGGCCTGGAATCCTAAACTCGCATGACTGGAGGTCTCTTACTGCTAGAAGAGGGAAGGAAATCCCGTCTGGTGCAAACTGCACTGCAGATGGAAGGCAGGCATTGGCTTTCAGGGGAGGAGGGGCAGGAATGCTGACAAATTCCCAGCCCTGAGGCCCAGGCACAGTGCCTGCCTAAGACCAAGGCTGGACGGCAACAGAAAGAGCATCTCTCTGTACCTACAGGGAGCCTCACAAGCATACAGTAACAATCCACTACTGCGGGAAGAGCAAGAACGTGGACAGTGAGTCCTCCTGTGGTGGAGGAGAAAGACGGCGGTTAGAGCAAGAGGAGAGAGTACTGAGGAAATCCCCCACCATCCTAGTTCCAATCCTAAACTCAAGATAATTCCAGAGGAATTTGAAACCTGCGATGTACTGAAGATAACCACAGTAACAAAGAAAACCCAAACCCGGCTCAAGTCCCTGTTCAATCCCATGCACTGCCGCCGCCCACGGCAGCAAGGGTGGTCGCGAGGTGAGGCGAGGGACTTAAAGAATGGAGAGGACCAAGTGTTCTGCTGGCAAATGGCAACTTTATTCAAGGAACTGCTGGCTTATATGCAGAACTGCAGTGGCCTGAGAACAATGCTGTTTTACAAAAGTTTGTACATTCCCGAAGGCTATCAAGAGGGCAAGATGTTCTCATATCCTGAGAACATGAGCCCAAAGATAGCAGTGTCCTCATTACTATCACTTCCTTGGAACATGACGCATATGCCAAGGTCTTGTTCTTTCCTTCAAGGCTGAGAAGGAGAAGGTCCGGAAGATGTCAAGATACCCGCCGGCTCCAGGGACCAGAAACCAAGTCCCGCCACCATTTTCACAGTGGGGGCTCTGTCCTTGGTCCCCTGCGGCCTGGCAGGTTCCCACAATGCACTAGAAGTTTGACAGAACAGGAGACATGCCCATTTTCAGGTGTAATTCTATTTAAGTACCTACTGTTCTACAGATAATGTCTAACATTCAATAAAACACACAAGACATCAAAAAAGCAAGAACAAATGACCCATTGCCAGAGACAAAGCAATCAATAAAACCAAACTCAGAAATAATCCAAATGTTGAAATTATCAGAAGGAGACTTCAAAACAACTAAAAATGATACATTCTGGAATCTAGTGGAAAAGATGGGCAATATCAAAAACAGATAGCATTTCAGCAGAGAGGTGAACACTATAAGATTGAGTCTAATAGACCTCCTAAAAATAAAAATCACAATACTGAAAATGAAGAATTACTTCAATGGCTCATCAGTAGACTCACTGGAAGACACCCTCGCTCTGGGCTCCAGAGGCAGGGCAGCTGCCAGGGACACATGGGGAGGAACTGAGTCATCCAGCTTTGGGATGAGGACTGGAGGGGCAGCTTTCTCCCAGACAGAAGTGCTGGCAGAAGCCATTGTGCCTTTTGCCGAGCAGTGCCCTTTTAGGTACAGGCAGGTACGGTATCCGAGTCTCCATTAATCTGATTAACCCAAGCAGCTTCCAGTGGCTTTTCCATTCAAATGGCCTGTCTTGGTTCACGCTGTGGACTTTCCTAAATTCTCTCAAAGGTTCACAAACCCCAAACAAGTAGCATCCAGACTTGGTGAGCTCTGTACCTCTTGCTCAGTGGCCCCAGGCCCAGCACTAGTGGCAGCCAGCCTTCGTTTGCAGTTGGCCTCTCCCAGGCAACACCAAGCCCAGCATTATTAGCACCATCTGCAGATCACTTTGTAGTTCATGCCAGGTGGTCTGCGGCATGGCACAGGCAGAAGCAGACCTTGGTCTGCACCTCCCAGGAGGTACCGGAGCCAGCACACGTGGTGGCCAGCTTCAGACCTTGCTGGAGCCCTACCCAACCACCTCATGAGCAACACACTAGGAGGGCAGACTAGGCAGGTAGCAGAACCCACTGAAGCAAGTTCTACTCCTTGGGGTCAGCCTCTGCATAGCAGCTCTTCTGCTGAAGTTGTGGCTGGTCTTCACAGCCAGCTGGCCTGGAGGTCAGCCCCTGTCACTGATGAGCCAACAGCAATGAAAGCCCAATAAAGGAGGGTGTACACATCCAAAATGGGGGGTGCATCTGGAGCTCCCAGCTAAGGTCATTAGGGAGACTGCATCACTGGGCCCTACAGGACACCCATTATTGTGTAAGGCCACTCTACCATGACTTGGAGACGAGGCAGATCTACCTAATACATAAAAACAAATACAGAGAGGCAGCCAAAGTGGGGAGACAAAAAAACACATGCCAAATGAGAGAACAGGAGAAATATCCAGAAAAAGAACTAAATCAAATGGAGGCAAGCAAATTGCCAGATACAGAGTTCAAAACAATGGTTATGAGGATTCTCAAGGAACTTAGTGAGAATTTCAACAGCACAAAAAAGGACATAGAAACCACAAAAGAGAACCAGCCAGAAATAAGAAATGCACCAGAAGGAATCAACAAGCAATTAGATGAAGCAGAGGATCAAATCAATGATTTGGAAGACGAGGTAGCAAAAACACCCAATCAGAACAGAAAAAAAATTTTTTAATGAGAATAATTTAAGGAACCTCTAGGACAATATTCAGTGTAACAACGTCCACATCATAAGGGTACCAAAAGGAGGGGAAACAGAGCAAGGGATTGAGAATCCATTTGAAGAAGTAACGACTGAAAGCTTTCCTAACCTGGTGAAGGAGATAGACACACAAGTCCAGAAAGTGCAGAGAGCCCCAAACAAGATGAACCCAAAGGGGTCCATATCAAGACACATCATAATTAAAATGGCAAAGGTTAAAGACAAAGAGAGAATCTGAAAAGCAGTTTCTTATCTAAAGGGAGCTTCCATAAGACTGTGAGCTGATTTCTCAACAGAAACTTTGCAAGCCAGAAGGGATTGGTATAAAATATTTATAGCGGTAAAAAAACAAGGACCTACAACCAAGATTACTCTACCCAGCAAAGCTATCATTTAGAATTGAAAGACAGATTAAGAACTTCCCAGATAAGAAAAAGCTCATGGAGTGCACCACCACCAAATCAGTATTACAGAAAATGTTAAAAGGTCTTTATGAAAATAAAAAATGTTAAAATATGAATAATAAAATGGCAATAATTGCATATCTATCAATTACTATAAAGGCAAATAGATTAAATGCTCCAAAAAACCCCATAGGGTCTTATGCTGCACACCTGAAACTAATAAAAAATAACATTCAATGTAAACTGTAATTTAAAAAGTTAAAAAATTATTTAAAAAGAATAGGGTGGCTGACTGAATAAGAAAATAAGACCTTTACATATGTCGTCTACAAGAGACTCACTTCAGACTGAGAGACACACAAAGTCCAAAAGTAAAGGGATGGGAAAGGATATTTCATGAAAATGGAAAAGAAAAAAGGATAATCTGGAGTAGCAATACCTATAGCAGACAAAATGACTTTAAAACAAAGGCCACAACAGAGACAAAGAAGAACCCAGCAATTCAACTTCTGGGTATTTATCCAAGGAATAAATACCCAACTTCTGGGTATTTATCCAAAATGCTAAATTGAAGACATATACACCCATATGTTCACTGCAGCATTATTTACAATGATTATTTCCAAGATATGGGAGCAACCTAAGGGTCCGTCAATAGAAGAATGGATAAAGAAGAAGTGGTATGTATATACAATGGAATATGACTCAGCCATAAAAAGAAAAAAACCTTGCCATCTGCAACAACATGGATAGACCTAGAGGGTGTTGTGCAGAGTGAAATAAGTCAGAGAAAGACAAATGCCATATGATTTTATTTGTATATAGCATCTTAAAAGCAAAGTAAAGGAACAAGTAGAATAGAACCAGACTTATAGATGCACCTTGATGGTTGTCAAATGGAAGAGGTGCTGGGGGGATGGGTGAAAAAGATGAAGTTATTAAGAACTACAAGCTGGTAGTTAGAGAATAGTCATGGGGATAAAAAGTATAAAATAGGAGATATAATCAATACCATTGTAATAACTGTGTGGTGTCACAGGGGTACTAGTTTTATTGAGGTGGTAACTTCATAAGTTATACATGCCTAATCACTGGGTTGTACACCTCAAGCTAATATAATATTGCACGTCAACTATAATTGGAAAATAAAAAATTATTTAAAAAAGAAAAAAATTGGGAGTCTTAATTATATGGCTAAAATATACCATTAAATGATAAAATATTCTATAATAAACAATAGTATTTACCATTAAAAAACACACAGATAAGCCTACAAATATCCAAAAGTTAGGATAACATTAAGAAGAATAAAAATCAAACAAAAGAGACCCTAGATACATCCTACTCAAAACTAAATGTAAGGAGAAAATCTTGAAGGATACTAGAGGCAGAAAAATGCAAATTACTTAGAAGCACAAAGCTAAGAACTACAGAGGACCTCCTTTTTAAAAAAAATTCTCACCCAAGGATATATTTATTGATTTTAGGGAGAGAGAAAAAAGAAACATTGATGTGAGAGAGAAACGTCAGTTGGTTGCTTGCCTTCATGCCCCGCCGGGGATCGAACCCACAACCTAGACATGCGCCCTGACCAGGTATGGAATCCTCGACCTTTCTAATACACAGGATGAGGCTCCAACCAATTGAGCCACCTGGCCAGGGCTTAGTATCCTTTTAATATTTTTGGACTCTGTAGTGATATCAACACTTTGATTGCTAATATTGGTAATTGTGTCTTTCTCTCCCTTTGCCTGAATAGTTTGACTAGGATTTATTAATTTTAATGAATTAAAAAAAACTAGCTTCTTGTTTCACTTATTTTCTCTTGTTTGTTTTCTACTTCACTACTTTCTGCTCTGATCTTTGTCATTTTATTTCTGCTTACTCTGGACTTAATTTGTTCCTTTTTTTCTTAGTTTCTTAAGGTGGAAGCTTAGGCCATTGATATAGGAACCACTTTTTCTTCTGTAATATAGGTTTTTAATGTCATAAATTTCCCTGGAGAATTAATTGCTTTGGTGGCATCCCACAAACTAGTTTTGATATGTTTTTATTTTCTACAGTGAAAATACTTTGCAGTTTATCTTTCAATTTATTATTTGATCCTTGGGTTATTTAGAAGTGTGTTATTTAGTTTCTAAAATTTGCAGATTTTTCAGAAATGCTTATGTCATTGATTTCTAATTTAATCCATTGTCATCAGAAAACATAGTTTGTATGTGACTTGAATCCTTTCATATTAACCAAGAATTTGGTCTTTATTGGTAAACATGCCACGTGTACTTGAAAATGTGTATTTAGCTGTTGTTGGGTGGAGCGTTTGTTCTAAAATGTCTATTAGATCAAGTTGGTTGATAGTGTTACTTAAGTCCCTATTTTCTGTCTGTTTCTTCTATTAATTAATAAGAAAGGTAAGTTCAAGTCTCTAGACAGAACTGCAAATTTATCTGTTTCTCTTTGCAGTTCTATTAGTTTTTCTCTAATATAATTTGAAATGTTATTAGGTGCATATTATTTTAGGATTATGTCCTCTTGAGATTTCACCTTTCTCATTAGAAAATGATATTCATTATCCTTGATAATAGTCTTTGCTCTGAACTCTTTGTTCAACATTAACATAGTTATTCCTACTTTCTTTGATAGCCTGGTATATATCTTCCTAATCTATTAATCTATTTATGATTTTAAAAATGTGTTTCTTGTAGGCAGCATATAGTTGGGTCTTTCTTTTACATTTAATCTAATGATCTATGCCTCTTAATTGGGGGTAGACTGTTTACACTTAATGCAATTATATGGCTAGATTGAAATTTATTATCTTGCTATATGATTTATATCTTTTTGTTCCCAAGTTTTCTCAACCACTTCCCTTAATGACAACATTCCAAATAACCAAGAATCACTGTCCTTTGTTACTTGATGTCCACCGTCCTGAAAATCATTGTATCATATCTTTTGTTTGGTTGTTGTTGTTGTTTCAGGCAGAAAAGAAAACCCAGTCCCTGCCGCTCTTTATTGGCCAGAACCAGCAGATCATGACCTGAGGGGTCATATTGAGGCATGTTTCCAGGTTGGGATAATCTAGGGGGGAGAGAGAGAGAGAGAGAGAGATGGATGAAGATGCTGCTTCGGCTGCTGCAAGGAGAAGGGGATAATTACAGGAGGGAAGTCCTTGAGAAGCGGAGGGGTGTAATCCAAGTCCCTGGTGGAGGGTGCGACCTTACCCTGGAACTGGGATACTTTTTCCATCGTGACTGAGGAAAGTCAGGTATGTAGGTCCAGATAGCACTAGATCAGTAGAAACAGTGGTTGGGAGAGTGTCAGAACTTGGGCTTCCCCAGCAGATCCCGAGATAAGGGGCTGCAAGCTACTCACTTAGGAGAGGATCCCCAGAAATTCTATTACAGGAATGGGGAATTGAGACAGGGAGGAGGAAGCAGCAAATAAAGGCAACAATATCAAGTGAGTTACTATTCTGGGTAACTGGGCCTTAACGTGGGGGAAGTCCCCGTCTTACACCAAATTGAGAGGCAAGAGAGCCGGATAATTTTTTTCAACTCCCACTGGCCCATGTTTGACAGGGGGGTGTAAATCTCCCTGTGCCTGCACAGGCAGAGCAGGCCAGAGACAGCTGTTAGCAGATCCAGTCTGGCCGGCCTACCCTGAAATGGAAAGTCATGAAGGGGCGATGGGTGGGGCACTGACAGTATCTCTGCGTGCCACTCAGCATCCCATCTTGCTGCTCGTGGGTCCAGTATTTAATCTATACACCATAAGGCAACACCATCAGAGAGTGGTGATCCTCAGTTGGGGCGTCCTCAGTGAGGCTGCGCGGACCCTGCACGCTCCAGCCACACAGCTCAACCTCTCACTTTAAGACAGGCACGCATGTGTGATGCATGTACAACCACTCCCCCCAGCATTCCCACCGTGCTGAGAAGCCACAGGCCTGTGTATGGCACATGAGTACGCAGGAAGTCATGAAAAGAGCACAAAGTGGAGGCATGGGCTGTGGTTTGGCCCCTTCATGAGCTGTGGGGTGTCAAGAATTGGCTTTCCAGTCAGTAAAGTGGCACTAACTCACCCCTAGGACTACTGTGAGAATGAAGAGAAACAGGGAACATGAGCCCACTCCAGAAACTTGCCAGCACTGTGCACATGGAGAAATCACTATAGCCAGAAGCCTGGTACTTGTAAGACGCCCCAGAGAAAGTTGCTACAGGTAAGAGTCCCAGTAGAACTGGTGCACCATCACAAGGAAATCTCTAGAAGGTCAACTGAGACTCGATATTGAAAGAACGCTCTGTGGTCCAGCAGCATCAGCATCTTCTGGGATCTTGTTGAAAATGTAAACCTCAAATCCCAGCTCAGGACTTAATCCAAAGGTACCGAACCAGAATCTGCACTACAGCAAGACCCCTGGTGGTGTGAGTGCACACCGACGCCGAGACACTGGTCCTGCAGCAGGGTCAGGGCCTGCCTCTTTTCCCTCATGGGCCCCTGTGATTTCTGGGGCAGCTTAGCTGCCTCTGCCTTAGAGTTTGGGCTCTCATCCAGATCCATTCTAGAAAAAAACTGAGCAAGATTACCCTGCTCTTACTCCTTTAACAAGGTTCTGTCTTCTCCTTCCTGAGCAGGAAAATGGTAGTAACTATGCTCGTAATAATAATTTTGAAGAAATAAGAAATGGTAGAATCATGTTCAGAAAAGTATGACAATGAACGTCTTAAATTTACCATCTAAAATGATTAAATTTAACAGTAACAACAATATCCTATTGCTTAATTGATTGGCACTGTGGTTCTCCGGAAAAGTCGTCAGTGCAGAATGACTCATCCCCTGAGGGTTCTAAATAAGATTCTAAAATCACCCCCCATGGTCTTCCTGCACTTTGAAGTGACAGAACAAATGACAGGAGAGATGGGCACTGTCCCCTAAGTCCAGAAAGGTTGATACACAAACATCTCACAACAATAACATCCTTATCCAAAAATAACCTGCAATAAGGACGCTATTTCTGGGATGTGCTTGTGCGTTTCAGTGAACAAGCACTTCCGCACCTGCGGGGAGAGGCCCAGGACCAGGATGGCCTGTGGGGGGATTTGTACAGTCAATCAGCAAACTTGCTGCTTCCTCCACACGAGGTCCTGTTCCAAAAACATGAAGATGAATCCAACTCTCAGAGCAAAACTCTTGTGGAACAAAAATTGGGAGCCATAGTGAGGATACAGATAAGGAGGTGAAGGAGGAGAGAGTCTTGGAAAGCATCCCAGGAGGCGACCTTGGGGATGAAGGGTGAAAAGGGGGCCTGGTCAATAATTGGAGGGGAGTATGAGGAGAACAGAGGGCTTGGGAGTGTTCTTCCAGTAGGACAACGATCTAACGCTGTGGAAGAAAAACTCAAGGTAAGTAGCCCCTCGAACCACGCAACTAACTGTGGTTACTCCCGGGCCCCTGCCAGAATGCTGTTGGCCTCTGGGTGTGGAACAGCCTGCAGGTGACCCTGTGAGCTCCTTCTCCTGAGTCACCCCATACCCAAACCCAGTTTCCCACCCGCTTTGGGCGCTTTGTTCCATTTTTCTATCTCCCTGTCCGTGGAAGACATCTACCGGTCTTCCAGCTTCAGCTTGGGGCTGCCCTTTTTTTGAGGCCTCCACCCCACCTGTAAACCCGACTCCCTCCCTCCTCACCTCGGACAGGCGGCAATGCCGCAGAAAGCTCAAATTGGAAGCAAAGGTGATGACCTCAGTCTGGGACAACTTGAGGCTGAAGCACTTGTAGGGAATCTGGTCGGGATGACCCAGGCAGTGGGTTTTGGGGCCAGGCAAGAGAAAGTGACTATAGTAGGTACAGGTTTGAGACTCAAAACTGAAGCAGATGTATCTACCACCTACCTGCTTGTGCCCCTGCATCTTTCCCTTCTGTTGTAACAAATGAACCTGGCACCTCCCAAAGCCCGTGTTCTCCCACTGCCTGAGAACACTGCACCCCCAATCTTCTCTCCTGCTTTATCAACTCTCTTCTCTCCACTGCATCAATGCCACGGGGAATCCCATTTCTTCAGGTTATTTTTTTAAAACCAGAAACATCTTGATCTCACTTGCCTGTCCAGCAACTGCTCCACATCTCTGCACCTCTTTATTGCCACTCACTAGATTGTTCCTATTCTCAGTCTCCAATTCCCTCCTCCTGTTTTCCTCTCGCTTTGTCACTGACTCCACCAAAACTGCTCTTCCCGAGGTCACCCATGACTGCACTCGGCTAACTCCATAGTCCTCATCTTACTGACTCAGCAGCTTCCTTTACCCGTTTCCAAGCCACTGCAATCTCAGGCTCCAGCTTTACCGCTCATCCTTCTGGCTCCTCCTCCTTAGTGCCTCCTCTGGTTCTGCCTCACCTTCCTGACTTCTGAGGGCTGCACTGCCCAGAGATGAGCCCTTGGATCTTTTTTCTAACCACTTAAATGACTCCTCCACCTGATGTCATATAGGTATTGAATTTAATTTATTCCAAACTGAGCCCTTGACATTCTCCTTCAACATCAGATTTTCCCAGTCTTTCCCACCTTGGTGAACGGCCATTCTGCTCTTCCAAGTTGCTCACGACAAAAAATTGCTGTTGAGAGTGATGTCAGCAAATTGCAGCGCAGGCAGCCCGAGCTCCTCTCCTCCCACAGAGACAGTGAAAAGCAAGCAGAAATGGTCAGAACCAACTTTGTCAGAACTCGGAACACTGTAGTGTTTACAGCAGCAGCCGAATGCTGCATGGAGAAAACAGGAGCTTTGGAAGTGTAAGGTGGTCAGTAGGGGCTGAGGGAGATGGGAACGGGAGGTTATTTATAACAGGCACAGAGGTTCAGTTTGGGATGATGCAAGGTTTTGGAGCTGCGGACTGGTGGTGGTTGCACAACAGCATGTTTGCACCTACACGCCACCAAACTGCACACTCAACATGGTTAAAATGGTCAAGTTTATGCTATGTCTATTTTACCACAATAAAATGAGAGAGAAAAACACTGTAGGAAAGCTTTGCCGCATTTTTTAGTAGCCTTTGCCCTACCTGTCCCTGGCTCAGCAGCAGTCTTGATGATGCTAGCCCGTGCTACCCATGCCAGGTCCTGCCCCGGTTCTGGATGAAGCACAGCAGACCTTACTTGCAAATTATCGTGCACATCTGCTCTGACCTGTCTCTGGGCCATTTGAAGTGCTAACGCAAGCCATTTCTCTCTGTTTTACCTCAGTTAGAACTCACCCAGGCTGGAAAAGCAGCAGAAATTGCTTGAAAACATGCTAAGGCTAACAGTCCTCAGACACCTGAGGCAAAAGATTATGGTTAAGACATATAATAGACCACCTAAGAGGCCTAGGAGGAGAATCTAAGGAGAGAATTTCTTTGAGAAACTGGTGCATTCAAAAGCACCTATATAGAAAGAGGAATTTGGAAAGCCACACACGGTAAGAAAAGAACTGAGAAGGCCTCAAGCTTTCACTTCGAGTCGGCCCCTAGGCTCAGCGGAAGCCTGGGCAAGTGTTGAAGAAGAGCCATAGCACAAAGCCAATCTGCAAAGACAAGAAGTGTGTTTGTTTGTTCACTCATTTGCATGCTTAACGTCTGCATGCAGTTCAGGAAAATCTCTGCTAAAACACTAGCTGAAAACATGCTGAGAAACAGAGACTTCAGCGACCACACACGAAAAGGAAGATAGGCTCCAGAAAGACAGAGTCCGAAGCCGTCACTAGACCAATGAACCACTACAGCCTTTAACAATCAAAAAGAGCCAAACCCAGCCCTAACCAGTTGTTCAGTTGGTTGGGTGTCGGCCTGCAAAGCAAGAAGTCACTGGTTCTATTCCCGGTCAGAGCACATGCCTGGGTTGTAGGTTAGGCTCCCAGATGGGGCATATATGAGGCAACTAATTGATGTTTCTCTCCCTCTTTTTTAAAATTTTTTATTTTTATTTATATTTAGAGAGAGAGGAGGAGGAGAGAAACATCAATGTGTCGTTGCCTCTTGTGCCCCCAAGTGGGGACTTGGCCTGCAACCCAGGTGTGTGCCCCGACTGGGAATCGAACCAGCAACACCTTGGTTCAAAGCCCACGCTCAATCCACTGAGCTATGCCAGCCAGGGCTTCTCTCCCTCTCTTTCTCCCTTCTTTCCCCTCTCTCTAAAAATAAATAAATACAACGCAGTTTTTTAAACCAAACCCTAATGAGCAAACAAAACCAAACCCCAGAAAACACTGAGAAAATGGGAAAATCTAATTTCCAGAGTTACCACATCATAATATTCAAATGTTTCAGTTTTCAACAACAAACAAGTCACAAATATACAAATAAACAGGAAAGTATGGCCTGTTCAAGGAACAAAATTGACTGAAACAGCCTCCAAAAAAACCCATACATTGGACTCGCTACACAAAGACTTTAAAATAACTCTTAAATATGCATAAAGACCTAAGGATAACATGGACAAGTAACTATAGGCATATGAAAAGTGATGTGTGAACAAAATGAGAATATCAGGAAAAATAAATTATAAAAAGGAAACAAATGATAATTCTAGAGATGAAAAGTATAATTATTAAAATAAAAACTTCATGGAAACAGTATAGCACTTCCTCAATTAAAAAATAGAACTACCTCAGGATCCAGCAATCCCACTGCTGAATAAAGCCAAATAAAATGACATCAGCATCTCAAAGAGACACCTGCATTCCTGTGTTCATTGCAGCGATTTTCAAATAGCAAAGATATGGAAACAGCCTAAGTGCCTGTCAACAGATGGATAAAGTTAGTGTGAAACATACACACACATACAATGCAATATTATTCAGCCTTTAAAAGGAAAGAAAATCCTGTCCTTTGTGACAGCATGGGTGAAACTGGAGGTAATCATGAAAAGTACAATGAAATAAGCCAGACACAGAAAGACAAACAGTGCATGGCATCACTTACAACAAAAATTGGAGCATGAAGAAGACAGAATCAGTGACCTTAAAGATAGGACACCTGAAACTATCCAGTCCAAGAAGTAGAAAGAAAAATTAAGAAAAGTAACCAGAGTCTATAGGACCTGAGGGATACCATCACATGGAATAAGTTCACTTTAGGAGTCCCAGAATAATGAGAGAGGGAAAGGGGGATAGAAAAATACTTGAATAATAACTAAAAATTTCCTGAAATTGATGAAAGACATGAATCTGTACATTCAAGATATTCAAAGAAATCCAAGGATGATAAACTTGGAGATCCAAACTAAGACACATTATAATGAAACTGTTGAGACAGAGCAGAGAATTCTTGAAAGAAGAGGGCAGCAACTTGTCATGTACAAGTACTCCTCAAAAAGATTAAAGCCCATTCTCAACAGAAAACATGAAGCTGAAAAAGCAGTGTGATTATTTATTTATTTATCCTCACCTGATGACGTGGGTTGGGGGGACAGAGGAACATGGATATGAGAGAGAAACATTGATTGGTTGTCTCATAGGTGCCCTAATCAGGGATCAAACCCCCAACCCAGGTATATTCCTTGGGCAGGAATCAAACTGTGACCTTTGGTTTATGGGATGATGCTCCAACCAACTGAGCCACACCAGCCAGGGCTGGGATACCATATTTAAAGTGCTGGGGGAAAAAAACCTGTTAGTCAAGAATCTAATATCTGTTAAGACTATCCTTTGAAAGTGAGAGAGAAATTAAGACATTCTCAGATAAACAAAAGCTCAGGGAGTTCACCACGACTAAATATTCCCTAAAGTAAATGCTAAAGTGAGTCCTTCAAGTTGAAATTAAAGGCCACCTGAATGGCCTTTATGAAGCCAATGAAGAAATAAAGATTTCCAGGTAGAAGTAGCTACATGGGCAAATATAAAACTCTGTATATATTGCATTTTTGTATTGCAACTCTATTTTTTATTTCCTTCACAATTTAAAAGACAAATGCACAAAATGACTATAGGTCTCTGTTACTGGACACACGATCTACGAAATGAATCTGTGATGACAGCAACCTGCAGACAGGACAGAGCTGAGTGGGGCAGGGTTTTGTGTGCCGTCGAAGCTAAGTGGGTGTCATCCAAACCAGACTGATATCAATTCAGGATGTTCAATGTGACCTCTATGTTAACCAGGAAGGAAATATCTAAATATCTAAAAAGAAGTACACTAAGGAAAAGAGAAAGCAATCGAAACATTTCACTACAATAAATAAATAAATAAATAAATAAGCAAACAAACTAAACACCAAAAAAGGTTGCAATGGAGAGAATGAAGGATCAAAACATGTATAAAACATACGAAAAACAAATACCCAATGGCAGAAGCCAATCCTTCCTTACTGGTAATTACATTACATGTAAATGGATTAAACTCTCTGATCAATAAGCACAGATTGGCAGATTGGATTTTTAAAAAAAAAGATCCAAGATGCTATCATGAGACTTATGGTAGATTTAAAGACACAAACAGGTTGCAAGTGAAAATACGGAAAAAAAAGTCTATCGACAAAATAGACTATTGACAAAAATTGTTACTGGAGACAAAGAAAGACACTAAATAAAGGATTTAAGTCATTAAGAAGATGCAATAATTATAAACATATATGCACCAAGTCCCAAAATATCTGAGGCAAATAGTAACAGAATGGAAGGGAGAACAGGCAGTTCGGCACCAACGGAGATGTGGCGACGTCGGCACACCCCTGTCAATCGTGGGCAGGACATCCACAGCAGAATAAAGATAGACATCAATAATAGAAGTAAAACTGGGAAATTCACAAATATGTGGAGATTTAAACAACACATTCTTAACCAAGATTGAAGAAATCACAAGAGAAACTAGAAAAATACCTTGAGATAAATTTTTTAAAGCCACAACATATTTAAATTTATGGAATACAGCAAAAGCAGTGCTCAGAGGGAAATTTTACTGATAAACACCTACATTGGCAAAGAAGAAATATCTCAAATCTAAACCCAAAACTAGCAAAAGGAAGGAAATGATATAGAAGAGAATGGAGATAAATAAAATACAGAGGAAAACAACACAGAGTCTTGATTTAAAAAAAGTTCTTGTAAAAGATTAATAAAATTGACAACCCTTTAACTACTGACAAAATAGAAGACACATGTAACTAAAACTGGAAATGAAGGCAGGGACCTGACCACTCCCTTACAGAAGGAACGTACAGAACACCTTGCACGATTGTAACCCAACAAATCAGATCGTGGAGAGTAATAAATAAATTCCTAGAAATACGCACATTATATAAACTGGCTTTAAAAGAAATAGAAAATCTCAACAGACTTGTAACAATAAAAATGATTGAATCACTACTCAAAAACCTCCCAACCAAGAAAATTCCAGGACCAAGATGGCTTTACTGGTGAATTCCACCAAACATTTAAAGAAATAACATCAATCCTTCTCAAACTCTTCCAGAAAATGAAAGGGAGCACTTCCTAATTCATTCTATGAGGCCAACATTACTCTGATACCAAAGCCAACTAAAGATATAATAAGAAAATTACAGACCAATGTCCCTCATGCATATAAACACAAGAATGTTCAACAAAATGCTAGCAAATCAAATCCAACAGCATATTAAAAGGGTTATATAGCACAACCAAGTGGGATTTATAACAGGAATTTAAGAATAGTTCAACATAAGGAAAATCAATCCACTTAAAACATTAATGGGAAAACCCCACATGACCATCTCAATCGATGCATAAAAAGGACTTTACAAAATCCAACACTTTTTCAGAATAAAAACAACTTGCATAGCTCCAGCTCTCCCTATGATCTTCTAAAAATGTCTCTCCCTCTCCCATTCGCTCTGATCTGACCTCATTATTCTCCTTACTGTTCTTTGAACACGCCAGATACACATCTCAGGGCCTCTGCACTTGCCCTTCCCCTCACCTTCAACACTCCTCCTAGCAACGTCGGCCTGCCTGAATCCCTCACGTTCTTCAGGGTTTTTCCAAGTTGCCTTCATGAGAGTACCTCCCTGTCCATCCTGCCCCAGATTTCACACCCATAGGCCCTAGAACTTAATATTCTCCTCTATGTTTCTTATCACTAAGATGCTATGTATTTTTAAATTTGTATTTATAGCCCATTTAGAATGTAAACTACATAGGGCAGAAGTTTTCCCCCCATTTTGTTCACTTGCTATATCCTCAGTAGCTTGAACAGTTTCTGGACATAACTGCTCAAAAGGTATATATTCAATGATTTAACCCACATGTAGGTGAGGCTGAAGCCATCGAGCAGGGTGTCCAGCCCGCAGCTCGCAGGCTGCACGAGGCCTGTGGTGGCTATAAATGCAGCCAAACACAAAATCTTAAATTTACTTAAAACATCACTTAGTTTTATTGTTAAGCTTTATGCGAAGATTACTCAGATATGTACATTTTCTATGTACATATATTTTGTACATACATATATTTTCTACATTAGTGATCACAAACTTGGGACCTGCTCAACTATTTAGAAAGATCAAGAGGCCCGCATCATTCGGGTTATTACGAGAGGATTTTTTTGTTCATCTGTGGTGGCGGATACCATGAAAACTATACACGGACCTTTTTTTTTGCTCATCAGTTTTCATTCGTGTTTGTGTATTTATGTGAGGCGCAAGACAACTGTTCTTCGTTTGGCCCAGAGATGCCAAAAGGCTGCACAGCCCTGCCACAGTGCACGTGGCAGCGTCAGGAAGGCCGCACTGAGCGAGCAGGGACACAGGCTGAGTCGAACTCTACCCGACAGGGGAAAAGCAGCTGGGCCTGTAGAGAACCGAATAGAATCAATGCTGTTGGCTGAATATGAGTGAATCCTAAAGAGACTATCAGTGACCTCACTATATTCTAACAAACTTGAATATTAAGCCTTGAGATTCAAAGGCATAAGAGAAAAATATAGAAAGCTCAGTATCTCTCACTTTAAGCTGAAAGAATTTTTTAGACTAACTCAAAGACACATTGCAGGGAGTTACAAAGGAACCCTCAAATTCTGTGATAGTGCACACCTAGAATTCCTATCAGGCATCACACAAGAAATCGGGTGACTTCAAAAAAGTAAAACATGAATCCTTGCCTACAGAGAACCAGAGGGCAATGCAAGCAGTTCACAGTAGGTAATTAATGCTAAGCACTAAGTGAACGTGTATTTCTCCCCAAATGCTAAAGGAACCCCATAGTGCAGTGCGATGAATGAGTCCTCACTGGAGACATCTGGGCAGTCTTGGTGAAGAGCAAGAAATTCAAGCCGGGCTTTGAGGAATGAGACTTTCAGCTGCGGAGCCTAAAATGTGTGTTTGCTGGAAGATATAGGGTCAGGGCAGGGAAAAGGGTTTTGAATCTAGAAACATTGGTTGAAGTTTTGGCCAAGACCCCTGTGCACCACACTCACCGTACAGTGTTGGGGAAACCACTGAAGATGCCTGAGAAAATGACTTAAGGAGTTGAGACTGGCACCCCAAAAGGAAATGTCAAATATATCTTTCTGTTCTAATGGACCGACATAATTCCAAATAATTTGTAAATGTAGTAATTCCTTTTGCCAGCTCCAATGCCTGGAAATTTTCAATGACATCTCATTCTTAGAATAAAGACCCACACCTTTATCATAACCCACACACAGTTCACTCTGTACTTTCTGCTGCCACCACGCTGGCTGCCCTTGCTCTCCACGCTGCTGCCCACTGGCCTATGCAAGTTCCCCTCCCGCCGCAGGGCCTCTGTACCTGCTGTCCTTCTGTCCCTGTCCTTTCTGCCTAGTCCCATTTTCCTTCGGATCACGGCTTAAGGCTTCCATCCTGAGGGAAACTCTCCCCTCACCACAGCACACAGTGTATTCGGCAATGTACTTACTTGTGAACTTCACCGTATCTCCTTTATTGGGCTGAAGCTCCATCAGGGCAGGGGCTTTCCCCTTGGCTGACAACTACATCCTCAATGTCTGCACATGAAAAGTACCCAATAACTATTTGTTAAAAGAGAAAGAAAAGCCAAGATACCAGATCGGTCTTTTTTTTTTAAGTGGGATTAAATAATGTGGCATTATAATTTTGTACATCTTCCACTGTTTTGAGCCTCTTAGAGCTTGTCCAGGTTCACATGGCTTGTCAGAATTCAAACCCAGGCTTGTCTGGTTTAAAAAAAAAAGCAAGCACGTATTTTAGTTAGTGTGTATTTGTAAGTAAGGAAGAAGGAAGAAGGTGGAGTGAGGCTTCTCACAAGTGCTTCTCTACTAATCTGACCCTATTGCGTTTCTTCTTTTTTCAATATAGGTCAAGCCTTGCGTACTTAAAGGTTTATAAACCTATAAGCAGACACAGCAGACTGTTTTTTTCACTGTACTTTCTTGGAAAGGCCTTGCTTATATGGTGTTTTTTCACTTTACTTCCTCTTATCTGGGATTTGTGACACATAATTGAACTCAAAAAACAAACTTAAATTGAGCACCTGTGTGAAATCACCCAAGGCTGGTAAAGAGATGTTATATAAGGGGGAGTTTCCCCCCCAAACCAGAATTTATTTATAAAAATCTATGTATTTATTCTTACATTTAGACTTCAGTCATCGTCAAAGTACTCTCCATCTGATGCAACACATCTATCGAGACATTTTTTCCACCGCTCAAGTTTTTGAACTCATCGGTTTTGATATCTTTTAGTACTTCTGCCATTTTTTGTTTCTCCTCTTCTACATCAGCAAAATGTTCCTCTCTGAGGACTTTTTTCATCCAGGTAAACAGAAGTCGCTCAGGGTGAAAGGCTGAATTGGGGTGGGTGGGGCACAGAGGTCATACTGGTTTGGGTCAAAAACTAAGGAACACTCAGTGTGGTGTGGGCAGGCGTGCTTGTAAGTCACCCATCATGAGATGGGCAAATGTCAAGAGCATATGCAAAAAAACTCACTGAAGCCGAATGCAGCCTCTCACAAAAATGCCAGCTGGTACACTGGTACAGATGGGTTCCTAGAACACTCACCTAGCAGGGGAAGCCTGTACTACACGGGGACCATACTCCGGAAGGTAATTCCAGAATCTCTGGGGTCCCTCCTTGCAGACCAACACCACGTTCCTCTACCCTTCCCGAGGTCAATCCTGTTTGGTGGAGCACACACTCCTCTATAGACAGCAGCAACTCACGGCTCAGCACGATGCCTACCGGCAGTTAACCTGCGAGTTTCGGTACATCATTTGTCTCTGAGTCTTCTATTTATTCAGTAGAAAGTGAGGATGACATAAATACCAGACTTCAAAAACGGGGTACCTAACTCTGTGCCAGGCATTTTACATCTACTATCACAACTGGTTTTCGCAATAACCCCGTGGTGTCAGAAACACATCACATTGTGAGTAGTATGACTTGCGCAAGTTCATATAATCAATAAAAAGAGGAGTCTGGGACTCAAATCCAGACCACCTGACCTCTATTTCCTTTCTACTATGTCTCCTATCCCAGCAGCTTTGAGAAAACCACCTCACCAAAAAATAAAAAAAAATGTATTTAAAAGTTTTCCCAACTATAGAGGTCTATAGTTTTAGAAACATTAAATAATTTGTTACGTTGAAGAAGAAGAACTAGAATCTGATTAAGATTTTAAGGATGATGAATTAATTACCAGAGAGGAGCTTACTTTTAAGAGTTGAAATATTTCCTGTACTTCAAAAGCTTTCAATTTAAATAACAAAATAGAAAACAATTCAATTGAAAAATGGGCAAAGGTCCTGAGCAGACATTTCTCCAAAGCTGTATGAATGGCCAGTGGCCAACGAGCTATACGGTATCACCATCTTAATCAAGACACCTAAGAGTCCCTCGTGTTCCCTCCCTTCTTTAGTCCTCACACCCACGTCATCAGCAGGAAGCCCTGTTTGTGAACTCCGTAAGGGTAGAATTTTATTTATTCACTATAGTACCCCTGGTGCTTAGAATATAGTACCTGGAATGTATGAGATGCTTAATTAGTATTTCTTGAATAAAAGAATTCACACTGTCCTTGAAATTAACACCTTTAAAAGAAAAAAATCCCTCATTTGATAATGTTAATATATACACTAATTTTTAAAAATGTAGACTATGAAAGTTTCCTTTGCCATTCTGGTTGCTGAAACACATGAAAGCTGTATTCTCAAAGGGACATGGGTATGCTATGCTGCCAAAGTATACAGAAGTAGAACATACAATTTTATTCAAGTTCGCTCGTATTACCTGATTCACAGATATTTAAGATATTTTATTTTATAAAAACTTACATCTGTAAGTAATGGATTGACCATAACAGAGGGTTTAACCTGGAATACAGGATAGGCTGAGGGGCCCCCAAACCCCTAAAATTGTATGCAAAATCTAACATGTATATTGGCATGTGTATCTTTTTGGTGAGAGAATTCATAGTGTAATTAGATTTTCAAAGTCTATGACCCAAGAGGTTAAAAAATTACTTAACTATAAACAGTCACAAAGTCTTTTTAAACATGAATTTGTACAGTAAAATAATATCCAACAGCTCCATCTATGGGTAAGTCATTATCACCTAACAGAAATAATGACAACTACCGGAGACCAGTGCATCTTGCGAATGCTTGTGTTCAAATCTTCAGTGTCACTCTAGTGGGAATTTATTAACTACTGGATCACAGTTTTGCTTTCCAGATATAGATGCAAAAACCAGGAGACTGTTGATGAATTCTACTTACAGTACTTCAGCACCAAAAAATTTGGGCAGTTATGCTGATACATGTATGTACAGTTCAACATCTGTCAGTCTTAAAACGCTTATTTATAGTGAAATATATATAAAACCGTTAAAAACTTTTCTATTTACATTTTCTTAAAAAATGAAAAGTATAGTTTCCTTTGCCACAACTTGTCAAAACTGCCTCTTACCCTCCCGCCCTCTTACCCCTCACTCTACTTGTGACAGACAGTAATCACGAGACCCAAACATATTGCTTAACAAACTGCGGCCTAAAAAGGTAGAATGCTTAAAAACATTACATTTAGAACTGTAAGTGAACTTTTTATACATTTCAAAGGGGGTTAAACAAAAGTATGTAAAAGATTTTCAAACTCTCAGTCCAACGTGAATGTGCAATTTCAATGTAAAGATAGCATCATATGAAGAATTTGTTTTCCTGAATATAAGTGAACGTTTCCTTTGGGTCAGAAAATGGTTTTTTTTCCTCTGCTTCACAAGGAAACATTTTTCTCGTTAAGTTTTCTTACAGTGGGGAGTGGGGAGGTGGAAAGGTAGGCAATCCTGATTTACAGGAAATTTGTCACAAGAAATATCGTCTGCTGAAATGTTTACATTTAAATAAATAGAAGGCAAGTGTGCCAGACTAGAGCACAAAGGAACAACACAATAAATTAGCATACAATTGGTGAGAATGTACAAGCCACCCAAAAAAGCAGTTCCCACTGGTTAGGGATCTGATTTTCACCATCTATCAAGGATTCTTTAATGCCAGTATTTTTCTAGTTATTTTATAAACTATGATCTAAGCAAATGTAAAATGTTAACCAATTTAATACTTCCAAGGATTTGCAAAACATAAAAGAAAAAAACCTGTTCCTGAAACACTGTTTCAAAGTACAAACTACTCCCATTCTCCTTTTCCGATGGCGTTTCGCTCAGCAGAAACCAGGTGAGGAACATTCACAGAAGTCTTTCACCAGCCGTGGTCCAAGAGAGGAAGAACACCAGGGCTGATGCCACTGTGGATGTGCATTCTTTTCTTTTCTTTTTCCTTCTTTTTTAAAAAAGTACATTCATTCTCCTGTGAGTTTTATTTTGTTTTAAAATGCTGCTCCTGCAGCAATTCTTGTCGAAACACTGCTGCTGCAGGTCTATCTACAGCCTAAGCGTGGGCAAAGTGCTCTCTTTAGACATCAAAATACAAGGGCTTCCCTATACACTTGGTAACCAAGTAGGTTTTAAAGTGCACGCCTGTGTCCAAAACACTAGGACCGTTCAGCAGAACTCTGAGAGGGGCTGGGCTCAGTTCCATCCTCTGTGCTACTGTCTATGTCCTGCTCCATTGCTGTTTCATCGTCATCCAACTGCTGACTGGTGAAGTTGTTCAGCTCAAGGAGCCCGCTGGGCTCTACTACTACATTGGAGCTGGAGTGACAAGGAATAGCGTACTGGGGAATGGCCTAGAAGAGAAGATACAGGAGAGAAGCTTTATGGTAAAAAAAGGTAACAGAAGGGTTTTTGCAACACTAAAGAAGGAAAAGGTATCTGACATTTATTAGGCAACTACTACACCCTAGGCACTGTGCTAGGTCCTTTCACCTATGATACTCTACTAAATCCCCATAACAACACTGTTAGGAAAAGGTTATTCCCATTTTACAAATGAGGAAACCAAGAGGGTCAGTGACTTAATGAAGGTCTCACAGTGGCCAGGGTTAACGCCAGGATTCAAAGCAAAGTCTCAGAAAACCCAAAGCAATCTGGCTACTCCTTGATGGCTCCTCTGCTAATAAAGGAGGCTGGAGTCTGTGCCTAAGTAGAGAGAGACTTTGAAGGACACTTTAATTTGATTATTAAGGACATTTTAAATGTAAATACAGTCAGATTTTTTGTGAGTGTTTGTTCCCATTTCATATAACTAATCACTGTGAAAAAGTCTCAGAGTCAGGAGACCAGGATTTTTGTTCAGCTCTGGCTCTACTTGTGGACCTCTGAAAAAGTCACTTCACTTCCTTGAGCCTTAGTTGTACACAGTAAGACAGTTGGAGAAAATATGCTCTGAAGACCCCTGCAGTTCTATAATACTACGAATTCTACAATGTAGACTCCTTCAGGACACTAGATACATCTTGTTCATTATTCTATTCCCAGTACCTAGCACAGTGCCCGGAACATAAAAGGTTAAGTAATACATGTGGAATGAATGAACAAATGAATGAAATACACATTATTGCTGTCTAAAAGGACAATGCTTTTCATTCAAAGCATTTAATACCAAAGCACTTCTACAGACTTCTTTCACTCACCCCCATAGGCATTTTAATGAATCAGCAAAATCAGTACTTCAGGTCAAAGCTAAGTATTACTAATATGAAAATGTTCTCACAATGTATTAATGATAATTACAACAAGGGCTATCTTTATTGAATTTTCCTCTCTATCAGACACTTGACCAGCTACTTTATATACATCTTCTCACCTAATTCTCAAAACAACCCCCCCCCTCGAGGTGAATGCTACTGTTTCCATTTCACAGATAATGAAACTGAGGCACAGAGGTTAACTATTGGTTGCTCAAGGCCAAAATCTCAGTAAGGAGTACAGGGGAGGTTCAAATCTAGTCAAATTTATTTCTGACTCTAAAAGTTTGATTCCTAATCACTATGCTGCCCTTGCCTCTGATACCACAATCTAGTACATGATACATGCTAAAAGTTAGGTGAGTGTTCTGTAGAGAAACTATTAATCAGCTATTATCCTTGTACATAAAACAAATTGTATTTTCACCCCTGTTCATAAAGTACAGAAAATAATCTACAGTTAAGCTATCCAAAATCATTTTCAATTTAGTGAGCATACAAATTTAAACCCCCAGGAGCCACAGTAAATTTTAGTAAAAATAATAATTTTAGTAAAAATAAAACAAGTTACCATGTGTTGGGCAATCACTATGAGCCAAATACTGTGCTAGGTGCTTCATTTCGATTTTATATAATCCGTACATCCACCACATAGAGTAGGCATACCTTATTCCCCGTTTCACGGATGAAGAGACTAAGGCTCAATGAGGTTAAGTAGCTTTGCCCAAAGTCAAAGTCAATGGTAAAGCCAGGACACCATTCTTTTTCATTGTACTCTCTCTTTAGAGGAAAAATAATCTCTTTGTCAAAGATTATCTAATTCACTAGCATTTGTTTTAATAGGGAAAACCAAGTTATTTGAATAATTCAACAGCCAGTTCTATGTGCCTTTAAATATTTCCCCTGTATTTAACGATATCATATTTGGATTAATATTAGTTAATTTGTACTCTCTCATAGATTGGCATCATGGAAAAGGATAAATTTACCACAGAAATTTCCAAGTCTGCATCTATAAGTCCTAGACTATCTACATTTCATAAACCCAAAAGTTCTCAATTAACTAAAATGTGCCACTCTGATACCTTTTAAGACATCTGTCAGCTTATCAAAAAAAGACAACTGTCAAGAATATACCATGGTACCCTGCAAGGGGAGAGAGAAATAAAACACAATTTCTCAGAGCTAGTCTGAACTAAGTAACTCTTCAGCCTTGATCTATTATGCACGATGGAAGATGAGTTTAGAATGAAGAGGATATAAGACATTATGCTCACTAGCCTATACTTACCAAGGCAGAACAGTAACCATAACAAAACTTTTCAGTAACAATGATTGAAACAAAAAACAAAGCTTTATTGTTAATCCCAAGTTAGACATAAAATTAAATTACTTGGAAAATTCTCTTATAACATGTTTCTCCAGACATTTCAGTTAATTAAGGTTTATTGTCCTGAAAACCATAAATTTGGACCAAAATCAAGAACTGTGCTTTTCCAAGGGAAGGGTCTCTGAAATGTACTAGAAATAGAAGTACAACCCAATTAGATCCCAGGAGTATTTGAGCAAAAATTAGGGAGCCCAAAACTGACCCCAGGAAGTTGCCAGTCTTCAGAGGTGACTTGCTGAGTTAACACTAGGAAAGGCGGCTTGCATTTATAAACCCAGCTGACATATGGGTTGCCTTGTGACAATATTCAATTTTCTAGGACTCATTCCAAAAAAATAAATATGAAATTGAACATCTAAATCATATTAAACCAACTTTGTCAAACATGGTATATCCAGATAATTCGTCTTTTTCCCATCTTGGCCTGACCCCTCCTGTGACAGCCCCGAACACCAAACCCGCCCCCCCAAGACGCCCAAGAGTTCTCATGTTCAGGCGTTCTCAGTGCTCTAATTCTTACCTGGATGATAATTTCTGCCGGGCTCTCTTCAGCTTTCTTTTGGCCTACATTTTGAATACGCACGAACTGGCCTGTTGCAGGCACTCCTGGTGCATCGATTTTCCTTGTCGTTAAGGGAGGGCCAACGGCAGATGGACTTGAACAGGACTCTCTACATTTCTGTTGCTGGGGAGTGCAATTCGCCATCCCTGTCACTACCACGTGGGTGGAGGATAATGATCCTGCTTCACCAGTGAGCATACTAGTGGCAAGAGCCTTCTTTGGGGGATCCACTACCATATGCTCTACATTTGTATCAATCTGAGCTTCCATCAAAGACATTTTCAAAATGTCTGACACTGCTGTCTTCTCAGAGGCCTGAATGGGAGATATGCTTGTAACTGGTGATGTCAGCTTAGGCACAGAACTGCCACCAGTTATCTTTGTAACTGTGGGTGGCTGGCGCCCCTCAAAAGTTATCTTTGTAACAGAGGATCCTTGGGTTATAATTGGCTGCTCCACCTGAAAACAAATTGGGGTTGTGTGTGTTACAGCTACATCTCTTTGAGAAAACCTATCAAACACCCCAGACAATATGGCAAAAGAAACATTCGTGCGGTATACTAGGAAGACATTGTGAAGCTTGGTGTTTTGGCAAGAGGGCTGGGCAGGAAAGTAACTGGTTACTTTTAAGGAATCTAGGGGAAGAGGAGGGGTGGAAAGAACCTTTGTTCAGCCAGCCAAGGTTCATAGCAACAAAGGGAAAAAAGTCCCAGCAGCCTTGTTTTCCTCTGGGATTTATATTCCCACAGTATACCTTAAACCTGTCTCGGACTATTTCATATAATCTTCGGCTTTTTAAAATAAAAAGAGTTTTAAAAATCTGTTGCTTCAAAATACATTTACACAAACATATCCTATATATATAATTTACACATACACACGTCACTCTAAAACTATTGACTTTCCTGAATATAGTTTTTCTTTCAAATATCCACAGATAATTCCTCTGCAATCTAGAAGATAATTTATTAACTAGATGGTGATGATGTAAACTACAAAAGAAGATGTTCAATGAAGCTCCTTAAAATAATGCTATAGTTAGCATTATTGCCACAGAAATAGGAGTTTACAGGCATGGAAATAAATATTTTATACAGAAAAAATAAAAATAATTTAGGGATATCACTTCTGTGCACTGTTGACCAATGCTAAAGTGACTTCATTTTAAAAATGCCTGGAAAATCAAGTTCTGAGTGATAGGACTTTCCCCTTCCTACACTGAGGTGTACATTTCTTCCCTTGCCAACCTCCTGATGGGGTAAACTAACACGAGTGTAACGAGGCTTTTGAGTTTCCTCTTGCCAGGAGAAAGCACTGCTAATCACGTTAGGGTTGTGATGATCTCATTTTTTCCGTGAACAGATAAGTTTAACTTTGCATGCTATCAATATTCCGTTACCTGGCTTGTCGGCTGTTTCTCTGACGAGGCTGGGAGCGCCATTTGGCTCTGGGGGGTTTGGGGCTGCACGTAGATTTTTGGTTGGTTCGGAGCCTGCTGCAGTTTAGGGAGCTGCTGTGTAGTTTTCACTGCAAGCACCTGTACTACAGTTTGCGGGGGCTGTGCCATTAAGGTAGGAAGCTGCCTGTCTTTGGCCACGAGAGGATGCTGTGTGTGCTGTACATCTGGCTTGGGCTGTGCTTGTTCTTGCTGGAGAGGGGTGAGTTTTTGATGCCTGATGGAAAGCTGGGGCATTTGCGGGAGTTTGTGCTGGAGCTGGTCTGCCTGCAGGTGGATGGTCTGCTTCTGTTTAGTCTGGAAGCACTGCAGAGTTTTCACTTGCAGCTGAGTCTGTTCCAGCTGGGGCTGGCTAAGCTTCTGCTGTTTAGCGGACTGTGACTGAGTCAGGGCAGATCGGTAAAACAGACCTGTCTGAGGGTCTAATGTGTCCATCTCTTCAACCTCGCCCTCCTCAGTTCCAAGTTCCTCGCTGTGTTTGGTAAAAGCAGTGTGACTGCTTAATGCCTAAGTAAAAAAGGCAAAAAGTAAGAATGAAATAAGGAAAACACCTGCATTGCTACATTTTTCTCAAACTGGAAAAGACTTGGTTATAAGACTCATGCAAAAATTTTCAGAGGGAAAAGCCTAAAAGACCAAGAAACTTTGGTCTTTTCCAAGGTTTCTAAATCTAAAGGCAACTTCACATTGGGGCTCTTGTAATTTCAATTCTCAGGTGTTAAGTACTGTAAAAACTGTTCTACTCACTTTTATAAGAAAAGTTCAAGAGGGACCAGAGCTTTCGGGCAAGAAGAATAAGGTTGTCTGCAGGCACAAGCCAACACATAAAGAGAAGAAAAGGCTCCCTGGCTAAAGAGACAGCTCTTAAGCCTGCTCAACAGTGTTAACCATCCAAAGAAAGATGCAGCAACCAGGAAGAGGCATCCGGAGAAAAGCCAAGGTTCAGAGAAGCCCACTTTGGCCATGTGCATTTCCAACGCTGTCCAGAAGGTAAGAATTATTTTTTAAAAAATTTTTTAAATTCACTTATCTTTAGAGGGGGAGGAGAAGGAGAGAGGGAGAGAAATATCAATGTATATGGTTGCCTCTTGTGCGTCCCCTGCTGGGAACTGGCCTGTAACCCAGGCATGTGCCCTGACTGGGAAATGAACTGAGATCCCTTGGTTCGCAGGCCTGTGCTTAACCCACTGAGCTACACCAGCCAGGGCCAGAAGGTAAGAATTATTTTCTGAGAAACCTGCCTATCCTAGTCCCCACAGAGAATCTCTCTGGTGAGAGTGGAGATGGTTTACCAGACTTCATAAAGGTCTGGGAAAAAACTCTCTGCACTACACCCCCTTGCTCAGATTCCATGCTCAAGAGGCAATAGTTTCCTAGAGACCTGGCTCCCAGGAGGGAAGAAGGGGTGGGGAGGAGACAAGAACACTCCTGTCAGTAAAAAGGGAGATTGTCTGCTGTTGGTTATAATAGCATTGGGAGGAGGTCTTGATCTTGAGTGACAGGGCCAGCCTGCCTGACCTCTCTGGCTGTCTTGAGAAAAGTCAATGTCAGGACTGGCCAGGTAAGGGCCAGACTCCAGGCAGAGATCTGACACCCAGCAAAACCTCTGGCCATCTGGTTTCCCCAGTGTCACGAGATCCAGCCCAACCTCATCCTTCTGGCTACACCTCCACTCTAACTTAAGGCTTTGAGATTCAAAGCCCTCCCCTATCTCATAATGAATTTACAAACATAGGTTTTTAATCCAACAATCTCTTCATTGCCTACAATTAGGGTCAACTGTTACCAGTTGAGGATGGTGATTTATGTGAATACTAATAAGTCATGTGAATATCTGATATCTATGCTATTACTTTTAAATAAAGGCAAGCTGCTTGGGGTTTAAATTCTGGCTCAAGCCACCTAGGATAAATTATTTTAACTTCTGTGAGCATGAGTTTCCTCATTTGTAAGAGGGATAATACACTCGCCTTACAGAATAATAGTGAGAATTAAATAAGTTAGTGTATTTAAAGCTCGAAGCATAGTATCTGACACAAAATCAACTTATTAACATGCTTCCTTTTTCCCGAATCCCTGGTACCAGATTTTCTGTTTTAATTAATTCATTCTCCTTACTGTTGAGTCTTTTCCTTCTTAATTGGTCACACATAAGTAAAAATAAGTCAAATATTTATTTACCTACTTATTCATATGTTCCCATGAGGATTCATTATAAAAATGAAAAGTAAAACAAACAAATAAAAAAGCAACAAACAGCAAACAAGCCAACCTCTATTTCATTTTAAAATCTTACCTCGGTGATAAATTCTTGCATAACGATAAAATGCTTAGAAGCAGTGACCAATTCTGATGCCATAGAGTCATCTAGATAGCCCCACCCTTTTGAAATAGTAAAAGTTCACAGGAAATCCAAGAATACTATTTCTTAATTATTCTCTGCTAAGACTCTCAATTCATTTCCTCTAGTCACTCCTCAGAGATGAAGGCAATACACAAACACTCTGATTCAGTTATTTCTCCTTTTACAACAGGGGAAGAAAGGAAACTTCATTTCAGGCAAATTGCAGTTACAGAAGGTCGGAAGAAAAAGTGGAGATACAACCTGCTGCATAATGTGGGTGATAGCTCCTGGGGAAGAGGCTGGGATGGACTTCACCACCACTGAAGTTTGAGTTGCGGTCTGTGACTGAGCCACATGCTGGAGCAGTGTCCGCTGGGGCTGGGAGGGCTGTTGAGGCTGGGAGCGATGGCTAACTGAAAATAAAGGAGGTGATGATACTTCTACAGAAATCATTACAGCATCTGTAACCAGTAGCCATTTTAAACAAATGTCTGTGATACTGCATCACAGAGTGTGGTACTGTGAAGCAGGATCAGAAGACCAGAGCCTCCCCATCTAATGAGTTATGTGACTCTGAGAAAGTCACGACTATGAGACTCTATCCTCATCTGTAAAATGGGAATAAGAGAGCTATTATAAGGATGATATGAAAAATGTACGTGGGAGCATGGTGAAAAACACTATCATAAAGAAGGAACAAATCCCTTAGAGTTACAACCTCCTATGAGTTGTACTCACTTTCTCCAATGTCCTTTATCTAAGGTAAAAAAACAGTAATTTGTTTCTGTAATAGATGTCAGATTAATTTAAGGATAGTAAGACAATACTAACTTAATCTCTTTAGCCCAGTTTCAAATGTAACAAAAATCAGAAACATCCACTCCTTTATATGAAGTGATACTGTTTCATTCCTTACAATTCGTAAAGATGTCAGAGGTCAAGGTAACACTGCAGAAAGAGAGCTGGACCAGGAGTCACACCCGGATTCTGTACCACTGTGCCACGTCTTCAACTAGCACGTGAATTTGAAGAGGTCACTTAAACTCTATTTCACTTCTGAAACTTACAGTTTTATTTTTAAGGGATAATAAAAATTTGTTTCTACCTAGAAGAGGACTAAATGAAGTAATGAATTGAAAATAGTCCTTAAATTATTAAGTATTAAAATATAAATTTAAAAAAATTATAGAAAAATTAGTGTTCTTTCATCTTCTCAAATTTAGCTCATCTGACATAAATGGGTAGATAAGAGTATAGACTGAAATAATATTCTCTTGCTACAAAGGTCCCATTGAGTAAAGTACACATGAAAAATATTCATCTACATTGATGCCAATCAATCATAATTTCAATGCTTTAAACAGTATACACATTGACTACTTCTTATTCTACAGAGCTTTAAAAATGATTATGTTTACTAAGAAAAAAATCTAGAAAAGTAGCTAAGGATTTTGAGAATATCAAAACTCTCTCAATAATCCATGATTCTAATGTTCACATATTTTGATCTAAAATTTCAAGTAGTAGTGGTTCCATACTTGGAAAAGTCATTGGTGGGGTGTCCAAAGGTAAGATGATCACCACAGAAGTCACTGTAAAAGTGACATTTATATGTCCTAAGTAGAGGACTTTAAAACTATCCGGTGAAATAGAAACAAGCTTTATTTCTTTCTATAACACATTCTACCTATATGCACAAATGAATTATTGCTATACTTGCACACATGCCTCCATCTAATGTAAGAGATTACAAGAAGCATCACTACTCTTCTTTTATAAATGTACTGTAGTATCACAGTTTGTTTTATACATACATTTTAAATTATATGAATGAATAAATCTCCTATATGTGCTCATGTGCTCAACCAAACTGGAAAAAAAGGAGTTAGGGTTCATAACAAAACGACTACTGAAATCATTTACAATATGACTAAATAAAAGGAAAACTAATCATACTCATTTTAATATTAATTAAAATTAAGCAATTAAATTACTATAGTTTTTATTGATGAAAGCATCATCAGAAATAAATGACATTCGACAAATAAAGACAATTTCTGATGAAATTATCAGATTATATAAAACATTTCTGCTGTCCATATAATCTTTATAATTATTAATTTTATTAAGAAATGAAATGGATTTAATAGAAGACTGACTAAAACCATTTAAAAATAACCTTTATTCAAGACACTATAGATTCCTCCCCAGAGCACAGGGAAGTGAAGACAAACTAACACCACTGCAGGGTAACAAAGTGGCCAGGTGCTTGAGCTGGCTTTGCAGTCAAAGAAAATGCTCCTGTGACCAAGGACATGATGGGAGGAGACTATGGGAGGAGGTCACAGCGAACATTTGGAAAACAGCTGAAATGACCTTAACTGCACCAAATACCATAAATAGTCACTTATTTCTTTAAAAAACTCATTTTTTCCAATGTCAAGCTGCTCATTTCTGAGAAAGAAACAAAATTTATCTTTCTTTCTTTCACTGATTGAAGCTTCCCTCCTTTCCTCTACCAGACCAGTGTAGAGCACATCCATTTGGGTGGTTTTCCCCATCATCTTTCACCTTTAGTCAAACTACAAATGGATGCACACCACTTACCGAGAAGGGGAAAAGCAACCTCTGTCCCCTCATCAATGCATTCTGAAGAGGATAAGTATGGGAAGAAATCATAGGTCTTGTCATCTACTTATGATAATCTAGTCTATCCCCAGAGGTCAATACTGATTTCACTAACCCACTGCCTTCTGTTTCATTTCTTCGCCTTCTGCTAAATATCTCTAAAGAAAGATGCTAAGTGGCTTTCGATAATCTTCAAATGGATTTCCCTATTTGGCAATTTTAACCAATTAGTCTTAATATCCACTAAAATGATGCCAAAGAATTCCTTTTCTGCTTTGGTATTTACATCCTTCAAATAGTTGTAATTTTATGTTCTCTTTCATTATTGCTAAAGAACACTTAAGTATTCTTTAAATAGTGCCTCATAAGCCCTCTCTCCTACCCCCTAATTATTCACATTTACCCCCTAATTATTCACATTACTACTCTCCCAACTATTGCAAACCTCGAGGTAAGGAAGTGTCCAAAACGGAAAGCAGTATTCCAGGTGTGGTCTCACCAGAAAGAGAAAATGAATCTATTATCCTTCCTGCACCATTCTCTACATATGCCATCCAAAAAGCTCATTAGTGTTTTTCTGCCAGACTATATTTTAAACAAATACCTAATTTACTTTCTATCAGAACTCCTAAGTATTTATAAAAGTTTAAAATTTCCTACATTTTTCCTTTACATGAAAAAACGGTTGGATTTTCTCTGTCCCATGATCCTCCTCCCCTCCTCCCAAATTAAAAAATTCGGATGCCTAAAAATGTTTATTCTTAAATAAAAAGAGTTTATCCTCTGGCTACAAATGTTGCCCTATATTCACAGATGTCATTCACAGCCAAACTGCAGTTTTATATTATTTGCAAACTCTCAAACTCCATAACAACCTATCGATTTTCCCTTCAGTCGTAAAAGAGCAAATCCCAAGGACAAAGTGAATGTGTTCTTAGAGCAAACTGCAAAAGATATATTCTCCCCCAAATAACTATCCCACGAAATCCAGAAAGGTAGTTCTCCTACCCCAATACAACTTTTTAAGAGGACACCTACCAGTAGTGATGTATTCAGCAACCAGTTCTGACTCTACCACAGCAATTGATGGACTCTCAGGAGAATGTCTCTTTTCCTGGGTCATCTGAATAGGCACTGCCATTTGACTCAGGTCAATGGTGGGTTGTCTTGGTTTGGATTCCAATTTTTCCTTTACTGCATAAAAAAGTCAGGGGAAAAGTTAACTTTTATTACAAACAAGTATCAAATACCAGAGGTGTCCATGGGAATAATGAACCAGACCTCTGGGGTGCTACCCTGGCAGCAACTAAGGAGACAATGAGCTGAAAAGAACAAGGTGGACTGACTGCTCTGCAGGGCTGGAGAGTCCACAATCTGTGCGATGACACCCAGAGCCTAGCAAGAGGACACATATGCAACCAGAGTGAAGTTCCCCTGTCAGCACTAGGCCAGACAGCTGGTTCTGTTTCCCTGGTACACATTCCTCTTAGAGTATTTCCTTTACTCTTCTTCAAGGTAGTCCCTGATATCCTTGAACTCACCAACCTGAAAATAAAGGGTGAATAAGCAGTACAAAGCATAATTTCCTCTCAGGCACACCTACCCAGAAAAGTGTAACACAGTGATCAGTTTAATTTGATCTATTAAAAATTTGAGACTACCTCTAAAGAAATGTTACAATGTTTTCAATGATTCCTAAAGAATAAAAATTTTCAATGTTAGGCAAAAATGACCTCTCTGTAGGTCAAATGACCTGCAGAAAAATGTCTTATGGAATAGTCTGGCATCAGGGTATAGTTTCTGTGGATAGATTTACTTTTCTATCTTAATCACTTTTTCTACAAAATCTATTCATTCAGTTTCTACCCTTTCTATAAGGCATTAATGGAAATGGCCAAGTATGTTAAAAACAAGGAGCTGAGGAAATGACTAAGGCCAAAAATAACATCAATATACAGAAATGGTAACCAAAGACTTACATTAAATGCTAGTATTCTTTGGGCAGTGTAGAGTGGCTGTTATACCGAACAGTAGTAACCAGTAATTAAGTCCATTGAATGATCACTCAGATTATTTCAACAAGGCTTATCATGTGACAAAATCAAAATAATCATTTAAATAAAGAAAGCAAAACAAAACCAAAAGAATACAAGAGTCACCCCACAAGTAGAAAGGACATTGAACTAGAAATCAAAACATGGAGTCTTACTCTGCCACTAACCAATTGGGTAACCTCTCTAGATGTCAGTTTACTTCTGCATAAAATGAAAGGGTTGGATAAGATCATTGCTAAGGTCCCTTAAATACTCTGATAGTCTTTGACCCATTATAATAGAAAAGTCAGTATTTATACCACAGGTTTTGCCTAGAGTTCACTAAGATATTAAGTAACTAGAAATACTGATAAGATCTTTTAAAATAAGGATAGCTTTGCACGGAAGCTCAAGCAGTTAAAGTACATGAGGAAATAGGAAGATATAATTAAAACAAATTAGAATGCTAGAAAGGGCCATTAATGGTGTTTTATGAACATAAAACTGCTCCGCCAATATCAAGGAGGATGGCAGGGGCCCTTTAATCTATCTCCTACTATTCTTGAATAGAACTGGCAACTGTACGGCACCTATTTTTCCACTTAGAAGCGATGGATCTCCTTTGTGGTGACAAAATGCAACAGGACTGTCCATTTTAATCAGGAGACAGAGAAGAAAGAGCTCTGCCATTTTTTCCCCTCCTTTCTGCTGATTATATCTGATTATATCTATCCTTCCATACTCCTGTGCTCATCTTAATGAACCAACAAGTAAACAGACTGCACCGATGACTATAGACAAGTCCAGAGGGGGGAAACGTGCTCAAATAATAACAATGAAAATAGAACAGTGGTAGTATTTTTAGCACAACTCATCTCTAGAGTAAACATGCTTCATTCGATTGAGCATGTGAATTCATACCTGTTGTCTGTTGGAGTTCTAACAGAGCTTTGATTGTTGAAGTAGCTGATTGTGATTCACTGGATACATCCTGATAAATTATGGTGGGGCTAGTCTCCATTGCAATCTCATGTTCTGACCAATCCTGACGCCGGGAAGCAATTACATGAACTACAGGCTGGGAATCTGTTTTATATTAGTTAAAAAAACAAACAAACAAACAAACCCTATAAACAAAGTTTCTCTTAAAATTTTGGTTTTTAAAAAAATTTTGTATTTACTGTAAATTTCATGCTTTATCTCCCCAAGAAGACTATAAGCCTCCAGAAGGCATAATGCCTTTTCATGTCTGTAGTCACATAATCATTCATTCATTGATTCAACAAACTGGACACCTATGTGCCGAGATCTGTATTTGGCATTGAGGATACAAAGGAGCTCACAGAATAGTCAGAGGATTCTCAAGAAGCACACAATCTGGTTGGGGAGACAGACATGTAAAAAGACAAATTACAATTCAATGGGATCATTGCTGTAATCAATAGGTGTGCATGTATGTAGGTGGGTGTATATTTGTGTAGAGTAAGAACAAAATGCTGTAGGAGTATTACTTCCCCCAATGCACCTGAAAAACGTGCTCTGCATTACAACCTCAGCACCCAGTCAACACTCTCTGGATGACTGACTTCACTGAAAGAAAATCCTGTCCACTGACAAGAATGAATAGATGATCCAGAAGCAGCATGATAAAACAGGACACATATAACATTTGGAGTTCAAAGTTTTAGGTTATAGCCTCAGCTCTATCAATTATTAGCAAGTTGATTCTTATCTTAGTATCATTATTTCTAAAATGGCAACAACGAAATCACCTTTCTACCTCACAAGATATGAGGATCTGAGGACATTAGGAAATGATAGATGTAAAAGAGCTTTATAAACTATGAAGGACAATAGAAATGTTATTATGGTGGTGGTGGTGGCCTGAACGTTCTCACTTCTAAGACTTTGGTTAGTTTCAAGATAAATTATACACTAATCCAAAATTTATTATATTCATGCTATACAGGTATGCACATAAATATGAAATGTGCATCAAATCAAGCAACAAATTATGAGTTTTCTATCTATTTAGCAGGTTGGACTAGACTACTGTTCAGTTCCTGAACTCCTTTGTCCAAGACACCACACAGAAAATTATGCAGGACAAAGGTATGATCCCTACTCCCAAGTTTAGATTATAATGGAGGAAACACAAAATAAAGGCACATACAGCTCTGTATTTTTTAGTAAAATCAAATGATTAGGGCAAATAAGATAAATATATAAAAAGAAAAAGACTGCTTTGAATTAGAATGTCAGTGAAAGCATCACAGAATAAAAAGAATTCATGTAACTGCCAAAACAAGACTAAATACAATATAAGTTCTCCCTTCTATGAACACTATTATATTTTTGAAAACTACAAAGTTGTTCAAAAAGGTTGGAGTAGGAGTAACAACCCTTCAAAAACAAACAAACAAAAAAACCCAATAACCTTAACAAAGAAAACAAAATCAGTTTACAACAACAAAGTGTATCCATTAGCATTGGCAAACTGTATCACCCCCAACTCGTGCCCCACCCCTGCCAAAAGAACCCAATGGGTAGAACATATGCCACATGGGGATATATAATTTTCATTAAATGTCCCCCAAAATCTAGAAAATTGAAGGACACTGTCCTGCAATACCAAATGCTATATGAAGCATGTAACAATTTTCCTTTACTCATTCTAAGTAGATATACAGAGAATTTAAACTTAAGAGAATTATATTAGAGAATCGCTCTTTTTAAATAACCTAAGTTCTCAAATTTAAAAAATTCCATTGATGATATAAATACCCCTGTTAGGTGAGAGGACCTATAGGCAAAGAATGACTTGGCAACCCCACTTTTCGCACATTGAGTATCTAGAAGAAAGCAACGATTTATGTGTAGAGGGATATAGTAGAAAGAGACTTGAAAAGGAACACAAATTTCCCATAGAAGTGCCTGTCAGAGACATTACCAGAAATAACATCACCCTGTTGAGACTGGGGAGACTGCTCTCACTCTTTCTGCCCATACTCAGAAAGAGTAGTTGACCATCAAAAAGTATTATTGCAACGACCCCAGCAAGTGTGACACATGAGAGTGATTTAGATGTGTAAACCATTTCTCAAGTGATTTTCCTTTCTACCTTAGTCTGGCTACGCTTAGTTTGGATAAATCTACTGCCCATCACCTCTGACGTTGGGGTTCGACAGTAATGACTGCTCCTGGGGGCCTGATCTCACAGTACCATGGGATTATGTGGTGTGCCTTTATCTTCTAGATTTTTTGGAAGTGTAATGAAAATTATATATCCCTGGTATGGCACATATTCTATCCAGTGTTTTTTTTTTCTTTTTGCGGGGGTGGGTAGGAATAGTTTGTAAATGGTAATTAAAAACTCCATATCTGTTGTATATTGATTTTGTTTTCTTTGGGAAGGCTGTTATTTTTTTTTAATGACTTCCCTATCTTTCTTGAAGATGGTGGCCTGCTAATCCTCAGATATCTTTCCCGACAAGTCGCTAAACAAATATTTATTTAATACCTACCACATGTTAGGTACTTAGAGATATACATTGCACTATTATATCCAAAGGCAGACTCAGGCATCTTTATGGAAAAATGTCTCTTAGATCTTTACTATAAAATGCCTACATCACCTGTTCATAAAATCATAAGACCTGTCAGCTAGAAAAGACCAAAAACTTCGTTTAACACTATCATCAATCCTGTGCTGAAATCTTCACTGCCAGTCCGGAACTCTAGCATCTGAGAACTCGCTACTTTCCAAAACAGTCTTCTTCCATCTCTGCATAGTTACGACAATTAGAAAATTTTCTTGTATGGGGTGGAAGCAAGTTCTCCTGTGACTTCTACCCAATGGTTCTAGTTCCTATCCATGTGCCCATGAAGACCAATTCTTTTCCCTTTTCTACATCACAGTCCTCAAGATAACTGATGAGAGCTCTCATGTCCCCACAACCCAACCCAATCTTCATCTTCTCTTCTCCATGATAAATGTTCAGTCTCCACTATCCATTCCTCATATAAAATGATTCCCAAATGTCTTACCCATCTAAACTACCTCTTTTAAACTGAACCCAAGATGTCTATATCCCTTCTACGACGTAGTATGTACCTTCCCTCAGAAGTATTGTCATAAAGCCTAAGGCCTTCACAGTATTTAAATGCCTAGACAGCATTGCCCAAAATGTCCCAGACAAAATTAGTTTCACAAGGTGTTCTACAAAAAAGGGTTAGATGGTCAAAAAAGTTGGGGAGCATTTTACATTATATACTCCACTCTTCATCTTTCACAATATATATTATTAGCACATAAAAGCTCTGGGAAATTCTGCAATAAGTATATTTTGCTTAACTTGTATTTATTCCCCATCCTTACCATGACTCCCCACATCGTGAAGCTTCTGGAAGAATCATCCTAGAAACCAAGCTATGGCCTACTTAAAGCACGGTCTTGACAAGATGCATTTTGGTATTTTCTTCATGCTTTGTCCCATCTTAAATCCCTACCCTTGGTTTTGTCTCCTTGTTCTCTTCCATTTTACTTCACATAATCTTGTATCCTATCTAACCCACCTTTTGTAACCTATCTAACCTAACTTTTTGGAAATAAATAGAATATGAGAAAAGAAAACTTAATATTTTTTCTTTTTAAGAAACCTGGGACCCATTAAGTCTAGCCTATTCCCAAGTAAGAAAGGGTAAAAAAGAAGATCTAATTAGGAAAAAAAGTTCAGGAGCTATGGAAGGCCTATGGTCCAATCTCCATTAGTGACCCAGGCAAGTATGCTCTTGATCCACTAGGCTTGACCATCTAACTGTCTAACAAGGTCTAAAAATACTCCACGTGTGTACCACTTAATAGGCCCATCCCCAAGGTTACTGGAAATCCCTGAAAGGAAACAACATTTTAGATTCAGGCAACAAAAATGAGTTTATAAGGATGAAACTTAACACTATGCCATAGATACTATGGTTGCTGTTTGCTGTTTGTTCCTTCGGTGAAACATTTACTGAGCATCTACTTTGTGCTAGTTAACCTATTTGCTAATATTTGAGGATACAGAGATAAATAAAAAGCTGGTAGTCTTGTGAAAAATAATTATGATAAACAAACAAAAAGCACAAAATAAAATGATCAATGATAAAAATAGCTGGTATATAAAGCAATTCTGGAAGCACAGTGTAGAAGGAATGATGAACCCTTCCCAGGGTGATCTAAAGAGTGGTACAGCATGGTGAAGATGGAGCCTTCTTTCTCCTGTGAGGAGATAGTTCAGGAATAGGATAGAAGAACTAAACTGCTCCTCCTTGCGGGTGGGAGATGGTGGGAAAAGTTTAGAAACCATAAATAGAATCAAGAAATTCCCTGGGCATAAGAGACATCCTTATTTCCAGGACTTGTGTAAGGGAAGTCATCACAAAAAAGATCTGAAGTCACAAAAAGGTTAATTCATTTTTTAAAAGATTTTATTTATTTTTAGACAGAAGGAAAGGGAGGGAGTAAGAGGGAGAGAAACATCAATGTGTGCTTGCCTCTGGCGCACCCCCTAGTGGGGAACCTGGCCCACAACCCAGGCATGTGCCTTGAAGTGGGAATCGAACTGGCGACCCTTTGGTTTGCAGGCTGGCACTCAATTCACCAAGTCACACCAGCCAGGGCAATGTTGTTTCATTTTTACAGCAGAATGCCAACAATCAAATATATAAATAATGAATTTTAGAAAATCAATGGATGCTAAAATTAGTACATAAATGTTTAATGAGAAACATGATATTTATATGGTCTCAAAGTATTGCCCCACAAATTAATATAAATCTCGAAGGAAAATATAGCAACTTCGTAATGCAAAAAAAATAAAAAGGGAGGACAAGTGATTGACATTAACATCATCAATTTTGGAACAAACTGACATCACATGCCTACTGATGAGATCAAACTAAGGACACAACATCTTATTTGTGGAATCCCTGCTGAATCTAATCAAAAGGAAACATCAGACAAAAACTAACTGAAGAATATTCTACAAAGTAACTGATCAATACCCTTCAAAATTGTCAAGGTCAAGAAACACTAAGACAGACTGAAGAATTATCCTAGTTAAAGCAAAATAAAGAACCATGAAAATTAAATTCAAACAAAATGCAATGTGTGGTCCTGAATTAAGACTGTGGACTGGGGAAAAATGTATTAAAAGCATTATTGGATAGTTGATGATATTTGAATGGATTGCAGATTACAGAATCATAGCACTGAACTTCTTGATTTTAATAATTGCATTTTAGTTACGAAGAGACTAACCCTCAGGAAATATAAACCTATAGCCCTGACTGGTGTGGCTCAATTGAAAGTCATTAGTTCAATTCCCAATCAGGGCATATGCCTGGGTTGCAGGTTCCATTCCCAGTTGGGGCATGTATGAGAGGCAATCAATTGATTTTCTCTGTTTCACTCTCACACTGATGTTTTGCTCCTTCTCTTTCTGACTCCCTTCCCCTCTATTTAAAATATAAATAAAAATTTAAAAAAGAAAAATGTAGACCTACAAATTTAAAAATTTAGAAGTAAAAGGCATAATACCTACAACTTGTTCTTAAATGGTTAAGAAATTTAAAAACTGGACTTCTGATCAAGATGGAGGCATACATAAACATGCTTCACCTCCTTGTAAAACTACAGAAAAAATTACAACTAGATGTGAAAACAAGTAATACCCAGAACTGTCAGGAAATCAAGCTGTGTGGAAGTCCAACAACCAAGGATTTAAAGAAGCCACATTCATCCAGACAGGTAGGAGGGGTGGTCACATGGAGACACACACAGAGGCATAGATACCCAGTGTGGCACAGACAGGTGGTGGAATGGGCGGTCCCACATTCACATATAGTGAATAAAAATCGAGAGGGATACCGCAGGAGCGAAGGATCTTAGCCCCAGGCCAGACCACACAGCCCAGGGTTCCAGAGCCAGGAAGATAAAGCCCTATTAACTGCTGGCTGTAAAAATCAGTGGGGGTTGAAGAGGCAGAAGAAACTGCAGGATTTTCCAGAGACTCCACTTAAAGGGCCAGCATGGACTCAGACCTCACAATTCATAGTGCATTTTCTACAACAGGCCATGCTAGTAAGACTAGGAGTCAAAGCAACTCCTCCTAACACACAGGAACAAACACAGGGAGGCTGCCAAATTGAGGGAACAAAGGAATATGGCCCAAATGAAAGAACAGAACAAAACCCTAGAAAAATAACTAAGCAAAACAGAGATAACCAACCTAACAGATGCAGAGTTGAAAACACTGGTTATCAGGTGCTCAAAGAACTGAGTACAGCAAAAAAAAGACCCAGGAAGAAATGCAGGTTACACTAAATGAAATAAAGAAAAATATAATACAGGAAACCAACAATGGATGGGATGACACCAAAGTTCAAATCAATGACTTGGAACATAAGAAAGAAATAAACATTCAACCAGAACAGTAAGAAAAAAGAATTAAAAAAACAAGAGGATAGTATAAGGAACATGTGGGACACCTCCAAACGTACCAACATCCGAAGCACAGGGATGCCAGAAAAGAAGATGAAGAACAAGAGCAAGAATTTGAACACTTATTTGAAAAAATAATGAAAAAAAAATCTTCCTTAATTTGGTGCAGAAAAAGGATATTCAAGTCCAAGAATGAGAGTCCCAAACAAGCTGGACCTAAAGAGGACCACACCAAGACACATCATAATTAAAATGCTAAAGGTTAAAGATAAGGGGAGAATCTAGAAGCAGCAAGAGAAAAGGAGACAGTTACCTACAAAGGAGTTCCCATAAGACTGCCAACTGATTTCTCAAAAGAAACTTTGCAGGCAAGAAGCATTCACATTCAAAGTGATAAAAAGCAAGGACCCACAACCTAGATTGTTCTATCCAGCAAAGCTATCATTTAGAATAGAAGGGCAGATAAAGTGCTTCCCAGACCAGGGAAAGCTAAAGGAGTTCATCATCATCAAGCCATTATCACATGAAATGTTAAAGGGGCTTATTTAAGAAAAAGAAGACCAAAACTATGAACATTAAAATGGCAATAAATTTCACAACTATACACAATTGAATCTAAAAAACAAACTAAGCCAACAATCAGAACAGGAACAGAATCAGTTATGGAGATCATTTAGAGGGTTATCAGCTGGGAAAGGGAATAGGGAAAATGGGGGAAAAGGTGCAGGGAATAAATGGTCGGTACAAAACAGACATGGGGATTTTAAGAACAGTATAGGAAATGGAGAAGCTAAAGAACTTATATGCATGACCCATGGACTTGAACTAAGGGGGGAGAATGCTGGAGGGAATGGGGGTACCGGGCGGAGAGAAGCAAAGGGGGAAAAATTGGAACAACTGTAACAGCATAATCAATAAAATATATTAAAAATGTTTAAGAACTGTAAACACATGGTGTATATGGGAGACATAAGGAGAATCAACAACAAAGCCAATAGGGCAAAATGTAAACTAGTGGTGAATCTAGTCTAGGTAAAGAGAATAAACAGGAATTCTTTCTACTCTTCTGGTTACTTTTTCATAATTTTGGAATTATATTAAAAGAAAACACTGCTATAAGGGTGGGGAGAGGGGGCTAAAAAACTACAAAAGCAATATAAAAGGAAAAAGGACTGCTATCTAATATTTACATTTTTAGTAGTTACGATCCTCATATACTCTGAAAAACAGCATTTTAGACTGTCCCAAACCTTTATCCTTTCTCTCCTGTCTCTTTAGATCACAGCATATACATTCCCAGCTCCTTGTCTTTGTGAGAATGTACTAAGGAGCTATAAAAGGATATGGGGAGAGGGGCAAATGGAGATTATAAAAACTAGCTTTACAGTGAATTATACACCTGGTCTAAATTACACAATATTCTGCATTACAGAGTATTTTTTTTAAAATACAGAGTGAAAAATAGAGAATAAATAAAAAGAGATGATGCCACCCTGCCTGGTATAGTTCAGTGGACTGAGCGTGGGCTGTGAACCAAAGTGCTGCCAGTTCAATACCCAGTGAGGGCACATGCCTGGGTTGCAGGCCAGGTCCCCAGTGGGGGCCACGTGGGGGCAACCACACACTGACACTGATGTTTCTCTCACTCTCTTTCTCCCTCCCTTCCCCCCTCTCTAGAAATAAATAAATAAAACCTTAAAAAAGAGAGAGAGAAAGAGAGACAGATGATGCTTATATAAAAGATCAAAGAGCAGAAAACTTTATACTCAATCACTTCTAAAAACAGCCAAACTCTTGTACCATTCTTAGAAATAAAACTGAAGACTCACTAATGAAATGACATGCCTGGGAAGTAGTGACGGGCTTAGAGCTCCCTTAGGAAAAGAAGAGCAATTTCAAAAGACAAACTGAGATTTTACATGTAAGTATACACACACATACAGACATCTACTGTATATGTCTCCCTTTGAGCACCAACTCATAAGCTAAATATTTTACATACTTTATAAAACAAATGACATACTATTTGTTAAAATCAACTTTTTTATTTACTTTGAATTGATGAGTTTTCAAAGACCATTTCAAATGCTACTTCTTCTTGCAGCTTTCTCATCCTCACCTTACTGAAGTATGAGCTTTCAGCCTGTGGCTTTTTTTTTCTGTTACTAATAAAATTCTTATACTGAAGTTGTACATGTATGTTTTTTATCTCCTATTCTAGAGTTTAAGCTCCTAGGCAGCAAGAACTATATTTTACTTAGCCTTTGTAAAAGATACAAAATTTACTCTAGCACAATACTTATTACATAGTATAAACAAACAAATATTCTTAAAGTGAATTAGTGAAATAATTAACAATCTAAATCATGTAAGACCAAATTGGGAAGATTCTACCTAAGACTTAAAATGATAAAGTGTTTGCACAATATGAAGAATCTGTATTAGTAAGTGCTAACAAAGCACTCCAGAGAGCATAACGGGCAGGTGGGGGAAGGGAAGAGAGTGAGCGAGGAATGATCAAGGGAAGATAGATGAATCACAGTGTATAAGCACAGGCGTAATACACTGCATCGACAATTCAGGTGGTTTTAAGGTAACTGGGTAGATTTGTAGGAGGTCTCAAGATTATGATCATGAGTTACTTTCAAGAGACTTCCTAGAACAACATAATTAAAACAGCACTGAGGACAAAGAGTGTCCCTACTATGAAGTACGACTTCATAGTCCTCTCCTTATAATTAGGACAGCCATAAAATTATTATTTAAACTGGGATACCTTTGAGAGTGAAAAGGAATACCATTAATAATTATGCTAGAACAGACACAAACTAGGTCACAGGGGTGTCAAACTCATTTTTACTGGGGCGTCACATCAGCCTGGAGGTTGCCTTCAAAGGGCCAAATGTAACTTTAGGGCTGTCCAGCTGTAACTGCTCCTTAACAGTTAAGTGAGAACTCAGTGCTGCTGCCGGGTAGAAACAAGGTGCCAGGCCAGATGAAACAAGGTGGAGGCCCGGATCTGGCCCGTGGGCCTTGCATTTGCCGCCTGTGAACTAGGACTTGTCCCATGCAAACTGCCATGCTATGCTCACTGTACTTACAGCCGACTTAGAGCCCGCCCCTAGCCACCTTGATTACCTCTCAAAATTTGGCAACAACCATTTCAAAAGGTATATTCACTTTCCTGCATACTCCTACTACCTACCAAAGAAAACAGGAAGAATCACAGCCCTAAGCAGTTTAATAATACCTATACGTCAAAATCAGCATCTAAAGTTTACCAATTATTTGATGAACATCTGCCATGTAGTCAAGAATGGTAAGCCTTACCACCAACAAACATATCAAACAAAAGAGAATAACATCAAAAGAATTAAAAATCAAAGCATACATGTTTCTTTGAAATATCTAGATGCAACCATTTTGGAACTAGGGCACTGTGTGAGCTAATTATATAGAAAGAGTCTTACCTTGGGAACTTTGGGAGGACTCTGTGGAGGAGGAACTACTATCCGTGTAACCCTGTGGTTCTTCTTTTCCCTCCTGAAGAGAAGAATTACCGGCCTCCGCCACCCTGGATGCTTGTTGTAATGTTTCTGTGACCAGCTGCCTTGTTTGTTCACTAACAACTGTGGCTTGAAATGTCACTGGTTTGGGTTTAATAAGAACCTAGAAGAAAAGCAGAAATACATCCAGCTTAAATTTTAGAGCACTATTTAAAATGTTAAATTTCTAGGTCATGAACAATAGTATTTTCCTGATGTGGAAAACCACATTCTGTTCATTTACTATGCTTTGGATAAACATTGTACGTCAAAGACTAATTCAATCTATGAACAAATTATAGTCAGGCCACATACGACATTTAAGTGGTATATGTCAGGTTACAGCAGCCATGATTCTGAGGAGAAACTCTGCCCCTGCTTTCTTCTTGACTATGATGTCTCCAGGAGTCATTTTACAATTGTTGGCTATAGAGCAGCAATGACAGACACAAGCTAAAAATGACAGAAGAGAAAGATACAAGGAACCTAGATTCCCTGTGAAATTTTTGTGCCGCAGTAACAGTCTTGGATTTCCCCAACCTGAATGTTAACTAACATGAAAGTAAAACCCTAATTTGTTTAAGTCACTGTTCCTTGGCTTTCTATCATTAGCAAACAAATGAAGTTCCTAACTGACATGTGTGCACAAAGTAAACTTGCCTGGACCCTAAATCATCTTTGAAGAATTCCCCAGAGGAACAACGATGTACTCAACTATTAGAAGCCACATGGAATATGTGGTAGATCAACTCTTGGCAAAGGTGAAAGTCACAGACTCTAAAAGAAGTGAAATGGGAAAAACATTTTCAAACGTAACCATTACACTTCAAAATTTGGACTCTAGTAGTTGACTTCAATTGGGTACATGGAGAAAAATATTAACTCACCACATTTTTTTTTCATTTCTCCAATATGTAAAATTCTAAATCTTTTATTTTTTAAAGAAGATTTTACTTATTTTTAGGGAGAAGTGAAGGGAGGGAGAAAGAGACACACACATCAATGTGCTTCTCACAGGTGCCAGGACAGGGGACTGAACCCACAACCCAAGCATGTGCCCTGACCAGAAATTGAATCAGCAACTTTTTGCTTTGCGGGATGATGCCCAACCAACGGGGCAAGATTCTAAACCTTTTCAGACTCTATTAAGTTGCCTATTTCTAAGAATTCAAGAATAAAATACCCAACAATTTAGATAATGGAGCAAATAAAATTGTTCCATTTGAATCTTAAAGGCAATTTGGACTTATTTCTAATCACCAAATTTACTTGTTTAGATAGTAACCTATTTTATTATAATTCTGAGAAAATTATTCAAAAGGTAAATTATGAGTTTATAGGTAAATTACTACCTTTGACAAAAATTCTAGGATAGAATTTCTCAACCAAAGCTGACTTTGCTTCCTTTGATATCTCATATCTCATGTAAAATAAACAGGAGCCCAGCAACATAAGGTTAAATCCTGAGCCTCAATTTCCCCGGCAAATCTCCAGAAAAGTTACCTTAGTGGTTGAAAAACAAAGAGATCTCTAGCTTTTACATATTTAGGTTTCAAATAAAGCAAATTTTATAAGTAAATAAATTGCTTTTGGAGATCATATTAGCTTAAAAAAGTAAATACTTTTCTCTGAGAGATGCTGAATAACTACTATTCTGCTACAATATACTCCTCAAATAAGAATATACACCTTCAACAAACTTTATTCCAAGGGGACTGTTTTTTGCCAATATTTGCTCGTGATGACACAAATATTTAGATATCAAAAAAAGCACCAGTGAAACACAGGTTTTGAAAAAAAAAGGATAATTATATACATGCAATCATAACTTTAAATAATTTGACTTTTTAAATATTACTCATCATTTCATTCAAATTTTTACCTTGGAATTTAAAACATACCTAAACCAAGAAAAATCATCATATTTTATAGCTTACCTGTGTTTTCCCTTGCTGCCCATAAACAATTTTTGTTGGGATGATTTTAGCTGCTGGTTGAACTGTGGAACCTATTCCTTTCGGCTGAGTTACAATCATTTTGGTGATGGGTCTTGTAGCAGTGATGATAGCTGGCTTTGCTCCTGTTGGCACTGTCTGAATAGTCTTTTCTCCCTAAATTGGAGTTAGTAATATATGAGACTTATAAGCATTTAAATAATAAAAACTGCCCCTTTACTGAAAAACCACAGAAAGATTTTACCAAGATAATGGGGAAGAAACTATAAATTGTGTAACAAAGTACAATGTTTTCAGTTAATCAAAGATCTCAGACTTACTTGAAACGATCTTAGAAGTCATCTAACTTTCTATCCAAAGGCACTAATTATTTCCTAATGAGTACATTTTAAAAATTACTGACATAAATCTTATCATACTGTTTCATTCACAGACTATATTATATGAAAAGTCAGGAAACTATAGAAAAATAAATACTAAAATGTTAACAGAACAGGGATTATATTTGTACCCCCCCACACTCATCTTTATTTTCTAATTTATCTAAAATGAACATTTATATAATAAAAAATTACTGTGCATTAAACCAATAGCCAAATGTACACATACAAAATACACTGCCTAAGTTCCCAAATATAAATTAGAAGGATAAATAGCAGAATGTCTATGTGAAAAAAAATGGGAAAGAGATAAAATCAGCAAAGATTTACCATTCTGTCTGAGATTACAGGGGAAAATCCAAAGACTTAAGGCATTTTCCACATTTTATTACCGGTATGTTACTAACATCACTTTAGTTTATTGACTAGATAGCTTAAGCCCATTAACTTTTCACCATTTTTTTACATTTTCATCTGCTTTATTCTTAAGTATCATTTTCTGGTCATTTATAGAATCACTACTTGACCTTAACAGTGATTTTACTAAATTACTAAAATTTTGTCCTGGCTGGTGTGGCTCAGTGGATTGAGCACGGACTGTGAACCAAAAGATCATGGTTCGATTTCCAGTCAGGGCACATGCCTGGGTTGCTGGCCAGTTCCTGGCAGGGCACACATGAGAGGTCAACCATACATGGATATTTCTCTCCCTCTCTCCTTCCTTTCCCCTCTAAAGATGAATAAATAAAATCTTTTAAAACTGTAAAAATTAAAATCCATAAATACAAAGGAAAGGATCCAAAAATTTTTACCTTACCAGTTTTTCTTATTTTTTAGTGATTAGTGTCTGTCTAAACTTAACAGCCAGTAAAAACAAAGCACCCTGGTGAGCTGGCAGAAAGGTACTCACTATGAATTTAGAGCTAAATATTATAACAAAAAATCACAAGGTGAACTGTCTTGCTATAATTACCTAAGGGAAACATGAAGTGTCTGTGAACTGTGTGTTTATTTTAACACACATACCTCTTTCACAGCAGCATCTCTGGAAAGAGCTCTATCTAGTTCATTTGCCAAGAATGGCTGGTTTGCAAATGGGCATGTCTACCTATCAAAATGGCTTGATGGGCCCTGTCCAAGTAAACTGAGCCATTCAAAGCCAATTCACCCTGGCTGATGTAGCTCAGTGGATTGAGTGTGGGCCTGCGAATCAAAGGATCACGGTTCAATTCCTAGTCAGGGCACATGCCTGGGTTGCAGGCCAGTTCCCAGCAGGGGACGCATGAGAGACAACCATACATTGATATTTCTCTCCCTCTCTCCTTCCCTTTCCCTCTAGAGATAAATAAATAAAATCTTAAAAAAAAAGCCAATCCCAACGCAACTAGCAGGCTATTTTTTGAAAAAGCTCTTCTAATGTGTGTTTGCATGCACTGAAGAATAAGCAGTTAAGTACAAGTGCATGCACATGTGTGGTAAAAAGGACAGTCTTACTCTCTTCTGCTTGTAACTATCATTTCTTGTGTCACACTGTTGTTATTAGATATATCCAGGAGCTAGGATTCACACATAACTCTTAGATCTACATGACCATAGGACCTGAGTTACATGGCAACCCCTCTTATATATCAAATTCTATAAAATTGTAAACCAGACTACACAGGGTTCTGAAAAGCTAAATTCGAATCCTGGTTTTACTTTTGGATTACTATGTGAACTCAGGCTAGAAACAATCTGACTTCCCACATGATGAAAAAAATATACGCTGCACCTCTGTCAACACTGTATAGATTGTGATGCCTAGGAAGCTATTAGAGACCTACTATAAAGAAGTATTGCATTCTTTTTCCAGCAAAGTAGGGACATTACCAAGCCCAAACAGTTAAGTACCAAGATTAATAACAATTTTAAAAAACCCACTTACTGAGGACTTCCTATGTGCCAACAAGCACTGTTCTAAGCACTTTCAAAAATGCGACTAGCTAGTGAAAAAACTCACTGGTAGAGATTATCTTCCCCAACATACAAAAGAGAAAATGGAGTCTAAGAGAAGCTAAGTAAGTTAACCAAGGTCAAACAACTATGATACTGAGAGACCCAAGGTTTATCTAGCTTGAAACCTCTAAACCTCCTAACAACTGCATATGAACAAAGTTATAAATAAATCTGTTATTTGAATATTTTCACTAGCTCTAAAGTAAAAATGAAAGTTACAACTCCCTGTCCATTAATTTAGTCTTAATCCCATATATCCCTCTCTGCCCAGTCTAGGCCAAATACTAGGCTGCTATCTACTGGCCACATGCAGCAATAAAATTCTCCTCTAACAGAGGTCCCCCTATAGTTAACAGGCCAGTGGAATCCTCCATCTGAACCAAACTAAGCATCTAAATCATGGTTTAAGCAACCTGGCTATAAGCAACATGTTTTAGAAATACTGTGAAAAATGAGATCAGAAGATGGTGTTTTAGCAGTTGTTCTATCACAGTGGTGGTAAATCAAGCCATTCTGGCCATTGTGGGGTTCTGAAGTTCTTAAGCAAATATTTGTATAGCTGGTCTTTCAAGTCCTCAGTGTATTGCTGAGTCTGTAGTTCAAGCTCTTACTTACTCCAGCATTTAGCAATGTTGTGACAACGTTTTTGCCCGGGAGGCCTTGAATGGTCGTTCCTTTTCCTGTGGTCTTTTGCACAACAATCACATTGGGCTTGGAAGTCATTGGGATTGTAGTGATTTTGGTAGTCGTTCCTTAGAGAAGGGGGGAGAAAAGGAGGCCTGAGTTAAGGACTAGTGATATTTGATTATTTCTCTTTATGTTGTACAAAATACATGTGAGAATGTCATCCCAAGATGACATGAAGGCTGTCATGAGAATGAAAATGAAGGCTTAGAATAGTAAGTTACAAGTTGTCCTAGAAAAAGAATATTAAGAATTGACACTTACAACAAGGCATCTTTTTGGAATCTGAGGACCTGCACACCAAGCTCAGAACCTAAATTTACCACTATCAATGTCTCCACCAATATTCTCCTGACTTGTTAACTGAAACAAATCTGAATCTTAATTCCATGACATATATTTCCCCCGAACTCAGTATTACATATCTATATGACTAGTGTGATGGGAAAACTCTTCAAGGAGATCATAAAAAGAGGTAGTTAAATGCTTATCAAAATTCACATAACACCAGACTCTACAAAAAACTTATGAAATGTCATGTATTTTTATGTGATCAAAAAAGACAAAACCAACACTGACTCTCAGACCAGCATGTGCTCTTCTAATCTACAACACTCTAAGGAGTGAGGATGAAACTCTATTTTACACACATAGATATAAATTTATATTTCCAATTATTAAGCTCTACTTAGTAGTGGTGTATCTACCGACCCAAATATCCTATTATCTCACCCTCTCCCCTGCATCCATCCTTCTACTTTTGCTTCCCTCCTACCTAGGAACTCTACCTACCTACCCAATTTGAACCCTGTATTTTTTCTAATTGTCCAAGATGGAACTCCTGGTGCAAATCTTTGATTCATGCCTTGTCTTCACTCCATGCACCCCCTGGCAAAATGAAAGCCTTTTGACATCCACGTTATTTTCTCATCTCACGATTCTTCAGTGCTAGCCACACAGTGTATGACAATTACTCAGTAGTGAATATGTGAATTAACTTAATTTGTCACCAACATATGTCTTCTTCCAACATGTTATCAATATCAGCTCAATAGACAAGCCCTCAACTCTTTTGTCTTCTCACTTTTTTCCTATTTCAACTTTCTCTCATACAAATAGCATCAGAGGACGGTTCTTGTCCTATCAAACATCTACAAAAACCCTAATTTCATCATGTAAAGATTCCAGAACATGTGAAATTGGTTAAAAACCTTCCTAATCCCTCTTGTATCCAGTTCCTACTTCCGACTTTGGTTTTCAAATTCCTGTATGATCCCGCCCTTAATCTACTGATTTGACCTTATTTATTTGACCTTATTCCTACTCTACAACACACACCATTAACTCTAGTCTAACATGTAACTTCTTCACTATGGCTTCCTGTTACCTACCACAGTGAGCCCAAACTCTTCTGCTTAGCTTTCCAGGTTCTGTCAGACTTTAATTTTCAGGGTTATCCAATATATACCTCTCCTTCAGTGTTGGTTTCCACATTGGTCCTTGAGCATACCAGTCCCAATGCAACTTTTGCGCCTGAAATTCCCTCCGCCTATGAAAACAGGCAGGTCATATTCTTCTTGTGTTGGCTTACATATCATTTATTAAATGACTAAGCATAGAACAGGTACTCATTAATAAGCCATAAAGCATCATGACTTATTAACATAGTCTAAAGGAGAAAATTAAACAAAAATTTTTTGACTGAAAAAACAGCATTCCTTGAGATTTAAAAATAAGACTGTACTCAGAACAAGAATGTTCTTAATTCTTATTCTTGTTCTTATTCTAGCTGTATGTCAATTTTTGGTAATCTTGTTACAATGTCTTTGCAATATACTTGCCATCATGTGATTTCTCATCAGTCTAAGGCAACCCTCAGGTTACACAAAAAAGCACTTCTATCCATGCACCCCAGCTTCAAAGATGTTTTGTCCCTTTTCTGTAGGATCTACATAGTAGGCTAAGAGCCACAAAAACCAAACTGCCCATTTTTCAGTTATATCACCTCTAACTCTTAACTCTAATCCCTCATGTGTGATTATGTCTCCTTTGACAATGCAGCCTCACCAAATTTTGGCTAATAAAAAACTTTTTAGAAAGCAAGCATTAAAAGCTATCTCAAGGAAATGTAAACTAACCTTTAACTCTACATCAAAGTACAAGGCCCATCAGCTTAACAAAATGTGCATGCGTTTGGGGGTGGGGTATGAGAAACTAGAAGAGGTATAGCATACAGCAAAGCAAGGGCAGCATTATATTAAAATACAATATAATTTGTGACTAGAATTATCAAACTCCTAAGATTCCAGTGAGCATGTTTCTTTATCTCAGGTGATATCTATGTCGTATTGAAGGAAGTAGTACTCGTTTTTTAAGAAGTCCTTCATCTATGCATTCATAGAATTCAGTCTGTAGTTCTCATGCTACAATAGAATGTATGTAAGTTGAACATTCTTTAAGGCAGAGAATGTACCTCATGTACAACCATATGTTATCACAGCACCCCACCTGGCATCTGGCTCATAGTGTATCAGAAAACCCATGTATATATACAGTCTTTACTCATAAATCATTAAGATACAATGGGTGCAAATGCCTGTTAAACACTTTTGGATCATGGGCTATAATACTGATGCATTCCAGGGATTCCTATTTAAAAATAAGGTACATACAAAAGCTTTTGTACTGAGTATTATGGTAAGTAGGCTTAAAAGAACACAGATTTATTGGCCCAGATCTTACTATTCACACATCCTTTTTTTTTCAGTGTCTACAATCAATTTTATTTAATACCTAAACACATTCGCTTCTCAGTCCCTTCACCTTTTTTACCCAGTTCCCCGATTCCTCTCCCCTCTGATAGCTATTGGTCTCTTCCCTATATCTATGAGTCTGTGTCTGTTTTGTTTGTTTATATTGTTCTTTAGATTTCACATATAAATGAAATCATATGGTATTTGCCTTTCTCTGACTTATTTCATTTAGCGTGTAATACCCTCCAGGTCCATCCATGCTATCACAAATAGTAAGATTAAATTCTTTTTATGACCTAGTGATAGTCCATCGTGTATATGTACCACAGCTTTTTCTTTATTAGAGATTCTTGAGTCACCCTGACAATCTTGGTCTCGTGAATAACGTTTTTTTTCCAACCATAATTTACATTCAATATCAGTTTCAGATGTACAACAAAGTGACCAGACAACCACACACTCTACAGAATGGTCCCCTGCACTGTCCCAAGAACCCCCAGGCCCCATACCCAGTCATCTCGGCATTACTGACTATATTATTTTAGGTAATGTCTTCTGTTGTTTTGCTTGTAGAATATGCAAGTTAATAAATGAATTAAAAAGTCTATGAACATCTGCTCCTTGCCTGGACATTGTTCTGAAGATTAAGAGAATCAGAATCAAGTTTTGCCACTGTCATGGCTCCTCATAATGTCCTCAGGGACAAGATAATGAGCTCGCCTCTGAGGAACCCAATCATCTGCATAAAATAAGCAAGATTCTTCAACCAACCCTCAACAAAGTTCTATGTATACACATGTAAGTAAATATTTGACTCTATTAAGATATGAGTTAAACAGCAAAAAAGGTCATGCCTTCCATTTAATTGCTTATTTCAATAGAAAGAAAACGTGACCTTTTTTAGAATGCACTTTGGAAGCACCAACTTGCTTCCTACAGTATTATACAAAAGAAGTAAGACCTTCACATAATAATATATAATGATGTTCCTCAAGGGATTATTGATAATGACCAAAAATAACTGAAAGCAACTTAAAACATTCAACAATAAGAAACTAGGTAAATTATGGCCCTGGCTGGTGTAGCTCAGTGGATTGAGCACAGGCCTGTGAACCAGAGGGTCGCGGTTCGATTCCCAGTCAGGGCACATGCCTGGGTTGCAGGCCGGTTCCCTGCAGGCCAACTCCCAGCAGGGGACGCACGAAACGCAACCATACATTGATGTTTCTCTCCCTCTCTCCTTCCCCTCTAAAGATATATAAATACATAAAAATCTTTAAAAAAAAAAGAAACTAGATAAATTATGGTGCTCTATATGATGGAACCCTGTGGAGAAATTAAGCGAGGGCAGGAGGAGTGTCAAAATACATTTAATGGAATACGAAAATAATGTTATTATATAAAAAATATAATATTAGTTCTCAATTAAATTAGCTCTCATATATACAAAACAGAAAAAGGAATATACAGAAATATATACACTTAAATTTCAACACATTCCTCTGGATGGTGAAAACGGTAAGTTTTTCATTTTTCTTTGTACCTTTCTACATTTTCTAAATTCCCTACAATGAGGGAAAAAGTAGCTTTTTAAAAAAGCCTCCTACTCGAAGAGCTAGAATTTTTAGTATGTTTTAAGAAAAATGTTATTTTTTCATTGGGGAACACAGATGGCATCGTGATAGGGTAGGTTCGAACTCTAGAACCCAGCATTGCTCAGGGATGGAAAGCACAAACTGTCTGCATTCATCCAACCACACTTACATTTTACTATAAATAGGAAATCTTGGGCTGAAAGCTAACCTATCATTTAGTATCCCAAAGAACAACAATACTATAAAATAAGAGAACTGCCTTTATAAAGAACATTGATATGTAACACAAGGATCAGTTTAGAGCAGTTAGAAATGAGAGTAGTTCTTTAGAATAAAAGTGTCAAACAGTCAGGCAGAGGCAGAGACAAAATGGCTCCACGCAGTGAATGATGTTTCATCTCTGTGCCAAGCATATCCTAGAGTGCTGAAAAATTTAAGAATTTGTCTCATGTATATGCATACACTTGAAATAGCAACTAATAATGAGCTGCTTTATATTAAAGTAAAAAGTTGGGCCCTGGCTGGTGTAGCTCAGTGGATTGAGTGTGGGCTGAGAACCAGGGGGCCGCCAGTTTGATTCCCAGGTCAGGGTGCATGCCTGAGTTGTGGGCCAGGTCTCCAGTGGGGGGCAGGTGAGAGGCAACCACACATTGTAGTTTCTTTCCCTCTCTATCTCCTCCTTCCCATCCCCTCTCTCTAAAAATAAACAAATAAATCTTTAAAAACTAAATAAAAATAAAATAGAAAGTAGGATAAATTACATATGTGATAAAATCTATAAATGTTGTATCTGACCACCTCTTTGCTTCCAGAAAAATGTGCTTGCTTGGCATTGCTCTAACCTGGTACAAAGCAGCTAAACCATAAATAATGTTTGAAAACAGAGGCCTCATAACATCTGAATATCCCTTCAAGCTATACAGAACCATGAATTCATATATGTAAGTAAAGAAAAAACTTCATAGTCATATAAAGCTACATACCAATAAAAAACATGATCATTTTAAAGAAATGTTTAATTGAGTATGTGTACTATTTAAACATATTGTCAATTTGAATTTTAACTATGTTATTTAAAATATCCTCTCAAAAATCTGGAGTACAATAATTCTTTCCCTACTGCTTTCACCCTCCTCAGTTTGGCAAACATTGGCTTTTATCACTTATACTTAAAAGTAGAGCCAAAACTAACAGCTTTAAGTAGAGTACTTGACGCCAATACCATTCCCTGCTTTGCTTTTTTTCACTCTGAGTTATCGGCCACATCACATTACTGCTAGGAACCTGAATCCCTTCACTTTAAAATGTTACAACAACTCACCTGGGACATACAAAAACGGCTAGTTTACAAAAATAGTAAACAGTTAAAGTCAAGAGGGTTTGCTTGATCAAAGATTATTTACATCATTTTAATTTAAAAATAATAATCAATGAAAACAAATGTCATGTTAACATTCCACTTCAGGATCCACAACCCAAATACTTCAGGAATTAATGAGCCAATAAAAACCAGGGAAAGTTCCAATAAATATTAGCCTTTACTACCTAAGTAAAATATTTTTTAAGAATAAACAGTCAATATAAATGGTGAAAAGCAAATAAGGTATTCAAGTATTTTTATTTTTTAATAAGCTAAAGTGACATTAGCAATTGAAATTATGAGTTATGGTTCCTCAAATATACTTGGATAAATACATACTAGTTCTTCCAGTGTCTAGCTTGTGTGGTCTTAGGTCAATTTCATCTCTTTAACCTTAAATCTGTTTGTATTTGTAAACTGGAGATGATACAAACTATTTCAGAGTAATGAGGTCTGAACAAATTAACAAATGGGAGAATATTTTATCAACAAAAAATTTCTATGAAAAAGCAAGCTATAATCTTTCCATTCTGATTAAAAGCAAATTAATAATATCAAAAGCTTAATATGTGAAGATTTAATACCAGAACTAAAAAACCTGTAATCATTAAACATCAAGACTACCAAAAAAAACAACAAAAAAACCCACAACAAAAAAAACCACCTCTAGAGTTCTAAGTGGAAAACTGAGACCAGACAGAATCCTTCGACAGTTGAAATGTTTTTTCCTCTATGAACCACCTACACCTTTTATACGTTTCAGATATACCTACCAGAAACTATATTACTGCTAATTATCTTGCCCCCCAAGGTAGCTAATGATTTGGGCACTACTGTAATGATGCTACCACTGGTAGTTTTCACATAGGTTGCAGCTCCAGGGGTTGCAGCCATCCGACCAATGGATGGGCTCACTGTTGGCCGGGTATAGGTTGCCTGTGTGCCTATAAAAAGGGAAAAGCCATAAGAAAAATGTGTCATTACTTGTAGAAAAATGACAATTTATACAGTTTAACTATAATTCAATGTAACCCACACTGCTTTAACTTAAAAACAGAATTTCAAAGTGTCAAAACTTAGTAATAATTTATTGCCAGTTTTCAACACACATAGCTAAGAACCATAGCCAAGTCAATTTGAATCAATTTTACACATCAAATACTGTGATATATTGTATCAAATTAGTAACCCCAAGAACAACTACAACCAATTCTGTTGCTTCTTCCACTACTCTTCTTCCATTAGTTTTATGTCAAAAGAAACACAAATTTAACTATCTTTCCTGCCAGAGCATTGTAGCCATTTCTGTCATAGATTTTAAGGTCTCTGCACCTGCTTTATGCTGTGTCAGTGCCAAGCCCCACGTCAGCACTCAGCAAATAAGGCAATATTGTTTGCCTAAAATGTTAGAAACTTTTACTGTTTTGTACTCTGCTACCTTGTACATACATTTCCATCCTTTAAAGAGTTATGCCATCATTTTACTAGAGATTAAAATTGAAGCTGCCAAGAACTGCCAGAAATATTTCATTTTAACCTAAAAAGTTCATTATTTACATATTTCATCAACTTTAACTGAACTGTTAAATAAAGAAGATACTTTTCTTCATGTCTCTCAAAGGATTTTATACTCTTCCCCACTTTTTCTAGAACTATTTTCTTTTCCCAAAGAGGAATTAAAAACTAACCAGATGAGCCTGTTACAGTTTCTTATAACTTTGGTAACTCAGAAATACCATCATAAACTAAGAACTATTAGTCCTGGGGAGAATGAAAATGACTCAGATAACATCTCCTTCAACTGAAAGTTTTTTTCATGATAATTAGATTCAGAAGTCACCGCGATAACCATTTTCAACAATACCCTCCCCCCAAAAGTTCTTTTAGCATAGTATTCACCATTTAAAAACACAATACCTATCCAAAATAGGGAGGAAGGAAAGAACAATAGAATTAGTTTAAATTGGTTACATACATCTAAATCAGAAAAAAAAATCTAGTGCAAAGTATATTACATAGATACATAGTTTGAATCAGTTAAATTATAACCAGAAAAAATTTCAACTTAAGCTTTTGTTTATTAAAAAAAGAAACACTTACTCCAATACAGATACATAAGCACAGGCACATGACTATTGACTGCTACCTTCCCCTAACACGAGGAATTATATATGCCTAACACTACTATCTTTGGATCAAATGGTGAAAAGTTTGGGGGGAAGTATGATAGACTTAATATAAGAATAACAGTATTTCTAAAGCACAGACTTTGTGTGGAGACAGACAGCAGAATGGTGGCTGCCAAAGCCTGGAAGAAGGCGAGACTAGAGAGTTCCAGTTTGGGAAGATAAAAAAGAGTTCTGGAGCTAGACGGTGGTGATGGCAGCAAAATAATGTGGATGTACTTAATGCTAACAAACTGCACACTCAAAATGGTGAAAACAATATATTTCATGTTATGTATATTTTACTACAATTTTTTTTAAAGCACTGGTTTTTGGGTCAAACAGATCTGGGTTCAAATCTTCTGCCTTTATTTACTCTGCTAACTTGGGCAAGGTGCTTAACCTAANGAATGGTGGCTGCCAAAGCCTGGAAGAAGGCGAGACTAGAGAGTTCCAGTTTGGGAAGATAAAAGAGTTCTGGAGCTAGACGGTGGTGATGGCAGCAAAATAATGTGGATGTACTTAATGCTAACAAACTGTACACTCAAAATGGTGAAAACAATATATTTCATGTTATGTATATTTTACTACAATTTTTTTTAAAGCACTGGTTTTTGGGTCAAACAGATCTGGGTTCAAATCCCACTTCTGCCTTTATTTACTCTGCTAACTTGGGCAAGGTGCTTAACCTAAGTCTTTGTTTTGTTGCTGAAAATGGAGATAATAAAACCTAAGGGAAATTAAGTGCATTGTCGGTACAGACCTTTACATATTGGCCAATAGATGCTAGCTTATAAGCTTCAGATAGGTATCTCCTTACACTAGTTAGATTCTATTACCTAAATACTGGCCATCCTCCGAAACAACTGGTAAGTCCTATACAAGCTCAAAATAATAGCAATGGCTAATTCTAATATTAATTAATAGTAATAGCTAATGAGCACTCTGTTGGGGACTTTACACACTTGATTTTATTTAATACTTACAATAAAACGCGTGGCATAAATATCATTATCCCATTTAAATAGACAAGTGAAAATATTGAGGGGTTAAGTAACTGTTCAGGGTCACAAAGGGTGGTATTATTTTAAATGATATACACTGTCACTTCGTTGGGCATAGCCTGGTTACTCTCATTTCTAGGCAAAATGTCATCCTGTGGTCCCCTCAGTCTGAGTGATGCTTAGTGCTCTGTCATGTAATACAGACTCTCAACCTCATCAAAGTAAGATCCTTGTGAGTGGAGACTGTTTTCATTCTCTCAACAAATCCTACTGAACATTTACTTACAGGCTAGCTCCCTCTCTGTATATGGATAATAAAACATATATGGTCCCTTATCCTTATGGGAGGAGCTTTTGATCTAATAAGGTGAACGAAATTAAATCAATGAATAGTAGCTAAGTAATTAGAAATTGCAGTACATGCTCTGAAGGAAAAGAACAGAGAACTACTACACAACAATAAGAGAGAGAACTATTTTTACTTGGAGGGAAGTAGGATGTCTAAGAAAGGCCCCTTTGAAGAGGTGTCTCACTCAATAAACTCTGTAACCAGTGTCAAACACTTTGCCAGTACAGAGAAACTGCTCAGTGAGTATATGATGAATGAATGGACTGATGCTCAAGAAAACTTACCAGTAGGAGTGGTTACCAGTTTAGTTGTCATTATTGCACCGTTACTGCTAACCACCATAATAGGGGAATTGCTACTGGTTGGCAGAGTTGCTGTCACTGGTTTGGGTAAGATTTTACTTGGTTGAACTTGTTGTGTGATGATTTTAACACCTTTGAAAGAAGAAAAATAAATATTAGTACAGACTATTAAAAATACATGTGCCTTATACCAACCCAAGAGGGCAGTAGTTACAAACATTTACTTTGCCTTGCCTAAAGAGAAGCTTTCTTCATATGGATAAAAATCTTTTCCCAGCTTTTATTTCTCAAATTCCCCTCTGCTAACTTCTCTCATTCAAGAACACAATTAAAACATTACAGAGGCTATTAAATTCTTAGGGAAAAACACTTTTTCTTTTGTCTATGATCATGTTATATAACAGCTTTCAAACCAAATTAATCACCGACTTGAACTTTTACAGACAAATTGCAGATAGGGGTAAAAAAATTAGGATAAGAAATCAAAACAAACATTAATATAGTTTTTATATATTCCCAACTACACCAAATAGTTCTCTAACCTCTTAAACGATGAAGGCTGTTGAAAACTATAAATGAGCAAGAACGTTTTCTTTTTGAACCTTTATTTTTCAATTGATTGCTTTTAAAAGTATTTTTAATAGCTGACTTTGTCAAAGACAAAATAAAGCAAATATTATTACTGAATCTACAAAAAATGTGCATGTGGACAGAATTTGAAGGCAATATGTTAGTGTGGTGAGGCTCTAATTTTTTTTTATATTTTTAAAATTTTTCATTTAAATATTGTAATTGTTACATTGACTTTTCAAACATAAAATGTGAATTTAAAAGGAATATTTCATGCTAACTACAAATTTAAGTCCTAAAAACTGTTAACTAAGGAAGAAAAATTTAGGAACACTTTTTCCCCATTAACTTCACTGAAATAATTCATGGAACTGAATGTATTGCACTAGGAGCTTATTTTCATGGAATTGAGTGTATTGTCATAGACAATAAAAAATTTTACTAGTTTTTAAAATGGTGACTTCCGGCCAAGATAGAGGCACAGATGGAAAGAAACACTGTACCTCCTCGCACAACCAAATTTAAGGACAACAAAGATTCAGAAACAAAACACAACCAGAACAGACAGAAAACTGAACTGTACTGAAGTCTGACAACAACGAACCATTCATCCAGACTGGTAAGAGGGGAAGAGTCTGAGGCTGGAGGAGAGGGGTCCCAGCAGGAAAAGGTGGTGGTTAGTAGACCCGGGTACAGGGAGAAAAAGAGCAAACCCAGTGAGGCATGCAAGGCGGCTGGCTGACCGTGAATACACATTCACGCGTGGATAAACCAGGCAAAAAATGGGCAGCGAGACATACCTCGCAACCCAGGGCTCTAGCAACAGGAAATAAAGCCTAAAAGCACCAATTAAAAAAACTTTTGGGGGTTGAGGTGCCAGAGAGGCTCCCAGCCTCATAGGAGCAACAGGACTTCAACTTACTGCATCCTGCCCCCAGGCACCTATTGCTAGGACTAAATCCTGGCCAAGTTCAGTCAAGAGGTGGCTGCTCCCTTCTTCAGTCCAGTTCCCAGTTCATGGATCCATGGCTCTACCTCGGGCATGGTGCCACTGAGAATACTGGGGTCCTGATCACCACTGCTGTGGCTTGTGAGGTGGTGGCTCCACTGCAAGGAAAAGAAAGCTAAAAGGATCTCAAGCTGATACCCATCCTCTACCCCTGCTTTCGCTGAGTGCTCAATTCCTAGGGCAGGGGTGTCATTCAGAGAAGCATGCCACTGGCCCTACCCCCAGAGCTCCAGGGATGTCTGTAGGTAGAAATTGGTCATAAAACCTAGCTCTTAACCTCTTCCCAAAGGAAACGATATCATTTGTAACTGAGCATTGAGAAGAGAGGAGGGTGTGATAAAAGGCAACTGCAAGGAGATTCATGGATTTAATAAAGACAAGTTCTAGAGACTACAGGCCAGACAGTTTGCAGGAAAAAACTGAAGAATAAAGAAGCTGAGAGGAATCCTCTTGCGGTCAGAACAAATACCAAAAATAGACCTCTGAAACTATTCCTTCAAAGAAGCCAAAATTTTCATTAGTTTGTGGAGAGCAAATTATGCTCCAGGGCATTGTTGAAATCAATAGAGCAATCAGTCAGTGGAGTGGAACAGCTGAATGTGGTCATGGAAAGAAAGAGAACAACACTAGCGTCATCTCAGAAGGACCGGGCATTCCCAAAGCTGCATCTCCCTGAGGAACAATATCAGGAGTGTAACCTCACTAAAGTAATTGATCTAGTCACTAAACAATGAACAACCAAGCAAACAAAAATAATACACCAGGGGAGGAGGAATAGAAGAGTAGCACCCAGCTATATCAATTATCTAAAATATCAATATGAACATCGAAAATGTCTGGTTTCCAACAAAAATCATTAGGAGGCATGCAAAATAACAGGAAAATATAACCCATACACTATTAAAAGAAAGCAAGCAACAGAAACTGCCTATGAGAATGACCAAGTGTCAGATCCAATGACAAAAAAAGAAATCAAAGTAGTCATCATGAATATGTTCACAAAACTGAAGAATGATTTTGAAAGTAAAAGAGTATTGACAAAGTAGCATCAATTAGAGAATATTAGTAAAGTGATAAAATTAATAAATAAAATCTTTTTAAAAAAAGGAGAAAAAAAAGCCCTGGCTGGTGTAGCTCAGTGGATTGAGCGCGGGCCTGCGAACCACACGATTGCAGTTCGATTCCCAGTCGGGGCACATGCCTGGGTTGCAGGCCACTTCCCGATTCCTGGCGGGGGACACACTAGAGGCAACCATACATTGATATTTCTCTCCTTCTCTCTTTCCCTTCCCCTCTGAAGATAGATAAATAAAATCTTTTTTAAAAAAGGAGAAAAAAAATTATAAAAACAAGTGAAAAATCTGGAGCTGAGGAGTACAATAACTGAAGTAAAAAAATTCACTAGAGAGGCTCTCAGTAGATTTGAACTGGCAGAAAAAATAATTAGCAAAATTGAAAATAGATCAGCAGATTGTGCAAGATGAAGAGAAAAAAATGGGAACTACTGTGCTCTTCAAATAGATCAGTTTTATAGTCCAAATGAAAATAAAGTTTGACTCTCCTTAGTCTTCATTTTAAGTCAGAAGAGAAATAACACTGTCATCGACAGGTCATTATTTAGCAATAATTACCAGTCATCACTCTTGTTACCAAGAGTAAAGATTTGCTGGAATCTGCACTCAAGAGTCCTCACCGTAGCCACCACTGCTGTTGGGTATACTCAGTTTAACTCCGTGTGCTATGCCCAGAATGGTCACATTATTGGCATTGGAGCAAAACAGCCATCTCGGATACACTGCACATGCCTTGCAGAAGATAAGGCAAACTTTTGGTGGCTTAGACACCATCCATGAGTGCTCTTAATGAAGTTTAAAACTGTAGCGAGTAAAGCAGAAATTTCCAATGCCATCGATCAATATGTTACTGGAACGATCAGTGATGATGAAGATTTAGTAAAGTGGAACACACTGTTTCAGGAAGTCCCTGAATTATTAACCAAGGATGAGAAGAAGGAATGGTTTGACAAACTTAGGAAAGTTTCCATCAGCTCTGATGCTTTCTTTCCTTTCATCGATAATGTAGACAAAGCTAAAAGAAATGGCATGGCATATACTACCGCTCTGTCCAGTTTTGCTGCTATAACTGAGGCCTGTGACAAACTGGGAATAATCCTCACTCATACAAGTCTTTGATTCTTTCATCACTGATTTTACCACACATTACTTTAAGGTCTGCTTATATGTAAGTGAAAAATCATGTGGAAAATTTTTGAAAATACTTAAAAAATAAAACATTAAATCTGAATAAAAAAATCAGGAAATGTGGTATATAGATACAATTCTTCCATTTACAACAACATGGATGGCATTATGCTAAGTGAAGTAAGTCAGAGAAACATAAATACTCTAAGATCTCACTTATGTGCAAAAACTAAAAAACAAACAAAAAGCCCACAAAAAATAGAGCTCATAGATACAAGAGAACTAATAAGAGGTAAGAGGTTGGCTGAATTGGGAATCTGAGCAAAAGGTACAAACTTCTAGCCACAGGATAATCAGTCCTGGGGATATAATGTATAGCATGGTTACTACAGCTAACAATACTGTATTGCATATTTGAACGTTGCTGAGAGAGTAGATCTTCAAAGTTCTCATCACAACTAAAGGAGTTCGTAACTATGTGTGATGATGGATGCTAGCTAAACTTATTAGTGTCATCACTGTAATATACAGAGGTGGGCAAATAGGTTTACAATTGGTATGGAAAAAAGTGCAAAAATAAATAATTGTTCTACATACTCACAACTGTAAACCTACTTTTGCCTACCCCATACACATACATCAAGTCATTATGTTATACACCTAAAACTAATACAATATTACATGACAATATCTAAAAAAATTACATGTTCCTATCAAAAGAACAAAACAGAACAAACTGAAAATATTAGCATCCTCTAAATTCCTGTTCTACCACCAAATAAAGTACAGATTCACTGGAAAAAAGCATCCATTTTCTTAAGGATATTTAAGTATGTTACCAGGCTTTCTAATTTCCCTTTAACTCAGCCTCCATCCTATCTACCTTTCTATTCAATATTTTTATGATTTGATAACTTACAGTAAATGACTCCTACATCTTCGTTGCCACTGTGCTGGAGATGCTTTCAATAAACTGCTAAATTGTCATTCCACAAACCACTAACTTCCACATCGTACACAATGTCCTATAATCTTAGCACCTCTTCTGCTCGTGACAATTTTACACCCTATTCGTATATCTGAACTGCCCTCTAACACAAGACTCCCAGACTAATTTTTCCACTGCCCACTTCCCATAACCTCAATGGACCCCAGAGTATAATTCTGGGTTTATTTCCTCAGCTTTATCTCTCCTCAGAGTTCAATGAGAGAAAAAACAAACAGACAAACAAACAAACAAACAAAAGACTCTTCCTGCAGTGCAACCTACTTGTTATTCCTTTTCTATTCCTAAGCTCCAAATTTTTTATATATAGGTATTTCCAATTAGGAGGGTCTAAAAATACATTTTGGAACTTAAAAATCTGGTGCTCGAGAAAACTGTATATGGAAATAGATCCATACATTTTAGCAGAGACATGGTGACAGGAGGATTACCATATTGTGTAAGCATTTCCCGGTTACCTGACTCCTGTTTGATCTGAATGGTAGGCTTGATACCAGGTGGCAAAGGAGACTGCTGAGGCTGTTGCTGATGAGACACTGAAGACGACTGGGCCACCTGTTGCTGTGCCTGTTGCTGCACTTGATGTAACTGCTGCTTAGGAGACTGTTGTTGCTGTTTAGGAAACTGTGCAAGAATCTGAGTTGGGGCACCCACTAAGCTTTTTGGGGAAGGAAGTCTGGTTGATGCCATTTTGATTGCTGATGTAGATACACCTGTAGAAGAGTTGGGAAAAGAAAATTCAACAGTGAAGCATAATTAAAGTTACTTCTGATTATTGTAGTAGATAATATAGACTAGGTAAATCAATAGAAGTAATTTATTAAGCACCTAGTGTCAGATATAATGTGTGGTATTTTACACATTTGATATCGAATCACCAAACTCTGCAAGAGAGGCATTCAAAAAAACTGATTTTCCCTTGGTGAAGAGTCAACACAAAAGAAACAAAGTATCATGCAGGATATTCTCACAGATGTCTCAATAAATTTCCTGTTAGAAAACACAGGTTTCTCAATGTAATATAGAACAAAGTAAACTAAGTTTTGAATCTTATTTTTAATATATTTTTTGGAAATTACTTTTCGGGTTCTAGTGAACCAATTAAAACATGGCATGAAATAAAATAATTCACAATAAAACATTTATCTTTTGAACTATTTAGCATGGTAAAGTAGATTTTCTATATCTCATTTCCAATAATCTATAAATTAAGTCATTTCTTAAGAACTCTAACTGGGCCCCAGCTGGTGTTGTTTACTTGATGAGGCATTGCCCAGCAAACCAAAAGGTCACTGGTTCTATTCCTAGTGGGCACATGCCTAGACTGCAGGTACCATCCCCTGGAGCATGTGTGGGAGGCAACCAATTAATGTTTTCCTCTCACATTGAAGTTTTTTGTCTTCTCTTTCTCCCTCCCTTCCCATCTCCCTAGAATAAAAAATAAAATAATTTTAAAAACCCTCTAACTGGGTCATTACATAATCATATGAAACGTTACAAGTAGGCATACTTGATATATCCACAGCAAAAAAAAACTGATAAAAAAAGATTATAAGACATTTCTTTTCAGTGCAAAGCTAATATTACAATGCATGAATGATTAAAGAGTACCACTAACTTCCACTAAAATCTATGACTCTGAAATTCTTCCCTCTCCCAGATATTTCATCAATAATCTTATAATTCATCAACAACACAATAAGACTGCTATTTGTAAATAAATTAATATTCCTAACAATAAGAACCTAAAATATAACTCACTATACTCAACTTGCTGAACAGTGCTAAAACAATGAAAAGAAACTGATAAATTAATAGCCTAATTATCAAGTACTTAGGCTACTTTACACCCTCTTCCACCACCATCCCACTGCATTACAGAAAAAACTTAAAATAACATCCCATCCTTCAGTAAAATGTTTCTAGAGAATGATAAAGATGGAGAAGAAACTTTGAGAAGTCACTCTGACTCTGTAGGCCTCAGCTTCCCCATTTGTTAAATTTTCCTTGCACCACAAGTCTAGCAGTTGCTCTGTGGGTCACGTAAAATCACAGAATGAGAAATACTTGAAAGTAGGCAAAAGGTGTAGTCATATTTTTGTCTATAAAACAGGGGGCTTATTTACACAGGATCCCACCTTGCCCACTTCCAACCCCCACTGAACACTAGTTTGGGTGACATGTACATTGCATTGCTTAGTTAGGCTGAACTAGGCTATGTCTTGAGCCCCTTTAGGCACCAACATTTTGTGACTATGTAAGTACAGTATTTTTAGGACTACAAGACGCACTGGACCATAAGATGCATCTAGGTTTTAGAAGAGGAAAACAAAAAAATTTTTGAAGCAAAAAATGTGGTACAATAATCTGGGATCCCACTCCACTACCACCCCACCCCTCAGCAAGCCAGGTAAGCTACATTCAGACTTTAAGACGCACCTCCCTTTTCTTCCCAAATTCAGGGGGTGCATCTTATAGTCTGAAAAATATAGTATAACATGTTATACAAGTGAAAGTTATTTTTAAACTATGTGAAAGCCTTAACCTTTACATTGCATTCCTAATGAACTCTCATATTAAGGTAAATTGTGCATGAGTAACTCCCTACCTGAACTATGTTCTTCACATACTTCTGTACACAAAAAGTGTCTGATGTAAAAGTAGGGGACTCCTGGTCAAGATAGAGGTATGGGTAAACACGCCTCACCTTCTCACACAACTACTGCAAAAATTACAACTGGACTACAAAACAAGTATCACCGAGAATCATCAGAAAATTGAGTTGTATAGAGAAGTACAACACCCAAAGAGTTAAAGAAGCCACATTCATCCAGATAGGCAGGAGGGGCAGAGACCCAGAGACACAAGGAGAGGCACTAAAGGTGGAGAGGTCGAAGACGTAGAAATGCAGTATGGGTGGTGCCACATCTGCATGTAGTGAATAAAAATTGGGAGAGATACATCAAGAGTAAGAGATCCAAGCCCCAGACCAGACCATCAAGCCCAGGGTTCCAGCGCCAGGAAGGTAAGTCCCTATAACTTCTGGCTATAAAAGCCAGTGAGGAGCCCTGGCTGGTGTAGCTCAGTGGATTGAGCGCAGGCCTATGAACCAGACAATCACGGTTCGATTCCCAGTCCAGTTCCTGGCAGGGGCCAGTTTCCAGCAGGGGATGCACAAGAAGCAACCATACATTGATGTTTCTCTTCCTCTCTCCTTCCCTTCCCCTCTAAAGATAAATGAATAAAATATTTAAAAATAAATAAATAAAAGCCAGTGAGGATTAGGGCTGCAGAAGAAACTGCAGGATTATCAGGAGTCTCCCCTTAAAGGGCCCACAATAGATTTAGGACTTACACAGACTCCCTCCCTCTGGGATTCAGCACCAGGGCAACAGCTGAAAGGGCACAAGTGGCAGGGCACAAGTGGCATACAGAGTAACTGAAATGACTGGCATTAGGGCGAGTGCCAGGAAATACCTTCCTCCCGGGCAGAGGCCAGGCAACAGCACTGTACCCTCTCCAAGCCCTCCCACACACAGAGCTACCACAAAGGAGGGACACAGGTTGCCCTGCCCTGGCAATTATGTAAGGCTCCACCCCATACAACTTAGAGGTGTGCTTTCTTACATTAGGCCACGCTACTATAACGGAGTCAAAGCAGTTCTACCTAATACACAGAAATAAACACAGGGAGGCTGCTAAAATGAGAAGACAAAGAAATATGGCCCAGATGAAAGAAGAGAACAAAACCCCAGTAAAAGAACTGAACAAAATGTCGATAAGCAACCCATCACACGGAGAGTTCAAAAGACTGGTTATCAGGATGCTCCAAGAACATATTGGGTGCCTCAACAGCATAAAAAAGACCCAGGCAGAAATGAAGGTTACATTAAATTAGAAAAATCTACAGGGGCTCAGTGGATTAAGTGCCAGCCTGCAGACCAAAGGGTTGCCAGTTCTTTTCCCAGTCAGGGAACTCGCCAGCTTTGACGGCCAGGTCCCCCACTGGGGGTATGAGGCAACCACACATTGATGTTTCTTTCCCTCTCTAAAAATAAAACAATAAAATCTTTTAAAAAAAATCTACAGGGAACCAACAGGAGATAGAGCCAAGAATTGAATCAATGACTCGGAATGTAAGAAAAACACATTCAATTATAAGAGCAAGAAAAAAAGGAATTTAAAAAGACAAGGACAGTATAAGGAGCCTTTGGGACATCTTCAAACATACCAACACCCAAATCATAGGCATGCCAGAAGGAAAAGAGGAAGAACAAGAAATTGAACACTTTTTTGAAAAAAAAAACTAAAAGAAAACTTCCCTATTTTGGTGAAGGAAATAGACATGCAAGCCTAGGAAGCACAAAGTCCCAAGCAAGTTGGACCCACTGGACCCAAAGAAGACCACACCAAGACACATCATAATTAAAATGCCAAAGATTAAAGGTAAAGAGAGAACCTGAAAAGCAGCAAGAGAAAAGCAAAGAGTTACCTACAAAGGCATCCCTGTAAGACTTTCAGCTGATTTTTCTAAAGAAACTTTGCAGGCTAGAAGGGATTGGCAAGAAGTATTCAAGGTAATGAAAAGCAAGGACCTACAACCTACATTACTCTATCAGCAAAGCTATCATTTAGAATCAAAGGGAAGATAAAATGCTTCCCAGACAAGAAAAAAACTAAAGGAATTCATGATCACAAAGCCATTATTATATGAAATGTTAAAGGGAATTGTATAAGAAAAGAAAGAAGATTAAAACTATGAACATTAAAACAGCAATAAATTTACAACTATCTACAATTGAATCTAAAAACTTAACTAAGCAAACAAGTGGAACACAAAAAAAGAATCACAGACATGAAGATCATTTGGAGGGTTATCAGTTGGGAGGGGAAAAGGGAGAATATGGGCAAAGGCACAGAGATTAACAAGTATGAATTGGTAGGTACAAAACGGGGATGTTAAAAACAGTATTGGTAATGGAGCAACCAAAGAACTTATATGCATGACCCATGGACAGGAACTAACAGGAGGACTGCCTGAGGGAATGGGGGTACTGGCTGGAGAGGGGCAAAAGGGAAAAAACTGGTACAACTGTAATAGCATAATCAATAAAAAATATATATAAATAAAAATAAATAAAAGCAGTCAGGATGACTTTAGAATTAGAGAACAGTATTCAAATCATGCCTTCAACACATGAACACATACTATCTATGTAATCTGAATGCCCAAAAGGTCATATGCTACTGTTAATACCTCTGAGGCAAACATCATAGTCCACATTTGGAGGAATTACACACAGTTCAGGCTACACTTTAATTCTATATATAAAATACTTAGTTTAGAGTTTTAATAGCTGTAAAGAAATATGCCCAGAAAACATCAAAAAACGAAGTCACGTAAATAAAGGGGTAAGAATACACGATTCTAAGGATATCAACTGTGTTTTGTCTTATACCCATAGAGTTTAAAGAAAAAGGTCAGATATTAAACTGACTGGTTAAATAGCATGTCATGCATTTTTAAAAATCCTTGTTATTATACTCCTCCCTTTTTTGGCAAACAGGAAGAGCAAGGACTTTACAGTGGAACACATACTAGTGAAATGTTCCAAGACGATACATTTCTTAGAGTTAAAATATGTCATTTAGCAAAAACTCTACTAAAAATTTCCAACCTTTTAACATGGTAATCCTGCTCTTGAAAGCTGGGTCTAAGAAAATAAAGGGCTCAATTAAATTCACAGAGATGTTCACTAGAGTTAAATCTATAATACCAAAACCTATAAATACTCTTAAATTTTTGCTATTCTCTCATATTTATTATATATGTTTGGCATTTCCATAATAAATCTTTAAAATTATCCTTTCTTCTAGATGACCAACTCAGAACAACCATTCTAATCAGAATTTTAAGAATTCCCATATTCCAAATACTAAGGAGTTCCGTTCCCTTCCCGCGTGCAGTATGAGCTGACCATATACAATCCCCCTGCTCCCTATGTTTGGAACCATCTCTATATTTATAAACAAGGAATCACTCAACTAAGTTACTGCTACTAAGACTCTTCTCCCTCTATCACCAGCTGCCCCTACAAGAATAACCAGGGATGGAGACACCCGCTCTCAAACAGCCGGTCTTTAATCTCCAACAAAAGCAGACACTGAATATACTTGTCCCCCAGGTACCCACACAGGGGCTGCTGCTACAGAAGCCCTGTAGTCAGAATCTCGACTACAATCTGCATATTACCACTTCCACTAAACTTTACCTTTTTAAAAAGAAGATGCCTTAGGACTATACTTTCAGGGATCATTTCTATAGTTCGTTAAAACGAAGCTGCCTTAAGTTTTTAGCACTAATAATTTCTAAAGTAAATAAATATCTCAAAGAGAAACTCAAAATAGTCATACAGTTTCTGTGAGCACCTACATTCAGATACTTTTACATCTCTCGTGCTCTACTGAATTCCAGTGAATTTACGAGAAATCTCTGAGGCATCTTATCCAGCTCCCCTATGACTAGTTAAGGCTCAGAGAAATACAGGATGACAGAAGCAAAAAAGAAGGGAAGTCCTAAGTTCCTAAGAGCTTCAGAGGGTACCTGGAAAAAACTAAGAATCAAAAACAGAAGCATGGAATAGTCATTTCGTCTAAAGATATTTCATTAGTAACTAAGAGGAATACCCCTTTTATCTCATATAATAACTTGTAAGAATGGTAACCTTTCTAATATAGTAAAACTTTAGCAAACTGTGTAGTCAGGACTAGAAGGGAAACAGAACTGTCAACGGGGGACAGTTCTGATAAGCACCAGCGAGGTGGGGAGACAAGTGGCCTTTCCTTCTCGCGCTTTCAAATTTTGAAATGATGAATTTAGATCAAGTTTGCAACCAGCATCTTAAACAAACTTTCTAGAGAGAAATTATTTATATTTTTAATAATACTACATTATAGTTTACTGCTGCACAAAAAGAAAAGTTAAAAAAAATTTTAATTAGTTAAGGTACAAATGAAAGAAAATTTCAAGCCTGCTATTTCTTCCTTTTATTGAGTGAGACACCACATGGGTATTAGAGTCAGAAAATAGTGACAGCTGCTTTCACACTCCATTAGGGCTCTAGACGAGGAATATTGACCACATCTATGTAACTTCTTTCTTACCGACACAGTGACACAGAACACAGTGAGCATGACTAACACAATTACAAAAGACACTATTCCCCTATTCGACTGCTTGCATTTGCTACTAGTTCATAAACTAGGATATTTCCAAGTCTCAGTCTATTTTGGGCTATATGTTGTTCAAATAAAATCCAATGAAAACTAATACTAAGTATTCTTCTATAATGCTTCTATGTTCCCTTTGGTACAAATTTTTTTAAATTAATTAATATAATTAATTTTTTAGAGGGGAAGGGAAGGAGAGAGAGGAGAAACATCAATGTATGGTTGCTTCTCGTGCATCCCCTGCTGGGGGATGGCCCCTCCAGGGAACTGGCCTGCAATCCAGGAATGTGCCCTGACTGGGAATCGAACCTCGATCGTCTGGTTTGCAGGCCCGCACTCAATCCACTGAGCAACACCAGCCAGGGCTTCCTTTGGTACAAATTCTGCATAATAAATATTCCCATGGGTATGAATTCTGTATAATAAATGTTTCTCTTTGATCCCCATCTTAAGACTTACCAACACTATGAGAAGAAAAGTTTAACAATGTGCTATTTGCCTTTCATCAAAAGTACAGAAAAGGTCTAAACTGAGAGCTAAGAGAAAACAGGTTTCCACATATCCTTTCCTCTACTATAAAGAAGCAATTGTCCTTCATTTCAGCTTCAGTGCCTCTCAATACCTCGATGACTCACCTATAGAGAAAAATTTAGGGAACTGAAAAAAGGCAAATGACAGGTCCTTGAAATAATTCTCTTCCCCCTACTTCTTATCATTGGGACTTACTCTGAAGAGGTTATATACTTAATATCTGTTCTAAAGAACCTATAGTAAAATAATTGTAAGTTTCTTATTTAAAAATCCTACTACATTACAGATATTTGTATATACCACTGAAATGTGTTGTGATAAGATTTAACCTACATTTTGATAATGTTAATAGCCTATGTGAGTAGATACTATACATGTGAACAAAAATTTTGGAGTAAGCATATTAATATTAAAAACCTGAATAACCCATTATCTTGACATTCTCAAACTGGGAGAGGGAGAGTGGTGATCTGTGATGGAACAGGAGGGACCTTCAGACCCAAGAAGAAAAATAAACCCATCAAGTTTTCTTCAAAACTCTCTTACACCAGAGGGACAGAATTAGAGGCTGAATCACCACTCACCTTGTGCTACTGTTGACATGACCACAGAGGGTGTGGAAGATACCACAGCTGTTACTGCAACTGTGTTAGGAATAGGTGATGGGGTGGAACTGCTGCTGCCACTGCTGCTACTACTGACCAGAGAGGACTGCGAAGCACTTATAACCACCGGTGGCTTCTGGGTTGTGGAAGCAATTACTGATGTTGGTACAAGCTTAGTGACTGCTGCATAGTTATGGGATTTGGAGAGAATGTTGGGTACGAAGGTTGAACTTGGTGATGTGGTCACTATAATAACCTAAGAAAGGAAAAAGAAGTTATCTTCATATACCTACTAGACTAGACTACTATTGTATCTAGACTCACAGTTAGTTTATATAGAATTCAAAAATAGCTTACAAAACACGAAACATGAAGAAACAATTCAACAACTATACAACTAAAAATATTTAAATAAAAAAATTTTACCAACCAAATATTTTAAAAGACAACACTCAATGATGTTCAAGACACAGACTTTAATATACTGCTAAGGGAATATATATTGGCACAATCTTTCTAGAAAATGATTTAGTCATTCATTTACAAAAATTTGTTGAGCATCTACTATGTGCCAGGCATGATTCTAGATGCTGGGGATAGTGGGATGAACAAAATAAAGTGTGTACTTTCATGGAACTACATTCTAGCAAGGGGAGAGTAACAATAAACAAATAAAAAAGTAAATATATGTCATGTTGGAAAAGACAATAAAGCAGGGTATGACACAAAAATAATGGGAGTGCTTTATGACTTTTTATAAAGCATTTAAAGATCTCTCTGATAAAGTGACAACTGAGCAGAAACTACAAGTAAACAACCAAAGGGTGTGAACCATGTGGCCACCTAGAGGAAGATTCCAATGGCACAGGGAGCAGTTAAACCCAAGGGCCCTGAGGCAGAAGCAAGGTTGGTATGTTCAAGAAACTTCAAGGACTAATAAATGGGACTGGAATTTATTAAGTAGAGAGGGTCAGAAGACAGACTCAGAGCAGCAATGGAGGACTAAGATGGTAGAAGACCATGCTGAGAGTACATTCCCTTGATCCAATATGATGAAAACAGCACCTTATATCTGTGGTCTCCTTTTAAAAATCCATAACCCTTGTCTAATCATGAGAAAAACATTCGACAAATTCTAACAGTGGAACAACCTACAAAATACTGAACAGTCATCCTCAAAACTGTCAAGGTCATCAAACATTAAGGAAAATGTGAGAAATTTTCACAGCCAAGAGGAGCCTGAGAAGACATGGTAAGTAAATGTAATATGGTATCCCAGAACAAAAAATGATAATAGATTATATAAAAAATAAAATCTAAATAAACCATGGACTTTAGTTAATATCAATGCATCAATTCGGTTCATTAATTGTAACAAGTGTACCATACTAACATAAAATGTTAAACAGAAAAAGTACGAGGTATATGAGAGCTCTATGTACTATTATTCTCAAGTTTTCTATAAATCTAAAACTGTTCAAAAACCAAAGTATTTTTTAAAAGAAAATATTACTCTAGCCCTGACTGGTGTGGCTCAGTTGGTCAGGCATCATCCTACAAAGCAAAAGGTCGCGGGTTCAATTTCTCAGTCAGGGCACACGCCTGGACTCTGGGCCCCAAGGGGAGGGGGTGGAGGGGTGGGGTTTGGACATGCAAGAGGCAACGGATGGATGATTCTCTCACACACTGATGTTTCTCTCCCTCTCTTTCTCCCTCCCTTCCCCTCTATAAATAAATAAATTGTCAATATAGTACAGCAGAGACAGGAGAAAGAAACAGTAGAAACTATAGTATAGTAGAAACAGAAACAGGGAGACAAATCAGGAGGCTCTTACAATAAACAAAGCAGAGATGATGGTGACCAAGGTGTTTGTGGTAGAAGTAGCGAAAAGTTAACAGATTCTGAATATATTTAAAGATAAAACCAACAGGATTTGTTCATAGGGTGATATAGAGAACAAAGGAAAAATAAAGGTAAGGAAAACAACTCCAAGTTTAGCCAGTATGGCTAAAATATTGTGACATAGGCATAAAGCATTTCAAAGAGAAGAGGATAGAGCTAAGGTCCTAAAGGTGGGAATTAGCTCAACAGAAAGCAAGCTGGCCCAGCAAAACCATTCATATAGGGCAAGGAAAGAGTGGAAAAGCAAGCAGAGGCCATATCAAATTTGTAAGCCGGAGTAAAAAATTTAAATTTTATACTAAGTATAAACAAAAATATCTGATTTATATTTTAAAAGATCACTCTAGCTGCTATGTGATAAGAGGCAAGAGTGGAGGCTATGAAATTAGTAAAGAAGCTATTGCAGTAGATTTGGCAATGGCAGAGGCTGCTTGCACTGGGGTGTTAGTGGAAATAAAGAAAACTGAGCAGTGTTAGATTATTTTGAGAGGTAGAGTTGGTAAGACTTGATGTATGGCAGCGTTAAAGAAAAGAATCAAGATGAGCTCCTAGGGCTAATACGCATTAACTTATTTAAATCTCCCAACAATCCTATGGCACAGATACTATTATTATCCCTATCTTACAGTTAAGAACACAAAAATCATTTACAAATGTGTAGGGTCACAATTTTTTTCTGGGTGAGTATAATGGTGGTGTAGTGACACCCAAATCAAAATAGAATGTCTTTTTCCTCTTTCACCAAAGTTTCTTTTTGTTTTCAAGATTTTATTTATTTAGTTTTAGAGAGAGGGGAAGGGAAGAAGAGAGGGAGAGAAAGATCAATGTGTGGTTGCCTCTCACGTGCCCCCTGCTGGGGACCTGGCCTGCAACTCAGGCCTGTGCCCTGACTGGGAATTGAACCTTGACCCTTTGGTTCACAGGCCCACACTCCATCCACTGAGCTATACCAGCCAGGGCACCAAAACTTCTTATCTAAAGGCAGAAATTTGTTTTGAAAACTCAAAAAAATTTAAGGGAGAAATTCTTTTTAATTTTTATCAGTCCTAAAGAGGGCCTGAAGTTAAATCAAATTACTATGTCTTTACTCAATACTTACATCTCAAAGAAGCTTTCACTATATTATTACATATATTTCAAGTGTCTCAGAAAATTAGTGCATGTCCATAGTCCATAACTTTAAGGAGTTTGTTAATTATCTGAGCAGTCGAGAGAAGTCTTGACCAGCAAACACCTATAAAGAGTTGACCAGCCTACTTCTGTATAGACTTGATCAGCAAATACATATATAGTATTACTATAAAAACAACCATCAGCCATCATATAAATGGAGAAGTAGACAAATATGGTAAAAAGACCAGAAACTTAAGAGTCAAAGGAATCTGAGCTTATCCTGCCTCTGCCACTGACAAATGACAGACCTTTGGGTAAGTTTCAAATCTCTGGGCTCCAACTTTCATCTGTAAAATAGGGATGATAATACCTACCTTGCAAATCATTACAAGGATTCAAGGAGGTAATGATGTGAAGCATCTAACACAGTGCTAGGCACATAGCAGGTGATCAATATTTGACAGTCAACAAATGGTATTTATTAGTAGATTATTACTACTTAATAAATGTTAAAAGAATATAGTAAAGACATTATATATCAAATAATCGGAAACATATTTTAGTGTGCTCAATTTTTGTTTCATTAAAAAATTTTAGATACCTTTTTCCAAAATTCTGACATCCCTGAGAATCAAAAAAACTCACATAGCTACTACCATAGCCAAACCAATTAGAGTAGTAATAGCAATTAGGTTTCACATTTGCTAACTCTGAACTACAGTAATAGTGGCAGCGTTCTGGACTATAGTGTTTATGAGGACTTTGCAGTACAGATGAGGATTCACCAAGACTTGGCAAAAAAGCATGACACGATTAATTAGCAATGTCTGTCATGGGTAAGGGAAGGGAAAGCATTGATACTTGTATCAAATATTTGCAATTTCAGAACTAGAGTATGCTTATAGGCTTCTGACATTAAGATAATGAAATTTCAGAAAATCTCGAGTCTTTCAGAACATATTTTAGGTTATAGATACAAAGACAAAACATATTTTGGGATTTCAGTCTGCAAACTGATTTTTGATCTGAAAGGGGGATTATCCAAAATTAGAGATCTACCTTGAAGAAAATTTACTTGTACTTTAAAGTTACTTATTACAACAGGGGGAAAAAAGGGGGTGTTGAAACCAAGTACCAAACAGTGTTTATTCAGGCCATAATTCAAATTACTGACCTTCTAGCACTCACAAAAACTCCTTAAGAGTGCTGGGACTTGCACCCTAAGGATAAAATGAAAAATATCAATCAAGCACATGAAAGCACAAAGCTATATTCCGTTGCTTTGTTTATATAAGTGATATACCAACGTTATTCTTAAAATGATGGCACCACATTAACATAAGTGGAAATTTGTCTATCTTGAAAATATATACCTATTTGAATTTGAATCAAGTCCACAAAACCATAAATAATTATATTCAATGTAAAAGTCACTTTACCTAAAATAATCCCTAAATTAATTTACATAGGATTAGTGGGAAATCCAAGGCAAACACAATAATATCAACAGCCTTACAAAGATTTCAAAAAATCCAACTACTCAGCAAAAGGAAAATTCCAAAAACAAACAAAAATCTCAAAGATTATCTGTTAGTCCTACTGATACTCAGCTTGTCCAAAAAATAATAAAACTAATGGTACTGAGTACAAATAAAGAGTAGCTTTGCATCTGGAACACAGTAAATAATAAATATTTGTGGAATGAATTAAGTCTTGCTTTTTAACATAGTTTGTTTTAAATGTTCATTTTTTAAACACAGTAGAACAAATCTAAGGTTCTGAGCCTCAAATTTCATAGTATGGCTCATATATGACTTTAGAGATAAATATGCCAACGTATAAACAGTATAAGAGTGACAACCTCAACTATCCATTCTCATCTGACCAGTCGGAAGAAACAAACAAAAATAAAGATATGGTAAAGTCACTAAATTTAAAAAAAAAAATCACCAACTTCTCATACATGAACCCCCATCTATACTAAGTATCTTTATAAAGGTCTACCAAAGAAAATTCAAAAGTTAATAATGTTACGTGACATTTACTGGGAACTTGGCATATGCACTATGTAAAGCACTTTCTATGAATCAACTCATTTAATTATCCTGGTAACCCTAGGAAGTAAGTACTGTCACTAAGTTTGTTTTATAAGCAAACTAATATTCAAAAAAGGTAGTAGAGCCAGTAGTGGAACCAAACTTATTCATTCACTCATTCATTCATTCCAACAAATATTAATTAATACCTACTACATGCCAGACGCTATTCTAACCACTAATGAATAATAAGACAAAGTCCGTACCTTTGGCAACTTATACTTTGACAGGAAATAAACAAATATGTAATATAATGTCAACTAGTTATCAGTGTAACAAATAAATATAAAACAGTAAGAGAATAGAAGGACATGGATGGGAATTAAGTGCTCTTTTAGCTATAACTTTGCTACACTATTTCTCAAATACTAAATTTTAAAAAGTAGATATGGGGGAGGAGAGAATTACTGATAAAATAAGATCCAGCAAAGAAGAAACAGTAAAAAAAATTACAACATGTAGACTTAAAAACTCAGTATAGCTGAGTATAGCATGTGATGCCACCTAATACAGGGCTAGCCCAGAAAGCAATAACTATATTATAATAATATGTAAAAAGTGATATTCAGAAAGATTACTTTGGAGTCATCAAATACAAAAATTATGTTCAGTGTAACATTTAAGAAGTCATTTAAAATAGTCAATTTCTATATATTAAGAGGCAAGATTAAGCGATGAATTCAGTTATTTGGAATAGCTCACTGATAAAGGTGCAAATAAAAAAAGCACTGCATTCCATAAAATAACTGCAAGGGAAGGAGCTAACATTTTTTGAGTACATACATTATGCTGCAATTTAAAATATCCAATCTCATTTAATTCTCACAATAACCTTTAAAGATGGGCATTATTCTCAACTCACAGATGAATAAACAAATTTAGAAAGACTAATTTATCTTAGGTCAGACCGGAAGACCTGAGGTCAAACCCTGGCCACTTCAACTACAAAAATTCTTATTTGATTTTAATATTACACCACAATGCCTCATTCTAAGACTGAAAATAGAATTATATTCCACAGATCAACTCATTATCACTTCCAGTTTATTAAGAAAATGATCTTTTTTACATATTACCTAATGATATCTTTCTAAGAAAGTCAAGAAGATTCTTTAAATGAAAGTTATCACAGATATGAAGATTCAAAGATGGGGAAGACCACACACTGAACACAAAAATTTACCTCCACTCTTCCCCCCAAATCCCTTTGAAAATATGAAGAGATTTTTTTTAAAGGGAAGAGGCATAAACCTATAAGGTCAAAATGAAAAGGAGACAACAGTGATAAAGATTTTGAAAACTGGAAAACAGACAGACAAGCAGTAAGCAAGTAAGCATTCCCAAGAAAGTAAAAACCTAAAACAGCAAACGGAAGAACAAAAAACAAGGCAACTTGCATCAGAGAACACCAGAAGGACATGGGAGCTGAAAGCACCAGATACTTCTGAAGTGGGGATAAAAGTGGAAATAAAGAGAAAAAAATTAGTTGAAAGTCCATTTAAATAGCATTTAAATCATAGTTATCCTTCCTCATTTTAAAGAAAGACTAAATCCAAGGGGATATGATGACACCAGGCTGGATGGAGTGGGTGCTATTCTGAAAATAGAGGTAAAGTCTACATACCGAATGGTGGGATTATCCAGCCCTCTCTCTCCATTTACTACTCTCAAAATAAGGGTAGAAAGACTTGCTCAAGGTAGGAGATTGAATGATTCTTTAAGGAAAGTGACCAGTCCACGAAAAGCCTTCATGACAGACAGCTTGGTGGAGGTATAGGGATAGTGGGTGTTTCTCAACAAAGTATCCCATCTAAGTCAACTTATAATGAAAGTCACCAGCCACCCTCTCCCGTCCTATATAGAGACCTTTCTGTCAGGTTAATGCCCACTTTCATTATGAACAGACAGCCAGCATTTAAGGAAACTCTGACATGAGAGAGATCAAAACAGATAAAAGAAACTTACAGGTTAAAGAGAAAACATGAAAGAAAAAAAAAACAAGAAAATTACCCCGAATTATCATCAAATAAGAGAATATAGGGATTATATGAAAGAGCAGGATATGGATACTACTCTTTTATAAAAAGGAAATTTCAGAGAATAAAAAAGAATGACAAGAAATTTAAAGTATGACAGCAAACTTTTAAAAATTCCATAAAGTAGTAATGGATAAAGAAAAATAATACTTATAAAACACTAATTATGGCCCTGGCTGGTGTAGCTCAGTGGATTGAGTGCGGGCCTGCAAACCAGGCGATCACAGTTCAATTCTCAGTCAGGGCACATGCCTGGGTTGCAGGCCAGTTCCCAGTAGGGGATTCACGAGAAGCAACCATATATTGATATTTCTCTCCTTCTCACCTTCTCTCCTTCCTTTCCTCTCTAAAGATATATAAATAAAATCTTGTAAAAAATTTTTTAAAAGCACTAATTATGTATTAAGCTCTTTTCTAACAGTTTTATACTTCTAATCTCATTTATTTATACCACCAAACTCTAAAAAATAGATATACTGTTTTTCCTATTTTACAAATGAGAAAACTTAGGACTAGAATTTAGTTTTCCCATAGCCATATAAATAGTAAGTGGCAAATACTGGAATTTGAATTCAGGGAGTCTAATTCCAAAATCCAGACTTTAATCATTACACTATAGTAGAGAGATAATGCAAACAAATAGAAAACATACATAAGAAAGGATAAGAAAAATTAAAGGATCGATCCAGGCAGTTCAACATCCTGAATAATAGGTGATTTAAAAAGAGAGAACACAGAAAAGTCGAAGAAATAAATGAAAGATGCCACTAAGTACTTAACCCAGTAGATAAAATAAAGACTCACACTAAGAAAAATTACTTTGAAATTTCAGAACTCTGAAAATTACTGAGTTTTCAAAAAGAAAAAGAGGATCTGAAATTAGAATGGCACTGGGCTTCTCAAAAGCAATATTGGAAGCCAATAGCCAATGGAGCAGTATCTTCAAAATTCTAGGGAAAATGACTGTAATCCTCAAGTATGTCCCCATCAAGAAAGCGGGAGGGTAGAAAAAAGAAATTTTCAGTCTGCCACACAAGGTCTCAAAAACATACCCTCCATGCATCTGTACACCACAAAGCTACTACAGGACACAGTCTAGTAAACAAGTAAATAAACCAAGCAAGAGGAAGATCAGAATGTGGTGAGGGGAGATCCCAGAAGCACAGACGTGCATCCAACAAATCTAGGATGCCATCAGCATCTAGATTAGTGTGGGATGTTAGAGGGTTTGAATAACATGAAACTGACAGAAGACAGATGATTTGAACATACTGAGACAAGAGTTTAGGAATAAATTGATGATCACAAACAAAGAATAAAAAGGCAGACAATTGTTCACTTGATCATATGCTTCCTTCTTCTATGAAACATAACTGACAACTTTGTTACTCAGGCAAAGTAAAAACTGAGTTTCTAAAGGCGAAGACATCCTATTCTTTCTTATTTCAGATTTTAAAAATCTTTTGTATTTAAAATTTTTCCAAATAGCATCACAATAATAGAATAGAATGAAAGTCTTAGAAGTAACAGATCTGCTGGCTATGACATATTAAGCAAGTCATTTGACTTTTCTGAGCCCCATCTAGAAAAAAATTAAATAATACCTATCCCAAAGCTTTATGTGCATAATTAAAATAAAAGATGTGCACATTCCCAGCATAATGCCAAGCACATAGTAAGCACTCAGTGAATGTTTGTTAAATCTGAATACTGACTGAAAGAGATGGAAATACAATCGGCAGGCAGAGACTCCCCCCACCACATACCTTCTGTGTTGTTGTGTTTGTCGTCTGCGTTGATGGTTTGGTGAAGGTTATTTTCACAGGAGACATGTGGGGTGGTAAGGAGTTGGCAATGCTCTGCATGATATTGCTCATCTTAGGACTGCCACTCACAGGCACAGTGATAGTCTTTGAGACGGGAACAACAGCCTTTGGAACTTCCTTCAGAACAACAGGGGAGGAGCTAGAAGAGTTTGTTCGCCTTCGTTTTCTGGGTTTTTCATCTTCATCTGAACAGCTAACACCTGAAAGGCAGCAACAATATTGCTGTATTTATACCAATCTAACACTGCATTTATACTTTATTTTTAAGTCTCTGTGATATCAAATCATCCCTGATATGTCCCTTTGCCTCACGTCCAATCAGATAGTAAGTCCTATCAATTCTCCCTCAGAGAAGTGGGCTTTGAATGTCTTCCCTCTGTTTTATTTAATCCTGTGGCCATATCAAGACCTTCTTATCCCCTGTCTATATTTTAGTAACAACCTCCTAAAATGTTTTCATGCTTTTAATCACTATTTCTTTTCCACCCTCCAACCTACTATCGGTTATAAATCTCACATCTAATTCATGTAAACACCCTGCTTCAAATTCTTGAACAGTTTTAATCTCCCTACAAGATGAGGCATAAAACCATTATTGTGTCATTCAAAGTCCCATTTCTTTATAAGAAGACAGTACCCTGTTCCACTCAAACCTGTGTATCTCTGTAATTCTGGCACACCGAACTGCTCACCATTCTCCAAAGCCTTACCGCATTCTATCCATCTGAAGTCTCTTCATACTACTGACCTTTGGGGAATACCACCTCGCACCGATGACCACCTCGCCACTCTGCAATCACCGTCCTGCAAGCCATCTCCTCAGTGAATCCACCTCTCCTCTGAGCCCATAAAGCACTTCGTACATTCTCTTCTGTATCACTTGTCTCATGGCAATGTGACTGTCAGTCTGCGTATCTCCCATAAATAATGGGCTCCCAGAGGGCAATGACTAAGTCTCATTGGTTGATTTCCTTGGTATAGTGTCTTGCACGTATAAAGTTAGGTGAATGAATGATTATATCCCAAACTAATGTTGCCTGTGTGACTTCTAAGAATAAAGCAATAAACTTCCTGTTAGTTCAAACTACGTATTACATAAAATGGTTTCTTCATGTTTGGGATTCACTCTAAAGGTTTTACAAAATGATTAAAAAATAGATCTCTAAAGTTATTTTAAAAGATCACCTTGGCTAAATCCACAGAAAACAAATATAAACTTAATAATCCTAAATTTTTAGTTTTTTCTTTATGTACTGAAGCCTCAACTAGTTCTGTAGAATTTTTTTAAAAAGCAAGTGAGAAACATAAAACCTTGCAACATACACAGAAAATTGCTAGAGCAGACATTTAAAAAGTATACAGCATGGCCCTGGCTGGCATAGCTCAGTGGGTTGAGCGCGGGCCTGTGAAGCAAAGGATTGAGGTTCGATTCTCAGTCAGGGCACATGCCTGGCTTACAGGCCAGTTCCCAGTGGGGGACACATGAAAGGCAACCACACATTGATATTTCTCTCCCTCTCTCCTTCCCTTCCCTTCTCTGAAAATAAATAAATAAAATATTTAGGAAAAAAAAAAGTATACAGCATGACTCATGAAACTGGTAATAAAATACAACTCCTTATATGTTCAACTTTTAGACTCTAATTTAAACACGGTTGACAATGACCGAAAATCATTCTTATCGAAAATGGCAAAGTCCACCTCTAAAAGTTAGCAAAATAAAAAATCGAGTTTATAACGAGACTGAGAAAAATTAAAATCAAATATTAATGATCTCTGATTGATATCAAAAGCAGAAAAACAGACAAAACAAAAAAATTGAACTGGACATCAAACTGCTTTACAAGGTAGAATCAAGGGGTTTAACAACTGCAAATAAACTTCAAAAAATTAGTCAATTAGAAATATAAAAGATGGATTCTCCAGAACGCTTCACTGAATCTAAGATGTTACATAAATAATTTTTTAAAATACTACAAAGAAGCCCTCGATGGTGTAGCTCAGTGGATTGAGCACGGATGTACGAACCAAAGGATTGCGGTTTGATTCCCAGTCAGGGCACATGCCTGGGCTGCAGGCCAGTTCCCAGTAGGGGACGCATGAGAGACAATCATACATTGATATTTCTCTCCCTCTCTCCTTCTCATCCCCTCTAAAGATAAAAAATAAAATCTAAAATAAAATAAAATAAAATACTAAAAAGATTATAATTATAGGAGTAAATACCAAATAAATAAGCTTACTCCTTCATTTCTACTTACATTTCTATTAGAGGACAATCAAAACAAGCAAATACTTGAAAGATAACACTGTTCAAGGCGGACTGCCCACAGAACAAAAAAGAAGTAATATTCTCAACCCCTATAACGGATTAAAAAGCAATATATACCTAGTCACATGTAAAGAAAAAAATTCTTTAGAACCTTCAAAAACTAACCACTGCTAATAGCCAGTGGATCAATAATTTAGTGCAGGAAGGCAGATCTAATCAGAGCCTACTGTGCAGCATTTAGCCAAGAAGGCCCTGATAACACTGAGAAAATCACTTACTTTTGACATAAACAGTACTTCCACTTGGCAAGACAACTACATTGGAGGCAGGACTGGCAGGTCTTGGAGACTTAACCGTTGCTATGCTGCCACTTGGAACAGGGGTAGAGGTTGGGGTTGACGTGGTACTTGTGTAGGAATAGCAAACCACTACTGAAGGAACGATAAAAAAGTTTGCTGTTAACTTTCACCAAAACTGTCCACTCATACAGAAAAATTAGTTTTTACTGCAGGCCAATTTTAACATTTTCAAATGATCAGAAGTTAGAGGCCAGTGCTAGGTATTAGGTCTATAAGTTAAAAGACATTAATATCCTTTCCCAAAAATTATCACTTAACTGGGTTTTCCCCAAGTATTTAACAGCTTTCTACAGGTCACATTGCTAATGGAGAAGAGCACAGTTACAAAGAAATCAAGTCTAAAACTATACTGAGAAAAATGAAACTCCTTTCTTCATTCATGGAAGGAGTTAAATAGGCAGGAGTTAAAACAGTACTTGTATTCCCTTTTCATATTAATAGCAGCACCACTGATGGGGTGATGGATAATTTCTTCCCTAACCACAGCAATTTCCAACTTGGCTACGGGGGGGAACCAAGGCAAGGTTCCAGTATTATAAACCAACTCACTAGTCCCTTGCCATCTGAGCAATGCAACAATAACTCAACTTCATACTTCATGACAGCATCATACTTCAGTATCTTGAATAACTACAAGCAAAAATAGCTCTAAGGTACCATTTTCTGAGTACCATGCACTATGCTAAATCTTATCATATATTGTTACAAATTGTCACAACACCATACCCACATTTTAAGGGCGAGGAGCCCAATGTTCACAGAAGCTAAAAAATTCGCTGAAGTAATTAGCGAGGAAATGGCAAAACTAGGATTCGAACATAGATTCAACTATTGGAAATCCTACATTCTTTCCACTCCACTAGAGAGTTAGTTGGTGGATAGAAAACGTTAAGTGGGAAGAAAATCACCTCTCCTACAACAGACAAAGCAGAAACTCAATGGAAGTCAAGTTTGCACACTGGTACATTGGTAACTGTCTCTCTCTGAATATAGCTTTCTTCAGCTTAAAAAGAGAGCCTGGCATGCATGAAAAGCGTGTTTCACTCTGCTCCACAGCCCACTGCTAGTCCAGAAAAGACAATTCCCTAAAGTCGGCTGACAACTACATTATCTTCAGGGTGATTTTCATGCAACACCAAAGTAAGCTATGGAAGTTGATCCAAACGTGTGCTCTCAAATTTAATATTACGCTAGGTGACCTCAGGAGAATTCATAGATTTTTAAACTACGCGTCAATCACTAGATTAAATAACAATAAGAAAGCTTTCTCCACCTGCCAGGTAATCCCTATTCCATTTAGCACTTTGACTAGAACAGAGAAGCAGCATATACCATTGATTCCAGAAGACAAAAACAGAACTTTATATTATAGAGAACTTTGTATTATATTATAGAGTTCAGCATCTTTCTCCAGCAGCTAAATGAATGGCTTCTACCACCTTATTTATTTTCCATGTCACCCATTAAGACCTTTTATTCACTCCTAACAAAATACAGATACCAAAAATTCATTCCAAAATTTTTCGCAATTTTGTAATTAATTATAATTCACACTTTGAATGAAAGGGAGATTTAATTCTGGCTGATACTAAACCTTAGCAGTTTCTAGTTTCAGAATAGAAATTGCTCACTGTTTTGCAACCTTTAAACACTGGGATAAAAACAGATGAAAAAAGTAAGACAACTTTTCTTGAAGAATCTAAGAAAAGTCATCTCTATTCACAAATATTTTTCTACTCACCTTCCTTGCTTCCTGTCTCTGCGGGCACTGGGAGAGACGCGTTGTGCTGGATGGCCGCATTGGCCACAGCATTAGCTGTCACAGTGAAGGCAGTTTGGGGAACCAGCCGAGGCATCAGTGGTACCAAACGACGACCTTCAATGGACCATTCTGAAGAGCTATTAGGTCCAGACATACTGAACAAAAAAGAAAATGCTGCTACAAGGGTTCTCAATCACCAAAAGGAGAATTAAATATGTTTTCTCAAACAAATAAAACTTTTTAAATTTATGAAGTACCCTAGGTGAGTAAGAGAAGGTTCATTTTAAGCAAGCAAGATCAAAATTGTGAATAATAATCAGATTTCAAGGAACTTCACATATACTTAGCTTCTTGCATATTTTTATTCTATAATCTGAATCTTACAATGAACATAATTGAAACTAAAAATATTTTTCCTATGCCTTCTAAATAAATATTGATATTATTTTCATTAGTTTAAATTTAGTGGTGCTAATAAAAACCAGCATTTCCATAACTTTTAAAATTTGTAGTTAAACTAGAAAGGTAAAAAGTACTAATAATTTTTAAAATCAGATTTTCCTTAATAATTAAGAATGGAATTCAGTGAACCTTTACAAAATTATTGGACTGCCTGCATGGCCAGAGATTCTAAGGCTTTCAAAGACGGACAACCGAGGCAGTAAACGAGGGAGCTGGGAGGGATAGAAGAGGACCGAATGTATCACTGCACACTTCCCTGGCAATGTGTTCTATTATTCTCCTTACTTAAAACAGACTAGATCTGAGGGTACTGGAAGAAATCCGCAACCACTTTAATTTTATTTACTTATACCAGTCTTCACTCTAAGTCTTTGAGGCTGTTGAACTCTACCTTAAGCAGACACTACTCTCAGTTTCTCTAAACTTTCTGAGAAAATTTTATCCCAGGAATCCAAACAGAGGTGAAAATATAAAAAGACAGTTGCGTCACCTCTCTTTACTTGGTTCCGTGAAAGGTAGCTGCGTCATTTCTCCTGACTAATGTCGAGGGTTGAGGTTGAAAAGTCACTCAGAATCAACCAATCTCTTCACTACAAGTATTTCTGTACCTTTTTCAAAACCAAAGGTTTTACTACGCAACCTAGAGTTTAGGATTCTCTACGTCCACTGACCTTTCAAATTTAGAGTACATAAAAACCCTTAATTAAGGGACAGGGGAATGATAATAATAATAATGATAGCTAACATCAATTAAGCATTTACTATATGTCAGACATTTTTCTAAACATTGTACATGTATCATTAACTCACGTAATTCTCTCAAAAATCCTGTGAAATCACTTATCTTCATTTTACAGATGGGGAAACTGAGAGTTTAACCAACTTGCCTAAGGTCACACAGCTACTAAATGTCTCCTTCAATAAGTATATATATCATGCTACTGAAACTATTCACCACATTATAAGTAGAGTATTAAAATGTTCAAATGTGTTTTATTTCTAACTTTAGTCTTTGATTTACACTAATTGGGCACTGCTATCTAATTCTACCAACTTTCACTGAATGGAACAAATAAATTACTTTACAGCTTGAGAAGGATTTACTTTCACTTCAGAAAGGAATTTCTAGGAGTTGAAGAATTCAACTGGGTTAATGTGAGAAACCTGCACATTCCCTCAGGACTTAAAAGAGCCCTACCTAAGATAAGACAAAAGAGAAGTTCCTAGGACCCCAACAACTCTCACATATTTGTTACATTATCTCCAACTTGATTCTAGTTCTGAAACAGAGAGTGGTAGAAACAAGAAAGAGGCACAGAAAACAGCTATAGCTAGTTGTCAAAGGAAAAAATTCTAAAAGCTATTCAGCATTTTCTTGGCTAACTCCTACTTTGCTATCATTTTTATTAGAATATCACTAATAAATTTGCTCGGTGAGAGTTTACCACACAAATAAAGTGGTATCTACACTTACCTGGTTCATTGTTTAAATGATGGCAGAAATTATGGAAGATTAATAATTTGAAACAAATATATGCTATTGAAAAGACAAAATTTGCAGCGTAAAAGATACAACTGCAACTTTTAACCTAAAAATCTTCCAAATATCAACTTATGCTAACATGCTCAAACCTGAAGTGATAAAAAACTAAACATCATGTTAAATTTAGATCAAAAATTCCTTTCTGCTTAGTAATGAGGGTGTAAATGTGCATTGGCTGCACTAATCAACTAAACTAAATTTCAGGAGTTTTTAACATCTGGCTCCAGGGCTTCCCTGGCACACCTAAGTTACACTAAGATGGAAACCAGCTCCAGCCCCTGTTCTAAAATCTAACATGACATCCTTTGGTGTGCAGGGCATCAGCTTCACGTAGAAAATCACGCAGTATCCTATGATGCTGGGCTGCTGAAGGAGTTAAGAGACAAAAATTCCAGGTTGCCACTTTCTGTGAATTCTAGAGACGATGCTGGCAAAAGTGGCCTAAATATAAACTCTGAAAGTCCCTTGATATTCCAGGCTTTAATACTGTAATATTCTGACATGTTTTAAAACTGAATTAAACTTAATGTATGGTCTGGTGCAAAATAATGAATAAGTGTTATACTTCAAGCCACAGGCAAGGTTTTGTTTTTGGTTTTTGATTTTTTTTTATTCCACACATCCCTGGCCTTTTGTTTCTACCTCCTTTGTGCTCAATCTCCTCAGCTTTCTCTTCACCTTTCAACCACATTCCTAGGGCCTAAGCTGCTGTTTTGAGTGGGGGAGGGGAGGACAGGGAGAGGAGAAGGGGAATGCAGTCAGTTCAGATGCATTCCTCCTTGGCTTAAGTTGCTTTTTTTCCAGGCTTAGAGTATGACCCCTCCTACAGATATTCTTTGAAACTAGGCTCTGTTGCTTCCTCTGAGAGAAAGGCAGAGGGGACGGAGAGAATGAGGGATCTATGACTTCCTCGCAATTCCCACTCACTGACCTTTGGACTCAACAAGTAAATGTGACAGCTGGTCAAATTAAAACCACAATATAAAATATTAAAACAGGAATACTGAAAGACCTAAGAAGTTTTAAATTAGACACTGAGTTTATTAAATTAAACTCTTTTAAAAAATTAAATTCATGTATTAAAGAAATCAGAAAGGAAAAGGGGGAAAAAAGAAACACAGGCAGATAAAAGCCAACTCTCAATTATCCATGCTAATAGATAGAGGAGGGAAAGGGAGAGGTCAAACAGACCAAAGAAACTCACATATTATCTAAAAACACTTTGGCAAATACTTGAAATTCTTCCAACAACTTTTTCCACGACAACTAATAAACAGTAAAATAACTAATTAAAATTTTCACCTCCTCTCCCTTCCCACCCTCTGACTAGAGGTACTCCCAAGCAGCAAAATGGCTAAAGGGTGGGCAGTATTAGGTGGGGAGGAGGGGAAGAGAGGGAAAAGCGAGGGGCACGGTTAATTTGTAAATGGAATATGCGCCCCTGAATAATTGAGAGCTTCAATTTTGAAATAAATACAAGAAAAAGCCTGAAATAATAATAACCTATTTGCATACCTGTAACTTGGTCTTTCACCCAAATATAAGGATAAATTCATTCTTTAAAGGGGAAAAAAGGAAAAGGAGACTAAATAAATGTTATCCTTCACGTATGACACTGATGCATCAACTTACAACTAATTGCCCCACAATATTGTTTCAATGGTTTTAATTTTGTATCTAAGTGCCTCTGAATGCAAGCTATTGTTAACTACTCTATTATCTAGCACATACATTCCCTATTACCGTTCTAAAATTAGAATCTAGGCTCAGTTATTACTTTTAGAGCATTTCAATTCAAAATTTTACAGCAAATTAAAGAAGAATTATTGAAACATTAATATTATGTTTCAATCATGCTGGCCTGACAACTAAATACTTAATGTCTCTAATGGAAAATTTCTTTCTTTTTTTTCTCTTTTTAAAATTTCTACAGTGCATACATATCTACCACTGAAAACTCTCAAAATTCAAATAGGTAAGTCTCAAACTTTGCAGTTAAAAAGGAAGTACCCCATTTTATAGTTTAAGTAAAATGAGGAACAGTGAAGCACAACATGAAGCTAATGAATCTTTAAGGTCAATTAGTTTAAATGCACTATTTATTACATTATGAAAATGCACTGAATTTTTTCCTTTAGTTTTATTGCATATTAAGACATAAAAATTTTAAAAATGTTATAACATATTTTATAAAATATTCCTATCATCTCACGTTCACATTTAAAGGATAATTTCTATTTCTCTCTCGTCTTTAGGAGGCACTGTCTCCAGGCACTCGCTACTAATGCTTGATCCCCACCCATAGTCCTCCCCCGCCCTCCATCCTGTCTGTCAAGTAGTTATAATGATCAAAAACAAATTGATAAGAATGCTTTATAATTTTATTTTGTTGGGTTTTAAGAATATACTGTATTCATATTTCTTAAAAGCAGAACATATTTTATAATATTTTTGTGAATCTCAAAACACATGAAATATTAGTCAGTTATCAAAAAATTTATGATGCCAATGTATAAGGCAATATACATATCAAATACCATTACAAAGAACCTCTGAGGGAATGTCAAATTTGGGGAGCAGCACATCACTTTGTAACTGAACTTTGTTTCAAGTGAATCATCTGCTAAATTGTAGCGGCCTTTAGTTATATAGAGATTACATTGTAATGGGATTTGACCTGAGTATTAGAGCTTGCCTAGCCAAGTGCAAAACCATAACCAATTGAATAAACAGTTAATACCATTATGGTCAGGATCCCTGAGTACAGATGGATTAGTATCAGGATAAAAGACTCAGGAATCTGCTATACAATAAGAAGATTGTTTCAAAACTATATTATACTGCATCATAAAAAATCAGGGGTGGTATGACTAATGGCTTACTTATGTGCAATTGTTGTTAACCGTTCATCATTTACTGCTCTCCGAACTTCAGCACGGTGGCGTTCTGTTGAGATGCTATGAAAAAAAATAGCCATTATAGAACTCTGCCAAGCAGGCAGCTCTTTTCTATACTTTTATTAATGTTTAAGTCAACATTTTGCTTGAGGGAGGAGGGATCAAGGTTGATTTCTGAAAAGGTAAAGATGAGACCTAACATGTATCTTCAAATGCTGTATTGAATTAAAGTCACAGAAAAGGATTCATACCAATTCTGTATAACTACAGAGAGAATTAGCTACAAATCAGAAATCCCAGGAAGACAAATTCAGCTTGATATCAAATCATTACCTCCAAAACTTAGCAATGTTTAGACCATGTTCAAGATTAGCAGAGGTTCCTGTTATTTAAACATACAGCCACTGAATGACCCCTAGTCACTCAGGAGAAAGTCTTCTGAAGTCCTTCTAAAGCTCAAGAGTCTATAATTTTATGTTCAATGAATATAATAAAGAAATAAAAGTGACAAAATAATATGTTTCTGGTGGCTAGATGCTATGAAACTTAACACCAGGACATTACCCCTTTATTACTCCACATTTGAACTGTGTGTCTTCTGCAGTATATCATGTTACCACTATGGTAAAAATGTGCTTAAATTGACCCTGATGAAATACTACTAAAGTTAGTAGTATAGTTAATACTACTAAACAATTGAAAAAAGGCTACACCCATTCCCTTCACAAATAATAAAATAAATGCCACTCTTCAAATTGTAATCTTTATTATACAAGCCTAATCTATACCATGGACTAAAATAAAATTTAAGGGGCTAGAAAGCAGAACTTACGAGGAAGTAGAAACAACAAACAAAAATATATAAACTGTTAAATATGAAGACAATAAAATTGAGGATTTATCTTAATAAAGTCCCTATGTTAATGTTAAATATAGAAAAAGCCTCTTCCCTACTTTCACTTTTTTTTTAAAGTCTTTATTTATTTATCTTCAGAGGGGAAGGGAAGGAGAGAGGGAGAGAAATATCAATGTATGGTTGCCTCTCGTGGGTCTCCTGCTGGGAACTGGCCTGCAACCCAGGCATGTGCCCTGACTGGGAATCGAACCGCGATCCTCTAGTTTGCAGGACCACGCTCAATCCACTGAGCTACACCAGCCAGAGCCCTGCTTTCACTTTTCAAAAAATTTGTTTTAAATGTAGAAAGGAAACTTCCATTAAAACAGAACATTTTCTGAGAAAGCTCAAGATATCAGAATGGATTAATCAAAATATCAAAGAACCCCTTTCACAATAATTTTTTAATGAATTCAAGTGCCACTCTAACAGGAAACTGAAGGGGTAAACTATCCTTAAAGCTATGACTACAAAATCACCACCATTTATGTTTCTATAAATTAAGGCAACTTTCTAGTATCTCCTCCTTCCCCTCAAAGAATGTGACTGGCAAATCAAATTGAATGTGACTGGCGCCCATTCAATTCCCAGTCACGGCACATGTCTGGGTTGCAGGCCTGGTCCCCAACAGGGAACATGTGAAAGGCAACCAAACACTGATGTTTCTCTCCCTCTTTTTCTCCCTCCCTTCCTCTCTCTCTAAAAATAAGTAAATAAAATCTTTTTTAAAAATGTGACTGGGTCACTCTAAATCTTCATATCCAGTTGTTGCCAGCCCTTCTTTTCCCTACCCATGTCAAAAATGCCCCCCTTTCTTAGAGGGCACAAGCCAAAAATAACTTCCCTTAAACCCTTCCTGATTATATTACAGAATAAATGGTAAACTGCATAACTTTCTATAACAAAGCACACAAATGGGATGGGATGTTTAAGCACCAACAACTTCAAGGCCTGTTTTCAACCAGTGTGTGAAAAGTATTGAAACCCCTCAAAATGAACATTCTAGAGTCATGGCTCACAAACTTCTGTGATAATTTACCTAAGAACTTTTGAGAGTTCTCCAAGAAGATCTTTCTTTTCCTTGGTGAGATCCCCCTGTGCCCGAAGTGCACTGATAACTCCAGCATATGCCTCCAATTCTAGAAAAAAAATTTATTTTATCACGAAAGGCCTTCAATATTTCGATACTGTGGCTACATATAGTGAAACTTCAGGTCAAGAAACCTAAAAAAAATCAATAAGAAATCAATATATAAATACTTTTTAAATTTTCTCTCAAAAATTGTATCTACTAACACATATTAAAATGTGGCTTTCATAATTTTGTATCATTTTCTTTTTACTGCCTCAAGAAGTCATACAAGTAAAATGTGTAAGCAGAACAATCTAATAGTAAACATTTTGTCTCCCACATTACCATTTAAGAACATTTAACTCAGATGCTACCAACAACTGAAAACAGGCTCTAAATGATGTAAGGCTGATAAAGAAGTTTTTAGCATTACTGTAAGGTACCCTCACTACAATCCTTTAAACAATTCCTTAAACTTGCTTAAGAATTCAAACTATATTCCACATACCCCCTGGAAGGTAAGAATACTGAGAGTACAGTGCAACTGAAAAAACTTCTGGAGCCCTGGCCAGGTGGCTCAGTTGCTTGCAGCGTTCGTTGTCCCCATACACCAAAAGGTTGCAGGTTCAATTTCTGTCAGGGCAAATATCTAGGATGCGGGTTCAATCCTCAGTCAGGATATATACAGGAAGCAACCAATCAATGTTTCTCTCTCACATCAACAGCTATCTGTCTGTCCCTCTCTCTCTCCACCCCCCTTCTTCCCTCTCCTAAAATCAATAAATATATCCTTGATTGAGGATTTTAAAAAAAGAAAGAAAAACTACTGGAACAAATTCTGGCTCCAGTACTGCCATTTACTAGTTGTGTGACCTTGAGCAAGTCCTTTCTCATCTCTGAGTCTGTTTTTTATCTAGAAGAGACTTTAAAGGTACTTCCCAGAGCTACGATCTTCTATAAAAACCACCATCAAGCCCTGGCTGGTATGGATCAGTGGATTGAGCACCAGCCTGTGAAGCAAAGGGTTACTGGTTCATTTCCCAGTCAGGGCACATGCCTGGGTTGTCGGTCAGGTCCCCAGTTGGGGGCATGCAAGAGGCAACATTAATGTTTCTCTCCCTCCCTTTCTCCTACCCTTCCCCTCTCTCTAAAAATAATAAATAAAATTAAAAAGAAACAAGGCAGATTAGGGGACATAAATTGCTCTTACAGCAACCAGGACTTAATATACTGAACCCTAATGCCAGATAGTTTCATTTCAAAATCTTTGCACAGCAATAGCCACCATGAAATGAGACTGTCAATCCCTAGTACAGGTTAAAATACAAAACCAGAAAGTCCTCAAAGGCTCCCAATGAACCATGCCTGCCTTCCAGGGCACTCCTTGTGTACCACCTTTGTATATGGTCCCCTTCCACACTGATATGGCATGTGACTTGCTTTCATCCATGAAACATCAGTATATACATGATGCAAACAGATAAGCACTTGCACACAGGGCATGGCAACCTTGGAACCCTGAAATCACCAAGCCATGTAAAACCCCAGAATAAATGGCCACATGGAAAGAGAGGTACAGCCATCTCAGCAGAGCCCAGCAAGTCAGCTAAGCTACCAACTGAATACAGCCAAATGAGAGAGTTCAGGCAAGACCAGTAACCCACATAATCTTGAGAAATTGTAAAATAGTGTTTTTTATTTGATAGGACTCAGTCATTGAATGTGGACGGAATGGCACAAAGAAAGGATCAGGTTTTGCAGTTTACAAAATATTTAGGAGAATGTCAGTATCATAGGAAATGGAGAGGTCAGAAAGAGGAAAGTGGTTTAAAGGAAAAGAAGTTCACTTTTTGCCTTTGAAATTTATGGTGATAGTGACACTATTTCAAAATAAGTGAAATCAACTTCTTTAGAAATGCGACAAAGATTTTTGACATCTCAAGTCTCACTTCAAGTTTAACTAAAAAGTTATGCACAAAAGTAAGAGGTGGCAACTTTACACAATACTGAAATTCAGAACAGTTATCATAGCCACAAAGCCAAGGTAGTTCCTCCCCTTCTCCAGAAATTCACTCATTGTAAACACCTGTAATAGCTTCCAAACCTCCTTCACATTTGATTTCTACTTTGACGGGTATCCTCGGATCCTGACAAATATCAATTTCTGATATTAATTTTGGTGCTATTCTATTGTAATGTGAATTCTAATGACACATAAGTATAATGAAATAATAAACACGAACAAACACCACAGAAAATATAAGATTTACCGAATCATTTTTATAAAGCCCTCAACCCATTCCATTTAAACACATCAGCCATTTAATTACACTATAGTCCATAAAACCCCCCGTTAGAGTTGTAGCTCAAGAATCCTCATTTTAAACAGGGGGTGGGGGAGGGCACCGGAAAGGCAGCATAAAAAAAAAAAGAAGCATTTAACCCTCACTGGTATGTTCAGTAGATCATAAAAAACATTCTCCATCTCAGTTTCTTTATGTTTAAGTAAAATCTGTATGTTTAGCATCTTACCTGACAATGATTTATAACTATTTTTAAAAGGACAAAGCTAATTCTCAAAATATTTAAAGCCAATTGTTAAATACAGTACCTTCTCTAAACTTCGAACCTGGAGCTAGCGTTTGAAGGAAAGGTTCCATTATTATGATAATTAGCCAAGGAGAGGAAGTCTCTGCAAATCACCGTCAAGGCTCAGTTCCCAAAATAAAGGGCCGTTGAAGATGACACTGCCCAGTTGGAAGGCTGTTTTCTTTTGTGTAGAGCGACTCTCCAGGAGCATTACTCTCGCACAGCTCTTACTAAAATTAAGGAGTAATTTAGACTTAAAGGTTACCATTTTTATATCTAAACATAATGTCTTGATTCACGGCCCCAAAAGTCCAGAAACTTTAATCTGCTGTAGTTGTGATTTGTTCCTCTGTAATTATTTCAAATATGAAATAAATATAAGCCCAACTGTGTAGTTTATAGCTAGCAAGTTAAAGCAGATGAATGTAAGTGAATAGAAAACTATCTCAAACTGGTACTAAAAGTTTGGATGTAAGGTTAAAGAAAAAATAAAGGAATGATTGACCAAAAAAAATAATAATAATTCTCTGGTTGTGCTAAAATACAATGCTAAGTTAGTAGTTCAAAATAGAGAAATTCTCACAGTGGCCTGAGGGGAAATAAAAATGGCCAAAGTTACCTGCAGGTAGGGCCAGAGCAACTATGACCAGATTTACACATAGGAATTCCCAACAAACATTTCTTTTAAAGAAAAGATTCATCTGAAAAAAATAATGTCTGCAAACAACCGCTTTAAAATACTACACTCTCAGATGTCAAGCTCTGTGATATGCCCTTTTTATATATGGTTAATCCACACAACAAGTGTATGCAGCAGATACTGTTATCCTTCCTTTACAAAATGTTAACAGATTCTGGAAGACTAAATTACTTGTCCTTGATCATGTGGCTGTGGATCATCAGTAACAGAACCAAGACCCAGGGGTCCGTCTGAATTCAAGGCCTACATTTTCCCCTTCAAAATCATAGATATCTAAATAATTCATGTCTACTGCTAAATATTTAATGTTCTTTTCAAGTATTTTTTTTATTTACTGAGCACCTACTATGTGCCAGCCTAAGACTACAGTGGTAAACAAGACAGACAATAACACCTTTCTTGGACCTTACAGGCTAAAGCAGCATTTCTCAACCAAGGATCCTCAACCAGAGACTATAGAAAAAGATTTGAGTAACTCTTTTTCTCACTTTTCTCATAACAAATACCATTCTAGTTGCATGAGGAGAAGTTAGTTCATTACATACTTACAAATGAGAAACGATATGTAATTCACATATACATTCATATTCCCAGGGAATATGACAGGAATCATATTCCTTGCATTGAAATCCTGACTCTAGGACTTACTATCATTATTACCCTGAATTCTAAAGTTCAGTTTTGTCTTCTGTAAAATGAAGACAAAAAAAAAAAAAACCCTACCTTTTGGGTTGAGGATTAAATGAGAATGTAAAGAACTCAGAATAGCCCAGTACCCCTCAAGAACTCTTAGTTGCTGTGATTATTATGATTCATGCACCTACTGCATACAAAGCACTACGACAGGCACCGGGGAAATAACAATGAGTAAGACAGTAACTATACCTCTATAAAGAATTTCTAATGCAACAAAAGATATGTCATCCATGGAAACAGCCATTATCCAAACAAAAACAGAAAAGTATCATAGAGGTATAAAACATCGAAAATAAAAAACATACCCAATTTTCGAAGAATCCTTTTGCATTCATCCCTGCTGAGATCCAAAAGGGTTGGCCACACAACAGGCATTGTTGCTTCTTTTTGGTAGCCCCAAAGAGCTTGTCTTCTCTATCAAAACAAAAAATCAAATTAGCAAAGTACATTCAAAAGGCCACTCACCTGGAGAAACAAAGGCTTAGAAGTAAAACCAATAAGATTATCTCACAATCCTATTTCACCACCACACTCGTCCAACTCCTGACAAATGAAAACTAGACCACCATTTGGGAGCTCACTCTCCCAGTCCATGGCGGTGGAAACGGCACCTCTGACAGTGGGGTCAGACACCTCTAAATTCTAGTTTCAGGTTTCAACCTACCGGTTGTGTGATCCTAGGAAAACTGATATATCTGAGCACACGGTTTCTCATCTTTAAAACAGAGGTGTATCATCACCCAGTTTGTTATGAAGATTAGAGAAAGGTCTCTACGAAGTTCTTATCCCCGTGGCTGGTACATGGAATAAACAGGCACTACTACCTGTGTAACCCTGGAGAAGTTCCTTGACTTCTGCTGGCTTTTTCAACTTATGAGTTACACGACATAAAATATGTAAAGATCCTAACACGATAACTGGGTTACCGGACCTTAATGACGAACTTTCTCCTCAAACATAACAAAGATGAATGTACACCCTATAGTTTTTAAACAACCAGTTACCAAAAGTTTAGATGCCGGGAACTTACTTGGTAATGGAATTCCCTAATCTGGAGGATAAAAAGACAACAGAGCTGGGCACTCGCACACCACCTGCTTAGCACACAGTAGACCCGCTGTAAATATATGTCATATAGATAAACGTACGACTGAGAAGAGTAAAATGAATGAAGGAGTGAAACGAATCACGAAGGAACGAGCTCACTCTCCGGTCTAGCAGTCAGACGCCAAAGCCTAAGCACTGAATTACTATATCCCGTTCCAGTCCCTGGGGCTGCTAACTTCCAACTCCTCACCCGGGGTTGAGTCCCCATCCCCCTACTTCCCATCCTCTCAGCTAAGAACCAACGCGGAGCAAGGAGAAGAGGACAGCGCGCCCCAGCCGGCAGGATGACATAAAGAAAAGGGGTGGGGAGGAGGAACAAGGGGCAGAGCCGAAGGAATCCGCTCCCTCCACAACCCAGTCCCCGCCTCGCGACACGATCTCGGAGGCGGCCAGCGACCGTCAGCATCGAGCACCACGGAACAGCATCCCGACGAGCCCCTGCCCGCGGAAACCTGGGCAGCAGTTACAGCAGCCTGATCCCGGAACCGAGATTTGTATAATCCTTCCCCTACTCAAGTGTCAAGGAGACGAGCCCGCCCCGCCCCCTCCCCAAACACACACTCGCGCAGCACCGCCAGAGCAGCCAGCCCACCCTCCTCACCGCAGCCGCTCAGCCCCGACCCTAATGTCAAGCTCACAACCCAAGCCCGTCGGACCAGTAGCGGGTGTCAAGGGGCGCCGGCCAACATGAGCGCTTCGCTCCCTCCTCTGCGGAGAGGACATCAAGGAGAGCAGACTCGTGGACAGCAGGCAGACGACCGAGAAGGTCTCACCGGGAAGGTCCCTGAGCTGGACCCCCGAGATCCCAGCATGAGGCCTGCCAGAGTCCCCCTCAACCCACCTCGGGAACCCAACGATCCCGTTAGGAGACAACGGAGGATGAAGCTGGGCGCCCCAAGCCAAGCTCTGAATGTTGGCCCAGCGCTCCTCCAGCCTGGCTAATCTGCCAGCTCTTCCCAGCACCCGGTCTCAGAATCACCCACCTGCCCGGCCTTTCGGGGCTCATCTAAAAGGCTCCTTCGCCAAGACTAAGGGACACCAGGAATTGGGTTTGTTTGCGGTGCCTCAGAAGGGGCAAGATGGCGACAGGTATCAGAGCGCAGGCGCAGGCGCGCGCTGCCAATCGGGAATGGTAGTTCTCTTTCCCGCCTTTGGGAGAACAGATAGCAGAAGGCCTCCATTCTCCGTGACTCTCTTAGTCCTCCGCGTTTTGAGGGGAAAGGAGAGACATCGCGAGGGGTACTGGGAGTTGTGGTCCGAGGCCAAACTCGCGCTGTCGCACGCGCAAGGAAAACTGGGATTGTAGTTTTCTCGACTTCTCCTCAACCGGCTCCTCTACGGCTTCGCGCGCCTCGCCTCGGGCCGCCGTCTCCCAGCCAATTAGCTGCGCGCTCTGCTGCGTGTGGCGTCACACGAAGCGGTCAAGATGGCGTTCCTAGCTGGAGTTGAAGTTTTACCGCGACCTTTATTCTAAGCGAGGTTAGGGACGCTAGAAAATCAGCCTCGTCCCCGGAGCGACGTGAAGGATTAGGATCGTATTCATCAGAGTGTAGAGAGCGATTGTCAGCGGCTTACATCCTCCTCCCCCCGGACGCAATTCGGGGAGAGAGACTCTGCGCTTGGAGAACTGATGGAGTAGCCATCGCAGTTGGCCTGTATCTGATGTGAGGGTTGCGAAGTTGGGGAACCCGAGCGTCCTTGACTTCGGCTTTCTCCACGTGTGAAGTGGGAATGGTAGCGATATCTCGTGCTGTATCTGTTAAAATCAAGAAGGAAAAGGGGTTTATTTGAGGCCTTATCCCGTGGTAGGTTTACCATTTAGCCTTTGTTCTTAATCACACAACAGTGTGTGAAGGTATTTTCCCAGTTTTACAGATGCGAAAAGGGACCCAATACATAGTTACTCGCGGCCATAAAAATCGGAGTGCCTGGTGTTGATGTTTTGTGATTGCCCTCTTGAATTTTGTACTTGCGGAGACATTTGGTAAAAGTGGTTTTTGATATGTCTTCTGATATTAACAAAGTTTTCTTGAAAAAAATGGAGACAGTGCTACCCTTTGGAGCCCTGACTGGTGTGGCTCAGTGGGTTGGGCGTCATCCTGCAAACCGGAGGTGTTGCTGGTTGGATTCCAGGCCAGGGCACCAGCCTGGGTTGCTGGCCAGGTCTCGGTTTGGGGTTGTGAGACAGGCGACCCATCAGTGTTTTCCTTTTTCTGTCTCTCCCTCCTTTCCCCTCTCTCTAACAATAAATAAAATCTTAAATATGTATATATTGCCCCATGGAGATGTTGTGATGCACAATGTGGAAGAATCATGTATACATTGCGGACCACTATACAAGTGAGAAACTTCATGATCTTGAATGTAGGTTAGAAAATAAATAACAATATTTAAGTTTCCTACTATTCACCCATTAGCTAAAAATACTCTCTGAGGTCTAGAAAAATGGTTGTTGTTGAAACCCAAGCCTTCTTCTTCAGAAAGTCATGAAATGGGGCAAGTAATCGCCAGCTCTCCCTCCTTGCCCTCTAATCTGCCAATGAATTCTCTTCCAGCTATTCTCTAATTTGAGGTACTACCTGTTTTCAGTCCAATTACTTAAGAGCTCTTGGAAAGATGGTAAATGAAACCTTAATAGAAGATTTTGTAGTTTAACGTACATTTTTTGAATCAGCTTCACAGCATCTGTGAAGCAGGTATAAGGTTCTTCCGTACTATGAATGAGAAAAACACATATTCGAGAACTCACCCAATTTCACACAGCTAGGAATTGAAGGGAGGTGGGCTTTTATAAACTAAGGTCTCTAACAGGTAAATGACTTCCTTTACAGCAAATGTCAAGGTGACAGATAGTGGAGTAGAAATGGAAAGGCAAGCTGCTTGTAAAACCAACCCTGACTGTAATAAGCAGTGTATGAGTCAAGAATTATTATAGCTTACATTGTGCTTACCAGGTGTCAGTACTGTTGTGAGCAATTCACGTATTACTTCACATACTCATTAGTCCTTAAGAAACTTTATGAGGTAGAAACTATTTGTATGAAGAAATCAAGGCATAGGAAGGAGGTTAAAGAGCTTGCCTAAAGTCACACATTATAAGTAAGAGGTAAAGCCAGGATTTAAACCTATGTAAGTAGCTTGGCTTCAGAGTGTGGTCTAGACCAGTGGTTCTCACACTTTAATGTTCAATAGGAACCATTCGAGGATCTTGTTAAAATGCAAATTTGATTGAGTAGGTCTGGATGGGGCCTAAGATCCTATATTTGTAATAAGCTTTCAAGTGATGTTGATGCTCTCATATCAACTATCTCTAATCTACTATATACCTTCCCTTTCCTCCTAGCTGTATTTGTGATTTGTGGTCAGAGACTGCCTTCCCCATGCTGCCTCTGACTGCTCCATTGTTCCCAAATTAGATTCTCTTCCTTAAGGATCAGACTCAAACTTCACCCTCAAGAAGCTAATCCTGCCCCTACCTTTCCTTCAAGGATGAGACAGGAGGCATTCCCACCTGTGCTCCTGTACCACTTAGTACACATTTTGTTACAGGACTCAGAACAGTTGAGTTACAGTCATTTGAAAATTGCCCTGACTAGACAATGAGGTCTTCTAGGAGAGAGACCAGGTCTGTGCACTCTTGTGACCAGCACATAAGAATAACAGCTAGTACTTATCCAGGGCTTTCTCTATTCCAGATCCTATTATATATGTTAACTTGTTTAATCTCTAGGTTGCAGGTTCGATCTCCGGTCAGTGTGGGTATGGGAGGCAACTGATGTCTGTTTGTCTGTCTGTGTCTCCCTCCCTCCCTTCCTTTCTTCTGCTTTCTCCTTCTCTCCCTCTCTCCCTCCTCCCTTCTTCTAGCTCTAAAATCAATAATAAGAAATATATATCCTCTGGTGAAGATTTTAAAAAATTAAAAATGGAACTGCCTTATGACACAGCGATTCCACTTCTGTGTATATACTCACCTATCCGAAGAAACCCAGAACATGAATTTGAAAGAATATGCACAGCCCTGTTTGTTGCAGCGTTATTCACAATAACCAAGATTTGGAAGCAGTCCAAGTGTCCATTATAGACAAGTGGATAAAAAAGTTGGGTACACTTACAGATAGAATACTACTTGGCCATAAAAATGGAGGAGATTTTACCCTTTGTGACAGTGTGGATAGACCTGGAGAACATGCTGAGTGAAATAAGCCAGTTAGAGAAAGACAGGTACCATGTGATTTCACTAATATGTGGAATCTAATGAACAAGCAAAATAGAGACAGACTCAGAGATAGAAAACAGGCTGACAACTTTTTTGGGGGGTGGCCTGGTTGGGGTGGGGTAGGAGGATTGAACAAAACATTTTAAACAGAAAACTCAAAAATAAAATTTTTAAAAACTGGGAAAAGTTATATTTAATTTTAATGCTATCAAAATTGCAACCTAATTATTATAATAGAAGAGCATTTATTTACATATCCCACACATATATTCATTATAAAGTCACTTAAAATAAATACAAACAACATCAATAAATATGCTTATGATAAGTAGAAAGAGCATGTACCTGTAAATATTTAAAAAACGCCAAAAAACAGTACAATGACAAAAGTATGAATTCTTTCTTTACAATGACAAAAAGTATTCTTTTTTCTTTATTTTACAAGTTTTCTTTAGGTATTTATATTATAATTATAGTTTAATAACATTTATAAAACTTCTTAGTCTCTTATTAAGAATACTACATTCACCTAAGGATGGAGTAGAACTGAATAAAGAAGAAACTGCTGCTTCGGTTGATTAGTGATTCTTGTTAAGGTAATAAGACCTCAGAGATAATCGGTGTAACCCCCCATTTTAGAGGTCTGAGATCCAGGGAGATGAAGAGACTTGCACGAAGTCACAGGAACCAGGGGGCAGATCTGATTTTTAGGCTAACATTGCCTACACTGCCATAACCATCACTTAAGGTTTGTATTTTTATGAGGTTGTTTGATTTCCTTTAAAACAATTCCTCAATTTCAAGTTAATATTGAGACTTTCATTACTAATTCAAATCAAAGCAGCTACTATTGCATTTGTTGGGAAAGTGGCATTTTTAAAAGAATATGAAAAATAACATCATGGCCCTTTAGGTTCTTCTTATTCACACCCTTACACATCTTTCTTTGTGAGCAACTTAGTGAATAAATGCAGAGGAAGCTCAGATCTGGCTAAAGATCTGAGTATATGGTATATGGACCAAAGTAAAAATCTCTTTATTTCTTGTGAGAATCAACCTCCTCATTCATTGAATGAATGAGGGCCAGGTCCCATGGCAGGCCGGGGAGATAGGAAGGAGAATAACGTACAACCATTATCCTCCTGGAGCTCCCAGTTGAGTGGAGAAGTTAGACACATGCACACAGCTCTGTATACCCTAGGAGAACCTGGTGACTCAGAACATTCATAAAGAAGTGCTTTGGGATCAGGGGATAGGGATTCCATCACAGAAGGCTTCACAACACAAGTAGCATTTGGGCTGGGCTCATAGGGTGAACAGGATTTGGCCAGGCAAAGATGTAAGGTGAAGATGGAGTATCATGGCAGACCAAGTATGAAAAGCAAAGGGGTGAGAGCAAAAAAGGATGCGTAGAATGGCAGTCTCAAGGAGTGAAATAGGGATATTGGACTTCTGGAGGCCCTCAACTGGGAGAACTTGTCAGAATAACTTGGGGGGTTCCATCAAATTCCTAAACATGGTGACATGCATCTTTATGTAAAAAGTACGGATAGCCACCAAGATCCTGACTATACGCTAAAAGGCTCTGTGTTTGTGATTACTACAGTAAATCACAAGAGAGCACCAGACCTAATAACACAAGTTATTGCCATTTAATCCACCTTGGAACCCAAATGGCAAAAATATTGTCTGTGCTTTGGATGGTGATTTGACACTGATTAATGACTCAATCATTATGAAGCCAAAGAGAATTGCAAGTGAAAATAGAAATACCTAATCTCACATGCTGAGTTTTCCCTAGTTCATTTTTGAAAGAAAAAAAAATTTAGGTTCACTCAAGTGCTAAGCCACCTCAGGTGAGGAGCTGATGATAATCAGTAATTATCCGAGGTGACATCCAAGATATTTTATAAAGATGGAAATAACCCTGTCGGAAATGGAAATCAGCTATCATGGGGGAGGGGGCTATAAATCCAAACATAATTCCAGCTTGTCTTCACCTCAGAGAGTTTCCAGCTGTTTATGACGTTCTGCTGTGATTTGCCAGAGACGAAATGCATTTTTTAAAACTGCTCCAGCCAGCTGAATGAAACACTTGGAGCCATATTCTGTTTCAAGATGTGTTGAGCACTTGTGAAGTCTGCAGAGAAATAGTAGAAGGTGTCCACTTTCTTGTCATTTCCAATGACGATCTTTCCCTTGTGACCCTCGGGTTGATCATTATTTTTTAAGTGAGCTAGTGGAAGACCATGTCAGGTCTCTCTTGGGTTGAAAGATCCCTTGTTGAGATGCTATGGGCTCTAAACTTATCACATCAAGGCCAAGCCTTGTTAAAGGCAGAGGCAGTAAAAGAATACATGCTTATGGAGAGCCCAGAGAATATATGTGTTGAGAAATGACTGAGGGAAGGGAATTGTCCAAATAACACTTGTGTGAGTATGCACATGTGCATGCACACACCCCCCTCCCGAGCTGAAGTGTACAAGACAGTCAGTGGTGACAGCAGTTATCGCACCAGACTCTAACTAGATTGGAGACTTCTTGAGAGCAAGGGATAGCTTTGAGCTCTGAATCCCCAGCACTGCTGGGTGACTTACTGAAGGGCATGTCAAACTGGAGAAGGCAGTGGTGCAGGCATCTGACAAAGGCACCCCAGACTTCCTAAGATGCCCCAGACCAGCCTTGAACCTTCACATCTAGGCCTGGGGCTGTTCTTCTCCCAAAATGCTTTTACCCCATCCTTTCTTCCACTCCCTTGCCTTTTGAAGCCTGTCAAAATCCTTCTCATTCTTTACAGTCCATCTCAAATGTCTTTTTTTAACTTAATCTTTATTGTATTTTTCCCATTACCATTTAGTCCCCTTGTACCTGCACCCCACCCCACCCCATCACCAATGCCTTTGGAAAATCATTCTCCAAGCACAGATGGGAGCAGGGAATGTTCTTGAATGTCAGAGAGATCTGTGTTTGAATCCCAATTCCACTGCTTCCAAGTTCTTGAACAAGTTACCTCACTTCTTTGTGCCTCAGTTTCCCCCAGATGGATTTTTGGGAGAATGTATGTATAGCACGTACCTCAGAGACTGGCATAGGGTAGGTAATCAGCAAGTAATTGTTAGCTCTCTCCCCTGTTTTACCTTCCTCTGTGAAACCCATCTTTGTGCTTCATCAGTGTTAGCTCCCGCTGCCTATATATTCTTTAATATTTCTCTTAGACTTCTCTCCCCGACCCCACCACTACTTTGACAGGTATAATTGACCCTCTGTCCCATGGTGCTTTGTTTATGTCTCTTTTGCAGCACTTATTATAGGGTGACTTGTGTTATAACTCATTGTTTGCCACCCTTTTGAGCTAATAATGTTTCAAGGGCAGTATCTCCAGCAGCTAGCATAGGGACTAGCTTAGGACAGACATTCCATCAATGGTTGTCTAATTGAAACAACATTTAATCCAGCCTTCCAGAATGCAAAGTGAGTATGTAGCATATCTTCTCTTTCTTTAAGAAGTGCTGAATGAGCTAAGTAGCGAAGAGGAAATTCTCTGGCAATTAAGTGGTTCAGACTTGATTGCTGTCCGTCCAGCCCAAGTGAGCAGAGCCTCCACTTCCAGATGTCTTTCTTTCTCCTTCTTCCAACCTAGTGTGGTCAAAGGAACATTCCCAGAAGGGTAATCCAATATATCTTTTTTTGCTGATCTGATTAGAATACTTTCTTTGGAGAAAATGCACAAGAGGGAGGCTTTTCTCTGTTTTTGCAAGGGACAGAAGGTGAAGGATAGAGAGGAAAATTAAAGCCAGAGGAAAATGTATCGCACCACCAGGAGATGAAGAATACATGTAGCCAACACAATGGATATCATCCTGGGTCAAAACTGCAGAGCCTGAGCCATAAAGGACTCCATACTCTTGCACTGATCCTACTAAAAGAATTAAACAGAAGCAAAAACAAACAACAAAAACAAAATGAAACAGAACACCTCTTCCCCAGAAGCTATTCTTTGCAATGATATCTGTATCAATGAAGAACTAACTGGAAGCCATGGAAAAATTCAATGCAATTCAACAAATACTTTTTTAAAGATTTTATTCATTTATTTTTAGACAGAAGGGAAGAGAGGGAGAAAGAAAGGGAGAGAAACATCAATGTGTGGTTGCCTCTCACGTGGCCCGCACTGGGGACCTGGCCTGCAACCCAGGCATGTGCCCTGATTGGGAATTGAACTGGTAACCCTTTGGTTCATAGCCTATGATCAATCCACTGACCTACACCAGCAAGGGCCAATTCAACACATATTTACTGAACTATTAAGTGCAGAAGCACTAGAGTTATGGAGATATTGGTGAAGTTGACTTCTAACTTTAGTCTGTTCTATCTACTCATTTATTTTCATCCTTGGGAAAAGCACACTATTTCAGTAAGTGTTCAACTAAGGAAGTAGAACTACTATGCATTCTGGGATAAGGGATTTTCTATAGAAATTTGAACTTACACAGTTGTGAAAGGAGCTAGGACAGTAACAGCTCTGAAAGTGGAGGGTGAGGAGATAGGTGGAGTCACCAAACCAGTCAATCACAGAAGAAGCCAACCAGCTTCTATCAAGGGGAAGCTGAGGGAGAAGTCGATGGGAGAAGTCTGTGGCTCCACAGCCAAATGTCTGGTGGTGGGCTTGGAGCTAGTATTGTCCAGGGCAGCCAGCAGTAGGGGAGAGTGGGATGTGGAGTGCAGGAGAGTGAAGACAAGCTGGAATCTATGGCACTTCCATGTCTGTTGTTGCTGTAACTAACCCCATGATCTTCAGGGAGCAGCGGCTGCTGATTCACTCCTGCTTCCTAAATCGCAAGCAACCCTCATTTAACCAACACTAATCTAGAGCAATATGGTCGCAAGCTTAACTACGCTGACACACATAAATTCCTTCCATCACCACAAACTCTTTTCTGTCTTCTCCCAATTTTCTACTCTTCTGTGGGCTTTTAAGTCGGGAAGAGTAGGGAAATGAGCAAAAGTTCCAAGTTAAGGAGCTTAGACCTGATTCTGTAGGACAGAGGTGATAAATTGATAGCATGATTTGGCCCAGAGACGTGCTTTCTTTGGGAATCTCCAAGCCCAGCACAAGTAGCAGCCATATCACATTGCTTTAGAGCTCAGGCAGGGTGGACCCTGGCAAAACATAGGTGGGGGCTGAGCTTGGCCTGCACCACCCAGAAAACCCTAGAGCCTTTGCACCCAGTGAACAGCTATAGACCACATCAGAGCACCACCCCCCTGCCCCTGTACAGCTGATCCTCCACAGAGGGCAGAGGTTGGGGGCAAGTGGTTAGAGCCAATCTTTGCAGCTTCTGGCCTGGGTAAATCCCTTCTATTGATCTGCCAATGGCCACCGAAGCACAACTACAAGACGAGGGTATACTCAGGTCACACAAAGGACACACCTCAAGAACTCAGCTTGAGTGATAGTGGAAGCTGTGCCACTGGACCCTATATGACACCTACTACATTAGGCCACACTACCAAGACATGGAGTCAAAGCAGCTCCAACTAATACGTAGAAGCAAACACAAGGAGGCTGCTAAAATAAGGAGGCAAAGGTGCAGGGCCCAAATGAAAGAACAGAACAAAACTCCAGAAGAAGAACTAAGCAAGATGAAGATAAGCAATCTATCAGATGCAGACACTGGTTCCAAACACTGGTAATAAGAATGCTCAAGGAACTTAGTGAGGACCTCAACAGCATAGAGAACATCCAGTCAGAAATGAAGGGTACACTAATTGAAATAATGAGCAATTTACAGGGAAACAACAGTAGAGTGGATGAAGCTGAGAATCAAGTCAATGATTTGGAACATAAGCAAAAACAACAAATAAGAATAACAAGAAGAAAAGAGAATCCAAAAATATGAGGATGGAGTAAGCAGCCTCTGGGACAACTTCATGTGTTCCAGCACTCACATTATAAGGGTGCCAGAAAGAGAAGAGACAGAGCAAGAAATTGGAACGCTCTTTGAAAAAAATAATGAAATAAAACTTCCCTAATTTGGTGAAGAAAATAGACACGCAAGTCCAGGGAGCACAGAGAGTCCCAAAGCAAAGAGGCCCAAGACACATCATAATTAAAATGTCAAAGGCTAAAAGTAAAGAGAAAATCTTAAAAGGAGCAAGAGAAAAGAAGTTACCTACAGGAGATTTTCCATAAGACTGTCAGCTGATTTCTCAAAAGAAGCTTTGCAGGCTTGAAGGGACTGGCAAGAAAAATTCAAAGTTATGAAAACCAGAGACCTACAGCCAAGATTGCTCTATCCAGCAAAGCTATCATTTAGAATTGAATGGCAGATAAAGAGCTTCCCAGACAAGAAAAAAACTAAAGGAGTTCATCATCACCTAACCGTTATTATATGAAATGTTGAAGGGACTTATTTAAGAAAAAGAAGAGCAAAACTGTGAACAATAAAATGGCGATAAATACATATCTATCAACAATTGAATCTAAAAAACAAACTAAGCGAAAAAGAAGATCAGGAACAAAATCATACATACAGAGATCATTTGGAGGGTTATCAGATGGTAGGGGTGTGCAGGGGAATAGGTGAAGAAGTAAGGAGTTTAAAAAGTACAAGTAGGTAGTTACAGAATAGCTATGGGGATGTGAAGTACGGTATAGGAGGTGGAGCAGCCAAAGAACTTATACACATGACCCTGGACATGAACAATGGTGTGTAGATTGCCTGAGGGAGTCCAGGGTGCTGGGTGGAGGAGGGCAAAGGGGAAAAAATGAGGACAACTGTAATAGCCTAATCAATAAAATATAATTTAAAAATAAAGATAGAATTATTAATTTTTTAAAATAAAATAAACACATCTCCTTAGTCATCTCAAAAAAAATTAAATTGTTGTGCCAACATTTTTTAACTGAAAAATTTCACATAAAACTCTGGAGTTCCAACTTTTGCTGAAAGCTCAGAAGATCTAGCCACTCTTGGCTCTTGTTCCCACATGAGCTTAGTGTTGTTTATCCTTCTCAGATGCCACATGTGTTTTGTAAATTGCTCATCTCCACCACACCCTTTTGCCATTACACTTGCATTCTTATGGAGAATAGTTTTTAGTACCTGCGTGTCTGTGGAAACCTGGGAAATGGAGGTTACCCCACAAGAGCCAGGCATCCCGAAAAGTGGGGAATAGCATATTTCTTTGCAAAAGTAAAGAAAGGAGTGTGTCTGTTGGAGAGCTATAACTTCCTCTTAAACCTATCCCCTTCCCTTGTTTGACTTATCTGCAGGGTTTGCTTTGCAAAGAGTGATGACTTCATGGGGCCACCTTAGTTTTCATAAAATCTGATGGCAATGTACTAAAACCAAGGAGTGTGCTGGGAATGCCGGTCTTAAAGAAGGTGTAAGAAAGAAACATGTACATGTCTGGCCACAGCTTGTCAGAGAGGAGCCAACACTGACTGTCAGAGCCTCACAGAGGGGATGAATCGAGTACAAAGTAATTGAAAGGACTCAGAACAGGGCCTGTCTGTGGCCAAAAGGCAGCTAATGGCAGGAGTTCTCTGCAGCCAGTGACAGCCTGGAGGAAATGCAACCCCCACTTCTAGATCCAGGCCTAAAAGACAGAGCTGCTCCCAGAAATCATGCAGAACTGGCTCAGTTTCTCAGCAAAAGGGTTACTGGATCCTGCAGGAACTTTTGGAGACTACACTGTACTTCCAAGTACCTAAGGCCTCCAGTCTTCGCAAAGCCTGGAACTCCTGCTCTGAGAGACTTGCTGCTGGCTGAAAAGGAGCTGCCTGGGCTCCTTCGGGGCCTTCTTTCTTCAGTGGTGATTCTCCGCACTTGTCCTTGGCAGTCTTATCTCTCCTCCCTGTGTAACTGATCCAGTCCTCTGACTCTGTCAGCACCTCCACAGTGTGCATCGTGATGTGCAGGAGCCTCAAACCGGGCAGGAACCCTCGGAGTGAGGCGTGCATTTCTCCCCAGGACTCTGAAGCTGCCTTTCTGCAGTATGCTGGATCCTTGGGCTCCACTGATTAGAAAGTAGTGCCTTCACTAGGTGGTCAGGGAGAAGGGATTCCCGAAGTCTTTAAATTCATCTCCCTGCTCTGCATCTTTTCCCACATCAATTCTGTGTGTACCTACTGAATTAACATACAGTGAAGCATAATGTTAAGGGTGTTATGTCTCAGATTGCAAGTCTCATTGGCTCCTCATTTCCTACCAAATTCAAACCAAGTCATCTGCCCTTGTATGTTGGACCTTTCCAAGGACAAGCCCAAATGTCTTTTCTAGGCTTGTCCCCCACTATAAACACCAAATACTTCATCCAGAAGGATACCTGCCGTTCTCTGCAGATAGTGAGTCTTCTTGCCTTGGTACTGCATTTCTCCCTGCTTATTCTCACCTCTTCAAAGCCCGCCCATTCCACAAATTGCATCTCAAGGCTATCTTCAATGTCCTGACTGGCTCCAGTCACAGGTCACTTCTTGTCTGAGGTTCCTGCCACACATTGTGTTTTCCTTGTTAAACCCTGGGCATAGCCTCCTCATTTTAATTATGTTGCCCCACGCCTCAGCCTCCTTGCTAGGCTGAGCTTAGACAACAGGGGTCATGTATGTTCATCCGTATCACCATGTCCCAGACAGGGTCTAGTGAGAACAAGTTGCTCAGAAACATTCGAGCTGACTGTGTCCCTTGTTACTGTGATTTTTGGGGGTAGATTCAGAAAAAAAGGTCTCCTCAGACCTCTCATGTAATCCTAGACTTTCTAGCAAAGAAATGGATCTTAGTTGTGATTTTGTCCAATCCTGCCTTTGATGATAGAAATCTGTCTTCCTGACACCCCTAACAGGGGACGATGCTGAGTAATTTCCCCCTGAGGCAGTTGGAAAAGTGAGATTAAATACCTGGGCAAGACAGGAATTTCATGTACAAAGGAATGAGAGTTATTTCAGTTGTGTTTCATTGAATACCAGTTTCTCCCTGTCAACAGATGTTCCCAAGCCCTGGGAGCAGGAAGGGCCCAGTCTGCTAGTAATTGGGTACTAAGGCCAAGCCAACTTATGTATCTGGCTCCCTCGCACTTGCAATCACTCTGCCCTGCATCCTCCTCATCTTAGTAGGGGCCACCAAACGTTAAGTACCAAACATCATGGACTCAAGTTTCTGGGAATTTAATTCCACAAATTGGAAGGTAGCAAAATATAGAAGAAAGAATATGGTCTTGGAGCCAGTCAAACCAGATTCAATTCTTATCGTCTTGCTTAGTATGCTGTGGATAAGAATGCTGGTTCTGGAGTTAGGCAGAATTAGGTTCAAATACTCTTCTGCCATTTCCTATCTCTGCCACTTTGGATGAATGACCTAATTTCTCTGAGCCTTCACTTTCTAATATGTAAAATAGGGACAATAACACCATTCTCATTGATTGCTAATGACAATTAAATGTGAAAGAACATGTGTATCAGTTAGAATGTCTTTAGCTACAAGTAACAAATAAAAACTCAAAATGGATGAAACAATAAGGAAAATTTATTATCTCATATAATAAGAAGTCTAGAAATAGGGAAGTTTCAGGATTGATTAATTAGTTCATCAAGGTTCCGAGTCCTTTCCACCCTCATGCTCTTCCAGCTTCCAAATGTAGGCTTTCCTCGGCTGGCCTTCCTCCTGACCACACGATGGCTTCCACAGTTCCAGGCATCACATCCAGACACTACCTCATGCAGCAGCAGAAGAGGGTCACCTTTTTTGTTCTGTAAGAGTGAGAAAACCTTTCCCAGGTGTTCTCACAGAACACACAATCTCTCCTCTCAAAGCCTTTGCGTATGCAACTTCATCACGGACGCCCCCTCCCATGTCTTTGGCCTGAGCTGGGTCACAAACCTGCCATTAACCCAATCACTTACAAAGAAGAGTAGCATCACCGTGACTGGATTGGCCAGTCATACTGGATATAGAGTCTTCCTTCCTGAGAGATGGATATCTGAACAAAATTAGGATTCTGTGAGAAGAAAAGGGGCAGGATGCATCTGGCACATGGTAATCATTAAATACATGTTAGCTATTGCTTTTAACTCTTCCTCACTTTGTGACCTTTTCAAGTCACATCACTGTAAGAGCACCAATTTCTTCATCTGTAAAATGGGAATACGATTATCGATTTGCTGGATGGTTATAAAATTAAATGAGATGACATATATAAAGTCTTTGGTGCATAGTAAATGATAGCTACTTATTATAGTTGTATACAATTATTGCCAGAGTACTTGGGCAGCAGGCTGATGTCTCTAACGAAGGTTCCTGGGCTTGACCTCAGCCTGAAAGGCTCAAAAGCATGAGCACAAAAAACAGTTCATACTTAATGTTCTGTAATTGTGATTATATGAGATTAACTTGCCAGACCCTAATCCTTCAGGAATAGTTGCCCATGCTCAGTAGGTTTTCCTTTGTGTCAGGAGACCCAGTAAGAAAGTGATTCCGTTGAGGTAGCCCACTGCCCTTGTGCCCTTGTCCCTAGATGAATTAGAGGCAATCCCACCTTTCTTACTAAAGGATCAGACGGCTTAATACCAACAACCCATCCACCACCAAGACTTGATATCATTTCTTGGCCTTTGAGTCCTCAGCTTAGGATGGGAGCTTGAGGGGCAGGCACCATCTTCTGTCTCATTTGCTCCTCCGCAGCACCCAGGACTATAGCTGTGTCGGATCCAGGTTCCCACCCCAGCTCTACCACTCACACCGATGGGCCTTACAGCAGCATGACCCCAGGCAAAGCTCTTTACCTCTCTCCGGTATCACTTCCCTCACCTGTAAAATAGGGATGATAATATGATATCCATCTCATAGAGTTATGGTAGAGATTAAGTTAGATGGTAGCTATACATAATGCTTGTTAAATTGAGTGAGTCTTGATAAACAGTGTCTGAGTTCTTATAAGCACTCAATAACTATTGGGGATAATTACAACGGGTGAATCCTTGCACATACACAATTGAAGAACATGAAGATGGTGACAATTAACATGGGTCCAGTACTTACACTTTTACAAACTAAGTTTTCCCTGGAGAGATAATAGAAATCAGCTTTATCTTAATTTTTGCACATGATGATACTAAACCTCAGAGAATAAGAGCTTGGTCTGAGCTACACAGCAAGTTAGTGGAAGAGCAGAGATTTGGTCTCATGTATCTGTGATGCCAAAGCCTCAGACTCTTCCACTGACCCATTTTCTTTCTTAATCTACTGGCTTAACCTCTCCTCTAAAGGCAGAGGTGCTCACTGACTACACCCTCCACATCCCTGCGCTGTGGTCTCGCTAGCCTCTGAGTTCCTAGAATACTTACTTGAAGTTCTCATGGGTTCACACTTTTGAGTACTTCCAGCTAGCCAGACGGAAAGCCTGGGCTCGCCCTTGATCCTCCCTCTCCCACACTCCTCATGTCTAATTGGTTACTAAGTTCTATCAATGCTACCTTTTAAATAACCCTCAAATTGTTACATGCTTCTGCCGCCCACTCACCTCCCTGCTTCAGGCCTCAAACATCTCCTGTCTGGAATAACGTAGCAGCCTCTTAACTACTCTGTCTGCTCCCATGCCATTCTCCAGACTGACGTTGCTGACTGAGAAAACTAATCATGTCACTCATGTGCTCGAAACTCTTCCGGAACAGGTGGCTGTCCTCACCTGTGCAGCTTCATCTTTCATCACCTTCCCCTCAAATTCTGGTCACTGGGGATGAATGAGCTGCTGTTCTTGAACAGACCATCTGTCTCTACCCTCCACGCCTTTTCATGTGCTGCTTTCTTGTGCCAGGCTCACTGCCAATCCCACTCCCACCCTCCCTGGAAAATCCCTCCTCATCGTTCCAGGCATGGTTTAGGAAAGCGTCTTCTCTTTCTCCACCTCCTACCCACAGCTCAAGTGATCCTTATACTTCTTTCTATCATTGCATTGATCTCCCTGGATTGTAACTGTCTTTTCCTTCCCTGTCTTTACCATTACGTTGGAAGACCATGAGTTGAGATCAGGGTTCCCCACATTACTCATTGTTCCACCCTCAGATGAGTAGAGTGTTGAAGTATCATTACTGCATTGAAATCTTATCAGTGAAGGGAACCCTGCAATTTACAATGAAGTTACGATGGCAACAAATACACATCTGCCATGGGGGTTGTGTGGAGCCCCAAACAACCCCACAGACCGTAGCATGATGACTTACTTCCTTGGGAGATTTCCAGCAATTAGAGTACTTCAATAAACAAATAAAAATAGCATGCGGCAAGTGGGAGAGGGAAATACAGGTCCCCAAGAGGAGAATAGGAATTGGAGTTGGCAAGGGGCTGTGAATGCTTCCAAGGTGGATGGATTTATGTCTGGGAATTTTCTATCCTGCCTGCGTCCAGTATACTAACAGGCAAGGACTGGACATAGAGTCAAAGTGTGTTGGAGGTGCTAGGAGATCTAGACTCGTTTAACTTGGAAAGAGGCTTGAATATTTACTTTCTGTCTTCAAACAACAGGGTCCTGAATGGTGTTGGGGGAACAGGTGCCTTTATGCACACATGTGCTCTCTTTCTGCTCTCTCAGTCTCTCTCTGTCTTTCTCTCTGTCTTTCACACACACACACACACACACACACACACACACACACACTTCTGTATGTGAAGACTGATTTTTTAAAAAATATCTTACTTATTTATTTTTAGAGACAGGCGAAGGGAAGGAGAAAGAGAAGGAGAGAAACATCAATGTGTGGTTGTTTCTCGCTCACCTCCTACTGGGGGCTCGACCTGGCCTGCGACCCAGGCATGTGCCCTGACGGGGAATTGAACTGGTGACCCCTTGGTTTGCAGGCTGGTGCTCAATTCACTGAGCCACACCAGCCAGGGCTGAAGATATAATTTTTTAAAAAACCTGGTCACACACTCATGCTTCCCCAGGAAAGAAAATAGATAGAGAAGAGACCCATAGCTTCTTTTAAAAGTTTTTTTTTTCCTGAGTTCAAGAAGATTTAGGCATTCCAGAGTCTCCTACTTGTCTGCATCAGACCGGCTGTCTTCACTATGAGGGTCAGGGTCCCCTTCACCTCCATTCACGCCCTTTCATCCAAGAAACCTGGAGAAGCTGTAAATTCTACTAATGTTATAATTCTGTAGCCACACGATCCAAGTTTGGATCGGATTTTCAATTACATTAGTCCTATAGCTATAATAGATTTTAAGAAAATGATTATAGGGCCATAGTAGAAGCTCTCCAATTCTCTAAATCTGTCTAGAACTGCAAGTTTAAAACTCTGAGCTTGTAATTTTCTTTCAATAATCTCTCCAGTACAGTCAAAAGCAGCCAACCCATCTCAAAAACTTTGTAATCACAATTTCCACCATAAAAGTCTATTTTAGTGGCAATTTGGCCTCCCAAAGACTTGCCTTCAATAGGCACCCTGTCCCAGGCATTTACAAGTAAGTAATTCTTGCTGTTGCAGGCCATGGACTGCTAGTTATTGGGAAAGACAGTCCACCAGGGGTCCCGGGGGTCCCTGTACGTCTTTGTCGAGTGTGCCAAACTGCAAGGTCTAACCATGCTCTGACCCTGAGTCATTTCTGCAGCTAGTCACAGAGGCAATTAAGTAGGTAAGGTGACCACAGCATGACTACTGTACAACTGATCACGCCCCAGGGAAAGGAGGTTGGCTTGTTGACTGCTTGCTGTAAATGGTTCTGAGCCCCGATACAGGGCCCCTCAGTGACAGTATAACCCCACTGCGTGCCTTGCTGCCATCTGGGCCCAGTGTATTGCCCCATGGGGCCGGTGGGCAAGGAAACCAGCTGCACCACACTGTAGCTCCTGCTGTTTGCTGTGCTGAGAAATAAACTCTCTTGCTCCGATCTGGAGTCTCATTGTCTACTTCCAGCACCTCTGGAGTGCGGCAAGCCAACTTGGAGTCCTGTTACTCCTCGCCATCTTCCATGAGGTTGGGGTTCTTCCATGATACAGTATTCTGTTTTCCACTGGCAATGAGGTCAGCACTGAGCTCAAGCCCAGTCAGGTCATGTAACAACCCCACAGTCCCATCTCTGAGGGTCAGTTTTCCATGACAACTTTTTGCATCAGCGACCACATCGGCCAGGGTCCTGTCAGCAAAACAAATCATCCTAGACCTGTGCTGTCCAGTGCAGTTGTCCTTAACCACACGCGGCTTATTTACATTTAAATTATTGAAATGAAACGAAATGAAAAATTCAGTTCCTCAATCACATCAGTCACATTTCAAAAGCTCAGAAGTCACAGCCAGTGGGTAGACGCTGCACCGGTTAGCACAGTCAGGCCATTTCTATCACTGCAGAACGTTCTATGTGACGGCACTACTCCAGACCCTATCAAACAGAGACTTAAAGCAGGACACAGTTTACAGAGATGTTGGGCATATGGGAGTTGCCCAAGGAGGAAAGGGTTGGAAGGGTCAGAAGGAAAAAAGGGAAATCAGGAAGGTGCGGCCACTGCTGGGTGAAGCCAGCCCCCGGCAGGTACTGATCTATTAGGGCTGCCACAGCCGCTGCTTAAACTCCCACCAAAAGGCTGGATGAAACAGCGGCTTCTTCCCTCCACGTGCCTTTCAGTCACCATCCACCTGGCAAGGGGGTCTACCAAAATGGAACTTGCAAGTTTCCACACCTCCTGTAATACTAAAGAGAGGAAAAGCAGATGGGGAATGTATCTTACAACGTAACGGCAGAGTTGGGATTTTATTGGTCATGGTATTATTAGGAGGTGCCAGGGCTCCTGCTCTGTAACAACAGCTCCCTTATCTTAGCGACTGCCCTCTACCCTTCCTGTTCCAGCCTTACGGAACTGCTTTCCAATTCTGCTCTAAAGGCTCATGATCTTGCTCCTCCTCAGATCTGGCACTGAGCCATCCCTCTGCTCGGGACCCTCTTTTCTTTAATCTTCACATAGTTCAGATATCAAGTCAGATGTCACCTCCTCTGTGACCTTGCCAAGCTGCCTTAAATAGCCTCGCCCCATCCCACCATCTGCCCTGGCCATTCCCCATTATGCCATCTGGTTTTTGTTTTGTTTCTATTGAATATTATCTTCTGTGTTAATTATCTGCCTCTCCTCACTAGAACCTAAGCCCCAGGAAGGCAGAGGCCTTGCCTAGGCTGTCCAGTGTAGGGGACTGGTTTGTTTCAGGCTGGCAAATGTGACTCAGCTCTGTACGGGAAACCTACAGAAGCAAGGTGGTGGGCAGGAGCCAGACCTTCAAACTGAGTTTTCCTGTGGGAATCAGGCCTAGAAAATGCATAGAGACTGTTATGGCTTGCTCTTGCTAAAACTCCATCACCCTGGTCTAGAACAACAAATGTATATTGTCTGTCTTCAAGGTAATTTCCAAAGCCTGTGTGAATTTTCCCAAGGACAGAGCTAATCAGCTCATTGCCATTCCCCTCTGCATGTTACTTTCATTTCCTTGATTGTACCTAAAATGTAGACAATAATATTCTATGTAATAGATGATAAATCTTTCTCTGATGTAAGGCCCAAGACAAACAATAAAAGCCTGTCTAGGCAAGGGTCGGGGTGCCCTCCTCTTGAGAGAGTAGCTGTGCCGTCCCTTTTTTCTCCACAGGATTGCTGTCGCCTGTGCATTTATTCTCGTCTTCAGTCACAACAGGCGGACTCTGCTGGCTGGAGTCCGCCACAGTCCAGTACTATGCTTTCAGCATTTAGAACAGTGCCCATCAAGTAGCAGACAATCAGTAAATGTATTTTGTCTGAGTAAATAGTTTCTATCCATCCTTCCAGTCTGAAACCTTTGCTGTCTCTCTAACTGGATGAGGTATTTCTGCTGTTTTCCCATAGAAGCCATACTACTCTTATTTGTAACACTTACTTAAAACAATTATAATTATTTTGTGTCTGATCCCTTATGAACCTGTAAACTTAATGAAAGCAAGGACATATCTACCTTGTTCACAGTTGAGTCCCCAGTGCTCAGCACAGTGCCTCGTATGTAGCCAGAAGTGAGAAATTACCTGACTTGGCTATGATATTGTTCTATCCAAGAGTCTGAAGAAATTTTAGTGATGGGTATAGAGGAAGTAAGCCAAAGAAAACAACAAGGCAATTATTAATTCTAGGAAAAACTAAAATCTGACCAAGAATGTAAATATAATCACAAAGCCGTACACGCTTGGCTGTGAATAATAAATACATAGTCATAATCAGAGTCGACAGGACTGTATTCATTCTGTTAGATTGTACTAGTTGTTAGTGTTGAAATTTTTCTACAGTGGTTGGTAAACAGCAGCTACCCGGAAGCTCCCTGAGCATCATTGCTTCAGCTGCCCCTGCTGCCTGCCTTAGAACTTCCCGAACCTTCCCAGGGTCCATCATCTAAAGAGGGAAGCCCTGGCACAGGCAACGTCTCCAGAACCCTGTTAGAAAAGGCAGCACCCTTTTGGGTGCCTGTGCCATCAGCAGCCTGTAGCCCCTCCTCGGCACTGCCTTTGGCTCTCTCTGAAGGCTTACCTCAGCCTTGTTTGCTACACCTACCTGGGCCCAGAGAGCCCTGCATGGGAACCATTCAGAGACTGTTCTGGTGCCCACCACCTGCCAGCCAATGGCCAGCCTGCCCCACATCCCCTGCAACAGCTCCTGCCCCCAGTGTTCCACCCTCTGCCATCAGGCCTCACCAGGAAGGTCCTGGAGGGGATGCTGGCATCTCAGAGGGCAAATATTTATAATGACACTCCTAGTCATAATATGTAAATACCACACAATAGTTTAACCAAACATTATGATAGTTACCCTGAAGGACAGGGCAGGGAAGTGGTGTTAGAAAAATCTCCCATTGTTCAAAGTCAGTAGATAATTTCTAAACTTAAAAATCAAGAACAACAGTATAGGTACTGTTGGAAAAGACAAGTAAATACCAAAAGAAACAGCCCAGAGACTTGAAAGTGGCTAGTTGTCTCTGAGGAGCAGGGTGTGGTGTGGGGCACGTGGACAGGAATCTATTGTTATTTACTAAAAGCCTTCAAGAAAAATTTGACTTTTGAACCATGTACATATTACTCTTTTTTTCTTTTTTAGGAGACTATTGCTGGAACCCTGGTGAAAAGTGATGGCCAATAGTGATGGCAATGAGATGGAGATAAATGGATCCAAGAATATTCAGGCTATGAATTGGTGTAACTTGGTAATCACCTTCTGCAAAGGTCGAGGCAGTGGGGAGGGAGGAGAATCACGCAGATTTGGGCATGTAGCTCAGGTTAGGGGGACAGTAGTTTCATGAGACCACTTGGATACTAACGGTTCCTCCAGGCATCACATGTAGCAAGAGTGACTCACTCTTCACCCTGATCAGTGTAGCTCAGTTGGCTGGGCATTATCCTGCAAAGCAGAGGGTCAGTGGTTTGATTGCACTTATGCCTGGGTTTCAGGTGCAGTCCCCAGATAGGGTGCATCTGAGAGGCAACTGACTGAAGGGTGTGTTGAGGGGAAGGATGTAAGGATGTTCTTATGTGAGGGTGATGGAGAACGGTAAGACGTACACAGGCACAAACGTGTGGGAGCATCATTTTAGGGGAAAATAGTGAGTCATCCCACGTGACTGCAATGCGGGAGGCAGGTTGGGGGAGAGAACGGTGGGAAACAAAACAAGAAGGGAGTTTGTGGCCAGAGCCCAAGAGCCTATAATGCAGCCCAAATGGTCCCTCCCTCCCGCTGGTGGCAGAACAACAGGCACAAACTTCTGAAAAACCGCTGGGACATACTCATCAGAAGCCATTAAGATGTTTCTAACCTCTGTCCTAGTGATTCTATTCTTGGGGATTGTTTCGAAGAAAACGTGTTTTTCAAAGGATGCAATGAGTGGTCTACATTAAGATTTATTGCATCATTATTAGAAATAGTGAAAATTGGGAAAAAACCCATTTCCATCAGAGGAGAATTTTTAAGTAAAAGAGAGTGCACTCATCCAATAAATAATAAATATACACATTGGTGTGCCTATCAGAATTTAGCTGGGCTCACCCAGGAGGCCTGCTGGGCCCCGGGGGGCAGGGACAGGCCAAGACAGGGCAAGAAAGGAAGGGTAGAAGCAGAGTGCACCCTAGGTTGGCCCAGCGAGGGCACAGGAAGGGGAGCTACCATTTTTTGTATTGGGCATTTCTTTTTTGGTATCTGATGTAACCTTCACAGCAAGTCCACGAGGATGGCACTGATACCACACCCTAACCATTTCACAGACAAAGGCCGGAGGCTCAAAGAGAGAGTGACTGGCCCAGGGCCACGCAGCTTCAAAGTAGAGGAGCTGAGATTCCCACCCAAGCCTACATGACGGCAGAGCAGTTGGTGGTTTTCCTTGGCAACTTTCCCCATGCCAACTGTCAGTGGCACCCATGTCATCTGTGTGTGTGTGTAGGGGGGGCACTTTTACACAGCCCTTGCTTTTTTCTCCAGTCCTGCGGAAGCAGGGCCAGGCCTGTGTGGAGACTAGCGGTTGGCAGTAGCTAAATGCAAAAAGCTGTATGATGTGCTTGTCAGTGATAAAAATAGAATATATAATTGTGTCAGTGATGAAAGCAGACAAAAAAGTTATGCTCACAGTCAACCGCAAGGAAAGAGCAAGGAAAAAAGGAGACAGATAATGTACGAGTAGGCGTTCTCTTTCCTGTCTCTTATTTTCAGGGTTGATGTCCTTTTCACTGTATTATTTGCACAATAAAACATGATTTACAGTGAAAAATGGGAAGGCTGAGACAATAGGAGCCCCTGGGGTGGCTCATGGCTGGGCCTTGAGTCCAGCTGCAGCTCCAGGCCTTCCAAAGCTGTTCTGATGGCAGTGCTCACAAAGAAGTTGGCTTCTTCTAGACAAAGCACGGAAGGAGAGACACAGAGCATGGGACACATGCCAAGAGGCTTCGGGTCTTTGTCGTCATGCTCCACAGTGTCATTGCTGGATTCACGTGAAGCTCTCACCTGGGTGGGGGAGGTGTGGCTGTGACTGGCATTTCCCAGCCCTAGCCGCTGCTCTGCTTTTAAGATTGTGGCTGTCACCTCGCTGTTGGCTCTTCTGCCTGGGGCTTGGGTTCAGCCATGCTGGAGTTAGGGGCAGTGTGGCATTCTCTCTGACTGAGGGGCAGAGGCCAAAGGGACCCAGGCAGCAAAGAGAAGCACGAAACCGCAGCATCCATGCCTGGGTTTCAGAGCCGGGGCCCAGTGACTTTCCTTTGTTCACACTCACACCCCATACATTGGTGGATTTTATGCTGACCATTCCTTGCAGGACTCCACGCATTTGCCTGTGCTGTTTCCTCAGTCTGGAGCACGGTTTCTCCTGCTTCTTGACAGAGCTGAACCTGCCCATCCTTCAGGAATGCTGCCTTGAGGAAACATTTCCCAGTCTCCTCTGGCTCCCACAGCACTTGATTTGCATCTTTCCAATGGCAATTGTGTTTTCTGCAGTGTGTTACAGTTATTTACGTCCATGTCTGTGTCTCCCACTAACTGGTGAGCTTCTCAAGGTGGCCGAGGGACGTGTCTTATCCAACTCTGATTCCCCACACAGCGTGGTGAATGTCTGGCATATGGTAGGTGCTCGATCAATGTGCGGAATGACATTAAATTACAATGGCTGAGCACTTCTCCTTTCTGTGTCATGGACTCTCTGGGGAAGCTGTTAAAATTGTAGGCAGATGACCAACTGGTTTTATATCCATCTCTTTCCTGTGCATTTGGAAGAGGCAGGAAGAGAAAGAGAGTTAAATCTAGCTGTGGATCCTTATTTCAAAGATTTCAGCCAGGGGTTCTTAAAGGCTGTAATAGTATGAAGAATAACTAACATGTGCAGAGACCCTCACTTCCACTTTCACACACATTAACTCTGCTGGGTCTCACCAGGACTCTAGGAAGTAGGCTGGGTGGGCAGAAGTAATTGGCTTGTCTCAGTGTTACAAGTGAGGAAACCAAGGCTCAGAAAAATGGAGTGATTTGTTCAAGATTACATCAACTCAAAGTAGACCTGGGACGCAAACCTCAATCTGCTGACTCCAAATCCCATGCTTTGGGGATTGCGAAGGTGACAAGAACACACACTCTCCTCCCCTTATCCTGTTTGCAGAATAAAGGAAAGAAACCCATGATTTAACCCTTGATAAAGCGTACTTGTATCAGGCCCCAGTTGTTACTCCTGAGAGCATTTATATGCTCGTTAAGGGGTTTAACTCTTCAAGGATAGCAACCATCCCTTCTCTTTATTTCTATCTGCGAAACTCTGGTGTCTAGAAAGCCCCACACTTCTGCTGGGTCTTGTTTTCCGTGTCTCTAAAATGAGGAGGCTGAGCTACAAGTTTCAGTTGGGTCACAGTCCCTCCAGAGCCCAGCTCAGAGCCTGGCCCACAGTTTCCGCCACCCTCCCAGAGGACGACTCCCAGCTCTAACACTAGAGGCCTCCAGGACTCCTGCTGACATGATGGAGTGTGTACCATGCACGTTGCAGCCTCTTCCAAGGCTGGCTGCGGAAACTGAGCCTCCTCCAGACAGCAGGGCTGCTCCGCTCACGCGAATCAAGTTGGGAGCCTCATTAGTCATGTCAGATGACATAGTTAACACTTGGGGCCGGCTCAGCCAGTTCATCAAAAGCTCCTATGTGCCTGGTTCGATGGCTGCAGCTGAGGAACTACTGTACACGGAGCAGGCAGCACATCAGAGGAGCAGTGCCGGGAGTGCTTCCAAATTGGTTTTGATTAATTGCATAGACATGTCTTTAATTGGTGCCAGGGTACCGGCCAGAGAACTTATGGGAAAGCAGGATGTTATGCTTTCATTCCCCGAAGTCCCATAAAGCGTGAAAGATGAGGAACAGAATCACTGCTCGTTGAAAATTTATCGACCGTGCAGACCCAGAAAACACAAATAACTATCTGAATCGAAACTTAACCTCATTTTCCCAACTCATTGGAAGCCATGCATGTTCCCCTCTGTGCCCCTGCCTGCCTGCTGAGATGTACAACTGAGCAAAAGGTGTGATTTCTAAGAAACGAGGGCTTTCCAACGGAGACGGCACGCTCACTTTCCCAGATGGGCGCGGAGGTAACTGGGAAGGCCCCTCCCCTCAAAAATATTCCTTGCTCCAGCCCACCACCATCCTATGAAGTGATATCGGATGCTGGTTCACTTTGGGTGGAGCATTCATTTACACATTTACACTTTCTTTTCCACTCCTTGGGTGTTTAAGAAACACGTACTGCATATGTTCAAATACAAATCGCTGTTTGGGTATCATGCGGAACACAGCGTGAAGTCAAGTACAGACCCTTCCTTCAGGGAAATGGCTATCTAGGAGAAAGGAGGTGGCGGCTCCGCAGATTAGCGCATGACAAGTGCGTCACAAAGAGGATGAAGCATCGGAATTTGGTGCCAAGAGAACCTGCGTTCGAATCTCAGCTCTGATTCTTATTACTGAGTCACCTCGGAATTCACTTTGATTCTCTGAGTTTTAACTGCAGAATAGGATAAGAACACTGCACGTGGTGGTCATGAGCCTATGAGCCTTGTACAAGTTAGCAGAGTTGAAAGTACCTAACACAGGGACTGGCGCTGATCAATAAATGGTTGCTAATTCTGGATAAGTGTCAATAAGGAGATTCTGATAGAGTGAATAGAGAGAGTTCACATATTCAAGGAACAAATGCATACAGATCACAGACTCTGTGCCGGGCTCTGTGCTGGGCCTTAGGAATTGAGTTAGGAAGCTCCGCCCTGAGGTCCACCAGGGAGCAGTGATGCTCTGCTAGGGTAAGAGTGGCAGACTGTTACAAGTTTGTCTGCAGAAGCCCACTCAGAGTCAGCAGCGAGTGAGGAAAGGAGACAGTGGTCACTTCTACCTGGGGAAATCAGGAGAGATCTGCCTGAAGAGGCAACGCTTACATCAAGTCCTAAAACAGGAAAAGATTTTTATTTGCATATTAAGCAAGAAAGTGTATTCTGTGCACAATGCCAGGTTCCTTATTTTTGCTCTCAGAGCAAACAAAGTTTATCTCCCCGGATCTTGGAACCAGCTGCTCTCCTTGTATGGGAAGTTCTTCCCCTACATTTTCCTAAAGCTGACTCCTTGACATTTATAGCCTGGTATTTTCTTACATGTTCCTTCGTTTATTGTATGTCTTCCCCACTACAATGAATGGTCCATGAGAACCATGGATCTAATGATAGGTCCGTGGGGACAAGAGAGCTGGGCTGTCTTTTTCTTCACTCTTACAACATCTAGATTCTAAAACACTGCAGGCATAGTGTGGCTATTAAACACATATTTGTTGCTTGAATAAATAAATAGGCAACAGGAGGCACAGAAGGGCATATGTGTTATATTTTCCTATGAAATCGAATAATGAGGAATGCCTGAAGCATAAGAATTGAGGTGGGAGGTAAGAGAAGAGGCAGGCTTGAGCTGTGCCCTGAAAGCAGAGGATGGCAACATGAAAAGGATGGTGGGGAGGGGATCGGGAGGGGTAAATCACGTAAGTTTTAAATCCCTTCCAACCCTGAGCTTCTAACAATTTCTCCCAAACAAATCATCTCTTGCCACCCTTCCTGGTCCCCTCACTCACACCCCTCCTTTCCACTCCACCCTGTCTGGAGGCTGTAAGGACATCTGACACACCATTTCCCGCCAACGTAAATCATGACCTGATGTGTGATGCTCGTTCTCCGTTTTTACCATCCCCCAGGTGGAGATGGCCCCATGACTCAGGGTGGAGGCCCCAAGCAAAGCCAGCCTTTTCACAGGGTGGCAAATAAAGGGAAATTGTTTACCCACCAGCACCTTCCTGGCCCCGCTCCCAGATAATTTTATGTCCTCTGGTCCTGGATCTGCTCCTCCGTTGGATGCACTTCAGTTCACTTGCTAGTGCGCTGGTGTGGAACTGTTTAACTGCTGCTGCTTCCTGTCCCAGGGATCCTGGGTCTTAGGAAGCATGGGAAAGAGACAAGAAAGAGAGCTTTATACGAGGTAAACTTTGACGGCAATAATAAAGGCCCTAAAGTAACGTACACTTCTATAGCACTTGACAATTTACAGAGCCCTAGAGAACTCCTATTCAACCTTCAAGACCCTGCTTAAATGTTACCTGTTTTCACTAACTCTCAACCCTCCCAGAAAAAGCTAATCTTCCCCTCTACACTTTGTCAATGCTCCATTATAGTCCTTATTATCTCTTAATAAATTCACTTGTGTATGTGTCTCACTTCCTCCATTAAGCCATCAGCTTCTTGGGGGGCAGATCTCTTCCAGTAAAACATGTTTATTTCTCTTTTTTCCCAAATTTTTAATTTTTTTTTCAAGTACAGTTTTTTTTCAAGTTATTTTTCAAGTACAGTTTTCTGTCTATTACTCCCATCCCATCCCACCCCCGTGCTCCCCCTGCCTTGCATTTCCACCCTCTCAGTTGTTGTCCATGTATCCTTTATATATGTTCCTCTAAATCTCTCCCCTATTTCCCCTGAAATTCCCTCCCCTCTCCCCCCTGGTCACTGTCAGCCTATTCTCTATTTCAGTTATTTAAAATTAATTTTCATTATACATAATTTTAATTATAAAAGTATTATTTATAGTTATGATGATCAAAATTATTTATATAAACATATAGTGAAGAAAATTCAAAGTCACCTGTAATTTCATCACCCAGATAAAACTACTGGTAACATTTTGAATCTACCTTGAGACTTTTTTTAAGCATACATAAAGTAAACATGGGGCTATAATGTATGTAGTTTTATAGTCTTACTTTACCACCAACTCTATCATGAACATTTTCAAACACTGGCAATTCTTCAAAAACATCATTTTGAATGGATGCTTTATTTCACTTAGTGAGTACAATGAAAGTTATCTGACAATTTCCCCATTGTGGGGTTATTCACTTCCTTTTTACTATTTTACAAATAAAATGAATATCTGTATCCATAAATCTTTGTCCCCCTCTTTGCCTATTTTTCTAAGAAAGATTCCTAGGAGTGGAATTTTTAGGTCAAATGATTTAAACTCTGCAAAAGTTCTTGGTGTTTACTGTTGAACTGCTCTGACAAAGTGGTACCAACTTATAATTCCACCACGCTCAGTAGGGCCATCTCATAGTGCCCAGGCCTGCATTCAGTATTATCCCATTGGCATCTTGACTACAGCCAGTGTTCTTTTCACAATGCCCCCTCAAGATGAGCAATTTTTCTTAAACAGCAGAAATTATACAACAAAACTTAGTTGTCTTCTTCCAAGATATCAGCCTGGGAGGATATATTTATTTCAACAGTGCTTCTGCTACTTTACACATTTCTATAATCTTGATTTGAAAATTGTCTGCAGAGCACTCAACCCATTCTTTTGCATCTAAATTATAATACAATTCCACCTCTGGGGACTGATTTTTTATTTTTGGCAACAGCCAAAAGCCATTTGGAACTCGCGGTAAGTCAGATGTGGAGCTGCAGCTGGGTTTGGGACCAGAAATGAGGTGTAATTTTACAGTAACGGGACTGAAGTTTTCTCACGACTTATAAAGGGAAAGTCCCACCGGAGTTTCGGGCAGTAGTGGTATCATCAGAAGGAGTGCCGCGCCTCCCAGCATGACCGTGCCAAAGTGACTACACTCAGGTATTGCTCGAGTAATTATGGAATCTCTTCTCAGGACTGCATCGTTACTCTGTGTATAGCCCCAGGGACAGGCGTCAACTTATTTCAGAGCTGATCCCTTTCCACCTACACTTTTCATCAAGCCCACTTGGGCCTGGTGTGATTCCAAGACCGAGACTGAGGAGGGCCAGTTTAGGGGCGGGCGGGGCATACGTGGTAATGGAAAGAGCCCTCGGACTGAAGTCAGAAAGAACTGGGTCTGGAGTCTGGCCCTACCTATTTCCAGCTGTGTATTGGGCCTCATTTGAGAGCGTCCTACTTCACAGGGTTGTTAGGAGACATGGAGAGCACATATAACCACACACACACGTATGCCAGTTTCTACTGAGACATCTCTAAACCCCCCAGAATTTACAGGTAAATCCTGCCATAGCCTGGGCTTCCTCCTCCTTCCAGAGGCAAGCCAAAAACCATGGGCAGCACCCTTAGTATGCCCTGTTCACTGACCACTGCACAAGTGGGAGACGCTTCCAGGCGGTGGCAGAAATGCCTGTTGGTTTCCACCTGCTCCCAGCCAAATGCCCTACCAGCAGCTCTCAGGTTCAGGCTCCCAGTTTACTTTCAGCCCCCTCCCCTTACCTCCAAACAGACTTACCTACTAGTAGGAGGAGTCTTTTCCAGAGTAGTTATTTTAGCAAAATGCCACGCATGAATTGTCCATGAAGGCTAACAATGGAGAGGACCCAGAGGTACCAAGCTACCTTTAAGATACCAACATATCTTGCATGAGATTTTGTAGACAGACTAAAAAAAAAAACCATTTCCCCGTTTAAAGTTTTTATGGCTGTGGCAATTTAAACAAACATTCTGAGCTTCAGTTTCCTTATCTATAAAATGGAGATAATAAATGTTTTTCTCACAATATTATTATTTCCAATCTGGCCACTTCCAGAAACATGACCGTTATTCTAGTATAGATGATTCTCCCACCCCACCCGCTTCTACAGACCCATAGAGATGCTGCATGAACTATACCTGAAAAGTTACATTCTATTGCCAAATTTGAAAACTATAAAGAGAAGTCCCCAGATGTCAGAAATGAAAAAGGGTGCAGGTGATGAGCCTTAGCACCATGCACGGGATTCAAATTACCTATAGATCCTGAGAGCTGCAGGCCGGGTTCCACCGTACACTAAGGAGTAGGATGCGGGGCTGAAGTCCCCGCCAGGTGAGGAAGCTTGCGCTGAGCCCCTGCATAAAGCCCTGACATTGGCAGCTCTGCCCCATTCTGTGAAAAGGAGACTGGAAAAACTATACCCCAGGGTTAGAAAAGTTGCAAGGAATCTTGATGTCTGAAGGCCTTGGGTGGGGAGTGGGGGGAATGGCACTCACGAGAAATGGAAACCTCAATTTCTGCCAAATGCATAGGTAGGTTTAAGTGTTCTCTTCCTGTATATGTAGGCACCTACTGAGATAACTTAACATAAAAATTGGTCCAGACCATTAAAATTCTTAGGTTAGGGCTGAAGTAAGACCTATTAAAATTCTTAGGTTAGGGCTGAAACAAATTTGAAATTGCTCTGTAGGGATACTTAACAATCCAGGACTAGCAGAAATAACAATCCCTGATAAAGATGCTCACAAAAAGTAACAAATCACATGAGGAAAGAAATGATTAAGATGAAGGGTCAACAAACACAACCAGCTAGAGAAAAGAAGGATAGAAAAAGAAGGATGAAAAAAACTGTGAAGTAGGGTGATTACATTAGAAAGATAAGAAAGTAATGAGAGCCATAAGAACAAAATAGTATGAGGGGAAAAGAACTGGAAGATTTTTTAAAAGAATCATACAGAGCTTCCAGAAATGAAATCATAGTCACTGAAATTAAAAACTCAAAGGATGAGTTAAACTACATATTAGATCTAACTGAAGAGGTCATTATGAGAGACACTGGAAGAAATCAATCAAAACGGAGTAAAGAAACAGAAAGAAATAAAAAATATCTTAACAAGAATTTAAAAGATATGAAGGAGGAGGGATTGAGCAAAAAGGACAAAGGACTCATGGGCATGGACAACAGTGTGGTGATTGCTGGGCGGAGGGGACCAAATGGTAATGGGAAAAAATACAATAAAGATTAAATTTAAAAAAGATATGAAGGATAAAATGAGCAAGTCAAGCATGTATCTGATAGGAGTTCCAGAAAGATTTAACAGGGGGAATAGTGGGAAATCATTTTTTAAAATATTATAGCTGTATTTATCAGGGTTCTCCAGAGAAACAGAACCAACACATGTGTATGAGAAAAATCTAATATCTATACTATATATATATATGTATAAATTTATATATATATTTATTGATTATAAAGAATTGGCTCACACAATTACAGAAGCTGACAAGTCCCAAGACTTGTAGCTGGCAAGCCAAAGCCCGGGGAGCCCAACGACGTACTTCCAAGTCTGAGCGTAAAGGACCAACAGCCAGGAGAGCCCGTGGTCTAAGCCTGCAGCTGAAAGCCAGCAGCAGGCTCAAGACCGACCGGGGAGGAACTGATATTCCACTTTGAGTCTGGAAGCAGGAAAAGCCTGATGTCCAGCTCAAACAGCCAGGTAGGAGGAGTTCCTTCTTATTCCTGGGAGGGTCAACTCTTTTGCTCTGTTCAGGCCTGATTGGATGAAGTCCACTGCGTTATGGAGGGCAACCTGCTAAGCTCTGTCTATGATTCAAATGTTAATCTCATCCAAAAACATCTTCACAGACACGTACCAGTTAATGTTTGACCAAATATCTGGACACCCCATGGCCCAGCCAGGTCGATGCCTAAAATCAACCATCACAAAAGTTGATAATTTTCTGGAATTGAAGAAACATACCAAGATGATCAATAAACAATTTAATAACTAGTCATGCTTCAACAAAACTGCCAAATCATAAGTCAAGAGAAAAATACAAAAGCTTCCAGTGAAAAGGGACAGATTCCCAAAGGGATGGTAAGTACAGCGACAGCAGCCATCTCATCAGCAACAGTGGGAGCCAAAAGGCAGGAGGGTAGCATCTTCACAGTGTGGAAAGAAAATAAACCTCAATCCAGAATTCTATACACAGTTACATTTCTGAGGGAAAGCTCAACTTTCAGACATTTTCAGAAAAGCAAAGACAATGAGTTTACCTCATATAAATCTTGCTGGAAAAACACAGATAGCCAGCTCACATCAGTCCAAAGAGCGGACTATTAAAATTTCAGGAATTTTACAAACTGATTGTTAAACATGGTCATTATAAGAAATTAAATTATATAAACTTACAATTAAATGAATCCTTTAAAAAAATCAAAGTACAAAACCCTCACTATGCATTACCTCTTAACTATTTTACTATAATTTTTCTGTCATCTGTGCCCTTGAGCTCACTCACATCTGCTGTATCTGGACTGCAGAGCTACCGGGCAACGGTGTGCCACTCTGCACCTCCTCCCATCCCTGCATTCTGCACTTTGGTAACTCGAGTACTTAGACCTCTGAGAACAACAAATGCTGCAAATCAGGTCTCCACTACCCCCTACCACGTGAAAGCTGATTGTTAAACACTTATCCACAAACACACCACTGAATACAAGAAATTGGTTTTCACTCTGGGTATACATCCAAGAGAAGTGAAAACATATGTCCACCAAAACCACTTTTAATGAGTGTTCATAACAGCATTATGCATGATAGGTAACAGGTGGACACAACCCAAATGCCTATAAACTAATAATTATTTATCTAGATAAATAAGTAAGTAGATATTTATCTGTAGGAGACCATTCTGCATGGAGTGGGCCCAACCCCCAGTGGCAAACATTTACTGCAAAGTAACTTCCTAAAATCCATGATAAACCTTCCTAGGAGCAGTGTAACCAGTCCAACCACTTTTCCCTTTTCATTTGCAGATATCCCTCTTCTGGGATGTGATTAGCAGTATTGGCTCCTTTGTTTTCTGTAAAAGGTAACCACCTAAAGCAACCTGTGCATAGTAAATGAGGACCAGCATGTAATGTGTGGAGAAACCCAATAAAGGCTGGTCATGGCAAGGGCTGTGGCTTTTGTTCCCCTTGAGAGAAAAGTCATGCTGTCCCTTTTCCTCCACCGGACTCAGTAGTCTGTGTGAATGTCTCATTTCATCCATAATGACGAGGACACTGCGGGCCTGTGTTCGAGCATCACTTATCTATATAAGTAGATAAATAAATTGCTATATACATACAATGGAGTAGTTTTCAGACATAAAAAGGAATGAAGTATTGATACTTGCTCCAATATGGATGAAACTTACAAACATTATGCTACGCGAAAGAAACCAGGCAGACACAAAAGACCACATATTGTAAGATTTCATTTAAATGAAATATACAGCCTTGGTTAGTGTGGTTCAGTGGATTGAGTGCTGGCCTGTGAGCCAAAAGGTCACAGGTTCAATTCCCAGTCAGGGCATATGCCTGGGTTGGGGGCCAGGTCCCCAATAGGGGGCATGAGAGAGGCAACCACACATTGATGTTTTTCCCTTTCTCCCTTCCCCTCTCTAAAAATAAACAAAATATTTAAAAAAATAAATGAAATGTCCAAAATAGGCAAATCCATAGAGACAGAAAATAGATTAGTGGTTACCAGGGGCTGGGGGTAGAGGGAAATGGAGAGGTAATGGGTAAAGATGATGATAAATTATGTTCTAAAATTAGTGGTGATAGTGGCATAATTTTGTGAATCTACCCAAAATGATTTAATTGTACACTTTGAAAGGGTGAATTTAATTGTATATGAATCATATTTTAATAAAAAGAAAGTTAGGCAAATAAACTGGTATACAGGTTTGTAAATCTAAATAAATATGGTCTGTTAAAACATCTAAAGTAAGGATTAGTGATCAAAACTAGGTTGGAACTAAAATACTAAAAATCAAAGTACTTTAAAGATAGAAGAGGGCGGAGATCAGAATTAAAGAATTCTAAGGTTCCTAAAATCTTCACAATGACTAGGGATGGTTATTAACAATGGCAAGGCAAGTATGCACATTAATAATGTAAGAACTCCCACTAAGACAATAAAATTAATATGTATACCTTTCAAAGCACAAGTGAGAATAAAAAAGGAGTAAAGAAAACAACCAGCTCAAAAGGTGGCAGGAAAAAAAAAACATGGCATATAGATAAAGCAAAATAATGGGGAAAAATAGGCCCAGCATATCAGCATAATAAGAAGTATAAACATGCCTAAGAAAAGACAAAGATGCTCTGACTGGATTTTTAAAAATCCAGCTGTGTGTCAATTACATGAATAAATTCATAACACGGAAATGTTACAAGGATGGGAGAAAACATGCTAGGCAAATTCGAAACAAAATAATACAGTAATAATATATTTTAAAGCAAAAAGTAGTATTAGGAAGAATGTCATATACTTGAATGATAGAAGGGATGGTTCATCAGAAAGATACTCTGATCCAGAACATCTTTGAATCAACTGGAAACAATGCCTCCAAATATGTAAGACAAAATCATAAGGAGAAATGGACAACTTTACACAGTGAGAGTTTTTTTAAAGTAGGAATAAACAAAATTTCATGTTCTTTTCTTGGTCAGTACTTAAATATTAAGAAAGCTGAAATTTAAAATATGTTGACTAGATTTCTATACATAATATTTACATAATGATTCTGGTTTTACCTTCCCAAGAGCAGTCGCCCAGAATAACGGAGAGGCTCTCACTGAAGGCCAAGGCGCAGGGTTCCCAGGCAGGCCAAAGAATGGAGGGGCTGAAGCACACGCCCCTTTCCTGCCCCCCTCCCTTGCTCCCTTTTGTTTTTATCTGAAACACTGCTAAGTAACATGCAAAACTCGTTTTGGGTATAAAAAACTAGATGACTGTCCCAGTCCAGGATTGTGTTTCATTAAAGGAGACTTGGCACTAAAAGGACGTGAATTGCCCCTCATCTCAAGGGCATGGTGATACAAGGCAAAGGTCACACATAAGTCATTTGAGATCCCTGAGCAAAGGCATAGAAAATATAGACTCATCTGTAAAATGGGATTTGGCCAGATGGCCTCTTCTGTCACAGTGGGAGATTTTAAGACATCTTCTTTGGTAGTTGATAGATTGACAAAATACTTGTAAGAGTATAGAAGATTTGACCAACATAAATACAACAATCAAGTTTTTTTTCCTTCCCATCTTTCCATACTTACATTCTTAGGCTTTGAAAGTTCTTCCTCCCTGTTGCTGCACACTGAGTCAGTTGCAAAGCCTTTCGGATTCTCACAGTACAGTGGGTGGGTTCCATGCCAAGGCACTTTCATCCTGTAGCTAGTTCTTTGGGTCAGGCTTCAGTTGCCTCTTGCCAGAATCACTGTAATTGTCTCCTAATTGACCCTCCTATATTATAGAGAATTGCTCAAAGGGCATGTGGTTCAGTAGTTCCATTCTGATGTTATGAATTTTATTTTTGGATTAAGCCAGACCCAAGGTACTGCAATATTTCAGTCACTGTGGAATCACTTTTACTGAATTGAGCTCTGGTGTAAAGACACTGGCTATCTGCAGGGATGGTCAAGACAAAATCCTGGGAAACTCTCTGGCTGGAATATTATTTCAGGCACATACAGTATCCTCTTTATGAGGAATATTGGGGAAGCAGTATGCTGAAATCTGGACTTCTCCTGTACAACCAGTTTGTATATATTTTATGGACAACAAATCATGTACTGCTGCTTCTACTTCGCGAAGGTCACTAGAAAACTCAGCCAAATTTACTGGCCACTTAAATACCTATGTAGAATAATAGCTAATATTTAATGAATGCTTGCTATGAAGCAAGCACTATTCCAAATGCTTTTCATCTATTAATCTACTTGACCCTCATTTCATCTCAATAGGACCATTACGGTCCCCATTTTAAGATGAGGAAATTGAGGCCCAGAAAGGTCACATAACTGGCACAGGGCACTCAGCTAGTAAAAGGGAGGGGGAAAATTTGAACTCCGGCAGCCTGGTTCCACAGCCCCTACTTTTAATCACTATACAACATTACCTCTTTAAACTTTATGACATGCATGCCTGTGTGCTAATCCTAGCCTCTGGCTTTATAAATTTCCTATGCTTATCCTGTCACTTCTGGCCAAGATATATTAATAGGGACTTCATTGACCTTCCCACTGAAGCAACTAAAAATCTGGACATAATATATGAAACACAGTTTTTAAGACATTGAATGAATATCAAACTAAAGACAGTGATCCCCAAGACACAGAAAACAAATAAAGGAAGCCCTCCAAATGTCCCTGCTTCCATCCTGGAGAGTTTCTTGGCTGTAAGGCTGAGGGAGTAAACCCAGGCAGAACCCAGTCATTTCCCTGGGTTGAGGCGAGGGAGTTAGGAACCTGGGGAGGTCAAGGTGGCAGGAGTTCAGAGGGGAGAACACTGAAGAGAAGAGCACTGCACAGGAAGAAGCCTCTGGTTATCTGCTGAGGGTCCCCCTGAGTCTTCAGCACGCATATGAGGAAGTTATGTGAGGCCAGAGAGAGAACCACCTAAAAGGACTAGAAGGAGCAAATTTACACAGGGGATCACATAAGTCTAGTTTCTATTCCCAGCATTCAGAGCGGCAAGGCATATTTCACAAGGCATCGTGAGCTTTGCCCTAATAGTGGGGCCAAATTAGCCCTGGACTAATGTTGCTCTGGTCCCGTCTAACAAAGCTAAAAGTAATAGTCAAAAACTATTTCCAAAAAGCTAAAGGACCCATATAGAAGGACCCACATGAGGAGAAAAATCAGTCAACTGAAACTAATGAAGATAAGTACAGTGGATAGATAAAGACATTTGAAGTTATAACTGTTTTTCGGTGTGATCAAGATGCTAGGGAAAAGTCTGAGCTTGTTCAGTAAAGAACGGAAGTATAAAAAAGACCCAAAGTCCCAGAAACAGCAAACATACTCAGTGTCCATATCTTGGTTTCTAAATACCATTTTCCAATAAAAGGAACCATAGGTCTTTAGAGAAATGATTGGTTTCAAATAAGGAGCAGGGAAAATACAAGATGATCCTGGAGCATGCTGTAGTACTAGAAAGTAAACAATGCTTAAAAAAAAGGATGGGAAGGAGTACGTCAAAGAGATGCAGAAGCCAACCACACAGAGCATTTAATGGCCAGATGCAGAACAATGTGAGCAACAAAATAAAAACATAATATTGTATTATAATCCAAAATATAAAATAAATATACACCCATTCAAATTGGTACTAAGTGATTAAATAAATAAATTAAAAGGGAGAAAAAAATAACTCTTGCACACAGAATTCCAAATAATGTATGTAGATACTCCCCCCTCTCCAGGAGATAGAACTTAACCACTCCCCATGCCCTGACTATGGGCTAAACTTAATGACTTGATTCCAAAAACAGTATAGAAAGGGAAAAACAGGAGCTTCACAGTAGGAAAATCTAGCAAAACTACCTTAACCAAGTGACTAAAGTTTACATCACCAATGCTATCATGTGCCCTCTAATTTGATGTAATAAGAAGGACATTCTACCTCTATGCCATCCTTTTCCAAAACTCCTAACTCCAGGTTAAGAATCATGAGAACATCAAACAAACCCCAAATTAAGGGGTATTCTGTAAAACACATGACCAGTACTCATCAAAACTTTCAAGGCCATGAAACATAAGAAAAAGACTGAGAAATTGTCATGGGTCAGAAGAGACTCAAGAGACATCACAACTAAATAAAATGGGAGGTCCTTAATTGGTTCCTGGAACAACAACAAAAAAGACATTAATGGAAAAATTGTTGAAATCTGAAGAAAGTGTGCTGTTTGGCTAATACTAACAAACCAGTGTTGGTATCTTAGTTTTCATAAGTATGTCATAATAATGTAAGATGATGACATTAGCGGAAACTGAAACTGGATGAGGAACATATGGGAATGCTCTGTGGTATCTTTGCAAATTTTCTGTGGATCTAAAATTGTTTCACCCTGACTGGTGTGGCTCAGTTGGTCAGGTGTCATCCTGCAGAGCAAAAGGTCACCAGTTTGAGTCCCAGTCAGGGCACTTGCTGGGGTTGCAGGCCCAGTGTCCTGTTGGAGCATGTGTGAAAGGCAATTAATTGATGTTTCCCTTTCACATCAATGTTTCTCTCCCTCTCTGCCCTTCCCTTCCCCTCTTTCAAAAAATAAATAAATAAAATCTTTAAAAACATAAAATTTTTCCAAAATAAAAACCTATTTAAAAAACTGAATTTCTAGAGATAGGGATTATAATGTTGGAGACAAAAACTATATACAAAATGAGATAAAAATAGATTAGACATTTCAGATGAAAAGATTAGTGAATCTAGAGACACAGCACTAGAAACTAAACAAGAAGGCACAAAGAGAGGAAAAAAAGACAGAAAAAATTGGACCCACCATAATGAGCTGTAGGACCACTTCAAGAGGCCTCATATACGAGTGTAATTGCAGTCCTAGAGGAAGAAGGGGTCAAAAAATTCTTGAAGAAATGATGGCCATAAGTTTCCCAAATTGGATGAAAACTTTAGGCCCACAAATCCAAGAAGGTCAATGAACCTCAAGTACAAGAAACATGAAGAAAACTATACCAAGGCATTTCTTAATCAAATTGCTAAAGTCGGTGATAAAGAAAACGTCTTAAGAGCACCAAGAGAGGAAACAGCACATACAGAAGAACAAAGATAGGAATCATAACAGACTTTCAATCAGAAAAAATGTAAGACAGAAGATGGTGGAGCAAAGTATTTAATGTAGAGAAAGAAAGAAAAGAATTAGTAACTTATAGCACTGATTGGTGTAGCTCAGTGGATTGATCAAGGGCCTGTGAAGCAAAGGGTCGCCGGTTCGATTCCCAGTCAGGGCACATGCCTGGGTTGCAGATCAGGTCTCCAGTAGAGGACACATCACAGGCAACCACGCATTGATGTTTCTCTCCCACTCTTTCTCCTTCCCTTCCCCTCTCTCTAAAATTAATAAATAAAAATATTTTTTAAAAAAGAATGATCAACTTATTATTTAAAAACATATTTCAAAAGCCCTGGCCAAGCCCTGGCTGGTATACCTCAGTGGATAGAGTGTGGGCTGTGAACTAAAGGGTTTCCAGTTCGATTCCCAGTCAAAGCACATGGCTGGGTTGTGGGCCAGGTCCCCAGTGGGGGGCATGTGAGAGGCAACCACACATTGACGTTTCTCTGCCTCTCTTTCTCCTTCCCTTCCCCTCTCTCTAAAAATAAATAAATAAAGTGTGTCATCTAGCAAAGTGAAAGGTCGCCAGTTCAATTCCAAGTCTGGGCTCAGGCCTGGGTTGTAGACCAGGGACTGGCTGTGGCACATGTGCAAGGCAACTGATCAAAGTTTCTCTCACACACCGATGTCTCTCTCTCTCTTTTTCTCCCTCCACTCCCTTGTCTCTAAAAATAAACAAATAAGGGGACTTCCGCCAAGATGGAGGCATAGGTGGAAACACTGTGCCTTCTCCCACAACCAAGTTTGAATACAACAAAGGTTTGGAGAAGAAAGACACACCCAAAGACAAAAAAATTGAATTATACGGAAGTCCGACAACCACTAACCTTTCAACGGGACGGTAAGAGGGGCGGAGCCAGCAGCGAGCAGGGTGGGGCAGGACAGATCCCCCGACCTCGGCGAGCAGGCAGCCCGGAACCAGTTGGGGTGCAGGGCAGACTGACCGTGGTCACACATTCGCGCACAGTGAGACGGACCAGACAGGCACCAGGGGGCGAGGGCTGACGGCGGTGGCACACTCGCGTGCAGTGGGACGAAACGCTCGGGCCCTGTAACAGTGGCAGCTGCAGCACCTGTGGGGGCCGAGGCTGCAGGTGGCAGACAGGGACGCCATAGTTCCGTGTTGACCCCGCCCCCACATACAACGTCACAACCCAGCGACTTAGTTGCCCTGGTCTAGTGAACACCTTAGGGCTCCGATCCTGCTACTTAACAGGCACGAACAGCCCAAAAGATGGCGCAAGCAGAACTGAAAGTCCCAGAGCCAATAACTCTCAGCGACCAAGAAATTGCCAGCCTCTCAGAAGCACAATTCAAAACACTGTTTATCAGGATGCTCACAGAACTGGTTGATTATAGTCACAAATTAGAGGAACATATGAAGGCTAAACTAATTGAAATGAAGGGAGATGTCCAGGAAACCAATAGCAATGGAAAGGAAACTGGGACTCAAATCAATGGAGTGGACCAGAAGGCAGAATGAAAAATCCAACCAGAAAGGAATGAAGAAATGAGAATTCAAAAAAATGAGGAGAGGCTTAGGAACCTCCAGGACACCTTTAAACATTCCAACATCCGGATTATAGGGGTACCAGAAGGGGGAAAGAAACAGCCACGAGTGGAAAACTTATTTGAACAAATAATAAAGGAGAACTTCCCCAGTCTGGCAAAGGAAATAGACTTCCAGGAAATCCAGGAAGCTCAGAGAGTCCCAAAGAAGTTGGACCCAAGAAGGAACACACCAAGGCACATCATAATTACATTAGCCAAGACTAAAATGAAGGAGAGAATCCTAGAAGCAGCAAGGGATAAGGGGACAGTCACCTACAAAGGAGTACCCATCAGACTGTCAGCGGATTTCTCAAAAGAGACCTTACAGGCAAGAAGGGGCTGGAAAGAAGTATTCCAAGTCATGAAATCCAAAGACCTACAGCCAAGATTGCTTTATCCAGCAAAACTTTCATTTAGAATGGAAGGACAGATAAAGTGCTTCTCAGATAAGGTCAAGTTCAAGGAGTTCATCATCACCAAGCCCTTATTATATGAAATGCTAAAGGGACTTATATAAGAAAAAGAAGATGAAAAATATGAACAGTGAAAGGACAGCAAACTCACAGTTATTAACAACCACACCTAAAACAAAAGCAAACCAAGAGGACAGCTAGATCAGGAGTGGAACCATAGAAATGAAGAACACATGGAGGGTTAGCAACAGGGGAGTGGGAGGAGGAGAAGGGGGGAGAAGGCACAGAAAATAGCATAGACAGTAGGTAGAAAATAGATAGGGGGAGGGCAAGAATAGTGGGGGAAATATAGAATCTAAAGAAGTTGAGACACGTGGTTATAAACTAAGGGGAGGAGAATGGTGGGGGAGGGAGTGTGCGGGTGGAGGGGAATGAAGGGGGGGAATAGAACAACTGTAATGGTATAATCAATAAAATATATTTTAAAAAATAAATAAAAATAAAAAAATAAATCTTTTAAAAAATGTTTTTAAAAAGCATATGTGACAATGAGGAAAGAATAGCCTTTTAAACAAATAGTGGAGAGACAATGGGATAGCCACACAAAAAAAGTGGGACACTTCACACCATATAGAAAAACAAACTCAAAATGAGTCAAAGACCTAAACATAATAGTTAAAAATATAAAACCCTTGGAAGAAAATAGAGGGGTAAATCTTTATGACTTTGGGTTTGACGATCATCTCTTAGCACAAGCACCCAAAGATAAATTACATTTTATCAAAATGCAAAACTTTTGTGCATCAAAAGACACTATCAAGAAAGGGAAAAGATAACCCCAAAATGGCAGAAAGTATTTGCAACTAATATATCTGATAAGGGTCTAGTATCCAGAATTTATAAAGAACTCTTACCACTCATCAACAAAGAGACAAACAACCCAAATGAAAAAATGGGCGAAGGACTTGAACAGACATTTCTCCAAAGAAAGTATGCACAGGGCCAAAAAGCACATGGAAAGATGCAAAGATGTTCAACATCATTAGTCAGTAGGGAAATGCAAATCAAAACCACAATGACATACCATTTAATACTCAGCAGGATGGATACAACTTAAAAAAAATTGAAGGGAAAATAAGTGTTGGCGAGAATCTGCAGAAGTTGGAACCCTCACTTTATGCATTGCTGGAGGGAATGTAAATTGTGCAATCACTGTGGAAACAGTTTGGTGGTTCTTCAATAAGTTAAACAGAATTACTATAGGACCCAGCAATTCCGCTTGTAGGTATACATATGAAAGTATTAAAAACAAGTGTTCAAACAAAACTTGTTCGTACATGTTCATAGCAGCACCATTCACAACATTCAAATGAGGAAAGACAAATGTCCAACAGTGGAGGAATGAATATACAAAATGCAATATAGCAATAAATTGGAATATTGTTTAGCCATAAAAAGGAATGAAGATACCCGCTACAATATGGATGAATCTGGAAAACGGTATGCTAAGAAGCCAGACACAAAAGGCCTGATTGCATGATTCCATTAACATGAAACTTCCATAACAGGCAGATCCATACAGATGGAACGTTGACTAGTGGTGTCCAGGGTCCAGGAGTAGGAGAATGGGGAGTGACTGCTTAATGGATACAAATTTTCTTTTGGGGATGAAGAAAATGTTCTGGAACTAGACAGTGGTGATGGCTGCACGACACTGTGAATGTAGTAAGTGTCATGGAAATGCACTCTTTAAAATGGTTAAGATGGTGAATTTCACTGCAATAAAAAAAAGCAATTACTATAAAAGTCTATTCTTTCATTCATCTATCAAATATGTATTGAGCAGTTCCTGACAAGTTTATTCTCGATGCAGGGAATATGGAGACTTATCAGGCATGGTCTTGGCCCTGGAGGGTTCTCTGGGTTGGAAAGGGAGGAAAATCACCCTACAAACACGTTCAGTAAAGTGTTATAGTTTCCTTGAATGTGCACCATACACTGTGGGGGCTGCTTTTCAGAGGGGTTGGGCGTGGAGAACAGCAACGCCAAGGCTGAGCCTTGAGTGAAGAGCAGGAGTTTGCTTGGCGGACGGCAGTGGGAAGATTTCAGGCAGAAATCTTCAGGCAGAAGGTGTGACCCGAACCAGCTCAAAAACTGATGTTAGAAAGCTCCTGGCTCTCAGCAAACCCCAAGCCAAATAGCATGTGTTCAGCAGTGTAGAGGATGGACTTCAGGACAATGAGGTGGCAAGTAGATGACCACCCACCCCTGTCTGGCTACAGTAAGGGACACTAAGATATATGAGGGGGGTGGCAAAGACCTGATGGGACATGAGGCTCAAAGTGTGACTCCAAGACTGGGCCACCTGGTGGGAGGTGGTTATTGCCTGTCCCTAAGGTAGGCCCACAGGACGTTTTGTACTCAGGGGACATCAAACTAGAAATGAACACCCCCCCGCCTTCTTATGTATTCTCCTATTTTTAATATATATAATTTTTTTGCATTTGAAAACCACTTCCCTTTTCCTTGGGCTGCCTCTGTTTTCCTGTTTGAAGTATCTGTTACTATGGAAATGCCATGGCACAGTAAAGTGGCATTTACAAGTGAGGTGTAAAGAATTTTCAGAACATCTCGAAACACAAGTCTAGGGTTTAGGAATATAAGCCCTAATGATGTGATAGTGCTCATGCCTTCAGACACTGTGTTATAAATATAAACACACCCGGAAATTTTAGACAGCATAGAGGAGATAGTTGAGAACTTTATTAGGATTTATGTGCCCAGATTCGGAGTATATGAGAAATATTAAAAACACAAAACATAACACACTAGTTGGGAAGAACATCTGGAAAAAATGAACGACAGAATGCCAACATTTACTTATGAATACACACCTCTGGAAGAAGGACCGGGGGCTGGGGGGAGCTGGGACACCCCATGGAAACTTGGAAAAACCTTTGTAGCACCTTCTGTGCCATAAATATGATCCCTAAAAACTGCATGTAAATCAACTGTTGGTAAATCATATTTATCAAACGTAACGGTGACCGATATTTTAAAGATATCTTAAGAATGTACATTTCAGTAAGGGAAATTATTACCAGTGGAACAACGGAAAAATCTCACCGGACTGAGTGAAATTCAAGGTCCTTCATTATTATACTGGCTCTGCCAACTGAATGTGTGATTCAAGAAAAGTCAGTCAACCTCCCTGGGCCAATTTCCTCATCTAATCTGGGTTGTAATTCTGAATTTTCACTTATTAGTTTCTTAAAGCAAGGTGCGGGGTACTGGCCCGCAGCCTAATGTCTTCTGGGAGGTAAAGCTGCACACTGAAGCCAGTGGACAGAGCTCAGGGCCCTTTTACATGAGAGGAGCTCGGGTCGGTACCACCAGCAGGCCAGTTACCATTCATTCTGTGTTCTGCATCTTCGTTACCCACTTTGTCATTCCCACAATCACCCAAAGTGCAATCATTCCCATTTTTCGTTCCAAATTCTTGACAAAAGTTTGTTCTTTAGAGTTGTCCTTTGGGAAAAACTGACAGTTCAAGGTAGGAGCCCATTCTTGGTGATCTTTCCACCTCTGGTCCTGTTCCTATTCCACAAGACAGGGCACTGCCAAGGGCAAGGGCTATACCCCCTGCCTGGTACAAGCCCAGGGGCAGAGAAGAAATTCAACAAGTGACGGTTCACTGAATGAGGAAGCTGAGGCAGAGAGGTGGGTCTACTGAGATACCTGAACCCTAGGGGTGAACTTTTGGCAGCTGCTCTAAACATTTCTGAACTTTCCAAATTTCTACAATGGGCAGAAACATAAACATACCACAAGCATTAAACTCTCCTTTTCCTGGCTTTTTGTCAATGCCCTGGTCTCTCATAAATAATACAATCTTTTCCCGGTTCTCCAATGCTTGGAACAGGACACAGGGCACACATCTTTTCTTTAAAGGAAACAGCAATTACAGTCTCCTAGTCTGTTTTGCTTAAACAGCAACGACACTCTGCATTTGCCTTTGTGGACCTAACACCTGCAATCTAGCTTCAGGCAAGGACCCCTGCCAACTGGCTGCGGGAAAGGCCATTTACCAATGGTGTTTAGGCGCCACCTTGACTAATCCGCCATACAGGAAGTACAAAACACACTGTAAGAATTCCTTTGTCTTCTTAAGCAAAAACAGGTTTAGGCCTTATTAACTGGCAAGAGATAGAAGGCAATGGGTCGGGCTTTTTGCCAATTTACCACCACCTTGTAGAATAATTCAGGAAGACCAAAGAAGCAAAGGAAATTACTATCTATTGAGTGCTCACTGCATGCCAGGTCTTGTGCTGGGCCCGTCATACCCATTATTTAATGTGAGCCTCACATCCGAGTCATTATTTAATATACTATATTTTGACTAACTTCTCTTATTTTCTGTCCACCTCCCCAATGTATGCTCATGAGGAACTTTTTTGTCACTTATTACTCAGTGTCCAGGACAGTGGCAGGCACATATAAGCACTCTAAATACTTGTTGAATAAACAAACTGAACAGCTCCGTGGGACAGGTGTTCTCACTCTCCTTTCAGGGACGAATAAGCAAGTGTTCCCAGGGTGCACGTGAAACGCCCAACACCACAGGCCTTGTTAAGGAAGTGGGACTAAAACCCAATTCTCGCGCTTTCATCCTTTTTTATGACCAAAGGTCATAATTAGACTTAGACTTAAATATTGAAGAACTCTTTCAGCTTGACAAACTCATAGTCTACATGCCTATAAACCTGTATTTACCTTGTGTGTTCATTTGAAAGTCTGAAATTTCACCAAGGAGATACATTTGGCACTTTAATAATGTTTTGCTAAAGCAACTATAAAGGACACATTTTCCCAACATAACAATTCCATCTATGGATAGGCATGGTCTATATCACTTCTCATTTTAAAATCCTATAACATAATAACTCTTCAGACATACATAAAAAGCACAGTCATCCTGGACATCGACAAAATAACATTTGCAAACCTTAGAGTTTTGTAAGTTCCAACATGACAAGCGTGTAGGATTCTCAGTGTGGAATGCCAATTATTCAGGGGTGCACCCGAGTTGCTTGAGTGTCCAGGTATGGGAGGAGGTACACCTGGCACATTAAAAGCCATTCCCATCCTAAAGAAATTGTATGGAAGGCTCAAGGATTCTTAGTGAGTCGGCTGTAACAAAATCCATCTCGAGAATATTCCCTTTGTATGAAAGAATGTAAGAACAAAATCCAGCCAAGGAGAATTTCACCCAGGGGAGTATTTCATATCCTTTTCCATTTGTCAGAATATACTTGAGCCCTACACGCTCCTTTACCTACCCAGGACTACGTAACAGGAGCACGCCACTTGCGGTGTCTTCTCACGCCACCTTAGTTTTCTCTAGGGATTCTGGTCACGTCCACTTCTCCTCTGGGGCAGGCCCTTTTCCTCTGTCCCACTCTGGCTCCCGACACGGTTACCGCACAGCCTGTGTCGATGAAGCCCGTCTGTTGTTCACGGAGCAAACTAGTGCTTTGGCTTCACTTCCTGCATTGCCAACTTTTGGTGCTATTGTTATATTCTAATATTAAAGTAATAATACTTCAGAAATGTTTTTAAAAGAAATACAAAATTTTAGACAATACTCATTCTCCAACAATGTTAGTCATTTAAAAAACATTTTCGGATTTATACATGTAATTTTTTATATCATTCTTTTAACACGATAAACATTTTCCATGCAGTGTTAATTCTTCATAAACATTAACTCTAATGATGGCATTATAGTCTATTGTAGAGTCATACTCTAATTTATTCAACCGATTTTCTACTGTTGGACTTCTGGATTGTTAAGCATAAATTCCACCCACATTTTAGACTATTTCTTTAGGACAGACTCCCAGAATTGGAATTAGAGGATCAGAAGATATAAACATTTTTAAAGCCCCTAAAAGATACTGCCAAATTGCTGTTCAGAAAGCTGTTGCCAATTTACACTTCCAAGATTGCCAGCGTGTTTTTCTACCAACACGGACCTAACTAAAGGATAATAAAATTTAAGTGGAACATACAGAGGCCTATGGCAAAAGTCATTCCTATTTCAGGTATGCAATTAACAATGAGTTAGTGTGAGCTCACGGAACAAGTTTCCCGGAAGCGGAGCAATATAATCAGATTTTAGACTTGACCGATCTGTGAACTGCGTCTGTTTTGTGCATTGCTGTGCCCCTGCACACAGGACAGTGCCTGGCACATACAATCACTCAGTAACAATGTGTTAAATTAACACAGAGTCTTCTTTGGACATGCAGCTTTTCAGCAACTGCAGAATTTAGTCACTCCTCGATGCAAGGGAAACGTGACCAGCTGGGTTACCCTTGTAAAGGTCTGTTCAGGCCTGACAGTCTATTTCAACTTTGGAAAATCGGTTTAAATGAAGGTGACCCAATACAGTCCTCATTAGAGGAAAAAACTAGCACACACATCTAAAAGGACATACCTTGGCATCAACTGCAAATATATACATATAGACTTTTACAAGCATGCAAAAATTCAGTGACTTTTGTCACCTCCATAGTAGTTACTTTCATAAGCAACAAACTTGTTCAAATGCTGCCCAAGATCAAGGTGATTTTGGAACCAACTTCAGTTCATTCTATTATCACTGGTTGTAATACTGGCAAAATTGTTTTTGAGATATTAGAGGGCATATATAGGTAGTGGTTCATGTAATATTTTGAGTCAAAAAGAGCACAAAACTCATTTCATGAACCAGAATAGGGTCAAGATAAAACACTTACTTATTCAACTCTACTCCATGTTCCTGGCACCATAAAGATTCCCTTTAATATTCCACAATTTCTATACAGTAAATTGTCAGACACCACCAGATCAATTTAGCATTAACAAGTTAATGATGGAAAAGAATCAATCATTGTCCTTTTATATATACACTTTATAAACACTAGACCAAGAGTCAGCATATTATGGTCCACGGGCCAAACCTAGCCCGCCATCTGTTTTTGTATAGTGTACAAGCTAAGAAATGTAAGAACGATTTTTTTTAGCTTTTTAAATGGCTGAAAAAATAAAAATATTTTGTGACATGTAAAAATTACATGAAATTCAAATTCCCATGTCTGTAAAGTTTTTTTTTTTTTTTTTAGAACACGGCCACGCTCATCTGTTTCCTTGTTAGATGTCTGCTTTTGCAATAAAATAGTGAATAGTTGCAACAGAGACTGCGTGGCCCACAAATCCTAAGACGTTTCCTTTATGACCCTTTCACTAGACCCAAGTGAAGGTACTGAAGTTTCCCATTACAGATTTTTTTGGTTTCTGAATATCAGTAGTAGAAGGGTGATGCATTTGGGACAGTTATTTGCAAGGATCTAATAAGGCAGAAAGTAGAGAAGATAAATACACGAGGGTTGCCTCGGACAGGATGGAAAGCCTGTAGCTCTGAGAGGTGTGACTCCACTAAAAAGCGGAAGAACACAGGGTTCCATATATAGTTCCAGCAGCAAAGGAAGCTCTTACTAATTGAGCCACATGGGACCCTGGTGAGATGCAATCCTACGGCCAGTGAGACTCGCTGGCAATTATGTTTGCGAAGAGCAGGCTGGCTGAACAGCTGTCACTGTGATACAGTGAGATGACTCCCCAGTAGTGCCACACTTCTTTACTAGATGTCCTCAAACCATTTAACATCCAGATTTCTCGGGGCATTTCCAATGGCACGTGTGAATGCTGACTAAGTGGCTGAAAGGAGGGCTCTGGAAAGCAGGTCCCAGGTGCACCTTCTTCCCAAACAATCACATTTCAATGAGGATTCAAAGCCAGGGGCAGACTTTCTAAGACTGCAGAACTTTCCACGTGTTTTTCAAAATCAAAGATTGGTGGACATTTTGTTCTTTTTGATTTGAGTATTACCAGTGGGACAGGCAGAGTAAGGCAGGGTGGGATAACGGATGCAGGAAAAATTAAATAAAATCAGTGATGGGATGATCTGCCCTGGAAGGTTTCTGTTCCTATAGGACTTCCAGCTGTGGCATGTAACACCCCATGTGGATTCTGAACCAGAATGGGGGAGGGGAAGATCAGCCCAAAAGCCAAAGAGATTCATTAACCGATTGTTTTGAGCTCGAGAATTATGGTCAAGGCTTGCAGATTGCCAGCTCACCTCCTGACATTCTACAGAGAACTAGGCTTCATCTACTACCATTAGGTGGAGCTTCTCTTGTAGGGGGAAAAATATAATTGCTGGGAGAATGGGATTGGGATTTTCTATCTCAGAGAAACTTTCATGAGGTAACCAAATTGCCTCCACAAGAACTGGTATTACTGGTTGCTGCCGGGGTGTGGAACCCCCGTTGGCTAAGGGTGAAAAAGGGAGTTTTTCTCTTTCTCTGTATGCCCCTTATCAAAAACAAAAACAAGAACCCCACCCGCCCAACCATACTGCCCACCCCACTTCCTAAAGATAGGAAGGCAACCTGGAGCCAGGGCTGCAACAGACAGTCTCCTTACTGAGGGCTATAGGCTGACTTAGGAGCTGGAAGAGGGATCTGTAAATCAGAGGAGTTAACTGTGAGTTGAGTGAAAAACCATGACCAAAAGGGCAATTCAAGAGCATCACACCCAAGTGACCAGAAGCAGCTACTGGAGGGAGGTGTGGTCAGAACCAGGGAAAGAGAGGAGCAAGAGCAAACTGGTAGAAAATAAACTGAGAGATGTTTGAGCAAAGCCAAGGACAAGAGCCTGGGGCGTGATGATGGGTAGATCCGTGAGACTATAGGTTCAGGAGCCCTAGGCAGCGAGGTGCAAGACAGAGCAAAATCCATGTCAGCAATAAAAGAGCTTTGGTGGTAGGCACATAAGGTACTGTTAAATATGAACTCTCCCATCCTAGATCATGCTTGAGCCCGGGATTTAGTGATTCTGAGCAGCCATGTGTGGTTTGCTCTGGATGAGTGTTTGGTCAGTAATTTTACTTCCCCAAAATCTGAGGTACATCAGAGTTACCATGTCATTGAATATTTTCTGGGAAAACTTGCATTGGGTTCAAGTAGTCATTTCACCTGACTTCTACTCGGGACAGGATCTAAGATAATAAATTAAGCCCCTTTCATAATTCAGTCCCGATTACCTGTTTCCAAATGCTGTGTCCAAACCCTGTAAGGGCCAACACTGCTCTTCGTAACCTGTACACCAGCACGGTCTTAGTCCAGCACCTTTGGAAGGGTCACTCCAACCCTGTGCACAGGAATAAGTCCAAAAATAAGTCCAAAGTCCTGTGCACAGGACTTTGGATGGGAATAAGTCCAAAAATAAGTCCTCTCAGGACCTCTGTGTCATAACAGGTTGAAGGAATGACTGTGAAGGGATCCTGGCCCTGGCCCAGGAATACACAATTCTGCAAGTTACCAATGGGCTTGCTAAAGTGGTATGAGGTTCATTAACTGATGTCACCCCAATAAATTCAATGAAAAAAATTTAATGAGGTCAGTCACAGTTGCAACAGACAGCCACAGGGACTTTTGCTTCAGCGTGCAATGTGGAGTGCCTGTGGGAAACCAGGGTTTCATCTGATGTAGGAATATGTACTGGTCCTGAAATGGAATGTCTAGAAATTGCTAAGTAGGTAAAAAGTCTGTAAGCTGTTGCTTGGTTTGAGTTTTCTTGCACAATATCTTTTATTTATGTAATCAGATCTAGGTTTCAGGGTGCCTCAAAACTGACAGGGATTAGTGGGGAACCTGTAGTTTTTTAGAGGGGATTCAGTGAAAGAATGGAACTAAAAATAACTGTTGAATAAGTAAGTGTCAGGCCTCTGCTATCAACTGACATTGTTTACTAACTTACTAAGGAAATAATAGGAGCTCTTATGTATAAAAATCCTTGGGTGAAGCACAGACCTTGGCAAACCCTGTGAAATGCTGTTAATAACCACCCCCCTCCCTGCTCCTCCACCAGTCATTCTGAGATGTTTCCAGTCTATGTGGTATTACTTGGATCACACCTGGGGAAAGTTCCATCCCATAAATCCTGGCGAAGAGGCAGAAAGACATAAAAGAATCTGAACTTAACACAGACTGCTTTTTTTGAGGGGAGGAGCAGGGGTTGATGGGAATTTTAGATAACTAAATAAGTGAGTTATTATAAACCTATCCACAATTTGCCCTGGCTGGTGTGGCTCAGCGGTTGAGTGCTGGCCTGTGAACCAAGGGGTCGCCAGTACAACTCCCAGTCAGGGCACACGCCTGGGTTGCAGGCCAGGGGCTCAGTAGGGGGCATGCAAGAGAGAGGCAACCACACATTGATGTTTCTCTCCCTTTCTCCCTCCCCTCATCTGTAAAAAATAAATAAAATCTTAAAAAAAACTAGCCGCAACTTATGAACAACTGGCATAGAGTTGGGGGGAGAGAAGAGGAAGCAAAGGATCCCAAATTGTTCATCCTCTGCAACATCATTATCTTGCTCTCCAGACAAAAGTGTCATCATTTTCTTACTGCTGCAGGTTCAGAGCCTCATGCTGTTCCACCTGCCTGGGAAGCTTTCCCTAATTTCCTAGCTTCTTGCCCCATCGTTCCTTATGAATCTAGCTCCTGAACCACCTCATCCATGAAGTCCACCCAGCCCTTAGTGATTTTGTTTCACAACATCACACTGTCAATGCCCAGCAGTGTTCTAAAAACTGCAGGTATCCAAAAAGTACCTGACAATGTTGGCAATAGTTTCTAAAATCAGGCTGCGGTGTAGGAGTCAGCACGTAGGCAGCTGGCTCCCTTAATGCAGGGTCTAGCGTCACCTGGTCTCCCTCCCCACACAGCACAGCCTGGGTCTGCGTCCCCTGGTTTATATTTTCAGGGACCCGATTCTCCTCTTCCAGCAAAGATACCCAAATGAGCATGTGCATATTGTCGGGGTGGGGTCCAAAGCACAGGACTAGAATGAAACAAACCCAGCTCTTTTGTGAGGTTTAGGTCTGTGAGCTCAGTATGGGTAGGCCAACCCAAGTTCTGAGAGGCTCCTACTGAATCATTTGGGTCGGGCTGACCCTTAGCATGGCTCATTATGTCAGCATGCCACTGCCTCCTGTACCACACCTCTGGCCCTGACTGTGAAGCAGGCTGGAACTGGAGGCCTTCTCTGGGGGTCCTCCCAGAAGAGTACGCCTCCCTGGGCACAGACATACAGACTCCAGGAAATTCTGCTCCCACCTCTCACTGGTATGATCCCCTGAGGCAGAATGTTGAGAACATAGGAACAGGACAGCCACAACGATCTAAGGTGTGGGCAGTGAAGAAATCCAAACTTGTTAAGCAAAAGAAATCAAGAACAAGCAAGAACCAGAAGTCAGCAGCCAGAGGTTCTTCAAAGTTGTGGAGAACAGCAAGGAAGATATGGCACAACAGTCCAGCAGAGTAACCTAGGAGAGCCATGGCACGGAGGGAGGGGTGGTACAGATGACTGAAAACAGACCAGCAGCAAATGAAGGTGCCTAGCAGTGAGGTAGCTTTTTAGCTCAGGTTCAGCTACCTCACAATCCTTTCACCAAAGTGTGAACCAATCCTGAGCTGCCCTGGTAGGAAGGCTTGTTGAAGATGAGGCCTGCAGAAGCTGGCTGGCGGCACAATGGATTCTGGGGTGGGAGACAGGCAGGGGCGATTCCCTACCAGCTTCACACTGAAGGTGCCTCCATGTTTCAGAGCCTGTTACCCTTTTCTTCACATACAACCTATTTTTCCTGGTTTCTTTGGAAAGATCAGAACAAGAGTCCAGCTTTCGAGGTTTAGAGTCATCCTTCAAAATAGCAGATATAACTTTGGCAGAAACTTTTCTCATGTTCAAGTTTTCTTTCAGAANAGCTGGCTGGCGGCACAATGGATTCTGGGGTGGGAGACAGGCGGAGGCGATTCCCTACCAGCTTCACACTGAAGATGCCTCCATGTTTCAGAGCCTGTTACCCTTTTCTTCACATACAACCTATTTTTCCTGGTTTCTTTGGAAAGATCAGAACAAGAGTCCAGCTTTCGAGGTTTAGAGTCATCCTTCAAAATAGCAGATATAACTTTGGCAGAAACTTTTCTCATGTTCAAGTTTTCTTTCAGAATGAGTCTGACAGTTTCTTTATCTAAATTTAATTCTTCGGCCATCATCCTCACTGTTAACTGCCTGTTTGAACAAACCAAGTCCTTGACCTTTTGGATATTTTCATCTGTCCGGTGGGTAACTGGACGGCCACTTCGGGCATCATCTCGAACATCTTCCCGCCCTTCTTTAAATCTTTTGTGCCAGTCAAAAACTCTGGCCCTAGACATGACTTCATTCCCATATGCTTCTTTTAAAAGATGGTGGGTCTCACTTGCAGACTTGTTTAATTTCACGCAAAATTTTATACTAATCCTTTGTTCTAGATAGCGGTCACTCATTTTGGCACTTAACACAGGAACGTTAACAGGCTACAATTACGGGGAAGATAGAGGGACCAATCTCTCTATACGACTGCAGGTGGAATCAGGTCGCTCGCTATTCTTGATCCTCTGGAAGCCTCACCAGGAAAGAGTAATTGCTTTTCTGAGTTTTCGGCCCTCAGCTTTCAATCAAAGCTGGTGGAGAAGCCCGTTCTGAGAAGCTAATGGGGCTAAAGAGTAGCCGCAAAGCTGGGGAAAATGAAATCTCCTATAACCCACCTCTGCGTCCAACACAGTGCACGCAGATCTGCCAGGAGTGTACAAATCAGTAACCAAAGTTGTCCCGATTCCGTGGCGCTTAAAGGTATATTGCGATTTCTGCAGCAGAGGCCTAAGTGGTGGTATCTTAAACAAGCAAGGAGACATACACCAGTGATGTAACGTGCAAGCTCGCCCCAGATATACAGAATCCCGCGAACGCCAAACCTACCGAAGCAGCCCCGGGTTCACCAGCTCTTGAGTACAAGAGACACGCCCGCATAAGCAATTCCCTCCCGCCCACAGTAGAGCTGCGCAGGCGCACTGAGGCAGCCCGCGCCTGCCCCAGCCTCCAGCTCGCCACACCCGGGCAGGCGCATTTCCCTGCGCTTGCCGGCCTGCGAAGTCGGCAGAAAGGAAGGGGCGGGGGAGGAAGACTAAGGGAAGAGAGGGCACCCCCGGGCGCCAGGGTGCATTGTGGGAAGGAGGCGGCAGCGTCCCGGGCGGGCGGGAGGTGCACCAGCGGCGGCGGCGGCGGTAAATCCTCCAGGCCGCTCACAGCACTGTGGAGCCGCATCCCCAGCTCGGCCTCGGACCGCGGCGCCCCTCCTGCCCCTCGCGGCTTCTAGCCCGCCCGCCCCTCCCCCCGGCGCGCCGGCTTGCCGAGCCGGCCGGCCGGCCGGCCTGGCTCCCCTCCCCTGCCCCGACGGGCGGGTGGGCTGCCCTGAGGAGGCGGGGAGGGGAGCGGTGGGCCCGCCTGCGGGCGGGCGACGATGCCGAATTTCTGCGCGGCCCCCAACTGCACGCGGAAGAGCACGCAGTCGGACCTGGCCTTCTTCAGGTTCCCGCGGGATCCGGCCCGGTAAGCGGCGGGCGCGCAGCTGGCACCTGGGCCCACCTCCGCGGAGCCCGGGTCCGGGGTTGAGAGGGGTGTGTTTGGATGGGGGCAGTCTTCGACCCCAGCCTCAGATCCAGGTGGGGACCGGGCCGCGAGCAGTGGACTTGTGGGCACGCGGGGATCTCTCAGCACGTGCGCCGGCGGAGGTTCGGCGCCGAGGGCATCACCCTAAATAAGAGGCAACTAGGGTGGCGGGCAGAAGGGATAAATGGGTTCTTGTCCTGGTTAGCTTACTCCGTGACTTCGGGCAAGTCGCTTTCTTCGCTGGGCTTTCGTTTCCCCAGCTGTCAAAAGAGGGACTTGGAGTCTATGATTGTGGCTGCCGGGGCTCTTTTCTCTCCTTGCCACCACCTCCGGGACAGTGTTTCTTTTTTGGAGTCCGGCCACCTTGTTTGATCTCAAGTCACGTCACAACTGCTGTCTCCTTCGGACTTGCTCCTGGTTCAAATTCTGGCTCAGGCTGTTACTCATTATCTGCTTGGTTATTGTGGGGATAACAGAGGAGCCAGCGGGGAGGAGGTAGGGGTGGGGGAAGTACGCATGAAGGCATGAAAATTAGTATTGAAACCTTCTTTGAAGTAACTTAACACGCTCTTAGAGAGAGTGATAGCATAGGGGCTGTGTTTGAAACGCTGAGGGTTCTTGGCCTCTCTTTGATTTAGTCATTTCAGATCAACACGCCTACTATGTGTGTTAGATGCTGGAAATTCACAAATGAATGAGTGTTGCTGCCTGCAGAAAGCTCATAGTCCATTGACTATAAGCAGATGATTGTTATATAACATGCTATTTATTAGTTCCACAGATACATATTGAAGGCCTACTATGTGCTGGGCATTGTTCTGAGCACTGGGAGTGTACAGATGGACAATTCACAAAGTCCCTGTCCTCAGACTGTTCTCTAACAGTCTGGGGAGGGGGGAATAGACAAAAATGCAGTGTCAGATCGGAATAAATACAGTGCTATGATGAAAAGGCACATGTCATGGGAGAGGGGAATAAGAAGTAGCAGGGAAGGCATACTTTCTATTTTATTTATTTTTTTAAAGATTTTATTTATTTATCTTTAGAAAGGAAGAGAAACATCAATGCATGGTTGCCTCTCCTGAGTCCCCCGCTGGGAACTGGCCTGCAACCCAAGCAAGTGCCCTGACCGAACCGAGCTCGTGTGGTTTGCAGGCCCGCACTCAATCCACTGAGCTACACCAGCCAGGGCATAATTTCTATTTTAAATAGGGCAATAAGAGAAGGTCTTAATAAGAAAGAAGGTAAATTTGAGCAAAGGCCTGCAGTAGGTGAGCAGGCTAGCCAGGAAAGTGTCTAGGGGAAGAGCATTCCAGTCTGTAAAACAGTAAATGCAAAGGGAATGCTTGTTAGAGATACAGCCAGAAGTCCATGGACTACTAGAGCTGGTTTAAGGGTTAGGGAGAGGGAAAAAGATGAGACCAGAAAAGTGTGTGTTGGGCAGGCAGGGGGTGGAGGGGAAGAGCAAATTGAATAGGACATTGTAGGCCATGGACAGCACTTTGGGTATTTATTCTAAGTGAGATAGGAAGTAGTCAGAAGGATTTAGAACAGAGACATACTTTTACACAGGGTCACTGGCTGCTTGTTAAATAGATTGTGGGGAAATAGAGGTGAGCAGGAAGACCAGTTAGAGGCAATTGCAGTAATTCAGGTTAGTAAAAGAGGAGGCAGTAAGTTTTGCATTTGTTTTGAAGGCGAATCCAACAGGATTCGTTAATGATTGAGATGTACATTACAAAAGAAAAAGAGAAGTCAAGAATGACTCTAAGATTTTTAATCTGAGCTTGGGAGGAGCAGGTTTGATGGAGGAATATATGTGTGTATTTTCGATTTGTTGTTTCATATGGTTGATTCTTGTATATGCCCTGACCAGGAATCAAACCCTCAACCTTGGCATATCCAGATGATGCTCTAACCAGCTGGGCCACCTGGCTAGGCATGGGGGAGGATTATTAAGTTTGGTTTGAGACATGTGTCGTTTAAGAAATATGATAGACGCATTCAAGAATAAATGTCTTTTTTCATACCACATCCAGAAATAAACTCAAAATGGCCCATATTTAGATCAGTGACCTAAATATTTAAGAGCTAAAACTACATAAAAAGATATACAAGTTCGGGATTTAGAGACTTCCACCCGAATGTTGTAAATATGGGTGTTCTCAGTTTATAGTGGGTATTTAAAGCCATGGTATCAGCTAAACAAAGCTGAAGATTGTGTCCTGGGGTGTTTCCAGTGTTTAATGTTCAGGTTCTATGAGAGCAGAGAAGAGCATCTTAATCTGACTAGACCTTACCCCAATAAGCATTATTTTCACTTCACCTAAATTTTAGCCCAAGGGCATTTTGGGTAGTGCATTTCACTTGTCTAATGAGGGCTCTGCTACTCAGTTCTGGACCACAGGCCGTTTGTGTCTGTGCAGTTAAGTGCTGTTTTATTACACTCCTTAGCAGGGAGTGTGGCTGTAGAGGTTTACAGCCTCAGATTTGGAAGTTTTCAGATCTATTGACTATCCCTTGAAATGCTGGAATTTTCTCAATAGTAGTGGCTTTTTAACCTTTTTCGGGGTCATTGTCCCTTTGAGAATTCAACATAAGGGCTCTTAAGAAAAAAAATATAGACACACACTTTTGCTCAAGTTATTTCCACACTCAAGTTATTTATGATCCCTTTAGGGACCCTGTGCATTCCTGACAGGTGGACCTTTGCTAAAACAAATCCACCAGTGATGGTTCTCTGCTCTGTGAGGGAACATTTGAAGATTTCGGACAGCTTTGGCTGTTGTTTCTTCCTTGTTTCCAGTGGAAATATATTCCTCCCTATAATTGATGTTTTGGAGGCCTTAATTTTGTCCCCAGAGTCACACTATGCACGTCTGTGCCCTGTTCATGTAACAAGTCTTTTGAGTATTGAAGACCAAATCATGAACTTTTAAAATTAAAAAAAAATTCTGTTGAGATATAATTCACATATCAACAAGTTTACCCATTAAAAAGGTACAATTCAGTGGTTTTAAGTATATTACATTATCAATTTTTTAAAAAGTTTTGGTGGTACATATATATACACACACACATAACATAAAATTTGCCATTTTAACCATTCTAAGTGGGTAAGTCAGGGACATTAATTGCATTCATATTGTTGCATGACCATCACCACTGTATATTGCCAAAGCTTTTTCATTACCCCAAGCAAAAATTCTGTAACCATTAAGCAATAACTGCCCCCCCCATTCTTCTGATCTACTTTCAGTCTCCCTCCATGAATTTGTCTTATGCATTTCGTGTAAGTGGAACGATACAATAATAGTTTTTCTATGTCATGCTCATTTTACTTAACACAATGGCTTCAAGGTCTTAACTTTTTATCTAGACCAAATCTCCTCATACTACAGGACTTCAAATTCTACTGCATTTAACAGGATTTCTTTTTTTTACCATGCCTAGAATTAATTATGATAAAGAAGTAGTTTCTAGAGATGTTTATTAAATTAATAATAGTATTTTAGGGTTATCAGTTATAATTAGGTTTTTTCTATAGATGAGTTGTAGGGATGAAAGGTGACATTGGTAACCTATTTGAAGGTTAACTAACATTTTTTAACTAGTAATAATGATAAATATATTTAATGTTATTATTAATACATTTCCCATTTGTCATTTATAAATTCCAAGCATACTTTTAGAAACAGCTGGTTAGAAGTAATTTAAAATTCAAGAGTATAATCAATAAAAGACACACTACTTTCATACCATAATATCTCTTACTGGTTTAAAAAAAGTGGCATTAATGTGCTCTTTTTTTCTTTTAATATAAAATAATAGAATCAGCTCAGTGAAGTAGCATGAAAGTCATAGATTACCTAAAATTTAAGTAAAAAAAAAAAAGAAAAACTGCCCAAATTTTGGTTGCTGCAGAATGGCTTGACTAATGCCAAGACTTGGCAGGAACCTGGGACGGTCTGCAGCGGCTCACCCCTAGACCAGATGAGAAGGTGTAAGTAGACCTAAGGAGTTGCTCCTCTTAGAGTGAGTTGGGCAGTTGAAGCCTCCTCTGCCTCCTCAGACAGTTAGTACTAGTTCATCCCAGAAGTAGTGAAATCTTCCAAGATTCTTACCAATTTAATTAAAGATAATTCAGAGTTAATGTGTTCTACCTTGTAAAATGTAAAACAGTGGTTTTCCAGGGACTAATGAGGGTCCCCAAGACCCTTTCAAAGAATCTACAAGGTAAAACCTATTTTTATAGTAACACTCTGACATTACTTGCCTTTTTCATGCTCATTCCCTCAGAAGTATACAGTGGAGTATTTCAGGGCTATATCCTATATAATAACATCATTGCTCTGATAAGTTGTATATTGTATTTTCTAAAATTTTCTAAGTATTATTATTCAGATTCAGGTGTTCAGCTATGGTGGTTTCTCAGAAATGAGTGCAGTAAGCCTGCCACTCCAAGGAAAACTGACATCGAGCATTCAAGCAAAAATTAGAATTTTGGAAAACATATGCATGACCTTGAATTTGGCAGCTCTCTATTATAATACAGATTTTTTTGACAAGGTCAGTGGTGATTCTGATAGCTCTGACTTTTTAAATACATTGACTAATGAAATGTGTTACCATTTCGATGGTTTGCATAACTCATTGAACTAATATTTTCCAAATTGACCAATCATTGATTTTACAAAGACATAAATGGATACAAGCTCTATTCAGAGTACAAGATAGACAAATGGACTTTAATGTAACCACTAGAGTGTGAAAAAGTTCATTGGTCTGTTTTCACATTGCACCTAAATTTTAAGAAAGATTTTTGGTGGAGTTTTGGTGTAGTATCAAAGAAAAATATCCACAATTTTGTGAAAAAGGAAGAAAATTTTAATGAACTTTTAAGTTGTATGTCAGTGCAACAGCAGATTTTCTTAATATATTTCAACATGACAACAGATTAAAAGCAGAATCCAACATACAACTTATGTTGTGAGAATCTAGCAGCCTTCTATTAAACTAGACATTAAAAGAGTTTTGGAAAGGTGGAAAACAATGCCATTCTTTTCACTAAGCTAAACATTTTCGGTAAATATTTTGTGTTTGTTTTGGAGAATGTGCTTATTTTTTGTAAAGATTTTATTTATTTATTTTTAGACAGAGAGGAAGGCAGGGAGAAAGAGAGAGAAACATCAATGTGTGGTTGTGCCTCTCACGCCCCCTACTGGGGATCTGGCCCACAACCCAGGCATGTGCTCTGACTGGGAATCGAACTGGCCACTCTGGTTTGCAGGCTGGTGCTCAGTCCACTGAACCATACCAGCCAGGGCAGAATGTAGTTATTTTTTATTAAACTGTTGTCTGTGTTAACATGTAATGGGATTACTATTTAATAAGTATTAAAAGTTTTTCTCAGTTTTAGTTTCTGTAATTGTAAAGTGTTGATAGATAAAACCCACACAAACAAAAAAGCTCTTCAGGTCCTCAATAATTTAAGAATGTAAAAAGGTCCTAAGATTATAAAGTTTGAGAATTACTTGTATAAAATAGGATCTTAAAATACTTTTATATCATCTCTTAATCCTCCAAACATATAACACTTGCAGTAAATTTTGAGATAGCCCTTGCTTTTAGATAACCAAAGCAGGCACAGAAAGGTTAGCTAATTTGTTCAAAGTCCCACAGGAATATCTAAAACCCCAAGAGTAGGATAATTATATAACATTAGACAAACTTTTTTGACCATTAAACCTTTTTTTTTAAATGGTCCTTGGAATATGTTTTTAGAATTTTTGTGTATTTGTGAGACCATTGAAGGAAAAAATTTCAAACAAAACTTAAAAAGGAATAGTCAGCTTTAGTTGAATAGTGCTGAAGTGTGATTAAGATGAGGATAGAGAGTGACCATTGGATTTGGCAGAATGGAAGTCATTAATAATCTTGAGCATTTCAGTGGAAAAGGGATAAGTGGAAGCTTTGGGTCGAAACTGTGAGATGAGAAAGTGGGTACAGTGAAAATGGACTCAACTGCTTTCACTATGTAGAGAATGGATTACGGAAGTTTTTAAGACGGGAGATACTAGGACATGTTTATACTGATGGTGATAAACTGGTAGGATAAGTGTAGGATGTTGAGAGACCATATACAGAGAAATGTGGGGGAAGGCTTATCTCCTTGGATGTGTGTGTAAATACTGGTATACACATACGCACCTAAATCAGATGTTTCCCTAAAGAAGTTGACATTTGAGCTAAGATCTGAAGGCTGATCTCTACATAGGCTTTTTTGTGCAAAAGAAGTGAAAAAGCAATACAGGAGGATACTAGGCTGAGTAAACAGCATGGAGAACAGCCCTAGAGTGGAAGTGATCAGAGCGCACTCACGAAAATGAAGTAAGGCCTGTGAGGATGGCAGAGGGGAAAGGTGGTGTCATATGAAGGTGGAGTGGTGGATAAGGACCGGACTGTGCAGGGTCTACGACATATGAGGAGTTGGTTTTTAATCCTAAGAGTAGTGGGAAACCACTGTCTACTCTGCAAAGCAGAGAAAGATATTCTCAAATTAGCTTTTTAAAAAGTTTACTCTGCAGCAAGGAGAAGGGGTTAGAGAAGGACAAAAGGTATTTGGGAAGTAGATAAATTTGGGAAGTCATTCTGTTCTGCTAAAGGAAAAGGCTACAGAATCTGGAGGACAGGACAGAACAGCAACAGGAGAAGCTAGGAAAGGGGTAACATTGGTAAAAAAAAAAAAAAGAAAGAAAGAGGTAATTGTTTAAGTATGTATATATTCATATACATGTATATAAATATAAGGACTGTCCAGAAAGTATCCAGCCACAAATTAATGAAAAAACAAAGACATTTATTGAGGAAGGAAGATACAAGAAACATTGTAATAGGACAGTGACGCCTCAGTCCCCTTCAAAATAGGCACCTTGGGATCTCACACAGTTCTCCCAGTTGCCATCAGCTACCCCATTGTATTTTCCTGAATCTCATTGATAGTCTGAAATCTTTTCCCTTTCAAAGGTGATTTTAGTTTTGGGAAAATCCAGAAGTTGCAGGGCACCACATCTGGGTTGTAGGGGAGTTGAGTCAATAGGGTGATTAGATGTTTTGCTAAAAAACTCTGCACACAATGTGATGCATGAGCAGGCCCATTGTCGTAATGAAGCTGCCAATCACCAGTTGCTCGTAGCTGTGGCTTTCCGAATCATCTGAAATCAGCAACAGATTCGTTGCTCTACTTGCTCAGTCATTTTTAATATGACAGCCACATAGTACACATGCTCATTCAGTTCCATCTACCGTCCCCACTGACTAGTCCAGTGAAGCCATCATTGTTCACGCATACACATTCCAGTCCACTCTCCATGGCTGCTAGGTTGTACTGATTTTGCACAAACTATTCTCGCTATATTATAAATGGCTAGACTTTTCTGGACAGACCTCACATGTAAAAAAGACACTGTGATCATATATATAATTTTTATAACTGTATTACTATAAAACGTATACACAGAAGAACACAAATTATAAGTGCATGATCTGTTGGATTTTCAGATTGACATGTCCATGAAACTAATTCCTGATTTAAAAAAAAAATGAAGAATATTAACATCCTAACTCTTATCTCCCCAGTTGTCTGACTTCATTGTCAGACTTCACGCACATTAGATTAGTTAGTTATTGAGGAGAAGGAGAAGGGTGAGGGGAAGCTGTTTTATTGCTATATGACATACATGGAGAAAAGTATAGAAATGATAGTCTAGAACTTGACTTTTTATAGAATGAACATGTCCAGATAATGTTCAAAATATGGAACATTACCAGCACCTCAGAAGTCTTCTCTGTGTTCACTCCTACTTGTTACCCCTTCCCAAATGTATCTACTATTCTATCATCACTGTGTTGGGGGTCTCCAAGGCCATCCCCATATTCAAAGATTTGACTAGAAGGACTCACAGCTAAGATATATTACAGCGGTGTAGTAAGAACACACATCAGATCATAAAGGGAGAAAACACAGGTGAAGTATGGAGGCATCCGTCTGTAGGCTGCCTTATGTTCTCTCCTTCTCAGGGGCCGGGGTTAGGGGTCACCCAGAGCCCACTTTCCTCAGCAGTGAAAATGCAGCAACATGTGTGCTATGTCTTTCCTGGAGAGAACCATTAGAGACACCCAGCACCTGAACATTTTGTTGGGAGTCTGATCACATAGCATTCCTGCCTAGCATGTACTAAGATTTCAGACTCTTGGGAGGAAGGCAGGTGTTCTGTATAAATCCTGTTGTTTGCACAGTCTAGGTACAGTGAGCCACCTTATCAGCTAGGGCAAGTTTTATGTCAGCATAGGAAACTATTTACTAGACAAGTTGCCAGACACCAACCAAAAGGCCAATCTTATAAACAAGTCTTTCTAAGGATAGCAATCACAGGCCTGCTCTGTTAATTCTCTGCACAATCACCATTGATGAAATTTTGCCTATTTTGAATTTAATATAAAAGGAATCACATAGTGTGCACGTCTGGCTTGTTTTCTCATCATTATGTTTGTGAGAACCACAAAGTTCATTCATTCCCATTGCCAAACATTCGTATAGAACAGTGCACCACAGTTAATTCCTTCTACTGTTGATAGGCAGAGTTGTCCCGCCGCTCATCAACATTTGGTATAATCTCTTTTACATTGTAGTCATTCTTCCGAGTATGTAGTAATATTTTGTTACAGTTTTAATTAATATTTCCCTAATGCCTAATGAGATTGAGCTTTTTTTTCTTAACATTTTTTGAGCATTTTTAAATGTGTATTGGCCATCTGAATAATTGCAAAATGCCTGTTCAAGTCCCTTGTTCATTTTTGCATTGGGTTGTCTGGTTTTTTGTAGGGGTTCTTCATATGTATCTTGACTATGAGTCCATTGTTGGATATATGTGTTTCAGGTACTTTCTTCCATTTTGTGGATTGCCATTTCATTTTAAATGGCTTCTTTTAATAAAATAAAAGTTACTAACTTTAAAGTAGCCTAATTAATTCACCTTTTCCTCTTGACCTGTGTGTGTGCTGTCATCTTTAAGAGATCTTTGTCTGTTTCAAGATTGTCTTTTAGAAGCTTTATTGTTTTACCTTTCCTATTTATATCTACAGTGCATTTGAAATTTATTTTTGTATATATGGTGTAAAAATAGGGGGCAAGAGCCCCAGCCAGTGTGTGGCTCCATTGGTTGGGGCATCATCCCATAACTGAAAGGTTGCAGGTTTGATCCTCAGTCCAGGTACATAAGGAGGCAAGGCAGCCAGTCAGTGTTTCTCTCTCACATTGGTGTTTCTCTCTCTTTCTTCCTCTCTCTATAAAAGCAGTGAAAAAATGTCCTTAGATGAGGGTTAAAAAATAAATAGGGGTCAAGATTCTCTTTTTCATATTAATATCCAACTTGACTGAGCACTATAAAAAATTGTCTTTATTGCTGTGAAATGGTGTCTTTATCTTAAGTGTCCATACCTCTGCATTTTGTTCCATTGTTAAGTCCTATGCTAATACCACATTCTCTCATTAATAAATGGTATAATACAGCTTAATGTCTGGTGGTAGAAGTCTTTCGATGTTTTTTTTAAATAATTTTTTTATTTTTTAAGATTTATTTATTTATTTATTTTTAGAGGGGAAGGGAAGGAGAGAAGGAGAGAAATTTCAATGTATGGTTGCCACTCATGAGTCCCCTGTTGGGAACTAGCCTGCAACCCAGGCATGTGCCCTGACTGGGAATCGAACCGCAATTATGTGGTTCACGGGCCCACGCTCAATCCACTAAGCCACACCAGCCAGGGCTCAATGTTTTGTTTTTTTTCTTTTTTCAGTATTGTTTTGGTCCTTTGAATTTTTGTATTAAAAAAATTTAGAATCATCTTGTCATTTCATATACACATACACACACACACAAAACTATGCAAAAAGGAGCTTGTTTGGGATTGTGATTGTATTGAGTGAGTAAATCGGTTTGGGGAGAATTGATATCTTTGGAATTCAGTGTACCAGCCTGTGTGAGACAGTTTTTATACCAAATATTTGGGTGTTGAAATATGAAAGACGCATATGGTATTGCACAACCATGTAAATATATGATTAGAATACAGACACTTTAGGCATCTTTACTGTATGTAGCAGTGCTTCTTGGCCCAATGAAATGCTGTACAATGTAGGTATGGTTTTAGTTTAGGTTAGATAACATTTCACCATGGTTTTATGTTACATATTAGAGAGAGTGTGGAGGGGTGAAGTGTAGTGTTGAGACGTAAGAAAATATAAAATAAATAACTATAAGATAAATGCTTTCAAAGTTGTAGCACTTACTCATGGCAGAATTTTATTCTTAGAAACTTGAGGAATGAGAGGAAGATCTAGTTAAAACCTTTAGCAAATTACTTAACAATTTTGTGCTTTCATTTCTTCATCTGCACAAAGGGGATAAGAATAGTAACCCCTTTGGAAAGGGCTTAGAATAGTGTCTGGCTCATAATCAGTGCTTATTATTTGTTTTTCTGCAGATATTTAGGCACCAAGAGGACATGGATCTTGTCTTGTTCAGTGTTCAACTAGATTGTGTAGGCACCAATCGCTGCATTCGTGGAGCTCGAAATCTAGTCTGTACATGTCATTGTAAACACTAAATCACGTGTGTAATAAGACTGTCGTGCTTCCATAAGAAACTGGAGTTAGTTCATAGAACACCTACTTACTAATTCCCTACAGTGACAGTGCTGCTTTATATTCTTTAAGTTGAAATCCGAGGGGAGTGTTAGGCCATTGGCCTCATGGGCGTGCAGCTTTTTCCTTGTACTGCTGGTGATGGAGTCTCCTCTGATTCAAGTTTAACTTCTAATTTTGCTGCTGATTTTGTACATGACTGAGCAAGTTACTTCTTAATCTTGCCTGTAATTGAATGTACTAAATGATATGTAAGGTATCTTCCAGCTCTCATTTTGTTAGTAATCAACTTCACTGAATTATGTTCTGTGAGTAGTAGGGAGCGGGAATCCGTGGTCCACAGTATGTGTTTGCTTTGAAACTGAATGCTGAAATTTAAACGTTGAACTCATATTCCATATTGTATTTTGGTTTTATTTGTAGATGCCAGAAGTGGGTGGAAAATTGTAGGAGAGCAGACTTAGAAGATAAAACACCTGATCAACTAAATAAACATTATCGATTGTGTGCCAAGCACTTTGAGACCTCTATGATCTGTAGAACTGTAAGTAAGAGGAGGGCTTGGGTTCTTTGTTTTCTCACTCAGTATTTGGTTAGAGGTGTGAACCTTTCTCTGTTAATGTCATGGGGTATCTTTATGCCCTGGCACTTTTTTTAAATTGAAGACAAATTTGGAGCTGAATAGTATCTATTTTGTTCTTAAGAAGCTGTTGATGCTTTTTTTTTTTAAACCCCGTTTCTGATGCCCCATTCCTACTCACCAGAGGTAGCCACTTTTTTTTTTAAGGTTTCACTTATTTATTTTCAGAGAAAGGGGAGAGAGGAAGAGAGGGAGAGAAACATCCAATGGTTGCCTCCTGCACGCCCCCAACAGGGGACCTGGCCCGCAACCCAGACATGTGTCCTGACTGCAGTTGCACCAGGGACCTTTCACTTCACAGGCTGGCGCTTAATCCACTGAGCCACAGCAGCCAGGTCTGAGGTGGCCACTTTTAAACCTGTGTAGCCTTCAGAAAATTTACACTATTATGGAAGTGTGTATTTGTTTAAGGTAAAGTTGATGTTTTTCTTTGGTGCAGCTTCACTAGAGCTTTTTTATGAGTGAAATCTTCATTGAGGAATGGAGCTCTTTGTTTCCATGTTTTTGCTTTTGTGTGTAACAGTTAGAACCAACCCTTACTTTTTATGTGCTAGGTACAGCGGGAAGCAGATCACACACAATTAATGTAAGAAAATATTTCCATCAATAATTTGAAATTTCATATCAAGAACTGGATGTCTCTTACGACTATTAACTGAATTTAGCCGAGTCACTTCCCCTCTTAGGCCCTAATTTTGAATGAAATCAGACATTGTTATTCTTAATGGCTAAGTTTTTAACCGTCTTTGTTTTGTTATTGCTGGGATTCATAAAAGGCACACATGTGGCAGATTTGGTTGAAATGGAGCAGACTTGAAACACTAGAAACTGGTTAGGAAGACAGTTTTGTTGAACAAGATTGTTTAGGTGTAACTACTATATCATCCCAGATATTAGAATAGACATAAAATTGATGTGAAGGTACACTGTATATTGTTATGCAGCAATTTATTTTGATATTTTTTTCAGATACATTTTGCAGAGGCATCAGAAAACTAAAGAATGATTGGGTTATTTTATTTCTCAAAATTAATTGAAGCAGATACTTGTGAAGTCATTGGGAGGTGAGCCAATTCCGGTTCAACAGTTTAATCACAAATATTTGAGGGATAATTTTGCCTTGCTTTGTTAAGAGGGGAATAATGATCAACCAACATAAGAGGTTTCATATGTTAAAAGGCAAACTACTTCTTTGTTTTGACAATAAGTAAAAATATCCCAAATTATTATTTTAAATACATAAGCCATGTACATTTTTATATTTTTATTTTAGTAATAAATATGGTTTCTTAATTATATAATTCCAGTAAAGTTAATTAAAGAAACTTAAGTAAACTTAAAGAGAAACTTAATTAAAGAGAAACTTAAAATATAGTTCACTTTCATATTCTTGTTTAGTCAGAGCATAGAACAGGATGATGAGTTATTTTTGCTTTTTAAATTTCCACATGATTCTTCAGTCTTGAATAAATTAATGCAAATGTGAGAAAATGTTTTTTCTGCTCATATAGAAGATAGGCTATTAAAAGCTGGATTACCTGATAAAATCTCATCAGTAAACATTTGTGGTTAGTTTGGCCAAAACCACATGTTATTTTTAATGCTAGAGTATATAGGGTTACTGCTTTATGCTCAAACCTTAGTTCAGCAATTAAAGATTAAATCTTGATACTGAGTTAAAATTATCATGCACATGAATTGAATATAGCCCTTTTTGGCATGCATACTTATAAAGAAATATTTTTTAAAAGTTGCATGTTTTTCATTCTTATATTCTGTTTTCTGGTCTGGAATATTTTTAATAGAAAATTAGTTTGTTTTGAATTTTAAAAATTCATTAGAATGCTTTATCCTTTGCCTCCTTGTTTAATAACCGGTAGGATACCAAGAGTTGACTGTGTATGTGTGTATGTTTGCTTTTTTGAGATGTTTGCTAAGTGGGAAAGATGGGGCACTTTGTGGGTATTACACAGTTTTTGCTCTCTTCAGAGATTGTGTCCTGAATCAATCCTTGATTCAAACTCCCTAGTAGTCAGAATAATTGGCCCAGCGTTATAAGTTGGGTATCACTAAGAAATAGATTTTTTTCTTTGTGTTTTCTATGAGGCATTGGATTGAACTAAAAAGTACTGAATCTGAATAGAAATTCTTCCCCGATGTGTTTAACAGCTCTTTGGATAAAACCTAAGGTAGTGTGTTTCCTTTAGTTTTATAGAGTTGACCCTTGAACAACACAGAGGTCAAGGGTGCTGTTACCCCTTGCAATCGAAAATCTGCATATAACTTTGACTCTCCAAAAACTTAACTACTAGTAGCCTAATGTTGACCAGAATCCTTTCTGATAACATAAACAACACATAGTTTGTGGTGTATATGTATTATATACTGTATTCTTACAATAAAGTAAACTATAGAAAAAATTTTCCAAAGAAAATCATAAGGAAGAGAAAATTCATTTACAGAATTTATTGAAAAAATCCACATGTAAGTGTACCTGCGCAGTTCACTCCGATGTTGTTCAAGGATAAACTGTTATCTTCCTTCATATCTTCTGAACCAACCTTCCATGGGTGAAAAAATGTGGAAGTCGTTATTTTTCTTTGGCATATATTTTGACCAGGCTTTAATAGTCAGTTTTCACACAATCACTGCCCCCAAGAAAGCTTTAAAAAATGAAGTATGTTTAGTCTTTATCAGTACAAATTGGGGAAGAAATGAACAGCACTACTACTTTGGATGAGCCAGGTGGCAGGGGAGGGAGGAATGTAGTAGCTGTTACTCATCTGCTACTCCACCTCCTTTTTTTTTTAATCCTCACCCGAGGGTATGTTTATTAACTAGGAGATTGAACCCACAACCAAGGTATGTGCCTTGACCAGGTATCAGACCCGCAACCTTTTGTTATACCGGACAAAGCCAACAGCTGAGGCACTCGGCCAAACTGTCACTAAGTGTGCATCGACCTTTTAGCCAGGTTGGATTGGGTTAACAGGAATTAGGATAGAGCATGTAATCATCCTTCAGTGCTAAGAACATTAGAATTAGAAGGGGATTTAGAAAGATACCTAGTTCAGTGTTTGCAAAAGTGTGATTATGTATATCACTTGCGGTATGAGTGATTTCAGGTGGCACATGAATCAATTTTTATTTGACAAGTTTTGTAATATGTGTTAAAAATATAACCAGCCCATCAAACCATAATTTTGTCATTTTTCTTGCTTGAGACAATGGCAACTAAAACAGTGGGTGGGTCGTGTAAAAGTGCGGATGGCAACACTGAAACGGCAAGCCTGGCGGCCGTGAGGGAATGCGGGTCTGGTTCAGCGGCGTTCAGCCCGTGTGCCGCAAGGGTTTTTTAAAACAGGCGATGCCTGACTCTTTAGTTGGGGCCAGGACCTCTTTGTCCCTTACATTCTAAAATGAAATAAAACAGCCAACACAACAGTAGCCATCTGGTGTGAATGAATCAAAGTTATAGCTATTTTTTGTCAGACCAACAAAAACTGTAATCTGTTTTTGGGGGTGCTGTAAAATTTTAGCAGCTAGCTTGTGTGTGCCATAAGAGAAGTAAACGGGTGAAAATTGCTGTTTTAGTTTAATACCTGAATTTTATTCAGAAGAGGAACTGAGGTCCAGAAGGGAAATTATTTGACTAGGGTCTTACAGCGAGTCACTGATACAGTTTGGACTAGTTTCTAAGTCTCATGGGTCCCAGTCCAATGTTATTTCATTGTGCCTTGATGCCTCTCAAAAATAGTGGCAAATGTGGACTGAACAGCCGGTAAAGGAAAGAAGAATTATTATAGAAAATGCGAGAGGCTAGATCGATTATTTGAGAAATTTGTGCCTGCCATAGATTTGGTGGGCTCATGGAAGGGCAGAATAAATAAAGCAGCTGGGAGTCTGAATTAAAAATATATGTGCAGAATGAAAATACATTTTGTTTTTTATGCCTATCATTAGTTCCGTTTCTTAATTTATAATAGTAATATTGCCAAAAGAGCAAATATAAAAAGTTATAAATAATAAGCTGATCTGGATTGACATCCTCAGTTCTTCAAGTCTGTCTCTACATGGTAGAGCTGGATTGGAGGAGTACTGGGGAAATCATTAACGTAGAATTTTACTTATGTGTAATACATTCTTAAAGACTAGCTCTGGATTAACACATTTTTCTTTTTCAGAGTCCTTATAGGACAGTTCTTCGAGATAATGCAATACCAACAATATTCGATCTTACCAGTCATTTGAACAATCCACATAGTAGACACAGAAAACGAATAAAAGAATTGGTATGTCAATGTGCTTTCAGCTTTCCCCCTCCCCATTATACTGTGAAATCAAATATAGATGTATTCATGTTAAAGTTGGACCAAGTTGTTCTCTATTTCAAAGATACTAGTATGGGAGGTGAATGCTATGGCTCTTGTTGAAGTAGCTGGCATGTCAAATGATTAGTTTGTTTTAGTATTTAAATTGGAAGATCTCTCAAATTTAGCCACTTGATACTCATTGACTTGGGCAAAAGTGTGCTGTTAATTACAGGCCACTAGCTTATTCCCTTCCTGGGAAGAAAACAAAAACAAAACACAAAATACTACTTTTTATTTTGTAGTAAAGGAAGTGGAACTGAGGTATGTTTCCAGAATTCAGTGCGAATGGATACAGAGAGGGAAAATGTAAAAGTAAAGACATGGGTAGTTTTACCTGTTAAGTACTGACAAGGTTTAGAAAAAGCTTTTAAATCTTTGTATATGGCATCATTTATGCGTGTTTTTATATTCCTTTGATATCCTTTAGTTCTGATCTTTGAAACCTGTCTGCCTTTTGTTGACCTTAGGCCAACAAAATTAAACTACTCAGACTCCTAGTGCATGGCTTTCTCTTATCGTTACTGCCAGTAGGGCCCTCACTCTGTTTCTGTTGCCATTCCTCCCCTCCCTGTTGGTATCCATGCTAGTGTCTTTTAATATCTGTCTTTTCAGTCTACCTGTTATGTGCTTTTTTCAGTTAACATTTATGTAATTTTCCTCTGTTTTCCTTTCACATTTAGATCTTTCGTCCATTTGGAATTTTATGTATGGTGTCCAATAGAGACAGAATTTTACTTTTCTTTTTATAGAATCAGTTTTCCCAACATGGTCTGTTACTCCATCCTTTCTTCCTTCCACTGGTTTAACATGCCACCTCTGTCATTTACAAGTTTACGTACATGCAGGGCTGTTTCTGGGGCCTCTGTTCTGTCCTGTCTGAGCGGTTGTTTGCAGCTGTACCACACTGATTTTATAGCTGTGACTTTATAACCTATCTTAATTGCAGACGGGGTTATTTTTTAACTCTCCTTTTTCAAAGTTGTGGTCCTAGTCATCAACAGGATTTTAAAAAAGTGTGTGTGTGTGTATAAAATGGCTATCAAGTAACACTAATCATTGATAAAACTAAGTAAGTACTAGTTCTTTGAAAAGACTATTATGTATTCTGTATGAAATTGTTTCCAGCAAGTTGGAAGACCCTTTTTTTATTAATCCTAATAGCCTCCTTGGTTTTCTATTTAGGTGATTATATCAGCTACAAATAAGGGCAAATTTTCCTCTCATTCCAGTTCTTTCTTTTAACTTTATCATTTCTGTTCTGTGTTTGGTTGAGATCCTACTGCTGTGTCGAACAGCCCGGTGGTTTTGCAGCTGGTACTCTTGCCTCGTCCCATGAGTCTGATGTTTGCCGTGGTGTCAGGCGGTTTTTGTCAAGCTAACACAATTCCCTTTATAGTCAGAGGTTTTGTCCTAACTTTCTGAACTCATTAAACATTAAATTCTTTCATTGCATCTGTTGTATAGAAAAGTTTACGATTTTTTTTCATTCTTTAATGGGGTGACCAGCATTGATGGGTTTTTAATGTTGGACCATCTTAACATTCCCATGAAATGTTGGCCTGTAGTTTTTTTATGCACTCTGTTTATTCAGTTACAATATCAAGATTCTGTTAGACTAATGAGTTGAATAGCTTTCCTTTTTTAAAAATCTCTTAATTTTTCTAGTAAAACTTGTATAAGGTAGATACTGTCTGCTCTTGAAAATTAGATCGAATGTTGTAAAACCATTAGAGGGCTTATGTGGGTGGGAGATGTGTTGACTGCCATTTCAGCTTATTTACTGGTTTTCTCTTTCTTCTGTGTTTTTATGTTCCCAAAAGTTTATGAACTTTATTTAGGATTTGGAATGATTACCTTTCTCTGCTCCTAAAATTATTTTAATAGTCTTTTCAAAGAAATAGTGCTTAGTTTTATCAGCAAATGCAGTACTTGTGAGCTATTTTATTGGTTTCTTCTTTGAGTTGAGGGATTTACTTTTTGGCTCTTTTTTCCAGCTTCTTGAATATTTAGCTGAAATTTATGTATATCAAAGTTATAAATGTCTCTGTAAGTGTCTGTTTGCTATATCTCAATTTTAGACATGTACTGTTTTCATTGGTCAGTTAGCTGTGAGTTATTTTGTAATTTCCCATATTTCTTAAACAGGATAATTTTTAAAGATTTTATTTATTTATTTTTAGAGAGAAGGTTCGGGGGGAGAAAGAGAGGGAGAGAAACATCAGTGTGTGGTTGCCTCTCGTGTGCCTCCTTCTGGGGACCTGGCCCGCAGTCTGGGCATGTGCCCTGACTGGGAATCGAACTCACGACCCTTTTGTTCACAGGCCAGCACTCAATCCACTGAGCCACACTAGCTGGGGCTAACATAGCATAATTCTTGTTTTTAGTTTCCAGACATGAGTATGTTTTTAAAAATCATTTTGTATTTTTTATTTCAAATGTTATTAGATGATACATAGAGAATATATACAGTGTATGTGATGTTGATTTTTTAGGGGTTTTTTTTTTTGCATTTATTATTGCTGTTGAAATCTGTTGTTAGCCTGATTCTTGTTCATTTTTAGGTGACTTGCCTTTTCTTCCTCAGAATCTTTAGTATTTTTTTAATTTTTAACATTTTAAGTTTTGCTAAACTAGATCTAGATGGGAGGGTTTTTTCTTATTCAGACTTGAACATTGTTAAGTTCTGAGAGGTCCTCAGTTTTTATTTCTTGCTACATTTCTGTGCCGTTTGTTTTTCTGGGACTTCTTGCAGATGAATGCCGACATGACACCACTCTGTTTTCTTAGTACTGTGTCCCAGCGGGGAGGAGCGCAACGCTTCCCTTCCTGCAGCTGTGGTTTCTCTGTGCTCTGCCCCCCCAGGGAACCTCACGCGCCTCACAGGAGGCACGCTGTTCCCGATCTGCCATCCATGTGACTCCGCAGCCCGTAGGATAAGGAGGGATAGTTTCAGGTTGGCTAGCCTGCTGAAATATTTCTTCATATCGAATCATGTCCCATGCTGCCCAGCAGGTACCCTGCTGTTTCCAGCTGTCACTGATACTGCTGCTTTTGTCCCCTGAAATAGTAATGGGGTGTGTTGTGATCTAATCATTGTAATGGAGTAAAGAGGGAGAGAAAAGGACACAACTAGAAAGTTCTTCCTCATTCTAACCCTCGTGTGCTTGGCTGTCTGTGCTGTAGGCATTCACTTCTTTTCCACACTGGCGCTGTGTCGCTTTCTGCTTCCCGGGGATTTCTTGTAGCAACTGTGTTATGTTCTGGAATCCAGCAGTTCCCTGTCATGCGTCATCTCCCTGGGTTAGAATGGGGCAGGCAGTGGGTGCATGATTTGTCCCTTTGGGTTTGGTCTCAAGTGCCGTGGTATAATTTGTGCCTTCTGTTAGCCAGTAAACACTTATAACCCAAACTTAAGATGATTTAGGTATAAAGTAAGTTAGGTGATGTATTCTTTTTTTCTGTTATTTTATTGTAAAATTAGAGTCATTAAGCAAATTAATTGTTCCGGTTTTCCCATCATCTATTTTGGTTGTTTTTTTAAAGATTTTATTTATTTATTTTTAGAGGGGAAGGGAAGGAGAGAGGGAGAGAAATATCAATGTATGGTTGCCTCTCCCAGGGACACACAATGTATCATGTGTCCCCTGCCAGGAACTGGCCTGCAACCCACATCTATCTGTTTAAAGAATGTTTTGTTATAAAAAAATTTTTGCTTTTGGCAGAACTAAATATGACTCCAAGTTTGCTTTCTACTTGTGAGTCTACATGATATACCAGAGTTTAGTTTTCTTAAAGATGTTTTTTTCTTTTTACTTGTCATTTAGAGTGAAGACGAAATCAGGACACTGAAACAGAAAAAAAGTAAGTGCTAGTAGTGTTAATGACTCAATTTCTGAATGCCTTTTAAAAAGGCCTTAACCTGGTAAGGACAAGTAAGTATGTTTTATGTCCAAAACCTACTGTGAGAAAGATATAGGAGTGTGGTAGGCATTGTCCTGCGGTTTGGAATTGTTTGTCAACTAAACCCTTAGTTTAGTTCATTTTGATTGAGTGCCGCTATGCCCTGCACTTGGCTCACGAGGTGCTCTCGGCGTGGTGGGGGTGGCAGGTTCACAGACAGTGTCCCAGGATAGGGAAGGAAAGGCAGCAGTCAGGACAGAAGCAGAAGCTCTGTCCATCTGATGTGCGTAGTAGTTCTTGGTAATTGTTTAAGGAATAAATGCTGTGGGGACACCCAGCCTTACAGAGGGTGGGAATCGAGTAGCCTTTCTGCAGGTCCTGATGCCCGAGCTGTGTCACTAAGGGCTGAGGACTAGAAGTTGTTTTTGTTCTTGTTGGTTATTACTGTTACTCTTCCTCCTCTACTTCCTTCTCCTCCTAGTATCACTAACATAACTTTTTATTGAGTGCTGACTGTGTACCGAGTCGTGATTCTAATTGCCTTACTTGTATCAATTCGTTTAATTCTCACAATAACCCTGAAGTAAGTACTGTGATTTTCCCCCTTTATAGATGAGGAGACATGACTCAGGCAGAGAAAGGAGGGAAGGGTATCCTGTGCAGAAGTGAGTGGCTTGAAACAGGGTGCCAGGTTTGAGGAACTACATTAACTTTGTTGTCAGAGCCTCTAATAACTCGTGATCGTTAGGAATGGACCCAGAGGGGTCGCAGAGGCAGGACTTGCAGGATGTGTGCACGACTGGGCAGGACCTCAGTTTGCCCATCCGAATGGGAGAGATTAGACTAAGATTTGTGAAAAAATGCATGAATATACCTGATACTATATTTGTTTTTAAAAGGTATCTTATCTCCCATATAAAAATATAGCTTAATGATTTTATAGAAACAGCATCAGCATGGGCCTTGGAGCCAGACAAGATTGGATTTAAATTTCACCTCCATCATTCCAACTGCATCTGTGACCTTGAGCAGTTATTTGTCAAATGGGGTTGGTACCACCTGTCTATAGAAGGGTAATGGGATACACAGGGAAGGTCAACACAGTACCTCGTACAAACTGATTCTCTTCCTGTCCCTTTTCCTGGGGGCAGGGACTGTCTCACTACCCTGTATGTGATGTGCCTTGTTGTTAGGTGTGTAAGAAAGTGTTCTTCTGTTACAACAGCACTGATGTGTCTTATTTAATCTCTGTTCTAGTCTGTGCTCTGAATGTTAAATAAATTAGTTTGTAGATTTTAAATATTTAGCCAATCAAGAATGAGTTTTTTTGTTTGTATAGTTCCTTATAAGCGTGTTTATAAAATTAATTCTTTGTTTTCCAGTTGAGGAAACTTCTGAACAGGAACAAAAACATAAAGAAATAAACAACAGCAATGCTCAGAATCCCAGTGCAGAAGAAGGGGCTGAAGAACACGACGAAGATATTTTACCTCTAACCCTTGAAGAGAAGGAAAACAAAGAGTATTTAAAATCTCTATTTGAAATTTTGATCCTTATGGGAAAACAAAACATACCTCTGGATGGACACGAAGCTGATGCGGTCCCAGAAGGTCTCTTCACTCCAGATAACTTTCAGGCACTGCTGGAGTGCCGGATAAATTCTGGCGAAGAGGTTCTGAGGAAGCGCTTTGAGGCCACAGCAGTCAACACGTTGTTCTGTTCAAAAACGCAGCAGAAACAGATGCTGGAGATCTGCGAGAGCTGCATTCGGGAAGAAACCCTCAGGGAAGTGAGAGACTCGCACTTCTTCTCCATCATCACTGACGACGTAGTGGACATAGCAGGCGAAGAGCACCTGCCCGTGTTGGTGCGGTTTGTTGACGACGCTCATAACCTGAGAGAGGAATTTGTGGGCTTCCTGCCTTACGAAGCCGATGCCGAAATTTTGGCGATGAAATTTCACACTACGATTACTGAGAAGTGGGGGTTAAACATGGAGTATTGTCGCGGCCAGGCTTACATTGTGTCGAGTGGATTTTCTTCCAAGATGAAAGTTGTTGCTTCTAGACTTTTAGAGAAATATCCCCAAGCTGTCTATACACTCTGCTCCTCCTGTGCCTTAAATATGTGGTTGGCAAAATCGGTCCCTGTTACGGGGGTGTCTGTTGCATTGGGAACAATTGAGGAAGTTTGTTCTTTTTTCCATCGATCACCACAACTGCTTTTAGAGCTCGACAGTGTCATTTCTGTCCTCTTTCAGAACAACGAAGAAAGGGGTAAGGAACTAAAGGAAATTTGCCATTCTCAGTGGACAGGCAGGCATGATGCTTTTGAAATTTTAGTAGACCTCCTGCAAGCACTTGTTTTATGCTTAGATGGAATAAACAGTGACACAAATGTGAGATGGAATAACTGTATAGCGGGCCGAGCGTTTGTACTCTGTAGTGCGGTAACAGATTTTGATTTCGTTGTTACTATTGTTGTTCTTAAAAATGTTCTATCTTTTACAAGAGCCTTTGGGAAAAATCTCCAGGGGCAAACTTCTGATGTCTTCTTTGCAGCCAGTAGCTTGACGGCAGTGCTGCATTCCCTAAATGAAGTGATGGAAAATATTGAAGTTTATCATGAATTTTGGTTTGAGGAAGCCACCAATTTGGCAACCAAACTTGATATTCAGATGAAGCTCCCTGGGAAATTTCGCAGAGCTCACCAAGGGAACCTGGAATCTCAGCTGACATCTGAAAGTTACTATAAAGAAGCTCTAAGTGTTCCAACAGTAGAACACATTATTCAGGAACTGAAAGATATATTCTCAGAACAGCATCTCAAAGCTCTTAAATGCTTATCTCTGGTACCTTCTGTCATGGGACAGCTCAAATTCAATACTTCAGAGGAGCACCATGCTGACATGTACAGAAGCGACTTACCCAATCCTGATACACTCTCAGCTGAGCTGCACTGTTGGAGAATCAAGTGGAAACACAGAGGAAAAGATATAGAGCTTCCATCCACCATCTATGAAGCCCTCCACCTGCCAGACATCAAGTTTTTTCCTAATGTTTATGCATTGCTGAAGGTCCTGTGTATTCTTCCTGTGATGAAGGTTGAGAATGAACGCTATGAGAATGGGCGGAAGCGTCTCAAAGCTTATCTGAGGAACACTCTGACAGACCAAAGGTCAAGTAACTTAGCTCTGCTTAACATAAATTTTGATATAAAACATGATTTAGATCTAATGGTGGACACATACATCAAACTATATACAACCAAATCAGAGCTTCCTGCAGATAATTCAGAAACCATCGAAAATACCTGAGAGACTTTACAAACCAGGTTTTCTCTTATATTTGATGTTGAAAAAATCTGTAAGAAATTTGAAAACATCTTATACAAAAGCTATAAGGTGTATGTAGGCTACTTAATCACCGAGTATCTTGAGTACATTAGTCTATTTAAATGGCCCCCGTTTGAACTCATGCTTTGAAGAACTAACTGTTCTAGAAGATCGCATTGAAAGTGCCACATGACAGACCTGCAGATCTCTGCTCGAGGCGCTTTGCAGTTGTTTCCATTAAGTCACTTAGACGTAACATTTATCATTTACTGGATCCATTTACTGGATCCAACTGTGGATCCAGTTGTCTGGTAGTGAGTTATCAGTTCTTTGAAGAAGTAAATTTTGAGGAAGTGTGGAAGGAAGGAGTACATTTTATAAAATCTTACAGTGAAGCGCACAACTAACATTTGAAGAGCAGGAGTTTTAAGTATGCTGTTAAAAACTGCAATAGACAGGGAATTACCAGAGTGAAAGTGAGCTTGCCAAACAAGGATTTCAGTGTAGATCTTGGTGTTATTCAATGATCTGAAAAGGGACGAGATACAGGTAAAGACTGAACGGAAGAGCCTGCCATTGTTCCACATCTGGTTGTTGCTGTTTACATTCCTTTGTTGAGCCTATGTCTTCATAAGCTTTTTAGCAGAAACATGCTGAACACTTCTGTTTTACGGTCAAGACAGGATTGGAGGCCATGGGGACTGACAAATGATTTGTCTGTTTTATTCTGTTTCCATGACTATATCTACTGCCTTGTCTTGATTTATAAGGAAAACCTGGAAGACCTACAAAAATGTATTTTGTGGTTATCTAGGAATAATAGAGAAAATATTGCTGTTATTTTTGGTGAAGAAAATCAATTTTGTATAGTTTATTTCACCATAAATAAAATGTGAATTTTGTTTAAAGTTCAAGTATTTTATTTTTGGTGGGGACAAAACAGATTCTTCTGGTAAATTCCCTTTTTACAAATATTTAGTACCTTCACAATAAGATAAGTTTATTTGTTTATTTTTTGGTTTATGGGTTATTACTTGGGGACATTTTAATTAAGAAATTATTAAATATAAGGTTTATCTAACTTATTTAAAAATAATATATATATATATATATATATATATATATATATATATATGCTATACAACCCCTGATACCAATTGTCAGGGTTTGTGCGGTTGCTGCTGGCTGAAATGTAAATGAATGAATGTGATGGCAGCAGGGATGTCACCCAGGTCTTTCATGTCGGGATAACTGAGTTTCAGAAAGCAGAATCGGGTGTATTTGTTGAGTGCAGCATCTTAATGATACCTAGCGGTGCATTTCCCTGTCATTGACAAGCCTGGCAGATACGTCAGATCAGGACACATTACCAGTGCCGGTCATAAAGATGTCAGCGTTTATCTTGTAGCCAGAGCTCTGAGAGGTATCTTTGTCATTAGCAGAAAGAACTGATCAGGTTTATGATGGCAGGATGACAGTGGAGGAGACACAGCTGGCCTTTTTCGTTAGTTACTTGTTACTGCTTTACGACATTCTAAAGCTTAGTGACTTTGAAAAACAGCTTATCATTTCTCAGAGTTTTGCAGCTTGGTTCAGTGCATCTGGCCTCTCCTCATTCAGCCAGCAGATTGGGTGGAACAGTCAGCTGGGTGGGACAGCTGGCCCTCTCCATGTGGTCCTTTACTTGGGCTTATGGTGTGACGGTCTCAGTACCGCGGAGGCAGTCGTGTCAAAGCCTCTGCTCAAGGACTGACAGAACATTGCTCTCTCCACATTCTTTTGGTCAAAGCAAGTCACAAGGCTGGTCCAGATTTAAAGCATGAGGAAACAGACTCCTCATCTTGATTGGAGGAGCTGCCAAATACGGCCCCATTTTCAGTCTTCTGTAATAATGTACCCAAAACATCCATGCAACAGTCATTGGTTAGCAAGCACATTTTAAGGTGCACATCATTTGTCTTTATGATCCCTGTATGCTTTTTAAAAGCTTAAAAACCCTAATTTGTTAAGAGGCATATTCACAAACTCTGACCTTGGAGGGTAGATTGAGCCAGTGATAGTCTCCTCACAGAAGAAACAGAGGCTGTCATTTTTGCAAAATTAGTTAGAACGTGGTAGGTGTATAGTGGCTGTTTATTTCACAAATTTTAGTTGCATGCTTACTGTGTGCCAGGCCTCTGGGTTAAGTGCTGGCAATGACAGATATACTTATACTCAGAGTTGGAACTATGATTGTTTGTAACTACACACACACTATATAAAGTTAAGTGAGTCAGATTATTGGTATTAAAGGAAGAGAAAATACCATATAGGTATCCATAAAAACCTTGTGCAGTTTAAGAAAATTTTATACCTAAACACAAAATACACTAGGAAATATATTCAAGATTTAGCATATCTAATTGAAAGAATCTGATTTTGACATATCCACTCATTTTTAGGAAAACAAAGTTGCACAGTTGAAGTCTAACATAGAATTTGTTACTTGTAAAATAAACAAGAACTTCAAATGCTTTATTAATTATTTTTTGCAATTGTCATTCTTAACAATAACCCTGTAAGGTAAGTAGTAGTTGAAAGAGACCTTCCTTGAGGCAGTTCCCTTGCAGGAACATTTGGATGTGGTTTTGGTTTCATATTCGGGGCAGCCACTTTTTAGGTGCTATTTAAAGTGAGAAATTCATAGGACAGGAAAATTGGACTTGCAGTGTTTATTAATAGTTATAGTTGAGGGCCTGCAAAGCATTTTGAATGTATCATTCAAGTTCTCAGAGAAACTCAGGCAAGTATCCCCATCTTTCAGTTGAGAAATCAGACTCACAGAGGTAAATGAACTGCCCCAAATTACATAGCTAGTAAGTGCCAGAGCCAGGTACTTCAGTCCTTCAATCTTAAAATCGATTGTGAAAGCCACTTCATTCTGAAGTTTGTAAAAGAGATAGGCTCCTTTTATGTTCTTGCTTTATCCAATGCCAGCTTTCAGCACAGCATCTCTGAAACGTGCTCATTATAGTCCACGTGGGTTCCTTAAAAAAAAATAAAACTGAAGCCTGAAACTTCTGAGACTTTACAAACTGGGCATTGCAATGCTGCCACCTTTGTTCGGCTGCCAAGGCACCACCACAAAGGAGTCCGTTTCTTTCTTTCTTCAGAGTGGGTGCAGCTGTCTTGCTCCAGTCAAATGCTCCGTAGCCAGCTTTTGGTGGCCAGAAAAAGCAAAATAATTTTTAGTACAGATTAGCATAAAAATCTCTACTAGATCAGTTTCAGGAAACAATTATTACCTTAGAAACAATAAGGATGATCTACAGGTTGGCTAAAATGGCAGTTAATTTCTAGACTTTTTGAAATGCCCCTTCTCACCATGAATACTATATAAATAGGATACACTACCTGCCACTGTATTTGGTTTCATAAATTATTTAGACAGGGTGAACAACACTTCAAAACTAAAGAGAGGTAGTAAATTTGCCCTCTTTAATGAGTTTGAATTTACAGTAGGAGTTTAAACATCTGGAAGTTTAAAGTCTTAATTCATTCCAAATGTGCAACGAGGATATACCGCAAAGAGGATATTGTAATTGCAGGATCCGGAGAACTACCGTTGACTCAATCTGAAGCCTTTCTAATTTTCTCTCTATACATTAATCATATAAAACTTAAGAGGCTGACAGTTCAAAAAGAGACGAGATGGGCCCAAATATCTAAGTTGGCACGCTTATAGAAGGGTAGCTTTTAAAAGAGGCTGCCATTATAATGGATGAGGTTTAAATGCTGTTAACAAACACATCTAGGATGCTACCAGACAGTGCTCTTGTGTTCTTTGTTCTGTGCTTTTTTTACTTAAGAATATAAGGTAGGCTTTTAAAAAATGTTATTAAAACTGGACTTCGAAGAGTCAAACCTTGACTTCTAAACTGTAATTTTGATTAAGGCATTGGTAATCCAAGAATCTGGTCTGCAGCCAGCATCTGGTGTGAGACCAAGCATTAATGCAGTAGGCACTTATTGAGTCCCTACTGGATACTTGTTAGGTGGTTGCTTAATTTTCTTTCAGCAAAGCAGGGTTACAGCAGCAGGGATGGTCATCACTGCGGAGTAGCTGCTAACTTACAGAGTGCACTCATTCAAACTTCTTCACCCTGTGAGAAACATACTCAGATCCCTGTTTTCTCATGTAAAAACCTAAGAATCAAGTCACACAGCTAGTGAAAGGGGGAACCTTGATTCCAATGTGGTGTAAAGATTTACAAGTCTAGTTTCTTGTCTCATTTGCTTTTCATTCTGAATTCAAATACTGCATTGAACACCTCTGGTGCTCAATTAAAGTTCAGTTGAGCATCCTGCAGGCACGAGGTGGTGTTACAGATACAAAGGTGGATGAGATGAAGCCCATATGAGGATGCAAAGGTAAGAGAGCCTATACCTCAGTGAACTGAGTCACGAGGGGAAGCCAGACACGCAGCGGGATCTGCCAGGGGCAGGAGTAAAGGTACGGTAATCATGTAATTGTTCGTCTCAACCAGAGTACTTCGAGAATGTAAGGAGGCACGCTGGTTGTGCCAGAACAACACATAAACCAGAACTTACAGCACCCAGAGTTGCGAAGTGAGACGTGCTTTCCTTCCCTTACACCTTCATACCTCAGCCTAGGTGTCCCATTCTCTGGGGGCTGCCCTGTCCCTGAAATCTGAGTTGAGTGGTCTTCCATGTACTCCCAAGTTTGCTTCGCTATTCTGCTAGAGGTAAGCTCCGTGACACCCTGTGTGGTTCTGAGACATCTCCCAGCTGGTAGCTAAAACGGTCAGTGTTGAATAGAAGAGTTCAAAGGGTAGGCAGCAGCCTGTGCAGAGACCTAGAAAACAATATTTGTATTCATATATATGAACTCATTTAATGAATGAATGATATAGTTCACCACCAGCATTGCCAGTGAGAGGTCTAGTGGGATAGTTGCTGAGAAATTGACACCTTTAAATGGTATGTGGATTTCACACTCCCATACATTTTGAAGTAAGTCTCTCACTTCTCAATGAAAATGTGACTGTTATCTTAGTATTAGAAATATATCCGAATAATGTGATTCATTTCCTCCCCGCAGAAGACCAGATGGTTATTACAACATTCAACATAGTACTTCCTTTTCAAACCAGTATTACAGATGTTAAACTAAAACCTGCGTGGTACCGGAGTTTTACAGCAGTAGAGTTCCGTAGGTAGGTCCTCATTTGAGAGGGCTGATCAGGACAGCTTGCTCTCAGCCACACCACGCGCTGGTGGCGGTGGCCAGGGAGAGCAGAAGTGTCCCGACAGTGCTCTGTCAAACCTCACAGATGTAGCTGCAGATGGAAAGCCTGAAAGAATCATTTCTTGGCAAGTGAGCAGTGTTCACCCTTAAAACTTATTAATGTAAACGGTAATCCCATAACTATGTCAGCTTTATAGGAGAGAGATTTATTAAACAGGCCAGGGCCTGGGGTTCTTGGCACATTTCTGTTTTGAGTTACCGTAACATTTTGGTTTTAAAAATATTTGGTATTGCTTACATCTTATTTGGTGAATTCCTAGTCTTGGTATGATTATTTTTCTTTGGAAGAGTACATGCGGTTAGATTGTGGATTTGCAAAGCTGTTTTCCTAAAAAATGAGATGTTGAAAGCTTTCCATATAATCGCATCTTGTGGGATTTAGACTTCCTTTTCTTAATGGCAACTACTATACGTTGAGTACTTACTAAGTACCAAGTGTCACGTTATGTACTTTGTATGAATCATTTTACTTAAGCTCACAATTGCCTGACCCAGTAGGTGTGGCTGTCTTCATTTTATAGATCCAAAAGTGATTTGTCCTAGGCCATTCAGGGATGGAGTGGGATTCAAACCCTGGCCAATAGATCCCGGTAGACCAGGAGTGGAAATACCTACCTTTTAAGTAATGTGTATGAAAAAAATGGGAGAAAGTATACCAAAATACCAATGTTTGTCTCTAAGTGGTGGGAGAATGACAAGTTATCAATTTTCCTTTGACATTTATGTTGTCCAGATTTTCTATAGTGTAGATATTCTTTCCATCTTGGAAAGAATAACATTCTGAAATTTAAAAAATTCAAGATTAGTTGCATGAAAATATTTTTCTTCCAGAATATTTGTTACTTTTGCCCATTCCACTTAACATATCATGCCAGGCACTATCCCATGTCTTGGGACTACAGATAATAAGCCATTGACCTTAGTGGCAAGTGGTTAAGTTGCTGATTCTTCAAGCCCAGCTCAAGTGTTTTTCACTAGCGCACCCTCACCTCTCCCCGTTATTTCTCACCACTTCTGCTGCCACCCTAGTTTAGACCACTGCCATATCCTATTTTATGTTTCCCTCCCAGTTTATTTTCCACCATACAGGCAGAGTGAACACTGACTTCCTTTCAGACCCATTCAGTGGTGTTAGACCAGAATCCAGGATCCAACCGTGACTCTTGAGGCCCTGTGGGATCGGATCTGGTCCATGCCAGCCTCTGGCCTCATCTGCTCTGGTCTTGTTCTCTCCGACCAGTCGTTATGGTCGTTTAGTTTCTTCCACTCACCAAGCTCATCCACAGAACCTTGTTCAAGACCTTCACACTTGCTGTGCCTTGAAAGATGTTAACCCGGGTAGCTCATAGCTCATTTTTTGTATCACTGAGATCTGTGCTTAACCACAGAGAAGCTCCTCTGACCACCCTTTCACAACCAGCCTTTCACTGCCTTTACTAGAAATGACTTGTCTCTGTGCTGGTGCACAAGCTCTTCTGCGAAGGCTGAGACCTTTTGCTCCCTGAGGTTGTGTTCCTTTAACGATGCCCGCCGTGCAGTAGGCGCTCCATCTTTGTTGAGCGAATGGACGAATGATGTGTTCGAGGATAAAGGGAAATTCAGAGTGGCAGGCAGATTGAGAGGAGGGGAAAGCAACTAGAGACGAGGATGGAAAGGTATTTAGGGGGCCAGCCCATGAAAACCCTCGAAATTCCTGCTCAGGAGCTGGCCACCACCCGCGGTCGGGGGCTGCTCCAAGAGGTGCTGAGCCTTGGCCTCTTCCCTGAGCGAACTGGCCATAGGAGCAGAGCTCTTCATAGGGTGACGTGTATGGCAAAGTCCAGCCGAAGTTTCCGGGCATATTTAGAAAATGAGAACATGGTTGAACTAAAAAGCAAAACCCACATTGGTCACTGTTAATTATGACTAATAACATCTGTGATTTGTATGGTCCTTCTTCCGAAGTATTCCAAGTCTTGAGACATGATCCCTTTGGTCCCCCCAGGTCCTGCCACAGTAATGACCTTGGCAGGTGACTCACCACCCTCCCCTGCCATGTAATGCCCTCCTTTTTCTCACCGTTTTACCTCTTCCTTTCCAAGTCAAGTAATTCCATCATTTTCTTTTTCTTCTCTTCCTTTCTCAAACCACAACCCATGTCATTTTCGTTGCCCTCTTTAGAAACTGCTTGTGTCTCAGCTCCAGCCTTTTTGTAGAGAAGGGGAGCGGACCTGAGCCAGCGTGGAGGCAGGGATGCGCACTCCCACTGTCCCTAAGAATGTGTGCGCCTCCGGCACCCGCGCATTTCCCCTGGACTGCAGTCCCTTTCCTGGCTTCGAAGGCCCCCTGGAAGGTAGGTGGTGGAACACAAAGGTGACTGCTGGTGCTTTAAATCATTAGCGACCTCGGTGCTCATGTGACATGAAAGTCCCTACCCGTAGCTTGAGTAATAGACTAAGATACTGATTTCTATTATGCTTCGTATAACGATGCTTATACTTGGAAAGGAATTAAATACTTACTGAGTGCCTCCAGTGTGCAGCCACTGTGAGGTTATGTGTATAATCTCATTTAAGACTCATTGGGGTGAGGTTGATACGTTATTTCCAGGAGAGAGCTGAGTTTCTGAGAAATTACTTACCAGAGCCCGTGTCTTTGCACTACCCGCAAGGCCAGCCTCACCCTCGCCGCAGCACCTAGGGTCTTCACAGACGTTACGTCATTTCAGTCTTCATAACAAGCCGTGAGACCGGTGGTGTCGTCCCCCGCTGACTTGCCAAAGTGCCGCACCGCTGGAACTCAACGTTCCTGCAGCTCCATGGCTCTGAGTCAGAGTCTGGTGCTTGGGGCAGGGGCCTGTGTGCATCACACGTCACGTGTGGATGGGGGACTTGAGTCCAGCTCCAGAAGAGTTAGAACACGGGTGGCTATCCTGGGGGTCCAGACCACAACCCCTGTGACATCAGTGAGAGCAGGGACGTGGGTACTCTCTCTCGGGGAGCTTGGAAGAGGCTGCTGTCCCCTTCCTGCCGGGGAGCGTAGAAGCAGGCCTGGTAGGACCTGGAAGCATCAGAGAGAAGGTGCAGAGTTGGACCCACCAGCAGCAGGGAGCAGGGGAAGAGCAGAGGTCTGCTATGAGGAGGCCCCATCTGAGCTCCGCCACGTGGGGCTGTGGGGCCCTGGGTGAAGCACTCCACCTCTCTGAGCTCGGATGTCACAGTGCGCATGGTGCAACCATGGCAGACCTCACCACGGCGCAGAATGCCACTTTCTCCAAGGCCGTGGATGTGGTCGACTGTCCCACACAAGCAGCAGCACTGATGTAAAGAACCTGGAGACACTTCTCTTTCCTGTGCTTGAGAAAGAGGTTAGGTCAGTTGTTGCCTCTCTCTGGGCCTCAGTCTTCTCATCTGTAAAGCGAGGATGCCAATGTCGCCCACAATTGTAGACAGAGTGTTTAGTCGGCTCTATATTCTGCCATGTCACTGAAGTGCTCTGATAGGAAAAAGCTTCTAGATGAAGTTAAAGAAGGATGAACTTCACACCAAAGGACCTGGCAAGGCTTCTTAGAGGAGTGTGGTGCAAGCTAGGTCAGGAAGGCTGGAGAGGGGCCAGCACTGGGGAAGGGTGCAGAGTTCGGTGCTTGGCTGGGGCAGAGGCCTGGGCACCGTCCCAGAACAGGGAGGGCAGCTGCTCTCTTTCCTGCGCATCCGACTCTGTCAGCATCTCCCCCAGTCAGAGCTCTGACCCTCAATTAGTAATTAAATAGCAGCCTTTAGGGGAATAAAAGACATTGCTACTGTCAGCACACAGTTGTGTTAAGTTGCATCTCAGTTTCAAAATTATTAAATTGAGGGGCAAAAGTGTATCTTAGAGTTGGGAAATACATATGTCACTTCAGAATGAATACTACCCAAAGACAAGTGCTCCTTGTGGACCGTGAGACTGGCATTCCTGTCCCTGCTCTCCCGCACACCAGCTCTGTGGCTCTGGTGCTCCCTCGGCTTCCCTGAGCATCGGTTCCTTTTCTAAATGGTCCATGAAGTGCCCGGACATAGAAGGTGAGCAGTTAAGATTGTTTGAATCTGAACATTGATTCATTTTGGAAAGAGACCTACAGAATACATTTTGTCTAAAATTAAGGGTTGCCATAGGTTTTTAAAACCCTATGTATTGTCATTTTAGGATCATATAACACAGAGCAGTGATTTTCAACCAAGGGCACCTTTTTTTTAATGCTTACCCAAGGACATTTTTTATTGCTTTTAGAGAGAGGGGAAGGGAGGGAGAGAGCAGGAGCGGAACATCAGTGTGTGAGAGAAACGCCAACTGGTTGCCTTTCACATGCGCCCAACTGGGGAAGAATGCCCAGGGCAGGCCTGCGCCTCTCCTGGGAGTCAAGCCCCGACCTTTCCCTCTCGGTCGGCAGGAAGACACCCAGCCAACTGGGCCACCCTGGCCAGGGCTCAACCTGGGGCACCCTTAACCCCCCATGACATTTGGCAATGCTTGGAGGCCTTTTTGGTGGTTGCAACTTCTCAGCTGGGGGGAGGGGAGGGGAAGCTACTGCAGTGTATGGGGCAGCCCCCAGAACAAAAGGCTTCTCTCGCCCCAAATGTTTACGACTTGAGGCTAAGAAACCCTGACATAGAAATTAGGAGCATTGGTTATAGAGCCCAGTTCTCTGGTTTCGAACCCTAGCTGTGTATCCTCGGATCAATTACTTGACCTCTGTCATCTGAGACGGGGATAATAAAGTTTCCGCCACATAGGGTGGCTGTGGGGGTAGCTAGAACTTAATGTAGGCAGAGCATTTCCCGTGGAGACTGACTTCGAGGAGGTGCCCAGTTAAGTGTCAGATTTTCAGTCATTGACGGAGCACTAGGCTTCGTGAAAATCACTGATGACCCGTACCAGGAACTCATAAATGACTTAACTCTTCGTGCCTCAGTTTCTTGTGGCTCCACAAAAAAACATTGTGGAGATCAAATGAAATCAAGGGAACAGTAGGAAATCTTACAAACACACTTGTATCATGATCAAGTGTGATCATGATCTCTTACCGCCTCAGACAGCGGTAAGAGAATGATCTGGGTCGAAGCAGTCAACTCCCCGGGGCCACGCTATCGCTCGCTGCAGGGGCAGCCAGGGAGAGAGGCGGTGCTCGGAGCTGCGTGCTGCAGGCCCAGCAGTGGGTTTTGCCTTAAGTACATCCTCAGCTGTGAGTCAGGAAGTTGCCTTTATTGCGCTGTTATGTGCAAACTGCGCCAGGCTTCACATACCACTTCCCCCGGAGGAGCGCTTGGCCAATCAGCGTACATGCCTGCTCGGCAGGCTCTAACCTTCCGGGGGGGGGGGGGGGGGGGGGGGGGGGGGGGGGGNGGGGGGGGGGGGAGGGGGGGAGGGGGGCGGAACAACAGCTTAGAAGGAAAGAGAGTATCCTGCTCTACTTCTGTCTTCTCTGGCCCCAGTCTTTTTACCTCTCAGGTAGAAAATGTGAATTGCTGGCTGGGACTCCAAGGCTGGATAGAGCCCTAGCTTTAACCACACAGGACTGAGTGAGGAGTATTATTATCTTTAACAATTATGCTAGGGAACAGTTATCTAGAAGGATTGTGTCAAGCAAGTTATGTAAATAAGCTCATGTAATTCTCAGAACAACCTTGTGAAACTTTGAGTATTTTGCCCATGTTGCTGATAAGATCACCGAGGCTCAGAGATGTTAAGTAACTTGTCCAAAAATGCACAGAGCCAGACCCACATCACTTGGCCAGCACACTGCATTACTGCAAGCCAGAATGAGAAGAGCCCGGCAAACACTAGGCAGTTAATATTTGTTCATTGGGTTTAGTGAGTGAATGCCCAAGGGCAAATCGCAAAGTAGCTTGCCCCTCCTCCAGCTCTGTCCACCCAGGTCTCTCACCGATTCATCCCCTCTCCTGGTCTGGGCTCCCAGAGCCAGCTCACTCTTGCCAACAGCCCAGCACCCTCTTAGCAGCAAGTGAAACTGTTTTAAGAGACGTTCAGTGACAGCTGCAGAGACCAGCCTTTCCCACTGTTGCATCTGGGGAGCCTGCTCTGCCAAGGCCTGAGGAGGGGTTGGGGACACAGAGCTGAGTCATCTTCAGCACCTGATCCGAGGTGGGCCCACATCTGTGGGAGGCGGGGCAGGGCAGTGAGAGGGGAAGCTGCCAAGAACACCAGCTAGCTCACAGGCAATGATAAGTGCAGCCTTCGCCCTGGTTGGTTTGGCTCAGTTGGTCAGGGCACATGCCTAGTTTGCAGGTTCAGTCCTGGATCGAGTACAGAAGGCAGCTGATCAGTTTCTCCCTTTCTCCTTCCCTCCCCCTCTCTAAAATCAATTTTAAAAAGTAAAAAAAAATTAAGCAACCTTTGAAGACTCAGGGGAACCTTCTCCGGGGGTGGGGCTGCTTTTGAAATTTGCATACCTATATTTGGCATAGATGGGGCCACAGCTGCCTTTTCCCATCCATCCTGATGTGTCCTTCATTCAGTGTCCTGACTCCACACAACAGAAAACTAAGGGTGCGTGACTCCTGGCCAAGATGGAGCCATGGGAAGATACACTGTGCCTCCTTGCAAAACCAAAATAAAGACAACAACAATTTAGAAACAAAAAACAAGCAGTACCAACAGAAAATTGAACCGTATGGAAGTCCGACAACCAAGGAGTTAAAGTGGACATATTCATCCAGACCTCGGAGGGGTGGAGTCAGATGGCCAGGCGGAGAGTGCTTGGAGCAAAGTGGTGGCTGGTGGACCCCAGGTTTGCAAGGCAGCAGCGGTGGACCCAGCAAGGTGGTGAATTGTGGAAGGGCTCAGTGTACAAGGTGGCTGGCGGACTGGGCGGTGCCACATTCGCGTGCAGATAAGCCAGGCGAAAGTGGAGAGTGAGACAGACCGCAAAACTCAGGCCTCCGGCAAAGGGAAATAAAGCCTCAGAACACTGATTGAGAATACCTGTGGGGGCTTGAGGTGCCAGGAGAGACTCCCAGCCTCACAGGAGTGTTCGTTGGAGAGACCCACAGGGTCCTAGAATGTACACAAACCCACCCACATGGGAATCAGCACCAGAAAGGCCCAGTTTGCTTGGGGGAAGTGGCAGAAGGGACTGAAATCTGACAGAGAGCAGAGCAAGTGCCATTGTTTCCTCTCTGACCCCGCCCCCACATACAGCGTCACAACCCAGAAACTGGGTTGCCCCGCCCTGGTGAATACCTAAGACTCTTCCCCTCCCTATGTAACAGACACGCTGAGACCAAAAAAATGGCCCAAATGAAAGAACAGATCAAAGCTCCAACAAATACAACTAAGCAATGAAGAGATAGCCAACCCATCAGATGCACAGTTCAAAATACTGGTGATCAGGATGCTCACAGAATTGGTTGAATTTGGTCACAAATTAGATGAAAACTACATTGAGTGAAATAAAGGAAAATGTACAGGGAACCAATAGTGATGGGAAGGAAACTGGCTCTCAAATCAACTGTGTGGACCAGAAGGAAGAAACAACCAAACAGAAAAGAATGAAGAAACAAGAATTTCAAAAAAATGAGGAGAGGCTCAGGAACCTCCAGGACATCTTTAAATGTTCCAACATCCTAATTATAGGGGTACCAGATGGGGAAGAGGAAGAACAACAAGTGGAAAATTTATTTGAACAAATAATGGAGAACTTCCCCAATCTGGCAAAGGAAATAGACTTCCAGGAAGTCCAAGGAACTGAGAGAGTCCCAAAGAAGTTGGACCCAAAGAGGAACACACCAAGGCACATCATAATTACATTAGCCAAGATGAAAGATAGAGAAGCTTAAAAGCAGCAAGAGAAAAGGAGACAGTTACCTACAAAGGAGTTCCCATCAGACTGTCAGCTGATTTCTCAAAAGAGACCTTACAGGCAAGAAGGGGCTGGAAAGAAGTATTCCAAGTCATGAAATCCAAAGACCTACATCCAAGATCGCTTTATCCAGCAAAGCTTTCATTTAGAATGGAAGGGCAGATAAAGCACTTCCCAGATAAGGTCAAGTTCAAGGAGTTCATCATCACCAAGCCCTTATTATATGAAATGTTAAAGGGGCTTGTACAGTAAAGAACATGTACAGTAAAATGACAGCAAACTCACAATTATTAACAACCACACCTAAAATAAAAACAAAAACTAAGCAGATAACTAAAAGAGGAACAGAATCACAGAAATGGAGATCACATGGAGGGTTAGCAACAGGGGAATGGGAGGAGGAGAGAGGGAGAAAAGGTACAGAGAATAAGTAGCATAGACTGTAGGTAGAAAATAGACAGGGGGAGGGCAAGAATAGTATGAGAAATGTAGAAGCTAAAGAACTTATAAGTATGACACATGGACATGAACTAAAGGGGTGGGAATGTGGGTGGGAGGGGGCGTGTAAAGTGGAAGGGAGTGAAGGAGGAAAATGGGACAACTGTAATAACATAATCAATAATTTATATACATATATAAAACTAAGGGGTCATCTTTCTCTAGCAGCTCAGAGTCGGCACTGGGAAAACAAGATTAAGATAATGCTGCTATGTACCTATTTTGTGCCCAGTATTTTCATCTATAGGTACTTTGTTTAACTTAATACTGTTAAATAGCCGTAAAGATAGATGTATCCATTGTACAGTCAGGGAAAAGGACATTTAAAGAGGCTGGGCAATTTGCTGAAGGTTCCAGAGGAAATTGCCTGTAAGGAGAAACAGGTCGATTGGCCTCATTCCATTTTGGATCCCTGTGCAGGTCCCCCCGCATACAGCCCCTGAGTGGAGCTGTGTTGATTGTCCGGTTTGCTGCAGTGTCCGGCTGGAGACTGAGGACAGCCCAGTTTGTGCAGAGCCCCACAGTTCTTCAGTTAAAACACTTCAGGGAGAGGCTGCCTGCTTCCCCTGGAGGGCTGCAAGCTGGTCCAAAGGGCGAAGACACGTGATGTGGCAAGAAACCCCCAGATCCACATTCAGAAGAGGTCATTTTGGGGGGTGGGGCTTTGGGCAGGGATGAGAGCCCAAGGAAGAGGCTTAGGAGAGAGGGACCTGTCTGTCCCTGGGACTGCCCAAGAGTGGGCCAACAAGCTGCTCTGGGACCCTCTGGGTGGAGCTGAGGTTCTGCCTGCGCCACCTGCAATGACTGGAATGGTGGACACAGGCACACAACACAAGTCACCGCATCGCCCATCACTGACCCGACCACAGCCACCCCCACTAATCTTGGTTAATCTGATCCTCCGCCTAACTGTCCCTCTAGCCCTCCCTCCTCCTTCCCTCCATCATCCCTCAACTGCAGCCAGGGGTATCTTCTTCCTTTCAACAAGTGTCTGGGGACACTTGCCAGGCATCTCCAGAATTTTGCCAGCATCTAAGAAGACTTCATCATGGTCCAGAAAGCACGAGGCCCAAGCCTTGACAGATGAGCTAGAACTTGGGCCAGCAGAAATGTGTTAAAGCAAAGACCAGTCCAGATGGAAGGAATGGTGTGAGCAAAGGCAGAGAAGCTGTAAAATCTGGGAGAAGTGTGACCAATAACTTGTCATCCACTTTGGCAGGACAGTGTCTCCCAAGAATATTTGACCACAGAGCATCTCAAGGAATCAGCGGCCTGAGGAGGGTACTTCAGGAAATGCTGCAGTGTGGTGTGTGTGGGGGGGAATATGAGGGGGAAGACATTTGCACTTGTTCCTAGAGGTGGTGATTCCAGAATGCAAGCCCCCAGAGGGGCTCTGGGGGAAACACGGTCCCTCAATCAGCATGGGAAGCACCATGTACAGTGTCCTCCTCGGGATTCAGGAGGCACAGCAGCCTATTAAAGTCCCCAAATCCTGCAACCAAGGCACTTTAACTTTGCTTAACCCTGCATGGACCAAACTCATTTCACCACAGACCCTTTGTTTCAGGGAACATCTTTATTTGGGGGTCTAGGGGATGAATATTTTTTAAGTTAGCATGTGCTTATGGTATGAATACATTTCAGACTGGGCAATGGGGGTGTGCGTGTCAGGTTTCCCTCCCGCCCTTGATGCCCTGAGGCCCGTCCCTCCTCCCACAGGCAGTCAACTCCTGTGCCCTCCCGGGGATTCTAGGCTCCGCGGGATGCCTGTGTGTGCTTGCTTTTCAAAATGCAGATGGATGCAGCTGGTCAGCACGGCTCTTGCACACGTGTGCTCCATCCTGGGGACAGGGCCTCTGTGTCTGGCCGTTCCTCTGGTGATGGGTATGCAGGTGGTTCTCGTCTTTTCTTCATCCAGAGCAGAGGCTGGCAAACCGTGGCCTGCTGGCTACATCCAGCCCACTGCCTGTTTTTGTAGTAATGAGCTCATATGGTCTTCAGGCTTAAAATAGTTACTCTCTGGACCCTTATAACTCTAAACAGCGCTGCAGTGAAAATCCCCACCCGTTATCGCAAACACGTGTGGTAGATCTCTCATAAATATCATCCTGTTTGATCTAAGCCCATCTGAGGGCCATAGCTCAAAAAAGTACATTTCACTGTTATTTTAGTCGGCCTTGCTTCAGTTTTGAGTGAGGTTAAGCGTCTTTTCACAGGTGTAAAAATGTTTTGCTCTTTTTTGTAAATTTTGTTTTTTCCCAAGTGGGTAAAGAAGATGAGCAAAGGTATTTTATTGCTTTATAAAAATATTAAAGGAATTCACATTTTGTCTGACCTGTATATGTGTTGCCTCCATTTGTCATTTGTCTGACTTTGTTTATTGCATCTTATTTTCATGCAGAAATACTTACTTCCTAGTGAAGTGAAGGTGGGTTCAGGCACCAACAGGAAGGAGGGTAGGGGGACCCAGGCCCGCAGTTTTGTTTTCAGGCCCCTACCAGGCCCTGGGCGGGCACTGGGAATCCCGTGGTCAACGAGAGAGGCAGAGACTCTGCCAGGGTACCAGTGATGAACGAGTGGGGCAGTGCTCAGCGAGGATGTCACAGGGCCACCTCCCCCCGCTGGACTTGAGGAATGAGGGGGATGACCCAGGGTCTGGCTGCAGGGACAGAGTTCTGAGTAGTGACTCATGCAAGGCTGCACCTCAGAGAGATGGAGGTTTCAGAGTTCTGGTTCCTGAAGCCCAAGCTGTCCTGGGTGGCTGTGAGGCACCTGGCACAGATGTGTCAGGGGACAGCAGGGCAAGGACAGAGTCCAAGGAGTCTCCTTTAGTCCTTGATGAGACAGAAAGCTGCTCTACTAGGGCCTTCCCAAGGCAGGGAATTTGTCTCTTGAAACAGAGGAAGAAAGTGACTCTTGAGGTGAAGCTAGCAGGCAGTGGACACTTAGGAGTCTGAGTGGTTCAGGCTGGCCAGGGTGGACGTGAAGTGTCACTCTAACAGCTGGAGAGGGCAAGAGGACAGCTTGACCCCTCCTGGAGTGAAGGCCTCTCCCAGCCTTTCCCCAGCCCTGGCCCTCTTCACACCTCTCCAGAGTGTCAAAGGGGCAGAGAACCAAAAGTGTAAAGAAGGTGGCAGCCTAGGAGGGGAGGAGGGGCTGGAAGGAGATGTGACGGGAAAGAGGAACTGAGACCAAACCTTGGGCCTTGAGTGTCAGGCTAAGGCTGCCAGAGATTGCTGGAGGTGATGGGGGCCAGGAGCCCCGGAGCTGCTTCCCAGCCTGAAGCCCTACCCCCAAGGCTCCTCGCATGCAATGGCAAGGATGATGGGGGAGTGGTGCTGAAAGCCAAGAGCTCACAAAGATTCCGCTGTGCTTGGCCAAGCCTCCTCCAGGGCCTGCTTGCTTGCTTGCCTGGAGGGAAGGATCTGATTTAGGAAGGTGGCTGCTGGGGCTCAGGGCCAGGCCTGCTGGCTGCCAGCCCAGCCCAGCACCCTGCTCCATGCTTCCCATCCCAGGGCCTCCTCATTCCTTGTTGTTTTGGTGCTTCCGGTTAGACCCAAGTAGGATTCCACAGTCTCGAATTACAGACTTACCAGATACCAAGGGCTAGTGCTCCTCTGAGGGCCAGCAGGGAGCCGCAGGACTGGCCCAGAGGGCACTTTGAGGAGAAAGAAATGTGTGGGAGCTAAGCACTGGGCATCTATAGACTTCACATTTAACCCTCCCAGCAAGGTAGGTATTATCATCTCCACTTTACAGGTGAGAAAGGGGAGTTCTAGAAAGGCTAAGCAACTTGCCCAGGGTCATGTAGTGACTCCGTGGTAGCGCCAGAATTCTAACCCAGCTCAGCCCTGCCTAAGAAGCTGATTTCTACTTAGCCTCTACACCGCTCTGTGTGGGGAATGACCCAGTGTCTTACACATGTTCAGCAGAGTTGGCTGGGGTGGGGGTGGGTGGTCTCACAAATGCTGACCTTATCATGCACTTTCTGTGCTAGAGCTTATGACCCTCACAGCAACCCTTGAGGGTCAGTAATGTTCCTCTCACTTTAATCATGGAAGCCCAAAGAAGCTGAATAACTTGCCCAAGGTCACACAGCTTATGGCAGAGGGTGGGATAGGGTGGGCATGATGGAGGGAGCTAGCCCAAGGAACAACAGGAATTTTCAAGAAGCCCAGGGTGCAGGACTGAAGATCAGGAGTGTCCCTGGAAGCTACAGATGTGAGGGCTGAGCCCGAGGGTGGTCCCCGGATACTCAGCCCTGCCCTTCCGGTGGCCCCTCACCCGTCGGAAGAGCAGCTCTCACAAGCTAGGCCCTGGCCTGCCTGGCCAGGCGCACTCCACATGCGACCTTCAGCAAGAAAGGGCCTTTGTTGACCCTATTTCCTCTTCTGTCAGACGAAGGCAGCCAGACCAGGTCTTTGAATTTCTTTCTAAGCACTGGTACCTTTCTTTAAAATTATCTTAAACTTGAACCTTAATAGTCTTTCACCCATTCAACAAATATCTGTGAGACCTTCCCAGTGCCTGGAACCTATGGTCGACTGGATTTTCCTTTCTGCTTTGTGGCACTCTGACGTGTGGTAGAGAAATTCGGGGTCCCTAACCCTCTGCTCGGGGGAGGAATCGGCCACCTGGGCTGCCAGGGGTCCACTGCCTCACGGGGGCACCGGCCCCCACAGGGCTGACCCAAAGGGCTCAGTGTCTGTGCTGATACGGGCCTTAGAGATACTCATGTACAACTGGCCATTTCACGGGTTAGGTGACAAAGTCCCAAAGAGCAGACCAGGCCACGGTTCCCAAAGTCGTCTCTCTGTGGGGTCATTCATCAAAGAGGCTTGGTGGAATCTGAAGAGACTGGGCACGTTTTTGATGAGAGAGCAGCAGGGAGGAGGGCGGCCTGAGTGCAGCCCCCCACGTGGGAAGGGGCCTCTTGTGGAGGCCCCACCCTTTCCCCTGCTGCCTGGCAGAGCCTTCCAAGTAACAGCGCCCCTCCGCCCGCCCCCACCCTCTGCCCAGAGCCAGGGTGTCAGCCTGGTTTTGGTGACCCAGCCCTGAAGGAGGTGTTAGGTGGCTGAAGCCCTCCATTGTGGAAGCTCTGGCATCTTCCGTGAGCCCAGCCTTGCTGAGTTGTCCTCCTGCCAAGCTGGAGAGTGGCTGGCTCCTGAGGGGGACCCTCTCCAGGCAGGTAACTCGATCCTCTGCCTCCCAGCACCAGCCCAGCTCTGGCCTTGGCCTGGGAACCCTGAGGGCTTCCTGGTGAGTCGGCAGCACTTGTGAGCAGCTTTTGGGTTCTGAAGAGGCGGCGACCAGGAGCCCCAGAGCCAGGGTGGGTGGCGAGAGACCCAGGCTCCAGCCCCAAGTCCTCATTGACCTGCCGTGTGACTTTGGGTAAGTCACCTCCTCCTTTTGGTCCTCAGGTTTCACACAGATGAGTCTGACAGAGGGGTGGGGCCTAAGAGCTTGTGGATGGACTGACTGGCCAGGGTCTCTGACGGAAGTCCCCTTGGTCCGAAGCATCCCTTTCGGGTAAAGGTCTGACTACTCTGTGCCGGGTGACCAGATGTGTGCTGCCTCCGTGTCCCACCACCCGCCTGCTGCCCCTTCAAGAGCAGGAGCTGGTGACGTCCATCTTCATCCTCAGCCTCCTTAGCTCCCGCGGAGCGTTCTTATTCCATGGCTTCCATTTGCCTCAAGATGACCAAGTGAAACAGGCTCTTCCTCTGCAACTGGGACAAAGCTTAAGAACTGGCTGGAAACAGAACTCCGTGTCACCTCTGAATCCCCACCCTGACGAAACCAGCGTGTGCGTGATATTGTGAAATAAAGCTTTGATTTCTCCTCCGGAACGATTATTATTGTTATACTATTATACACGTGAAATATGCTGTTGTAAAGTCAGCACGCCCCCCTTTTTAACATTTTTATGCAATCTGCCATGAATGCGTCAGTGGAGGCCCCACTCTCCCACAGATGCATCTGAGAAGATCTCGGTGCCGTGGAATGGGCCAGCTTCGGAGCGCCCTCCCACCTCCCCTCCCAGCCGGAGCGCGCACCTTCCTGTTGTGAGTGTCCATGGATTGTCCTTTACTGAAACTGCGCCTTTCCCATTTGTAGCATTAAAATGTCTTTCTTAAAGGGGAAGTGGGGCACGCGTGGTAGTTCTCAGAGCGGGTTTTCTACAAAGCGCAGCACGGAGATGGAGCAGTCATGCTCACACGGGTCCGTCTGCTGCCTTTCCGCTCAGTGAACACACTGGACCACTCAGGTCAAGAAATAAAACGTCATGATGGTCCTTTTTTAAAAAAAGATTTTATTTATTCAATTTTTTTAGGGAGAGAGAGAGAGGGAGAGAAACATTGACTGGTTGCCTCTTGCGCACCTCCATCTGGGAAACTGTCCCGCAACCCAGGCATGTGCCCCCACCAGGAGCCGAACGAACTGCCCCTTCAGTTCGCAGGCCAGCGCCCCATCCATGAGCCACTCCAGCCAGGGTGATGGTTCTTTTGGAGCAAAATAGAAAGTTGGCAATTTTTGCCTTGGCTGGTGTGGTTCAGTTGGTTGGAGCATTGTTCTGTAAACCAAAAGTTCACCCATTCCATTCCTGGTCAGGGCACATGCCTGGGTTGTGGGTTCGGACTCAGTTGGGCGTGTACGGGAGACAACCAGTTGATATTTCTCTCTTGCATCCATGTCTCTCTTTCTCTCTCTCCTCCTCCTCCCCTCTCCCTAACATCAATGAGCATGCCCTCAGGTGAGGATAAAAAAAGTTGGCAACTTTTTGTCTGCCCCCCTCTTCATTGAAAATCTACTCATCTGTAAAACCTAAAACTGGGGACCTCAGGGCTAGATGACCGGATGTGCCGTCTAGGTGTGAGCACCCTGCAGTGCTGCAGAGACCTGGGAACTGGTGTCTTTGGTGATGCACTGGCCGGAAGGAAGCAGGCCTGGACACCCGCCACTCACTGGAAGCCAAGGCCAAGGAAGAGTGAGAAGGCATGGCTTTGGGAGAGAGGTGCCAAGGACGGATCGTTCCTCCCACCCAGGCCTCTCTCCAGCTGCTTTTCATTAGCCATTACTCTTCCCTCCACCAACCCACCCTCCTGGCGGACACCTACACATCCTTGGGATGTCTTTCGTGCACCATCATCCCCACCCCATCTCCCCTCACTCAATTTCCAGGTCATGCCTCCCAGACCCAGGAGCTCATTCTCTTTACTGATGAGGAAATCCTGGCACCTCTCTGAAGGGTTACGAAATTTGTTTAAAACCACACAGTAGGCTGGGAGTCCAGGAGGCCCCCTCCGCCCCACCAAGGCCATGCACATTTATCCAAGACTCGCTTTGTACCAGAAACAGAGGTGAGGCTGATTCTAAGGAGGAAGATCCTTTCCGTCTGATAAGGATATAAGCGATGTGCCCGGCCCCCACTAGGCAGTAACCATGAATGCATTCAACAAAGATTTCTTGAGCAGGCTCTCGGTGCCACGTGGCTGGGTTCACAGCCTCGTGGGAGAGGTGAGGTCAGGTATCGTCAGTTGAAGTTAGCCAGTGATCACTGCGATGAAGAGGGGAATGAAGGGGAGGGGTGAGGAAGCACCACGTGAGGTTGCAGAGACCACGGGAGGCTGCTGCGAGGCATGGCATCTTAATCTGCCCTCAAAAGATGAACTGCATTCCCCTTAATCAGCCAAGCTCCCCAGAGTCACGAGAATGTTCCATGCTAATGTTTTAGATCTGGTCAGTGTTAGACTAAACCTTCTGCTAAAAATGTCCACCTGCCGCGAGTGGCCTTGGCTTCGGAGCTTGTCATTACTTAATATTTTTAGAAAAACAACTTTAGTTGTACATGCGTAGTTTTAAAAGTTTTCGAGGCTTGTAATGGAAAGCATAGATACCCACACACAACCACTCTACAGAGGCAACTGCTTTCAAGTCTAAATTATTCGCTTAGAGTGCTACTTCTTGATTTTTTAATTTTAGATGTCTTTCTTTCTCTCTCTCCCCCTTGTTCTTTTCATACCCACATGTCCGTTTTGTGTCCCCCAACATCTTCCCAGTTTAATTACATCAAAAGTTTGGTTGGAACAGCATTTCCCGTTTGCATTATTAGTCCATACAAACGCTGTTCACAGTGAGCCACGTAACAGTCTGTGATTACATTTGCTTTCCCACACGACAATTACAGTTATCTCCTCTTCAATGGGTTTAAGCCCATTGGATGATCTATTGATTTCATCTTCCTGAAAGAATCTCTGCTGGAGTCTCCCATCCTATTTCATCAGGATTAGTCGCTTTCTGCTGCCGAACATCGGCCTAGGGGGTCCTCTGCCCTCCTTTGTGGCATCTGCTCTCCCTCAGACGCCACGTCCTCCTCTTTCTTGGTCCACTCACTGATTTCTGCAGAAGCACATCCTCCAGAAGCTTCCTGAGAAAGCATGCAAAGAGACCTTACGTGACTAAATATGTCTTTATTCTATCTTCACCCTTGGTAATCACTTGGCCGGGCATAGAATTCTGGGATGGAAATAATGCCCTTCGGGATTTTAAAGGCTCTTTGCCGTTGTCTCCTGGTTCCCATCTTGCTCTTGATGAATCCAATGTAAATGTGATTCTTCACCCTTTTTGTGAAGGCTGCTTCTTTTTTCTTCTTCTGTCTGGAAGCTTTTGTGATCGCTCTATTCTTAGGGTTCTGAAACGCTGGCGTGGGTGGAATCAGTCTCCTTCCGCCCATTGTGCAGAGTCCTCCATGGTCATTTCCATATGAAAGTCAGTGTGTCAGCTCTAGGACACCTTCTCCAGTCCCGCTTTCCAGAACTCCTGTTATTGACATGTCAGGTTCCTTTGATGAGCCCTCTAATTTTCTTGTCTTTTCCATTTCTTATTTCTCTAGCCTTCTTGCTCTCTTTCTGAAATTTACATTCCAAATATTCCTTTGAGTTTTCCATTTTCTACTAGCATATATTTAATTTCTAGGAGTCTTCTCTTTTGCAGCACCCGTTCTTGCTCATGGATGCAATGCCCGATCTCTTAGGACATTAATGATAGTTTTCTCTTGTACGTCTTCTTAGTGCTTCCCATGCTCCCCTAACAGTGAGCTGCCCAGAGTCTAGCGGGGTGTCCAACCCACAGCCGCGGGTGGCATGCAGGCCCAGAATGGCTATGAACATGGCCCAACACAAAATCCTAAGTTTACTTAAAATGTTATGAGATGTTTATGTTTGTGTTTTCACTGGCGGTCATGTGTTTAATGTGTGGCCCAAGGCAACTCTTCGTCCAGTGTGGTCCAGAGACGCCAAAAGGTCGGACACACCTGTATGAGTGATGTTAAATGGCGCCGGGGAGCAGGACCCCAAGGTTCAGTTCACAGGGTTCAGGTTCACGGCTTCAGTTTACTGCCAGTGAAGTGCACGGAGTCTCTCGAGGCTCTGTGGGTAGAAATGCACGGGTGTAGCACCGGTGAGCTCCACCCCTGTCTGCTGTCCTGGCTCCCTCCTGCCTCCCTCTGCTCAGCCCTGTCCGGAGTGGAAGGAAACTGTTGGAGGTTCACTGTCTGCTTCCAGGCTGCAGGTGCCTTCTAATCAGCTGTGGTCGCGCCCTGAGATTGGGGGATCTGGGCCACCCCCGCCCCTCCCCCGTCCCTCCCCCTCCCCGTCTCTCCCCCCCCCACCCCCCCATCAATGCACGTAGCAGTCGGGCCCCGCCCCCATCCTCCCTGGCTCCCCTGCCTCCTGGAAGGCCACAAATATTCCGTGGGCCCAAAGCGGGCAGAAATGGACTTCGTAGGGCGCCTCTGGCCTTGACCCACCTTTCCCTGTGCAGAAACGCGCACAGAGAAACCAGGAGGTGAGTCAGCACCTCCGCTCTCCACGTGCAGCCCAAAGGGTGCCTTTGAGGTCCTGGACCAGGTGGCTAACCCTGGAGACAGGTGCTTCAGGTGCAGGGGGGCGGGCTGCTGAGGGAGACAGGCTTGGGGGAGGGGTGCGGGGGGGAGGGGAGAGTGGTTAGGAGAGGGATCTGCAGGGGGCTCCCACCCTCCCTGCCCTGCACTCACCTAAGGATCAGACAAGGCTTCCTGGAGATATTTAGGCTAAGCTCTCTGAAAGATGAAAGAATACCAAGGACTGAGGAAGCAGAATATGCAAAGGCCAAGAAGGTGGCGTTTGGGGAAATTACCAGTATTGTGTCACTGAGAGTTCAAGGTGAAGTGTCACAGGATGGACTTGGAGAGCATAGCAAGGGGCAATCCACGCAGGGCCTTGTGAGCCACTCAGGGCAGGCACTCTAGTGTTGGTCTAAACAGGAGGCCCGACACGGCCAGAGTACAGTGGAACCTGGATTCTCCAACTTAATTCGCTCCAGAAAACTGTTCGAGAAGCAGTTTGTTTGAAAACCAAGTCTTCTTTGTCACCTGGGAAATGTGTGACTGACCATATAGGCGTTAGCCCGAAAGAGTTGTTGGGTAGAGAATCGAGACCCGAAGTTTTGTCATAAAACCGACACAGTTTTTTCTGTGAACAACTTGGTCAAGAACCAAACTGGTCAAGAACCAAGATGTCCAAGAACCAAGGTTTGACACAGTTGCTTTTAAGAACGAGCACTCTGGCTTCACGTTGGAGTAGTAGAGGCTTTGCAGGGATGTGGCGAGGAGTCTGTGCACAGAGGTCATGGCACCTGAGCCGAGGTCGCCGCCAGGGGAACGAACGGAGGAGAGTGGAAGCACTGGAGATCTCCGAGTGAACTGGGCAGGGCTCCATGGGACACTGGATGTGGCAATGGGGGGGTGGCCCCGCCTTTCCCAAATGAAGCAAGGGGAAGGAAGCTGGTGCTTCCTTCTACTATTTGTCCATCCTTGGAAATCCTCCTTCCCTGTCCTTCAGCTGAGATCCGAGTTTCACACAGTGCCCCACCCTACCCTCTCTAGGAAGCCTTCCTGGCTCCCTTATGGATCTTAGATGTCGAAGCTTATATTGAATATCTGCTGTCTTGCATTGTTCCAGAACTCATCTGTGTGCATCCGTCTTCAAGGGAGCCCAGCATGGTGGTTAAGATCATGTATAGAATGCTGGTTCTACCACAGGCTTGCTCTATGACTTGGAAAAGTCATCTGTCGCTCTGGCCTCACTTTTGTTGTCTGTATGATGGAGATAATAACCTCTCTTGGCATATGATGTGTGCTCAGTGAGTGAGCTCCCCCCACCCCACCCCCCCCCGCTAGATTTGGTCAGCCTGGAAGTCAAACAAGGGCCTCTAGAGTGTCTCCTGAAACTTCTCTGGGGCTTTTGGATAGAACTATAAAGTGGGGAAACAAAGATTTTAAGGTCAGGGGTTAGAAGCCATGGGCCCACCGTGGACTTCCTATGTGACTTCAGGCAAGTCAGGAACCCTTGTCCACCTTGGTGAGCAGGGAGTGGGCAGAATGGTCCTTGAAGTTCCCCTGGCTGCCTGTCAGTCATCCAGTTCCCAGTAGCATGTCACAGCTCCCAGAAGGCCCTGAACACTGTGGGAGAGCAGTGCCTGCTATATCCAGGCTACCACAGCCTCCTCCCTTTAGCCACCGAGTCTGGCTTCCTCCTAGGGCCACCCTAAAGGAGAGCAAGAGTATTGCCTTCCTACAGACTTCCAGAGACCAGACCTGGGGCTCATCTTCCAGTAAGGCTTGGAGTCCAGTGGGCTTGGGTCTGGTTCTCCTTAGGAGGCAGAGGCACCTGGAAGACAAGTCCAGAGAAGCAGATCTAAGATAACAGACTGGCAAGAACCTGGCTTGGAGGAGGGGAGTCAGGTATCAAGGATGAGGAAGTGAGCATCTTGGGAGCAGTAGAGTGAGATGTGTGGGCAGGGCTATGGGGTTTGAGCAGGTCCCAGTTGATCTCACCCTTCTCTTGGCCCAGGTGAAAATCAGGTGAGCCACCACGGTCATGCAGCCCGCTTCTGGCAGGGAATTTGGGCTGGCAGGATGAACTGGAGTAAAGTGGGCAAGGCTCCTGTGTTCATCACAGGTAAACTGAGTCACCACAGTGCAGTAAGGCATGAGAAAGCATCTAGTTCAATGGCACATAGTAGATGCTTAACAAATGCTAGTTAATGTAACACTGTCACATCCTAAGCTGGGAAGCAATGGGTCACACACCATCTGTTTTTCAAGGACCTCAGAGCCTAGGAAGAGCAAGGGATGGACACATCCCTGTGTTCAGTAGGCCACCTGGAGAGACACGGGGGGAGGGGAAACCAGGGTAGACTGTCCAGTAGGACCCCCTTGCTATGTGTATGCTTCAGTCCACTGGGACATGGTAGGTCAGATCAGGGCTCCAGGGACTGGAAGCCCCTTCCCAGGTGGACAGTAGGTGGCGCTGCAGCTCTGTGCATCTAGCCTAAGGGGTGGGGCTACCTGCCTGTTACCTAGGTGGGGAAGACCCCATGTCCTACTTGGCCTTGGTGCTGAGGCCCTATCTCTGATGAGGCTCCAAGAAGGAATGGGGTGGGGTGGGCCCTGTTCCCCCTCCTCCAGAAGCCAGGAAGGTCACTTGCTGTGCTTGACAGAGCCACAGGATGTATGAACAGGGAGTGCCTCAGGGCTCTTCTGGCCCATTACACCCCCCAGAAATCTAAGGCCTAGAGAGGGGGGGGCTTGCCTGAGTCATGAAGTGGATTAGTAACGCAGGAGTAGTTCCTGCGTGCCAGATGTCTTCCTGTCCCTTCCTCCCTTAAGTTGCTCCCCGGCTCACTTCCTCCTTGCCAACCCCACCGCTGTTTCCCCACTCAGTTCTCCACCAGCTGCCTGGCCTGGACCATTGTCCCAGGCTCCTCACCCGTCCCTGCACTGTGGGCCTCTGCCATGCCTGCCTGCATCTCTCCCCACCCCACCCAGCCCCCACCCGCCCAAGGACTTTTCTCGCACACAGATCCAACCATTTTCCTCCCCTGATGAAGCCCTTCCCTGGCCGTCACCCCCTGGGGCGCCTTCGCCTGTCAGTCTAGGCCCTCGGAACAAGACCCCTCTCCCACTCACAGGCCTCAGCCACACAGATTTGCTCTGGGCACCTCATGCCTTTGCCCACGCTGATCCTCCCTTCCCTGCTGTATTGTCAAACTCCTAACTCATCCTCTGTGACTCAGTGTGGCTTCTGAGACATGGGGGTTCAGGTCACCCTCTTGGGCTCCCATAGCTGTGACTGCACTGTATTACTGGGCACCCCTGGGCCCATCTCCTCTGTTGGGTGGCCACAGAGCCTCTGGCTAGGCACCCTAACATAATGTTTGGCCACCGGTTGGAGCTCAGCACAGCTTTTCTGGGCGAATGACAGAAGGATAAGCACCCTCTGGGAGACCATTCCACACTGGGCCAGGCAGCGTGCTAGGTGCTTTTGCACATGAACAGCCTCTCGATCCTCACTGAAACCTGGGCGGTTGGAGACTGCAGTTACCACCCTTGCTTTGTGAGAGAGGGGACAGAACTGCAGGTCCATGGCCAGTGAGTGAGTGAGTTGAACCTAGCCCACCAGGCTGCAGGCGCAGCAAGGCCGCAGGCCACAGCTGAGGGGGGCTGCCAGGGAGCAGGAGCCGCCAGTACCCAAGGGTCTAGTAAGACTAGTGTGGGGCTATCAAGAGGCTGTTTGGGGTGCCTGGAGAAGAGGCCCTCAAGAAGCAGAGCTCCCTTCCTGTCTTGGGATTAGGGAGCCCCCAGCTGTTCTGAGCCAGGCAGGGACCTGTGTCTGAGTGCCAGGGTGTTCCTTCGGTGACCGTGAGGCAGAGACAGCAGCTGCAGGCCTGGAAAGAGGCTGACTTGGTGATCCAGGGACAGGTGAGGCCCAGTAGGACAGATGGCTTTTGGTGCGGGGTCAGGCTGGCCCAAAAGACCAAAGACTTTCCAAGGAACCCTGTGGTCAGCAGGCTGAATGTGGGGGAGCCAGAGGTAAGACTGCCCACATGTGACAGGCGGGCAGGACGTGGTAATGAGAGGCAAATACTTGCTGCAGAGAAACCCAGGGCTGGGAATGGGCAGAAAAAGGGGCCCAGAGAGTGTCTCAGGCTTCTGGGTCACAGTATCAATGATGCCAACTCTCTGTGTCTAGGCACCAAGAAGGAAAATTCTAGCCTGGAGTTCCCCAAATCGCCTCTGTTTCCAGGTGCCCAGTCTTGAACTTACACAGAAGTCCAAGCTAGAAGGACATTCAGTGCCTAAGCCTGGGCCCTTCATTTTCTGAAGGAGAAACTGAGGCCTGGAGAAGAACTGCACCTGCCCAGTCCCACACGCCGGCCCGGAGCCCAGGTCTCCTGATCCCGTCTAAAATGGTGACTGGATGAAGCACATTCCCTCCTAATCTTCCAAGACTTACAGTCATTCTTTGGGCAAACATTTGGGGGTCATGTAGTGTACCCCTGTGGCTGGGCAACCCCCCAACCCCCACCCCACAGGAGGGAGTGTTCACAGAGCCTTCCTAGTCTAAATCCCGTCCAGGCAGTGCTGGGCGACTTCCTTGAGTCTTCCTCACTCTCTCCAGCTTCAGCCATCCTGCCTGGGGGTGTGTTTGGGGCAGGGCATTACGAGGAGTTGCTGGTGAGGAGACGACAGGGCTCAGCGTGGCGCCTGCCTGCCCGCCCTCCAGCATCCCTTCAGTTGGGGAGGTCATCCTTCCCTGGGAGGCTGGCTCCCAGGGGCGCCCATGGGTCCTAGTCAGGTCCTCCCCCAGCAAGGGGTCTGGCTGCGTTTGGAAGGCAGCTCTTCCCCTCGGTTGGCCACGTCAGGGTCTTAGAGTGGGCGCCTCTTCCAGCCCCCCAGCTCTGGCCCCTGCCCCCAGCTTAGGGATGCGGGGAAGTGCCTGCTGGTTTCCTGGTGGGAAAAGTCAGATCAGCCCCTGGGGTGGGGCTGGCCACAGGGGACAAGAGGGGTAAAGCATCATCCCACCCCAAGTGGGAAATTGGGGGAGTCTTGGCGGGGCCCTGAGCCTCTGCTGCAGGCCCTGCCTCATCTCTGAAACACCCACTCTTCCCAGGAAGGGCACGCGGAGGGTGCACCCCGCTGGTCAGGACGAGAAGGGACAAAGATTTACCGAGCTTGTGCTGGTGCTCAGTGTAAATGTCTCCTGTGTCATTCCAGGCAGTGTGGGTGTCACCATCCCCGATGACTAGCTGAGACCCCCAAACTGCCAAGCCGTGAAGTGCGGGAACCAGTACATGAATGGATGTCTTTCAGAATCCAGATCTGCTCCTTTCCCAGGCTGTCCCCACTGCTAGATAGGGAAAGGCCATTCATTGTTTTTTTTCTTAAAGTGATGGTAACTGGTGAGAATAACTGTAGATTTCTGGTAGCATGTGGTCGGGGCTCAGTAAATATTTGTTGAATGAATGAATGAATGAATGAATGAATGAGCTAGTTCTCAGGGCCTGGAGGGCTGGGTGAGAGGATCTGCCCTTACTTGCACTCCACCCCAGCCCAGAGAGGAGCCGCCCCCCAGGGACCTGAGGGCGAAGCTGCCCTGGCTCCTTCCACCGGGCTGGGCTGTCCTTTCCTTGCCCTCACCCCCACCACCGAGCGGTAGGCAGGCAGGTCTGATGTGGGGAAGACAACCATCATGTGGGTGGTGCTGAATTAACCGTGGGGTGTCCCACCCAGCCTACCCTCCCCTGGAGGCTCTCAGTCCTCCGTGCTCCCTGTTCTGCTGGGGACACAGCCCTGGGAGTCCCTTTTCGATAGGCTCCAGGACGCCTCCTTGCCCCTGAGCCTGGACTGGGCCTGGCTCTGGGCACCCCACTGCAGTGAATTGTAGCCACGTAGTTCTGTGTTGTCATGGGCTAGTTATGTGGCTGTTTCCCCATCAGTCCCTGTGCTCCCTGAGGGCAGGGCTTGTCTGATCTTTCTCTGAGTCTGCTGCTCCCAGGACACAGCGGGAAGGAAGGTTGTTGAATCAGTGGATGAGCACCTGACCAAGACACAGGCAGCACAAATACCCCCGGTTGGCAAGCCTTGAGCCTCGGTTTTGCCATCAGCTAGCTGGGTGATGTGGGCAAAGCCCTGTTCCACTCTGGTTTCAAATGTCCCATTTGTCTCCTGGGGTTACGGGACCCTCCAGCTGTCCGTCAGAAACTGGTAGTGACAGTGGGGTCAGTGTATAGGCAGGTGCCCTGTCCACTCAGCCCTAAGTCCCACCAAGGGAGGGTGGGGGAAGGGCCTGTCAAGTTGCTTTAGCCCCATGGAAGCTTCCCATCACGTCATCACAGAGACACTCCATCTCAGCTCCGATCTGCGCCCGGAACGAAACTGCTTGGGCAGCAGTCCCACTGACATCAGCCAGGCTTGCTGGGGGCAGGCCCCACATTCCACCCTCAGGGTCAGACAGCGTCTGCAATGCTCTTCAGGTTAGCAAGCCTGAGTCACTGCCTGCCATCTCCCCACACCCCCGGCAGTTGGCTTTCCATCTTCACTTGGTCACCAAGGAAAGTGCAACCCATGGAGGGAGGGACTGGACTGACCACTCGGTGCCCAGTGGCTCTCCTGGAAGTCTGAAATCAAGCCTTACACTCCAAACTGACTTATTGTAATCCCCAGTGCTGCCTGAGGTGTGGATCTGGGCAAGGGGGCGATGTCCTCTGGGCCACATTTCTTTATCTGTTTCAGGAAGCTAACTGTTGCCCAGTGTTCCTGAAGGTGGCCGGAGAGATAGAGGGACTGCTTGGCAACTACTTGGCCCCTCATCTGTGCAAAGAGGGGCCCTGGTTCTGTTTCACACCCTTCCCCTCACTCTCTCTCCATCAGCCTCACAGCGAGGTGGTGGCCACAGCAACGTCCTGGGTTACTTTTCAGGCCTGGGCTGGGCCGTGGGCATCAAGAGGCAGTTCAGTGCCCATCCTCAGAGAGCTGAGTTTCTCCAGGGGAAAATGTATCTGTCAGTCCATCCATCCATCCACCCACCCACCCACCCAGCAAATGTTTACCCACAGTGTCCCTGTCCCAGTCCTAGGCTATGCTGAGACTGCAAAGCAGACCCCAACAGGGGATCCCCAAGCCGCCCGCTGCCCCCACATTCCAGTCCCAGCCTGGGCATTTCTTCCCGGTCCACATTCTGATTGATGATTGCAGATGCCCGAGGCTTGCCCCTTGGGCATCTCCTCGGACTAGAACACTTGAGCACCATCACCCACATCCCGCTTCTTTTCTTTCCAGTTTTCCTCGGGTCAATTAATGAGCCCTCAAATCTCGGCACGTTTCTGGACTACCCTCTGCCTCTCATTCACCTCTGACACGCAAATGAGCAACCGGCAAACTCTGAGGATCTGACCTCCAAACCAGCTCCTGCCATTCCCAGTTTCCCCATCGCCACAGCCCCTGTGCTCACTGAACCCTCGTCACCCGGGTCACCTAGAGCGTGACTGCTACCCTGTAGGTCTCTGTTACCCTCCTCCACCTGACAGCAGGTGTCTTTCCAAAGCACACCTGACTGTGTCACTCTGCTGAAAACTCCCATGGGCTCCCCGTGACCCGCAGACTAAAGCTGTGTTCTCTGCATCAGTGTCCGGCCACGCCCTCCTATCTGGCCTCACCCCGAGCCCCCCTGCCCTTCACACCCAGACTTTTTGCAGCCCCTCAGAGCCTTTGCCTATGCTGTCTTTGCCCTGAAGAGTACACTTTGCGTCCCCCTCCTTCATCTCCTGGTGTTCACTGCGGCCCAGTTTCCCTCCTGCCTGAGGCCTCAGTGTAAGCAGCTTCCCGGAGCTGTGCTGGCTGACCTCTGAGTCGGGCTAGGTCCCCCTGTGTACCCCTGACCGCTTCCCTCCCTCCCTGAGGACGGTCCCATCTTCTCCATTTCCCCCTTCCTTCTCTCTGCCCGTATTTATTAAGTACCTGCTGTGTGCCAGGCAAACACACAAATACAGTGAGGGACAAGGATGACTATGGACTTGGAGTGTGATGAGGTAGCCTTCGTTAAACAAAGAAACACCTAATAAATAAGGACAAATCCGGACAAGCATTTGTCCCTCCTCACATGGCACCTGTCACACCAGCCTCCTTGGGAAATGGCCTCTGAGATGCAGAAAGACACACGGGAAGTGTGCTGTGAGTGCCTTGGGAGTCCCCATCTGTGGAAGGGAAGCAGGAACAGGATGGTCAGAGGGAGAAGGCAGTTGGGACACCGTCTCCTGGAGGCCTCAGCTGGCCCTGCGGGGAGTGCTGGGACTGGGGCTCGGAGTTGTCCCCATCTGGGGTGAGGGCTGGCCAGGCCTCCTCCCCCCACCAGTCTGTCAGTGGATGCGGGCAGCCCCAGGACGGGCTGTGGTGTGGGAGAGGGCTGTTCCCTTCAGCAGCGCAGGGCCCCCGTGGGCTGACAGCGGGGGGGCTGTCTCCTGGGAGCAGCCCAGCACTTCACTCCCGAAGGGGGCCTGGCCCAGCACAGATGAGATATATGTCATTACCCGCATGTGACATGTGGGGAAACTGAGGCTCACAGACAATCAAAGATTTTCTCATGGTTGTGTGTCTTTTTGGCCTCAGCTTATCTATCTACTCCCCAACTTTTTCTCTGTCCCCCGCAACTGCTTTGCCCTTGGGGACCCATGGAGGCTGCTGTGTGTGTGGGCTCTTCTGCCGAGGGGCCTCACCTCGTGCTTGGAGGGGAGTGACAGAAGCTGCCTATGGGGGACAAAACAGAAGGGGACTCTCAGGCCTCCTTCTGGTGTTTCACAGCCTCAGAACCTCACTTGCCCCTTGGTGGCATCTCTGCCCTGCCCCCCTCCCGTGTACCCTGCAGAGGCACAGCCTGGGCTCTGGCTGACAGCCAGCAGGTGATGCAGTAATACGTTTCAGAGGAAAGACAGGTGAGCCAGAGCTGGGCCCTGCCGTTCCCAGGATCGTGGGAGAGAGAGGCTAAACAACAAAACAAAACAAACAGAACACCCAACTCCTCAGCCACCTGGAAATGTTTATCAAGTGCGTCACTTGTGCTCAGTGTGTATCGTGGGGAGTTCTCCCAACTCTGTGAGCAGTTACAACCCATCAGCCCATTTTAAAGATGAAGACACTGAGGCTTGGATGGCTCCAGTGACCCGCACAAGGGGTGTCCAGCTAACAAAGGGTGGGACCTAGGCAGGAGGAAGAGAGTTCGAAGTGGAGGGTGGGAGTGGGAGCCTGGACAGTCCCTGGCTGGCGCCGCCACCACTTTCCCAGAGCCCTGGCAGCGCTCGGGGAGGCTGGAGGGGAAGCCCACGGAGCCCAGGCCCGGCCAGGTCACCTCTAGTCCACACTTGGAGGTGGGCAGGTGAAAGCTGCCTCAGCCAGAGTTCAAAGTGGGACTTGTCTGAACATGTCAGCTTGGCTTCCCCTGAGCCTGGGAGTTTAGGGAAGAGCATGCGGGGGAATAGAGCCCCGGCCCCCAACCACCCAGCGTGGCCACTGGCTACAGAGCCGGGGACGGTCCACCTTGGATAACGAGGCTGGGGCCTGATCTCCCATGTGGAGAGTCTCCTTCTAGGGCTGGGTGCAGGAAGGGGGCTTATTACCAGAAGCCTCCTTTGACCTGGGTTTGGACTGGTCAGGAGCCCGTTGGGTGTGGTCCTGGCTTGGCAGCTCCGGGACTGAGTTCGGATGCTGTTTTATCTCAGGTGCACCTGGTGTGTGCCAGCCCCCTGGGAGCTTGTACCTCAATGGGCTCATCCAATCGGCACAGCAGCCCAGGGGGAGAGAACTGATCACTCCCATTGATCTGATGGGGAGACCGAAGCACAGAGAGGCAAAGGACTCACTCCGATCTGCTAGCTCCCAGCCCAGGGTTCTCTGGCATTTTCCTAGCTCCTTCTCCAAAAGATAACGTCCATCCCTTATAATCTCTGAGCCAGGGAGCAAGTGTCAGTGGGCAGGAGCCTCTGGTTTGGCTTTCATGCTTTTTGAAGAGAGATTTTGTTTTTTGAGAGAGAGATTTTAGTTGGACCCACTAGCCCTCACTTTCCCCATTCATGGAATGGGTATTAGTACCAGGAGTAGTGCTAATAAAGAAATTCTGCCTGGCAGGATGCAGTATGGCTCTCGTGTTGTTAGAGCACGCCCAGGGCCTGGAGCCCAGGAGGGGCCCTGCCCAGGTTGGTTGGTGTTTCAGGACGGCAAAGGGAAGGAGCAGGCGGACCACTGAATCCTCAGCCTCCCCGCCTCCTTTAGCACCCCTTGCCTCTTCCTGACAAGGTCCTCAGCAGCATGTGGGTGCCGCTGTGGGTGTGTGGTGTGCACACTTGCATCCACGCATGCTCGTGCTGCTTCTGCCCTTGAACCAGGGTCCCCACAGGCCACAAGACCATGCCTTCCCTTCAGATGAGGGCTCAACNACGGCAAAGGGAAGGGGAGGAGGACCACTGAATCCTCAGCCTCCCCGCCTCCTTTAGCACCCCTTGCCTCTTCCTGACAAGGTCCTCAGCAGCATGTGGGTGCCGCTGTGGGTGTGTGGTGTGCACACTTGCATCCACGCATGCTCGTGCTGCTTCTGCCCTTGAACCAGGGTCCCCACAGGCCACAAGACCATGCCTTCCCTTCAGATGAGGGCTCAACCTTGGCCATTCTGTTCATGGTGCCTGATTGCTTAGTGAGCCTGGCACCAGGGTGTGAATAATTGCACCATCAAGTATGTAAATCTAATCACAGCAGCACTATGCTGGGCCACTCGCATTCTCTCAGGTCTCAGGTGCCCTGATCCCGGGACAAAGCTTTTGTGGGAACCGCAGCCCAGCTCTCGTACCTTTCTGAAATTCTAACTGCTGCGTGGACCTCGGCCTCAGCGATTACAGTTGCTCGCACGGCTCCTTCCTGCCTCCACCTGAGTCTCACAGTAGTAATGAGGGAACAGTTACGGACCCTCACAGTATGCCAGGCATCGTTCTGGTCATTTTACCTGTGTTAAGTCGCTGAATTCTCCCAATAACTCTGTGAGAGAACCGTTATTGGCTCCTCTGTTTCACAGATGAGGGGAGAGAGTCTCAGAGAGATTTAATAACTTGCCTTACATGACACAGCTACTAAAGTGAGAAGTTGGGAAATTCTTCGGGAAGGGAAACTGAGGCACAGAAAGAATGGTTTTTTTAAAAAAGATTTGTCCAATGCTTCATAGTAATTTGGGGTTCACCCAGCTGCCCTGGGACTCTCCAGCTGTTTCGAGTCTATGAGGGTCTGAGGGTCACCCCCACATGAGACTGTACAGCTAAGTGTGTATGTATTGGGGGTGTGGACTGCGGCCTCATTCTGGGAAAGTCAGGGGAAGCAGCCAAGGCAAAGAGCTATTTTAAGCCCTCCCCTGCCTGCCCCGCTCCCCACACAGCCCCTCTGCTGAGCCAGGCTGCAGTGGCCCGGGGCTGGGGCCAAGCATGGAGAGGTTTATTCCGAGAGCAGAGGGAAGTCTTGGCTCCAGAACATTCACACCCAATGAATTACTTCAACGCTAGATTAGACTTGCAGGCTTCAAGCAAAGTGATAATAGGGCCCAATTAAATTAATTTATATGGACTCTGTGATCTGGGCCCCTCCCTTGGTGGTGGGGCAGGCCTGACCCACCGCTCCCTGGCCCCCAGGCCCAGTCCACCCTGATAGAGATGGTGTGGGTGCCACTATGGAGGGAGAAGCCAGGATTGCTGTTTTGTTTTTTTAATTTTTTTTCAGTCTGATGTGCAGGTTAGAGAAAATTACCCTAATTAAACAAAGACTGCAGGAAGTGAATTCCTGGTTAGACAAGGTGAGGGCTGGCGGGTCTGGCTGAGGACAGACTCCCAAGGTCCTAGGGAAAGACCCCGGAGAGGGCATTTAGGGAGGTCGTCAGCCCGTGCCCAGACCTCTGCCCCTCACTCCCTGAGGCAAGGGGACAGGTAGCTCTCCGTGGTGAGTGGGTTGGCGGGAGGCTGGGCACCTGGGCTACCCAGCAACTTGCTGGGTGAAGGATGTACTTGAACCCGTCTGGGTTTAGGATGAAGCCCTCCCTCACAGACTCAGAAAGCCCTCATGACCCAGCCCCTGCTGGCCTTGTCTGCCTCATCTCCTGGCCTTCTTCCTTCCTTCCACCTGACTCCCACCCTGCGGTTTCTTGGCTGGTATGCTTTGCTGCCCCTCCCCACCTTCCCGGGCCTTTGCCCTAGCTGTTTCTGGGCCCAAGAGATCCATTTCCCATGCTTTCCCTAGAGAGCGCTAACCTTTCTCTATCCCCACCCTTAACATTCCGATGTGGTGGGCGGGCTGTCGCTTGTCTTGCCCGCAGGAGGGCAGATCCGATCACCCTTGTTGCCTGGGGACCAGAGAGCCTGGCACAGGGGCTGCATCGGGGGAGGTTAGATAATCTGGAGCGTCATCTGCAGCACTAATGCTGTGACTCTGTCACAGTCTCTAACCCAGTTCAGGCTGATGGCCCCACTGTATGGGTTGCACTGGGTGAAGAGCATGGTGCCTCATTTGCGTGGCTCCGCCACTGGCCTGCGACAAGTGACTTCCTTTCCCTCAGTTTCAGTTTTCCATTCTGCAAAAAGTGGGACTTGCATCTGGTGCTCGAGATTCCAGCATTTTCTGGTATAACTGAGCTGAGCCAAGGCCAGCGCTGAGGCCCTGAAGCTGGGGATGGCAGAGGCGGGCTCTCTGAATGGAGGGCCAGCCTGCAGGCTGCAGGAGGGATTTCCCGGGAGCTGTCTTCTCCTGGGTGGGTGGGGCTCATTGCACTGATGTTTGTCAGGTGGTCAGGCCCCAACTCCACTTCTGCCCAAGATACTCCACTCCGGGGTTCCAGCTGCCATCTGCAGGAATGGGGACGTCTGCCAGGCCTGCTTGGCTCTGAGCCCCAGAGAAACCCTCAACAGTCCTGGGGGTTAGGAGTCAACCTCCATTCTCCTCTGACCCCCAAACGCCACCCATGTATTGAATCCAGATTAAGGAGCTTGGACTCCACCAAGAAATGTAGGGGTCAAGGCAAAACAGGAATGGCCTGGTCAAATGGGGCTGTAGGCAGTAAGCCTGTCCTGAGATGCCTCCACGTGGGGTTCCTGCTCTGGCACCCCTGGGCCAGGCCCATCTCTTTCCCTGCGTGGAAGAACCACTTTGTCTCCCTCAGACTTTCCAACAAGTCATTGGCTCTGTAGGGCAGTGTGGGGCCAACCGTGGAAAAACCTCCCCACCATGCGCCCCATCCTTGAGGAGGCAGGGCCTTTTTGGGGTTGTAAATTTATTGCGGAAGCCGAGGGCTGGCGCCTGCTGCAGGCAGCCTTTGAACCTCAGCCTCACACTCAGCACCCACCCAGGGCCTTTCCTCCAGCCAGCCGGAGGAGCAGGCCCACGGCCAGAAAATGAAAGGCCTTCATGGAGTAGGGGCAGGACCTGGGTGACTCCCCCTGACCCCCAGCTCACCCCTCCAGGCCCCAGAGATAGGCCTTGCTAACTGAGCCGTAGAAACGTCTGCCTTGCGGGGGGAGCCTGGGCTGCTCAGGCCCTACCCCACCACAGATCTCCTCTTCATCTTTCTTTGGTCAGGACATCTAATGGGATGGGGACTCAGAGCTTGGAATCCCTTCTTTGGGCCTCAGTTTCCTCTTCTGTAACAGCAGGGCATTAATGTTACCTTTAAGTTTCATTGGGGGTCTAATGCTCCATTGCATTTCATATTCTTTTCTGGGCCCCTCCTCTGTGCCAATGCCAGGGTCAAGAGAGCCGCCAGGGACCTACTGGTGTGTGGGGGTGAGTGGGTGTGGGTGGTTTTGGGGAGGGTGGGGGCCAGAGGGTGAAATCCAGGGAGCCTAGCACGAGCTCGCTTATGCTGAAGCAGGGAAGACTGCCTGCAGGGTGAGACTGGACTGAGGACTGGAATTACTGACACATTCCTGTATTGATTGGACAAACACTGGAGTCTACTGTGTGTCAGAAAAGTCTACTGGATGTTGGGGGTGTCACACGTGTGAAACAAGAATGAAGAAAGATGTTGGACCTGGAGGGAAGGCATTCCAAGCAGAAGGAGCACTAGGGAAGGAAGTGACTCCTGAAAGAGCATCGTGGCTTTGGATAGGGACGTGTGGTGGAGGAGGGGGAGGGGTGAATGCTTCCTGGAGTGAATGGCTTTGGAATCAGAGAGACCCAATATCTGTCCCAGCTCTGCTCTTCCTGGCTGTGGGACTTTGTGGAAGTTGTTTGACTTGTCCGAGTTTGTAGAGAATGTGATGTAATTTTTACTTCCTGGGGTTGTAAGAATTAGGTGAAAGAAGGTGGGCACAGCACCCAGCCCAGCATCTGGCAGAGGTCAGCAGATGTACCCAGTGGGGGCACCACAAACCAGCAGACTTTCCTATCAGCCAAAATCTTACTATAGAAGCAGCTCCTAGGCGGTGAGTAAGGTCCCTATCACAGGAGGTATGCAAGCTGGATGGATTAGCTTTATCAGTCAGGGAAGCTATAGGGGGAGAGTTTGAACCAGAAACCTCTGAGATCTTCTAGCTCTCCAGTTACAATTCCACCAAGCACATATGGCCATCTGTCCCAAGCTGTCCTTGTAGAGGTTTGAAACTAGCATCCTTGTCCCCTGAGTTTGTTCTTCTCCAGGCTGGCCTGGTCCAGAAACTTCTACCTTCTCCAAACGTGCTGGGTTTCAGAACTCTCACCTTCCTGGTCACTTCCTCTGGCCTCAAAGTTTCGCTCCCACACTGGTTACCACTCCCTAGGAATCTAGTCAATATGAAGTAGACTGAGAAAATCACCTTCCTTGATTTGGGCACAATATCTTTATTGATGTGACCAAAGAGGTGAGTGGTTGTTTGGCAGCCCGCCTTCCATTCCGCTGCAGCAGGGAGACCCGCCCACTTGGCTAAATGTTCTCAGACATCTCAAGATTTTTAGCACAGAGCATTCCAGAAAAAACAATAAATCCTTGTAGGGTAAATGAATGAAGTGTCTGACTTCTGGCTCAGGCCAACACTGAGAATGGAAATCCAGAGAATTAGAGGGCACAAAGGGATCTTCACAGCTGGGGGCTGCGTTGCAGTTTTTCCTTGGGAGCTCAGAATACTTCCTGTCTCCCCATTCATCATCACCCCACCCTGCTGGCTGCTTTCTGTCTTCACAGTACACCTCTGTGGAGGGTGGAAGGGCAGGCTAATAGACTCATAGAATTGCAGGCTGTCAGCACTGAGGGGTCTCTACAGAGGTCCAGTTCAACTAAGGCCAGAGTAGAGAAAGGCCAGCAAAGTTTCCCAGAGTCACCCAGGGAGTCCGGGATGGAAGGCAATGCAGGCAGGTAGTGAGGAACATGTTGGATGATGTAAGTATGGGTGGCCCCTGGCTCTGGTGGCACAGCTTGCTCAACCTATTTGCAAGGTCTCCCGGTTAACCCCATCCGCCACTACCCACAAGCCCTGCAGAAACCCAAAACGTCTCTGAGTTCAGAGACCCTGGCAGAGTCCCAGACCTCAGACCTCACTGGCAGGGGACCATGGGAAAGCCTGTGTCGGGTTGGATCACAAGGCTGGCGCAGGGGGAGGGCCTCCAGTTCAACTTCCAGGTCGGACTTCGGCCCTGTTCCCTGTGATCCTAAGCAGGTCCCATCCCCTCTGCTGAGCCTCAGTTTCCCCATCTGAGAAATGATGATGCCGAACTGGACTCGAGGCCTCTGAGCCCTCACCTGCTGTTCATCTGAGTGCTTTAATGGGGAATCTGCCCTCACCTGCAGCATTTCCTGCCTTGGCACACGCCAAGGCCCCCATCTAATGCTGGGATCCTAGGCCTGCCCTCCAGGGAGAAATTGATGTGATTTAAGGTTCCAGATTTCCTGGACCATTAGTGTCATAATACTTTATATCTGGGCCTTGATTGCTTTTTAATTAAAAACGAATCCTTCCCAATCCCTGGGTTTACATGCATCTCTGGGAGCCTACAGAGGTTCCGCTCTGCTGATGCTTGCTGTAGCCCTGCTCTCTGCTCTCTGTTTCCTCCCTGGAATCTCCAGCTCCCCTTGTTTTAGGAAGAGAAGTGTCTGGAATTCTTTATGGACTCTGAGCCTGACTATTCTTTGAGTCAGGTGCGGAGGCTCCTAATTGCCTACCACAGATGCCCAGCACTCCACATTGGAAGCCATCCGAGCAGGACAGGAAATAGGGGTGGCCCCAAACCAGTTTTGTGACTGGCATTCACCTCCAGCCCAAGTATGAGATGTGGCGGGGGCTGGCAGGACAGGCTTGGGGTGCAAGGACTGTGCTCCTGCTTCGTGGCCAGTCCCAGAGTTTGGGGGGCAGAAGGAGGTGTGTCGGATTCTCCCCTGAAACACTGCCCGAAGCCTGGAGGCTGGAGCGAGGGTCAACACTGCCCTACCCGAGTGTGGCAGGCAGAGGGAGAACCGAGCTTTCTGTGCACCCCATGGACGCTCTGGAAGGAATGGGGCAGATCACTCAGCAAGGGCTAGTGCCAGGGCTGCTGCCTGCCATGGTCAAGTGACCCCAACAGTGTCTGCCAGGGGTTGAGGGGGAGTGGGAGACAGCAGCTGGAAGAGGGGGCATCACCCATGTCCACAAATTGTTTCTTTGCCAGGAGAGAGGATCACTGAAAAATCCACAGCACCCCCCCCAGAGAGAAAGTGGGGTTTTAGACATTGCCATGGTGAGAGCACCCCCATGCCAGATTCTGGCCGTCCCAGGGAAGTCCTGCTGGCCTCATTTTATGTCTACTCTTCCCCTTCTGTCCATTCCAGATGCAATTCTAAAGGCGAGGGCGCCCCAGTGGAGGAAACCCACTGGCCCCCTTCCTCTTCTCGGGGGCTAACTCTGGAAATGGGCCCGAGCTGAGGGGGGAGGAACTTTGAATCATGTGGGAAAGTGACCTACTCAGGTGCAGCCGATACTTCCTGAAAATGAGACTGTCCCTTAACAGCGAACATACAGGGTCTGGCAGAAGTAACGCCTGCTTAAGTGTGGTTGGGGGGGTAATAACATGGGTGTGATAATCTCTAGTTTTATTTGAACTTTTCACCTAACATGTCATACGGTGTGCTTGAATGTGATATTGTTATGTTACACAATTACATGCTTATGACTTTCTAATGAAAGATTTTGTAATAAAAAGTGGTGTTCTTTGTGCCAGACCCCTGCAGAGTGGGAAGACTGAGGTCCACTCTGGGTCCCTTTCTGGCCTGGAGAGGAAGGGCCAGCAGAGCAGGTTTGAGAGACGTAGAGAAAAATTAAAACGTTTTTACGTGTGCACCACAGAATCCAGCTGTCCCACATGACAGTCATACATACTTTATGTCATTGACTCTCAGCCATTTTCAGGGGTCAGTTTTATCATTTCCAAAATACAGGTGAGAAAATGGACGTTCATAGAAATCCAATGACTGGCCCAGGGGTCCTTGGTTCAGGCTCTGAATGGATTCCAGGGTCTGGGCAGAACTTTCTAGCCCCACATCTCTTCTCGCCTTCAAGCTCAATCCCCAGAGATTCTGTTCAGGAACGGGGGCCCAGGACTCTGCATTTTCACAGCCTGGAGCTTCTGGTACAGGGAGGTGGTCCAGAGAGCACGTGCCACGAATGGTCACGTGGGACTCTGCAGCCAGACTGCACAAGCTGGAAGCCCAGTGCTGCTGCTTCTTAGTTGTGTGACCTGTGGGCAAGTTTCTTCTCCCCACGCCTCAGTGCGCCCATCTGTAACATGGGCTGACCTGGGCACCGACCAGAGAAGGCTGGTGTCTGTGACCTGAGACGGTACGTGGAACTGAGCTGGTATACGGAACTTGGTGATATGCCAGTTGTTCTTATTGTTATTATTAATATTCATAGTCGTGGTGGTGTTGTGTATGTCGTGAAACACACTGGGCCCTGGTCTACATGGGCCAGGTGGAGGAGGGCCTTGGAAATCAGGCAGGCCAATGGGGATAAAATAGTAGCACCTGCCAGGCACCTTGCTCTTGCTTGGTCCTCACAGCCACCACATGAGGGAGAAACAGCTGCTGTGATTACTCTCACTATAGAAATGAGGGCGTTGGGAGCTGGCTTGCTGAACTGCCTTGCCGAAGGTCTCAGGGCTCGTGACAGAAGCAGCATGGAACCCGGGCTGACGGTAAGGCCTTTGCCTCTGGCTGCAGCTTCCCTACAGGGGGAAGTAGAGGGAGGGCTTCTGGATCCCGCCCCCCATTACTCCTCTCTGAGAACCACACGGGGGTCAGCTGGCTCTGGGGATGAGGCCAGCCCTTCAGCTCACCTAGCATGCAGGGGACCAATCTCGCAGTGCCTTCTGGTTGGACCTGCTTGGGATGAAAGCCAGTCCTTGAGTCTGTCAGGCCCCTGAGGCAGCAAGGCAGGCCGGGGGGGGATTTATCTCAGTGGCCTAGTTCCATTTGTTTTGGGAACCTGGCAGCTTGTTCTTTGGTTTTGGGGCCTGGTTGCTCCTTGGTGAGCTCAGGGGTCCGGGGTCAGAGGATGCTGGGCGGTCTCAGGGCTCGTAGGCTGTGTGTACTGACTTTATGGGGCGGCCGTGTTCGCAGGGCCCATAAAACACATCTTAAGTCTGAAACCCTCAGAGTTTCCATGTCTCCCCGGCCCAGGGCCAAAGTGGGGGGAGCGAAGAGACTCAGGAAGCTGCACTTGGTGGGGCAGCTCCCCACACTGGCGCCTGCCCCAGGGCGCAGGCTGGGCGTCCACGGGAGCCAGCTTCAGTGCAGGCGCCTTCCAGGCATCTTAACAGCTCTCAAGTCCCCTGGCAGGTGGGCCACCTGTTTTTTAAGAGTGGTTTTTTTTTATTTGTTTTGGTTTTGTAAAACAGACCTTACACTCTCATTTTATAATATATGAAACCAATGCTCAGAGAAGGAAGAAGACTTGAAGGACAGGGTGGCCCTGAGGAAGATGAGGATGAGAATGAGCTTGTTCTGGGGGTCACCCCACCCCCAACTATAGGGGGAGATGCTTGTACCTAAGGAACTGTAGCCAAAGCTGAGGTGGGTTTTTCCTCCACCAGATATACAAGGAATAATGTAAACATGTTTTCAGGCTTCAGAGTCAGGCAGATGGGGCCTGTGAGGGCACTGAGGGGACAGGCCCTACAAGAGGCCACCCGGTGAGCTGGTGGCAGGCTGGCCTGGGTAGTTCAGGCAACGAGGCCTCTGGTGTGGAGGTCTCAAGCTCTCAGCAGGCCCCGCCTTCTCTGGACCACAAGAGGGGTCACCCTTTCGCTGTCTCGATCTCTGGCTGGCAAGCACTTTCCTCCTGTTCCCAGATGGGAACAGGTCATGTCCCCAGCAGCTCTATGGAAAGAGTCTCAGGATCAGAGACACCAGGTCCTCAGGAGGGAAGTCTGCAGTGCTGGACAGTGTCCTGCAGAAAGCGCCTCTCTCCCACTACCCTGATAGGGAGCTCACGCCTCCCAGGGCAGCACCTTTGCGTGGGGCTGTTCTGCCTGGGAGAAGGTTCTTGCAGGCCCTGGTTCAAATGTTTATCTCCCTGAGCTGACTTTCTGTTGGCTTTGTCCATTGAGACTTCATTCATTATTCATTCATTCATTCATTCATTCATTCTTCAGCAAATATTTGCAAACCCAGCCCAGGCAGAGCCTGCGTCTGCCATTCCCTCTGCTCTCATGGCCTCTTTGGAATATGAGCGTTCTGACAAGGTCCTCCCGAGGCTTCCCCTGGGGTCACCAGTCAGTTCTTTCTCTGCTGCCGACTTCTTGCCGCCTCTGAACATTTATCGAGGACCCACAGGAAGCTGTGGGCAGAGTACAGGCAGAGCCTCGGGCAGGGCGCGAAGGGCCCGGGTACAGGTGCAGCTCTGTTCCTGCTCCCTCTGTGGCACACACGCGCCTCCCTTCTGCATAACGGGGGATTTGAAGATGGTCGTTCCTCCCTCCCCCTCAAATTGCGGCACGAAGGCCACTTCTAGTCCTCTAACGGCCCAGCTCAGATGCTTTTGGTTCCTTCTTTGGGGATGGCTACCTCTTCCCAGCACGGGTGGGTCTAACCTGCCCTGGCAGGCCCTGCAGTTCACCTGCACCCCCAGCCCCACTGTCAGCCCGGGTGGAGGAGGCTTCAGCGTGAGGGTAAACTGGGAGGCAGTGGCCCTGGGTAGGGCGGCAGCCCACGCTCCTGCACTGGGTGGTGGTGCTAGAACCCTGACCACCACTCTGTGGCCCTGAGCAAGTTTTGCCCTCCCTGAACCTCTATTTCTTCACCTGTGAAATGGTAGAGGGAGAGAGAAAGAGAGAATAAAACTGTCTCATTATTACAGGCACTCAAAAGGTGGTTGGGGTTGTATTTCATTTTCCCCCTGCAGGCCCAGAGGTTTCTGCATTTTACAAAGGCACGGTGTGTTCTATGAGGACGTGCCCATAGCCCATAGAATGTGACTGTTCACCTCACTTGGCATTGGCTGGGGACCCACTCTCTGCCCACTCTGTCACATCGGGCTCCTACCCGTGCACACCAAGCCTCAGGGTCTCCACAGGGTGGGGGCCGAGTAGGTTGTGTAGCCAGTGGCTGGCTGGTGGTGGCAGACAGGCCTTGTAACGCCCAGTTGTTGGAGGCCTGGCACCCACACAGGCAGGCTTGGGGGGCCAGATTGACTGCCAAGGGCGGACAGGCTTGACTGCCTCCACCCTCTCTCCAGGCTTGGCCCAATTAAGAGGGCCTGTCCCCCTGGACTTGGAGCCCCCCGGGCTAAAGAGCTTGTGGGAGAGGGGAGGCCCCAGCTTGGGACAGGTGCTGCATGCAGAGCATCCCTCCCTTTCCAAGCTGTTCAGTTCACTCTTCAGCCCTTTCCTGAGCCCCTAATGTGTGCCCGGCCCCAGTGGGGGCTTCGCGCATGTTCTCTCATTGACTTGTCACTGACCTGCAAGATATAGTTTTGTTTGTTCTCATTGTAGAGGCGAGGCTCAGAGGAGGGAAGGGACTTGCCCGAGGTTACGGAGTTGGCAGGCTGCGGAGTCAGGATTCGAAGCTGGTTGTGTGATTCCGGAATGCGAGCTTGCTTCTACTGCTGTCCCAGCAGTGAGGACGTCCTTACCTCCCTGGCTCCCTCCAGCTGTCATCACGAAGTGAGAACATGCACTGGCTGGGGAGGGGCCTGGCTGGGTCCCTAAGGCCCCTGCCCTGGAGGAGTTCCTCATCCAGTGGGAAAAGCAGGCAGCTGTTCGTTATTCCACGGGGGAGGGTGGAGCGTGAGAAGGACTGGGCTAGGGTAGAGGACATGTGTTTGGAGGACCCTCCATTCAACACACTTTTGTTAAACCTTTAGGTTAATTTGTGTCTAGCACACTTCATTCTGAAAGGGAGATGGCCTGCAGACATATATGGAGTTCACTAATTTTTAAAGAAAGAAGGGACAGTAAGGACAGAAACAATACAAGGATGCAAAGGATGAGGTCAACCACAAGCTGGCCCCTGGGAGGTTCTCTCTACTCACCAAACATGAGTGTAAAGAAGCTCTGGGCATCCTAGGATGCATACGAGGCAGCAAACACACCCGTGGTTCCAGCGGTTTTTCACCTCACTTTTCGCGTTACATGACATTTTCCAGACGAACTCTTGTGCAGAACCCCAGTGAGTATCTCCAATAAAGGGAAAGTGCGCTAGTTGACGGGAGGTGAGGGGACTTGGGAGCTTAATGGCTCAGCCTTCCCTCGACCCTCTTGGCCCCTCGTGGGGCCCCTCTCAGGATCCAGAGGGCTCAGTTAGCACCATCAAGCTACGCCCCCCTTTGTCACATGAAAAGCGAAGGAAGCTAGGGGGACCCAGCTGGGGCTGGCACTGAGTCCAAGACAGATTCCTCTTGTGGGTTGGAAGCCTCCTCCATGCCAGGCCTGTGCTGGGCACTGGGATACACACGAGTCAGACACATCCTTGCCCGGGTGCCTCCCCTCAGGTGGGAGAGACAGATGTGTAGCAGGGACACTGGGGGGCTAAGCCGGCACGGACCTTGCATCTGCCCCATGTCTGCCTCCATAGCCCTGTTTGTAAGTGTAGATTGGGTAGGACACTGCGGGGAGGGGGAGGGGGACCCCTGACTGGGGTCTGGCTAGAGCCGGAGGACCAAGTCGGGAATGTCCAATGCCCCGAGCACTTACCCCATGCCAGGGCAGGTCCAATCCAGTTAGGGGGCAGGCCCCGAAACTTGTATAATTTCTTTAAGAAAGAAAAATACAAAGAAATACGAAATTAAGTAGAAAAGTATAAATATAGAATAAATTCTATATTTATTTAAAATAAGAAAATGAATCACAATCACTAAAAAAATTTTAAAGCAGAGTAATTTCATAAACATCACCAAATCAGGAAAATAAGATAATATTTTTTAAGTGCCAGAAATAATTATATAACAATTTTTTCTTATAATTTTGGACTACATACTCTTTATTTGTCTGCTTATATTACAATAACTTTTGTAACACTTTCTGTGGAATGAATAGAAAGATAATTCAGTCTTTCCTCTTGTATGATGGACTGAAAACAGTTTATTATCATTACTGATGGTTGAGAGACAGAGAATATGCAACTTTCCACAGAAATGTACTTTCTGTTTATAGTACTGCTAAGACTGTGCCCTACAAATACAGGCCTTGTGGTAAGTTCTATTTCACGTCATTCTCATCCAGAAAAAAAAGATGTATTCGTAATTTTGAATTATAGTGACTTCATTAGCAGTGACAGTGGCCACAGGGGAGAGTTCCCGATTTGATTAGGGCCAGTTCTTTGCCTACACTCTGGCACATTTGATGCTTGAAAAGATAGTCCACAGACTCACTTCCGGCTCCAGACATTTCAGCCTCGTTTCCTGTCCACTAGCCAGCCGCCAACTCCTGGGGCTGCTTCCAGGGCTGGAGCCAAGGGGGTCGGCACAGCGGGCTGCAGCGGTCTTTACTCTGGAAGTTGTTCCTGCCCCAGGGGGACTAGCAATAACCACCCCCATCAGTGATGGCAAAGCGGATACACACGCAGCACTCACCTCAAATTACCATAAACCTGCCTTCCAGGCAACTGCCCTGCAGCTAGATCCCCAAAGTGCCTCGGCCACTCAACACCGCTTGACAGGACAGGAAGAAGGCAGGCTTTTCAGGGTGGAAAGAGACAGTGCTACCAACCCTGTGTGGCTAAAATATCTTGTTTTTTACAGGGTTTTACAAAAATACGTGACCACTGGGACTCGCTTTGGGAGTATTTCTCAGAGATGGGACTCATGTGGAGACAGAGGCTCAGAGACGCACACTTTCTTCCAGGTGAATTTGCCTTGGTGCTGACAGTGTTTTCCTCAGTCTGCACATCTTATCTCAGGGGATCTCATAACTACCATGTGAAATAGGGTGTGTGTGTGGTGAGGAAACTGAGGCCCAGAGAGATGGAGAGAGAAGCCAAAGGTTCTGCAACAGGGGACAATCTTGAACTTGGAACCATGAGACTCCAGAACCTGCGCTGATAACTTTGCTCTCCAGAAGCTTATAGGACTGTGCAAGAAATGGATGGATGGAAGGGTGGATGGAGGGAGATGGGTGGATGGAGGGAGAGAGGGAGGGAGGGAGGGAGGGAGGGATGGGGGGAGGGAAGGATGGATGGAGGGAGGGAGGGAGGGAGGGAGGGAAGGATGGAAAGATGGATGGAGGGAGGGAGAGATGATGGAGGGAGGGAGAGATGATGGAGGGATGGATGGATGGAGGGAGGGAGGGAAGGATGGATGAATGGAAGGATGGATGGATTCCTGCCTTATCCTCTGACACACTGAGTACCCAGCTGTTTTCCCTGCTAGACATAAACTCCCCAAAGTAAAAATTGAGTCTGATGCTTCCCTGGTCTTTAGAGCTCAGCATAAGACAGGGCCCAGAGGGTGAAAAGGGCCAGGTTAGGGACAGAGGGATGAGTTGGCTCAAATCCCTGCTGTCAGGAGCTCAGCAACTGTGTGTGAAAAAAATCACAGAGTGGGCAGAGGTGATGTGTCAGAGAGCCATGCCCGCTGGGAACCCATGTAGGGTTCTGCTGAGAGACAGTGTGCAGGGAAGTCCGAGTCTCTCTCCCTTCAGGCCACAATGCAGCCTGCAGGGGATCCTTGCATGGGGCCGGAGGCTGGACAAGTAGACCTCTCAGGCCCCCACACCCTGAAAACTCACTCTTGTTCTCTCCTTTGTTCTTGAGGCATTGCCAAGTTTCCCTCTGGGGTTTCCCAAGGTGTCTAGAGAGTGAGAGGCCCACGCAGGTGGTCCATTCCAAGGTTCAAAGCCGGAACGGACAATGCCAGATTGCTCCAAGCCAGCTCAGTTTTGCTTGAGGCATTTTACGGGCCCAGCCTGAGTAAACACAAGCCCCATTAATGCACTGGGGGTTCCACCTCTGCTGCTGTCAGTCTCGCCTCCCAGAGCTGCAGGCGCTGGAGTGTGAGGCCCAAGGCAGCTTGGAGAAGACACGACCAGGGCTGAAATGACTGCATGGCAAGGCCCTTGGACACTTGCAGATTCCATTCACAGACTGGGGGCTGAGGCTTGGGGAGGGGAAGGAACAGGGGCCCACTGAAGCAGAGCCAGAGCTCCAATCCCTAACCCCAACCACGTAGCCCACGGTGCACCACCACCACCCACCCAGGCAGGCCCTGCACCCTGGGGATGGTGCTTTTCAATCCATCAGTTGAGATACGTGGTCTGATAATAGCTGGGTTCTTATGGGAGCAACAGCCTAGAAAACTCCTGGGTTCCGCTCTCTTTGCTCATTTATTACCCGATTCCTCCACTCATTCCACACACCATTTGTGATGCCAGCTCCCCTTCAGGCTCCGAGCTGAGGCCGGGAACCCTGAGATGAATCAGACCTGGCCTTTGTCCAGAATGGGATCACAGTCTGGTGGGGAGACAGGTGTGGACACAGGCGATGACAATGACAAACAGCTATGCTTAGTACCGGGGCAAAGGGAAGCTCAGGGGCTGTGGAAACCCTGAGCAGGGGTCCCTAACACAGCCTCGGGTAGGAGGGTCAGGGAGCCCCCCGGGAGGAGGGAGAGGTGAGGCCTGCCCTGAATTTTGGAGATGAGGTTATCGGGCAGCTGGACTGTGGGAAGGCCTATAAGGCAGAGGAAATGGCATGTGCAAAATGACAGTCCTTGTAGAGGGTGACTTACGGTGTGTAGTAAACACTCGGGGAATATCTTCAGAATGAATGAATAAGTAAAGGAATGTCAAGAAGTTTGGCCTCACTGTTGTTAATAATACTGCATTGTATATCTGAAAGTTGCTAAGAAAGGAGATCTTCAAAGTTCTCACCACAAGGAAAAAAACTATAACTATGTGTGGTGATGGATGTAAAATAGACCTATTGTGTGATCACTTCACAATACACACAGATATTGAGTCACATGCCTGAAACTGATGTAACATTCTATGTCAATTATATCTCAATATAAGTAAATGAACACAAGCTGCGACCACGGACATGCCGTGGGAAGAAACGAGTGGGATGGAGCTGGAGAACGAGAGGTCTGGGGCGGCCGAGAGGCTTCGGTGTTTTGTTTTGTTTCCCTTGATGAAAATGTGTTAACTGCAGTACCACATGACACAGAAAAGCGCACATGTCGTAAATACACGGCTCAGGAAACGGTCGAAAGTAGACTCGCTGAAATAGCCGCCCTGTAGGTCAGGAACAGAACGGCACCTTGTGCTCCACCCAGGCATGACCTGCTTCCAAAGTGACCTCTCCCCCGCCTTCTGTCACTGCAGACTGATCTGCCAGCTGTTTTTGGCAGTGTGTGCCCCTCTGTGTCCAGCTTCTTTGGTTCAGCACAAAATGTGCACGAGTCATTTGAGGCGTTTCCCTCAGCAGCGGTGGCCCGTTCCCGCCCCTGCTGAGTGGTAGTCTGCTGTGTGGATAGGCAGAGTTTGCTGACTTCCTTCTGCTAGTGGGCCACTGAGTGGCACCCAGTTTGGGGCAATGAGGCATAGTGCACCTATGGCCATTGCGGCCCATCTGTGCAGGACATGCCCAGCGGTGTGGGGGACACAGCCTGCGTTGGCTGATGGGGAACCGTGGCACGCCTCTTCCCTGCTCTGCATTCAGTGACATCACATTGGTAGGTCAGCTCCATGATGGGGTTATTTACAGCACAGAAACAGTAGCGCCCCTCCCTGTGACCTGATCCCCTGCATTTCCCCCTCCTTCCTCGTCTCCCCCTTCCTCTTCATCTCAGTTATGTGGCTACTCACAGTGAACCTAGGTTTTGTGCCCCATCCTGGCCCAGCCACCAGTCACCACTCTGACTCAGCATGGGCCCCAGGACAAGGTCCTGCCCCTCTCTGGTCTCAGTGTTGCCTCTGTACAATGGGAGACCTGGGGGACCTCATGGAGGTAGTGAGAGGCAGACCTCCAGGCTCCTGCCTCTGGGGGCTCTGGGCAATGTCATCGCCTTTGGCCCTTCCCAGAGTGAACCGTTCCCTTAGCACTGAATATTTGTTGTCTGTAGCCTGCATATTAACTAAGGCCTGTATAGGGAGGGGGACCGGGGGTTTGCCCAGGGCCATACAGGACTGCGAGTGGCCAAGCTGGGATGCCAGCTCAGGTTGGGGGTTACAGGATCTGGCTTTTCTCCACCCAGACTGGCAAAATCTTAGGGTAGGGCCAGGGCATGCTCACCCGTGCCCAGCCCAGACCCTGGCAGGGGAAGATGCTTGGTGGAAGTCGACTGAATAAGAGAACATTGTGCACCTGCCCTAGCCCTCTGTGTGGGGCTCAACCAACAGGCAGGAGTCCTGGGATCAAGCCCGTGGACAAGCTGGGTGCGTGTGCCTGCAACATGGTGTGTGAGTGGGAGTAGGGGTGGGAGGAGAGGGTGGTAGATGTGGGTGCACAGACTTCATGGAGACCACCGCCCATTCCCCTGGCCCCCAGTCCTCTTCAAAGCCAGGAAGTGGTTTGTATTTTCAGAAGGAAATGAGCAAGTTTTGCTCATTGGGAGCAGATAGCTCTGGGAGATGGCTCCAGGGGAAACAAGCCATGGGATGGAGTGGGGCAAGGTGGGGGGCTGAGGCCAGAGCCAGCTCCTCCCCCACAAGGCGGGCAGGTGTTGGCCATCGGGCTGACAAATGAGCTGACCCGTCCCTTTCCGACACTGTTGAGAGATGCCTCAGCAGAGGGGATTTTCCTCGAAGGAGACTCGGCTCCACTGGAAGAAGCGCACGTGGGCCGAGCTGGAAGGGGAAGGGGGCCCAGATTCCTTTCAGCACCTCTAGGGCCCCACAAATCAGGGCCAGCAAGGGGAGGGCGGGGCCCATTGCTGTCCCACCTGGGAGGCTGGAGTAGGGGTGTCACAGGGGCTGGAGGCCTGGCTGGAGGCCACTCGGAGAGCAGAGTGTTCCTTCACTCTCTTCGTTCATCCGTCCTTCCATCCACCCAACTGAGGGCCCTGCTGGGAGTGGGGGGCTCGGAGGTGGAGCCCCAGACCTGGTGTGGGGCGGGGGAACTGGCTGGTAGACAGTACGTGTGACGCTCAGGCACCCAGAGGTGGGTGAAAGAGGTCAGTGTGGGCTGGGCTGGCCAGGCCAGGCTCCCGGGAGGCAAATGCTATGACAGGGAGTGGGGAGGTAGGTTAAGCAGGGGGACATCGTGGGGAACAGCAGGGCATAGGACTGCATGGATGGACAGGTATGGGGTACGAAGAGCACAGGAGGTGACCCATTTGGAGGAGGGTTACATGTGGAAGACCCCTTAGAAATGGCTCTTCCCTTTTGAGGTCACCACGGCCAGGCACTGAACTTGGTGGAGTATCATCTACATAGCTCACCCAAACCACACAGCTCCCTCTGAGGTAGGTGCTGATACTATCCCCCTTTGTAGAGGAGAAAACTGAGGCATGTAGAGGCCTGATGAGCTTCGAAGGTCAATGCCAGGGGTCAGGGCCCAGAAGTCTCTGACTCCAGGCTCATGACCATCGCACCCTGCTGCTGTCTCTGCCCCACTTTGTAGAGGTTCCCAAGAAGACAGTGGCTTGACTGGGGCCACCCAGCATTTTTGAGGAAGTTTCTGGCCTCAGGCCAGGGTTGAGCTCAACCATCTTGGCCAGGCCTCCCTAGCTGTCCCCTCCACCTCTGGGCGAACTGGAAGAACTTCAGAGGTGCTGAGCTGGTAGAGCAGGGAGGACCCCGGTCCTGTGGCTTCTTTGTAAGAGGCTGAGAGCTTCGGAATCCTTGGAATGCACATTCTCTCCAAAGCACCAGGCTGGGAAGTGATCCCAGGAGGAAGGTCTCTGATAACAATGGAGCCTGAGAAGGGGGCTTTTGGAACAGACAGGGCAGGGCAGGGCAGGGCAGGGCAGGGCTGGGCTGGGCTGGGCTGGGGCCGGGCGAAGCCCTGGGGATGCAGGTGGTGCAGATGTAACCACAGACCAGACAGAGAGCAGCCTCTGTTCTCCCGGGCCCTGTGGGTTCCCTCCTTGTGCAGGATGTTTAGGGCCCCCCCACATATCCTGCCCCTACTGGCACGGCAGGGCCCTGGCAACCTGTGGGACAGGCTTGGTGCTGACCATCTCACTGCCTACAGACTGAGAAACTAAGCTCTGCGGCACAGGTCGCCACAGTCACTGTGCATGCAGGGGACACATACCCTGATGCAGCCACACCCAGGGGTCCCAGACCTCAGGCAACTCCAGGAGCACAGGGGGAAGGGCCCAGTCTCAGATGTTGCCAGCACAGCATGATCAGAGCTGGGGGCCCAGGAACTGTGTGTGGGGAAGGCATGAGGGAGGCTGCCTGGGAGAGATGGCATGGATGGGGTCTTGAAGCACAGAGATGAGCACACAGGAGCTTGGGGAGGAGGCTCACTGGTGGGCAGGAGCTTCGGGGCAGGAGAAATAGTATGCACTGGGTGTGGGGGAGATGGATGTGTTGGCCTCCAGCTGAGGCAGAAGCCCTCAGCCCGCACTGGGGAGATGAGAAGCCTCTGGCTGAGAGAGGTTGAATGCTGCCCAGTCAGGGTGGGTGGTGGCTATTCTACCCCAGGCTCCACCCTCGTGGGCTCTCCTAGATTGCGGACCATACCCCCAAGGCTGCAGTGGGCCTTGCATGCCTAGGCTACTGAACACTGGTCCCCCTCCCCATTGCTGCCCTGTGGTGGGAGGCCCTGGGTCAGCAGGACCCCGCCCAGAGGGTCAGGCACCTAGTCTCTGGGCCATCCTGACGCTCTGTCAGGGCTCTGGGATCTTGCCTCTCAGGCGCGCTGTACCCCTGTCTCTCCCTCATTTCATGGCTCTGTGCTGCACCCTCCACGCTGGGGACACAGAGCTCCTTCCTGGGGCAGATGTGTCCTGTCCAGGGGCCTCCTCCTCATCAGGCCTCAACCCAGCCTTCAAGGCCCTCTCGGTCTGCCCCAAATGCCCTCTGCAATCCTGTCTCCTGCCACTTCTGGCCCCACCCAATCTTGGTCCTTGAGCCACACCAGGGACACTCTGGGGCCCAATGGGGCCATGTTTCCTCAGGCTCTGAGCATGTCGCATGCCATCCCCTCTGCCCGCATGTTCATCCCTCAGGGAACATCGCCCTGGTGCCTCTTCAGTGACAGGATCCCCCAGACACCTGTCCTTGTGGGCCTGTCTGTCTGGGGTCAGGGGCAGGGTCCATACCCTCTGGTGGGAGTATGACAGATGCAGGGGGTAGGGAGCCTGGGAGGCCATGTGGCGCAGTCGTCGTGAGGCATGTGAAGAAATAGGCCACAGAGGGTGGGCTGGAGGGAGCCTCTCACCTTCTTGGAGACTCAGTTTCTGTTTGCTGACCCCTTCGTCGTTGGAAGTGTCCAGAGGGACAATGTGAGTGAACACCTGTGTTGGGGCTCCCCTGTTGTTTATATTCTGGTTGCTGTCAATAGGTAACAGTCCCAACAGTTACCCAATAGGTAACTGGGCCCAAGGCCCAGTCACAAATGTCAAGTCCCAAGGCCCTTGCCTGGCACCCCTTCCTCTGCCCCCAACCCATACGCTGAACAGGGGAGTTTCCTACTCACCGCCGTAGCCCCATTGCTGAAGTCTTGGCTGTTTCTTCTCCCTGCCTATCGCTTCTCCGTGGCCTAGCTGGAGGCAAGGGGCCAGGGCTCTCGCCAGCCCCTGGACACGGCAAGCTGTGCGAGTCTTAGACTCTAGGCTGCTCCGTGGACCCCTGGCTCTGGCAGAATTCTCCCTTCCCACACCCCAGCCTTCACTTCTTCACAGGGGCTCAGGGCTGCCATCTCCCTCTGCTGTGAGTGGGAGGGCAGGGGAGAGTGGACAGTCTCCACTCAGAGGACCAGCGCAAACCCCAGGACCTCTTTGTGAACTGCTTGAGTACAGAGAAGGCAGTAGGTGGTTCTGGGCCCGGGCAGCAAGCAGCAGAGCAGGACCTTCCACAGGACGGACAGGGTCCTGCAGCCTGGCCGGTAGGCCCCAGAGTCCCCTGTCGCATTTTTCATCTTGGGAAGTCCCACCAGCTCCCAGTGTCAGCATCCTCATCTCTAAAGGGACAATAGTTGCAGTACCTACTTCATGACTTTGGGTCAAGTGTGAGGGCTCAGAAAGCACTTAGCAAGTGGCCGGCACTTGGTAGATGCTTAGGAAGATATAGCCAGTATTATCATGAATACCTTTAAATAAGCATTGGGCAGGGCTAGCTTCACACAGGAGCAGCCCGGACCTGAAAGCTGGGCCTGATTTAGAGACAGGGTTGAGTTCCTCTCACTGAGGACCCCTTGCACATCCGTCCCTCATCACCTCTGTTCTACACCTCGTGGGATTGGCACGATCTCCTGTTTGTAGGAGTGGGAGGGGGACTTCAGAGAGAGGGCATGTCCAGCTGCAGCTGCACAGATGAGGGGTAGGAGAGCCACACCCCTTCCCCAGGAGGACCCTGGTATCCCACACTCCCTGCAGCCCCTCAGGCTCACCACTGCCCCCTGGGGGCTCTCAGGATACACAGGCTTTCCTGGGAGCTGCTGGCATCCTCCTCTCGCCCTGTTCTGGAGCTGTCTTCTCATGCCCAGCTCATTCCCACTACGACACAGCTGCGAGCTGTCATTTCAGCCTTTGACGACAACTTCACTTGTGCCTCATTGTGTTTAGGTGTCCCATCTGGCCCCAGTCTTCACCCTCATCCTTTGTACTTGACTAGGGTTGCAGCTGGGTCACCCACAGTCTGGGCCTCCCCGCAGGTGTGGAGCTTCAGGCCATTCCTTCCCCAGCCACTGCCCCCTCTTTCACCTCTGGGTGTGCAGACACCTGCTGAGTGGTCTTGGGTGACAATGCATTCCCTCGGTCAGCAAATATTTGCCACCTGGGGTTCAGCCCACCTGCAGGCCACCCAGGACAGGAGCAGAGGGAGAGTGGTCTTGATCCAAGGGCGAGAGGCTGCAGAGGATGCCAGTGTCCTCTCTGGTTCATCACCGAGAGGGGCAGGGGCCAGGACCAGGGAGGGGGTGTCCTGCTTTGGAGAACTGTCCCCTCAGGGCTCCACAGACAAGCAGACACTGGTCCGGAGGAGACAGGCAAAGTGGGATAGGTCCTAAGTTCATCCTGTGAAGTCTGGCTGAGGGGCGGGGTGCCTGCTTGGGGAAGGGCAGTTTTCAAGGTGAGGGTAGGAAGTTGGAAGGCCTGCACTGCCAGGTGTCTCTGGATGAATCGTGAGAAACGACTTTCTCCCAGCTAGAGCTGGCCCACAGCGGGAACGGGGCTGCCCTGAAAGGGTGAGCTCCTTCCATGGAAGGTATGCAAGGCCACGAATGTGAATTCCTGCCTCAGGGCATAGAATCTCCATGGTTGGTGAGTCCCAGGGTGCAGCTGGGTGTCAGGAAAGGGCTCTGGGCGGGAAGTGTGACAGGTGCTTACTTCTTGCTTACTTCTGACACTGTAGGGCAGCAGATGAGATGGGGCTCAGCACACAGTAGGTGCTCTGGAAATGTCAGTTCTCCTTCACCCCACAGCAAAGCTGGATGCATGAAGATGTTGTTTTTGCTTTTCAACACTCAGAGAGGTTTGGCGATCTGTTCTCGGTGCTCCCCCGATGAAGGACCTGGGAGCTGTGTGCTGCCGGTGGGCTGGGCCTCCCTGGGAATGGGCATGCTTTCGGGCCTGCGGGTGCCTCCAGGCACACTCTGTCCTTGGAAGGAAGCTTTAACCTGTCAGGTGGATACAGGGCAGGAGACAGAGGAGCACACCTTCCCCACACCTCGTCCCCAGTTCCCCAGTGCTGCTCTTGCTGAAGCACACCTCCCATCTGGCCCCTGCCTGCTCCAAAGCCTTCTGTGGCTCCCCAGGGCCCACAGCATTCTTTTAAATCTATAGGACGTAGCTGTCTCCTGGGCCTGGCCTCCGTCTCTAGCCTCAGTCCCACTGCCCTCTGGCCACATACAGCTCCTTCTTCCTAGGGTCCTTCTTCTGGTCCCCGCTCTCCTTGCTCCCTTCACTTGCAATGCCCTTTCTACCTCATCTCAGCCTGTCAAAATCCCATCACCAGAGACTGGAGAAAGTTTGAAGTAGCTACTTTGAAATGAGTAATTAGGTCAGTGTGTTTGAAGTTGTGGTTAATGCTGACTGTCCCTTTGTGGTGTGTGGCTGGAGTGGAACAGTCTGTCCTGCTCTGTGGCTTGCTTTCTTCAACAGAGCTTGTCTGCTTGGGTCTAGGCATTGAAAAGTGCATACTTGGGTTCATCCAGTGTGGGATTTTTTTTTTAAGATTTGGTACAAAGAAAAAAATCAGTGGGCTTGGGGTAGTAGCAAGAGTCTAATGGAAATGACGAACTATGGATAAGGAGTGAGACAATGAGAGAAGAAAGTTCCCAGACTGGGAGAAGGTGGAAAGAAAGGCCTACCCAGGCCAGAGAACAGTTGGCCAGTGGGACTAGTCCTCCAGACCGAGTGGAAGGAAGTGTTTGCAGGCAGAGCTGGGGTGGGAATCAGTAATTTTGAGGGTGGAGCCTTCTGGGTGGGGTGGGGTCTGAGAGGAGATGGTGGGAGTGAATGCTGAAGGGGAGTCATCCACATGGTCCAGGCTTCACCTGGGGTCCCCCAGGGCTTGTCCTCGAGAGGAGGATTGCAGTCGCCACAGCAAAGCTGCTGACGAGTGATGGAGGGCGGTTTGGGGGTTAGTGCAGGGTCAGCAAACGTCTCTCTACAGGGCAAAGAGGAAACGTTTCAGAGTTTGTGGTCCTTAAGGTCTGGATCGCAACTACAATACTCCTCTGGTAGGGCGAGAGCAGCCACCCTCGACTTGTAAATGAATGGGTCTGGCTGTGTCCCAACAAAACTTTACAAAAACAGGCAGCAGGTGGGATTCAGCTCAGGGCTGTAGACCGGCAACCTCGGGATGGAAGGGTAAGAGCAGTGAATTGGGGAAGAGAGATCGCCTTCATCACGGGAGCTAAACGCCTCAGTGCGCTTGGCTGGCTTTTCGTGAAGGTTGTTGCATATAGCTCATGGTTGACAGCATTTTAGGTAGTTCATGAAAAAATTTTAAACTTTAATGGTGGAAAATTTAAAACATACACAAAATTATGTAGTATAATGGACTCCCAGCTTTAACAATATGAATAAACATCCAATCACCTCCACCCCCAGCACGAAGCCTTCACTCACCCCAACATATTGGCCACAGCGTGGACTTTGAGGACCCTTGGGCTCACAAAACACAGGGCCCGAGGCTGGGCTGTGTGGGTCCAGCTTATTTTAGATGGCGTTCAGGTGGTGGATTGAATCATGAGAAGAGGAAGAAGAACCACTGTCTTCTGAACACCAGTCCTGGTTGGGGAGTGCTCCTGTGTACATTTGCCTGTGAGAGAGGGGTCACTACTCCCATTTTACAGATGGGGAAACAGACACTCAGAGAGGTTGAGTGTCTTATCCCAGTTCACACAGCACTTAGTGGAAGAGGTGGTGGGAACTTCTGTGTGTCTGGCCCAAACCATACTGCAATCCTTGTCAATCGCACCCAGAGAGAAAGACTGCCATGTGTTTGTTTTTGAAAGGGAAGTAGATCTGGGGAGCAACATGGGGTGCCCAATCCTGATCTGTTCCCTGGCAGGAAGGGCTTGGTCTCAGTCAACCGGGCAGGTGACATGGTGGAAATGGCCCCCACTCACCCACAAGAATACCCCTTCCATCACTGCCATCACTCCCAATGGCCTTCAAGAGATTGTCCTTCCTTCCTTCCCTCTAGGGAGGGTCTGCTGTCCTCGGCCCTGGACTGTTGGTCACCTGTGTGCTCTAGCTGCCACTGCCTCCCCAGCAGAGCTTGAGGGGGACACAGGTCTGGTGTGGCTAAATAGCAGGGACTTGGAGACTTACTAGGCTGACCCACTTACTTTGCAGATGGAAGGACCGTGGCTCAGAGAAGGGAAGGGGTGTTGGAGGCAATGCTGGGGTAGCCCTTCTTATGTAAACACTGTTCCTTTGTTGGAAGGGGACCTAGGTCCTTATCCAGCCCTGGCCTTGACTCTCCCAATTACAAGGGTTAGTCACTGATTGTCATGACAATCTTACGAGGGAAACATCGGTATCAGCTATCAAGATATTGTGTATCTACTGAGCTATCAAGACATTGTATATCTGCTGAGATGCAGAAAGGTGAAGTGGCTGGCCCAAGGTCACATACAGAGGTAGATGGGATCTGAACCTAAGAATGTGGCTTCAGAGGTCCAGAGTAGCTTAGCTTCTCTGTCCTAGCTGGTTGGAACTGACTCTGGGTTTGCAAGCCGCATTCCAAAGGGACGGGGGAAATGCTGCTGTTGGCCTGAAGTTTCCTGGTCCCCTCCAGCCCACCTCCCTCTACCTTTCTTCAGCTCACTTTCCATCCATCTGCCACAGCAAAAGAGGCTTTCATGGGCTATTTGCCCCCCCCCCCAACTCCAACAGGAGGGAAGCAGGAGGGCCTGGGCAGCACTGCTGTCTCCCATGTCTGCGGAGAGCCCCCCAACCTAGCCAAGGTAAAAGCCCTGGGCCAGGCCTGTCTAGCCCAAGGTGGGCCCCAGCCCATCCTGCTCACAAAGCCAACAGAGCGTAGCATCTGCAGACCGTGACCCCCTCCCAGCAGACAGCAGCTCTGTCATCATCATTGGGAACTAAAATGCCTCAGCGCGCTTGGCAGGAACCAGCCCCAGGGTTCAGCCCCCTGCCTCCCTGAGCCCACCCGTGTGAGGCAGAGAAGGGCAGGCAATGGGAAGGAGGCCTGGGACAAAGAGGCAGCTGGCATTTCCAACTCAGCTGGGCTGCATCATGGCTGTGCAACCCTGGGCAAGTCTCAGAGCACTCTGATTCTCTCTTGCCTCCCCTATTCTTTTGCAGATTGAGTGAACCAAGGTGTGGAAACAGGCTTTGCATAGGGTAAACCACTGTGCAGAGGGAAGGGGTTCCCATTACGGTGCTCTCTCCCATGACCCATTTCTCCTGCCTTCTCTAAGTGATCCCTGTGGTCACCTCACATTGAGAAGGAATGCTCTTGCGAGCTTCAGGGACCATTGCCCCGACTCAAGGGCTAGATCTGCACACATTCCCACACAGAGAACCCACACCATCCCAGGCAGGCGGGGTCCTTGGGGACCCCTCACCTAGCCCCTACCCATACACTGGAGGCAGAGAGGCCAGGGTGGGAAACTGCCAGCCCAGGTGGGGAGGAGCAGGCACAGGAAATGGTATGGGCTGCAGAGGGAGAGGCAAAGGTGCCAGCTCCCTGCTTCCTGTCATCTGTCTTTTCCCGCATCTCCTGCACTTGACAGGGACTGATTATCTCTGTCCCCAGAGCCCAGCAGAGAAAGGCCCCTTTCCAAGCATTTGCTGAGTGACCGAGTGACCCTCCCCACCCCCCATGTGTGCCCTGCAGCTGAGCACCCTGTTAGGGCCTGAACCTGAAGAAGAGACCCTCAAGCTCCAGACAGATGGAGGGACATCAGAAATGCCCGGGAAGGACAGGGCAGTGGGTCAGGAAGGGTGACTCCCCCTTTCCAAAGCCCACAGTGTGTGTGATATCCCCTCCGCCTCCCCGAGGCACCCCGGGCAGGGCTGTGTGCAGGAGTCCAGGTTGTGCACGGTGTGCAGGACCAGCCAGGGCCTGGGGCTGCCGTCCTTACCATGCTCCTGGGCCTGGGTGTGAGGCATCCGGCCAGCCACGGGCGCATTGTCCTAGCGTGCACTGGTGCACCTCCTGGCTTGCTGCAGCCCTGCCCCGCCTCGTTCTGATTCTGGGTCTCTGCGTTGCTGATGTGTGACAACGGCGTGGGGAGCGTAGTGACTGTGGCCTCTGAGGTCAAATGGAGCCAGTTCAAGGCCCAGCTCTGTCACTTGCCAGCTCCATGTCCTTGAAAACATCGCTCACCCTTCCCGAGCCCCAGTGTATTTTTTCCCTAACACATCATTTAAAAATACTGTAGTGTGGCCCCAGCAGGGTAGCTCAAGGTTGGTTCAAACATCAGCCCAATTCGCCAAGGTTGTGGGTTCAATCTCTAGTCAGGGCACAGGCAAGAATCAACCAATGAATGCATGAATAAGTGGAACAACAAATTGCTGCTCTCTCTCTAAAATCAATAAATAAAAAATATTTTTAAAAATACCAAAGGGTAACCGACAGAATAAAGTACATCTGCCTTAAGTGTGTATCTCAATTACTTTTTCTCTATGTAACCATTACCCAAACTAAGACACAGATTTTCATCCCCCTAGAAAATTCCCTTGTTGAGTCTCAGTTTCCTCATCTGCAAAAAGGGGTAAACAGCTGCAGAGCGTTGTGACGGTGAAAGGAGATGAAGCCCGTCGACCCTTCTGGCTCGACGTCTGGTGCCCAGTGTGTGCCCGGTCCATCGTGGGCTGTTATTTCTCTCTCACGTTCAGCAATTTCTGCCTCATTTGGCTTCTCCACAGGCTTGTACTTTACCCCTGGGGAAACTGAGTCTTGATGAGGCAGTAGCCCTGGCTTTGCTGCGTTACCTTAGAATGTCACCTCCCTTCTCTGGGCCAATGAAGGAGTCAAAGTAGATGCTCTCCTGGGTCTCATCGGACTGTTTGGAGTCTGTGTTTTGGTTCTGTGGTCTGAGGTCTGGGGCCCTTGATTGCGCCCACACAGTCCAGAGGGGGCGTGTTGGGGGGAAAGGCAGCTGGTTTCTGGCTCCCCGCCGGCCACGCCAGCCCCTGGGGACGCACCCGCGGAGCTCTGTCTGTGCGTGAACTTACTCTCAGCCCCAGATTGTACACCCGGCACTGTTAGGAATCTGTTTACCTCCCCTGTGGCCCCCGACCCATTTCACATTTGTCAAGGAGAAACTGGAGGAGCTGGAGTTGCCCTTCCTCACCTCGGCCACCCCTGGGACATTCCTGGATCAGATGAGAGTGGAGGTGACAACAGAGAGAAGAATAAATCCTGAAAGACAAAGCTCCACACTTCCTCCACTTGGTACGGAGTGGTGCATTCTGGTCCCTTCTCGGTGCAGTGTAGGGGAGCTCTGAGGCTGGAGACAGGAGGGGGGAGCAGAGGTCTAGATTTTGATGAGAACTGCTCCGCTGGCCGTGGAAGAGCCCACCACCCTCAGCCCACTATCCAGGCAACTTCATCCTCAATCTGTTGCCCACTGGCTGGCCCAGAGCCTGGCCTTCCAGCTGCCGTCCATTGGGCTGTCTCATACATCAGGGCCATGCAGGGAGTGAAGCCAGGAAGGAGGGGGCGGCCTGGGCCAGGACGGCATCTCTGCAGGGGGCGAGCTGCTCGTCACCAGACGGTTTGGGCAGAGAGATGAGAGGCTGCTAGGCCAGAAGTCATATGGGGAACAGAGCCTGGTTCAAGGTCTGACAGGTGAGAGATCGGACTTTGGCCTCCTCTTCCACACTAGCTGGTTGGCTTTGGACAAGCTGGCAGTTACCCGAGTCTCAGTTTCTCTAGCTGTGACATGAGGATGATCACACCCTTCTGCCAAGATGGCCAGAGGCACAAACAGTAGGGTCAGAAGGAACAGTGCGGCAGTGTCGTTTGCTGTTTTGCTGTCTGCGTTCATTTTCTATGGCTGCTATAACAAACCACCACAAATGTCATGGTTTAAAACAACACAAATTTATTCTCGTACAGTTTTGTAGGCCAAGCGTCCAAAATAGGTTTCACTGGGCTAAAACCAAGGTCCCGGCAGGGCTGCATTCCTTTCTGGAGGCTCTGGGGAGAGAATGCATTTCCTTGCCGTTTCCAGCATCTAGAATCCGCCTGCCTTCCTTGGCTCATGGCCTCCTCTCTCTTCAAAGCCAGCAGTGGCCGAAAGTCTTCCTTGCATCCCATCACTCTGACACTGGTTCTTTTTCAGCCTCCTTCTTTTGCTTTCAAGGACCCTGTGATTCGAGGGGGCACATCCAGCTAATCTATGGTAAACACCCTATTTCCAAGTCAGCTGATTAGCAACCCTAATTTCATCTACAATCTCAATTCCTTTTGCCGTGTAATACATTTGCAAGCCCTGAAGGTCAGAAGATGGACCTCTTTGGGAGAGCATTCTTTCTGCTCATTGCCACATTCAAGTAACTGGTTCCTCCATCAGGACCAGGAGCCCTTGCCATTACTGTCTATTAGGACCTGGTCAGTGCTGTGCACTGAAAGCCTGTGGTTGTTTCTCTTCTTTTCTCTTGCAGATATGGTGGTTGTCGCAGTTCCTCTATTCTCTATTCTCTCTGTCGGCCATGGTGGGGTAAAGGTCTGTGGGGATGGCTATCATTCAGGTCACAGACTGCAGGGCCTTCGGAACACTCCAAATGGAAGGAGAGGAATAGGAGTCACCTAGCCTGAACTCAGTAATGATATAAGCCTTTGGTTTGTCTTCCCTTGGGAGGAGCAGAGGAGATGGGAGGGCATTCTTTCGTATGTGACTAAGGATGTATATAGATATCGGTCCATCAAAGGGGTGGACAGTGTGGGGCACTTATTCTTTTTGCCATCAGCATGCTTTCCCCTTTTATTGAGGTAACAACAATCTGATTTTGCCTTAGGGAAGTCATTCCTCTCATCCATTCTTTCTCCCCGCCCCTCCCCAGCCCCCCACTCCAGAGCTGGCTGTTTCCTAAGATGAAAACTTAGGCTTTTTCTCTCCTCCTGTGACACCTTCCCAGAGATGAGGAATCCCAAAAAGTTCTGGGACAAAGCGGAGTTTGAGCTGGGCCTCAAAGAAGAGGTGGGATTCTAATAGAAAAAAAGTGGGAAGGAGAATTTAGGGGCAAGAAACAGCCAATAGCCTGGAGGTGGAAATGGGCAGGTGTGATGGTGAGGGACGGGTGATCTGGCACCCACTGAGGACGGGCACCTGATTTGGGGCAGGCACCACGGGTGGAAATTCAGGCCTCTGGTGTTTGAGAAGACCGTCTTTGGGAGAGCAGGAGGGTCCATCTCGAGTCCCACAGACCACACACTGCTGAGAGACGCCACTTTGCTCAGTGTCCAGAGGTGACCCCTCTGTTTCAGACTGGGGACAGGGGTCTGCCGTTATCTTATCTGAAGGTTGAAAGCCCTGGGCTTGCATTCGGGCCCTTCTGCTTCCACAATGTGTGACAGTTCATCCTTCTGAACCTTGATAGCTCATCTGTAAGTTACGGGGTGCGGTGAGGGTTCACAACAATGGAAGTGAAGCATGGGGCTTGTCACTGCGTAGGTGCCCTGAGAATGGCAGCTACTATGTACTCAACATCATCATTGACATTGTCATTACATGCCTGGACTCACGTCTCCCTCCGTTCTTTCTCCCAGACCAGGCTGCTGATCCCTCTCCCTGGGGCCTTTTGGGCCTGGATTTCTACTTCCCTGCAGCTTTGGGAAGCTGGTGCCTGCCCTCCATGGAGTCTGGTTCCTACCCTGCGGAAGGAAATGCTCAGCCTTTCGACTCAGGGTCACTGCAGCTCTGACCACAGTTGCAATTCCTCACTCATCCTTCTGTGTTTGCCTGCCCTGTTCCGTGTTCTCCTCACGGGGTGGGCCCACGTCTGTCTTGGTCAGTGTCTTGCTTAGAGGCTGATGCATAAAAGAGACTTTGAAATGTTTGCTGAACGCGAGGACGCACGAATGGCGCACAATCGAATCCTTGGAGTGCACAGCAGCAGCACCTGGTGCCGTGGGCGAGGACCCCAGCCTCCGAGTCCCCTGGAGGACACCTTCACATTCATAAAGGGAGAGTGGGAGGAGGTGGCTGCTCCTGGCAGCTCTGAGGGAGAGAGAATTTATCCCTATTTCAGAGTCAAAGAAACTAAGGTTTACAGAGGCTCGATCAAGATCTGCCTTCCAGTAAGCGGCGGGCCTGGCTTGACCCCAGATCTGTGATGAGGGCCTCTCAAAGCCCATCTGAGGCTAATTTCAGTGCCCACAAGTCCCCATGTTTATTTTCATCTGAGTGTTTTATTTATTTCACCAATCATTTCTGTTTGCAATAGAGCTTTTTGTTCTTCAAAATGATATTGGGCAACCCTAGGAAAAGGGGCGGTCATTCTTGAAGCATTTTCCAAAGCCAGCCACGATGGAGGATGATATTGGGGTGCCAGCCACTACTGTTGTTCTCAGTGACCCTCGCAGAAGTCATTCCATGAGTGAGCTGCTAACCTGTAAGCAAACGTGTCAACTTATGAACAATCAAGTAATCCCCCGATCCTTGCTGGATATTAGCCAAGTTCTGGATATTAGCCAGCTGAGCGAGTTGCTCAACTCTCTCCCTGGAGGGGGATTGTTGGATGGGAGGGATTTTCCAGCTCGTGACTTGGATGAACCCGAAGTTATTTCCCTATTGAGTAGCCCCAGCCTGAGAGGCACCAGCAGCCTCGGCTGAGGGTGGCTGGGACAGAGTGGGGTGTGGGCCAGCCCCTTCTGTCCATGCCCGGCCTGGTGGTATGGCCCTCAGAAGTCTCACTGGGATTTAGGCCTGCGTAGCAGCCAGGAGGGCACCCTGGAAACCCAGTGGCTGAGGTGGGCAGGGGGCTGGTTTCCAGGGAAACAGTGCACCCTCTAGTCAGTAGGGAGAGAGGGCCAGAGCCTGAGGAGAGGCTGGAGCAGCAAGAAAGGAGACCCAGGCCCTTGGAGCTGAAGAGCCCAGGGTGGGGGAGGAGGACATCTTGTGGGAAGAGGGCAGGAAGGGGGATTTGGCACAGGTCTCTGCTGCCTGGTCTCAATTTACTTGTGAGGAGCCTCCTAATAGCCGGGTGAGAGCCATGCACGCTTTCCTGAGAGCCTGTTAAGTGTTTATGGAATGATTTGTGAGGAGAAGTTTCTTTGGAAGCAGCTTGGAGAAGGTATGTTATTAAGAGCTCTCTCTCCAAGTTTCCTTGGCCCGCTTCCCCCCAGGCCCCTGGGGTCTGGGCAGCCCATGGTCACAGCAGCTGTTTGCTATTTTGTAGGCCATGGGGCTGGGGAGTGTATTGGGGCTGGGGGAAGACAGAGAAGTGGGGCAATTCCCTCCTCCCTGAGGTGGCGTCATGCGAAGGAGGAGTGCAGGAGCCTGCCTCTGAGGGAGGCGCCCTGGGCCCGGGGAAAGTGTGCCGTCTGTCCCAGGGGCCGAGGAGGAGGGAGGTCACAGCACCAGCGAGAGGTCATGGATGATGGGGACTGAGGCGTGGCCATTAGCATCTAGTAATAGGAAGTCACTGGGAGTGATGTGGGCAAGCCAAAAGATTGGGGAGGCATCAATGACCCAATGACATGTTTGCCTTCTCCATCAGACTCGGGGCTCCCTGGGGTTAGGGACCGTCTGGCTCCCCTGATATTCCCGTCATTGTGGGATATCAGGACTGGCCCAGAGCAGGGACTCAGCTTGGTGAGTGTGAGTCCTCCCCCAGCCAACCATCCCATGCAGCCAGACAAGGGCCCACTGAGGGCACTCGGTCAGACCAATACGTGACTCTGGGTCTGGAAAGCCCAGGACTATCTATCAGTTCTCCCATCAGCAGAAATTCACCTGACCTGGTCTCCACAGAACAGCTTCTTTACCACAAGAGTTGGAGCCAGCTATACAGACGACCTAGCAAGGACCTGGGCCTGGCCATTCCTGATTCTCCAAGGCCCCTGCCAGGGCATGTGGGCCCACCGGGAGCTTCGATCCCAAATTATCTGCACAACAGTCCTGGGTGGGGGGTGGGGTCAGGCTTCTTACCTCCTCTGATTTTATAGCTGAGAAAGACTGAAGCAGAGAAAGTACAGCCACTCTGCTGAGGTCACATGGTGAGCAGCTGCCCAGGCAGGGATCACACTCAGGTGTTCAGGGCCCAAGCTGGTGCTCTTGCCTATAAACGACATCAGCCAAAGAAGCCTATGTCCATCGTTTTGCTTAGCCACACTGCACTATCATCGTCTGTGTTGTCTCCCTGCATGTCTATCGCCCCACTTACCTGAAGTTCCCTGAAGACAGGGGGTCGGATTGGCTTTATCCAGGGTCCTTCAGCCTCAGTACTGAGCCTAGCACACTGGAGATGGATGGATGGATAAGTGATAAATGGATGTCTAAATTCTAGATCAGAATTTGGAAGAAAGGATTCCAGGTGGAAGGAAGTACATGAGCAAATTAACAAAGCCCCTAGTGTGGTGGGTGAGGCAGTGGGTCTTAAGGGTTGCTGTGTGTCAAACCAAGGGGCTGTCCTGGGAATCTGGGGGAGTGAGTTTTGGCTGTCACAATGACTGGGGATCTGCCCTGGCATTTTGTGAGAGGAGACATACCAAAATCTTGTGGGACATTTAGGTGGATGAAAAGCCTGCTTAGAATCACCTGTGCCTCAGACCTAACTCTCTTTTATGTGTAAGCACCAAGCTTTTCTTTTTATTTTCTGCATGATTCTAATACACCCTAAATTTTCCAGGAATACAACTGCCTTGTCAATTGAGGAGAGACTGTGCTCTGTTCACAACATTATTAAGACTGGTTCACCCTGGCTGGTGTGGCTCAGTGGACTGAGCGCGGGCTGCAAATGAAAGGGTCACCGGTTCGATTCCCAGTCAGGATACAGGCCTGGGTTGCGGGCCAGGTCCCCAGTGGGGGCCACACATTGATGTTTCTCTCCCTCTCTTTCTCCCTCCCTTCCCTTCTCTCTAAAAATAAATAAATAAAATATTTTTAAAAACAAGACTGGTTCACCATTTCAGAGGAATTTTGTCACCGACAGCAGCACTTCTGAAGTCAGAGCAGCCTGGCCAGAGCAGTTGCGATCACCCGGTCTCCACAGAGACCCTTCTATTATGTCTTCTTAGGGTAGCTGGCCCCGGGCACGAAAATAGTGAAATATGTCTTTTCATTATAAATGACGTACTTTCCATTGATTTCATTACAGTTTTATTCAGGGGTGTGCTGGAGCCAAGTCACATGAGAGCGGATTGTGTGTGTTTCTTCCCAACTCTGCATTCAGGGTCCTCCTATCGGCGGTCTGAAGTCAGCCTGGTTTGCACCATGAAATTCTCCCAAAAAAGGGTATTATTATTATTATTATTATTGCTTTCAGAGGTTTGATTGTTAAACATTTTCAGCTCACCACTGATTCCCTGGCTTTTCCACTGCGTGTGCATTTCAGCATAATAGAAGGGGCCTGGGCCCCAGAGGATGGAGAAGCACAGCTGGAGGGGAGTGAGCCGGCAGATGGTTGTAAGTGAGGACCTCCTGCCTGCAACAGGTGAGGAGCGTGTTTCTCCAGGTTCCTGAAGAAGTCAGAGAGTTTTAAATCCTTGTGAGGAGGCCTTTGCTGGGGGTGGGGGTGGGGGGTGTCAAACAAGCACAGAAGGTTCCCCGCCACCCAGCTACACTCCTGGGAGGCAGGAGCAGGACCAGAGGCAGAATCTGCTTCCTCCCTCTAAAAAATTTAGCAAATTTGCCTGACAGATGCCAGGGCTGCTATGTTGTGCTGGGCTACTTTGTTCCTTGGAGTTTTGACAGATAAAACTGGTTAGAGCCCTGGCCGGGTGCCTCAGTTGGTTGAAGCATCGTCCAATGCACCAAAAAGTTGAGAGTTTGATTCCCAGTCAGGGCACATACCTAGATTGTGGGTTTGCTCCCCAGTCAGGGAGCAAAGGGGAGGCAACCCATCAATGTTTCTTTCTCTCACGCTCTCTCTCTCCCTTTCTCTCTCTAAAGTCAGTGTGAATATCCTCAAGGGGTGGGGAGGAACTGGTCAGAAAAGGAGAGCCCGGGTGGGCTTGACATTGACCAGCCCTTTGACTGAGGGCTTGACCCTTCATCACGTTCCCCCTGGTGTTAGCCCTGAAGTCAGAGAGTTTTGACCCTCCCCATCCTGTTAGACTCCAGCTCAGTACTCAGGGGCTCGACATTTATGGGATGTCGCAGGTGCCCAGCCTTTGAGCTCCTGCTGTACACCAACCACTCTGCTAAGTGTGTCTCGTGCCGTACTTCTCGGTATTCTGCTTCCTCCACCTCCTGTATGAGGTCATCTTATTTTACCCATGTTTTCAATAAGAAGACAAGCTCCAGGAGGGAATATGACTTGCCCAAGGTCGCCCAGCCAGCAAGTAGTAGAGCCAGGACCACGAGCCAGGTCGTCTGACTCCCAGCCGGGCTCTTAAATCCACACTCGAACTTTTAAAGGGAAGATGTTATCTGTTCAACTCCTCCCTTTGATGAGGTCCAGTGTGGAGGCCAGAGCTGGAAGGGCCCAGAGAAATGACCTAATCCTATGATTCCCAACAGTTCATAAATCCACGCCACCCCCAGCACACACCAGCTTCACTATCAGAGAACCCGTTTCTACCACGAGAGAAGCAGAGGCCCACTTCGCTCCGAGAAGGGATGTTGCTGCTGGCCTGTTTATCATGGAGGAAGGGTCGGGCCGGATAATGGTGATTTCAGCAGTGTCACCGAGAGCCAATGTTATTGCTATGGCTTTAAAACACAAACAGAAAAGAATCCATTAGTCACTGAGGAGTGTAATGAGCCTGTTGAGTAATCAGCCTGCTGGCCATGGTACCTGCAAACCACAAAGATGATAAATGAAACACCATGGCCAAATTCTCGGGCACTTGAGGGCGGGCATGGGGCCTTTGGGCAGGGAAGCCATGGGCCTTGTTCTGGAAACTCTGCTTCCTGCCAATGGACTAAGGACTTCTGCTCAACTTCAACTCCCCATTTCACAGATGGGGAAACTGAGGCCTAGAAAGCAGAAACGGTTTATCTAAAGTCACCCATTGAGTTCAGGACTGAGTCAGGGCTAGAAGTCAGTTCTTGTTGGCGGTCCACCATGTAAGGGGACAGCAAGCGCTTGTGAGCTGCGGTTGGGGTCACATAGGGTATTCTCCATCCCTCTGCCCTGCTTTTCTGCTCCCTCTGACATCCCCTGGCTGACTTCAGATCCCCTTCTCTCCACCCCCCCTCTGCAGATAAGACTGCCAAGGTTTCCAGAGGGACTTGGGGACAGGGTGTGGTTTCCAGAATGTCCAGACTTGGGGACGGACTGGAGAGACACCAGGATTCCTGTCTCCTTTCCCCTTCCTCAGGCCTGTCCACTTGCAGCTGTGCGGGTGGATCCAGACATCTGGGATTTGCCAAATTGGCAGAGATGCCAAATGTTTCCCCCAAATCCAATCAGAAAGGGCCTCCTTAGAAGGAATGGAGACTGGGAAGAATTAAGCAGAACTTTGGCTCCAGATACTAGCCACTGGTACGAGCTAGTCATTTCCCTGGCCCACACCTCAGTTTTCCTCTTCTGTAAAATGGGTGCAGGGTTGCTCATCCATTCAGCAAAACGTTGCTGAGTGCCCAGTCCCCAAAGGCAACACTTCAGTGCTTGCCACGTGCTAGGTAGTAAGCTAACCGCTCTGTACGCGCTCTTGCATTTCAGTCTCACAACAGCCTTCAAGCTAGGTTTTAATTTCCTGTTTTGTGTAACGACAAGGTAACTGTGGCTCAGAAAGTTTTAACAAGTCCAGGATCCCGCAACAGACTCAAGGTCCACACCCAGAGGCAACAGGAAGAATCTGTGCTGCCTTATGGAGGTATGTGAAGCTGGGGTACGGTGACAGCCCCACAGGACTCTTAGGTCAACTATGGTGAGACTGAGGGGACCCTTGGAGGAGTGGCTGCATGAACACGGAACCAAGTCCTGGGACCTGGCCATTCTGAGTGAGAGGAGGGCATCTGGCTGCCTCCATCAGAGGGTCGCCACCGTAGGCAGCTGGTCACCCAGCTGCTGGGGGTCAATATGCAGAGTTGAAGAGGCAGAGGGCTTTCCCAGCACCCGGCCCCTCTGGCCAGCTTCCTGAGTAGCGAGTGTGGATCCTGTGTGGGGAGCTGAGTTCTAAGAATAACAACAGTTACAAGGCCAATTCCCAGGAAACGAATGAGGTATTTTACATACATTTGCTAATCTGATCCCCCAAATATCCTGTGAAATTATTAGTCTTATTTCATAGATGAAGAGAAGGAGGTCCAGAGAGGTGGAGTGACTAGTTCACTGTCACCCAGGACCTGATTTAGGGTCTGTCTCCCACAGTGCGTGGTTTTTCACTGTCCCCAGCACCAGTCTATATTTGCTGCAGGACACTGCACAAGTCACTACACCTCCCTGTACCTCGGTTTCAATGAAATGAGAAAATCCACTCCTGCCCTTGTTAAAAAGTGTTGAAAGGCTGCCATGAGCTCATGGATGGAGATGTACTTTGAAGTTCTGCCTATGACTGACATTACACTGTTACGTGTTTCCAGGGGTATTGGTGACTCCGTAGCATAAAAGTACCCCCAGCCTGCTCCATGCCAATTCCACCCTTAGAGCTGCTTCCCCAGGCTCAGACTTTGTCCGCAGTAAGCCGCCAGGGTGGGTGGGGTGGAGCTGTCCACCATCATCAGGTACAGGGCCTTTATAATGTTGAAGTAAGGTTAGGTCAAGTTTAGTGGTTTCCAGGAGGCAGATAGTCTGAGATAGATGAGCAGTTCCTCTAGACCTAGGTAAGATTTGTCTGATAAATGCATCTTATCTTCTGGCAGATAAATACACCACTTCCTGTGGAAGGCAAAGTGCCCAGAAGATTCTGCAGCTGCACTATTCAGGGCTCCAACAGGTCAGGGGACCTAGGTCTGGGAGTCTGAGAGGTGGGATCTAGGAGGCCCAGCTACGTGACAAGAGGCATTTGGGGAAGACTGAGAACCCCATGGGGTGGCCAGAAGCTGGCCAGAGGGGTTGTGGCCAGTACAATGCAGGTCAATGAGGAATGGACAGAGTCAGGTTAGAAGGCGTGTGGGTGACAGGATGTCTCAGTTATTCCCTGCGGGGTATAAGATTATAGGATTCACTGAGTATCCGAGGCAACATTATTTCCAGCAGTGGGCTTCTGGGCCAGGGTGATGTCATCTGGGATGTGGGCCTGGGGCATCCTTTCCCATGGGCATCCACTATGGGAGCTGATGTGGGCCTCAGCATCTGCTGGGTTGGTTGAAACAATGGCTTATTTGGAGGGTTTGGGCCTCTGGATTGCAAATCAACAAACACGCCAGACCAGTGGTAGCAAGATCGCAGTCACCAGAAGTTGTGCGGCTGCCCCGACAGGTTTTGTCTTTGGTACGAGTCTGTGTGCAGATGGATCGCAAACCCACCTGATGAGCCGCTGCTGGCCAGTGGGACAATCTGTGGTCAGTGGGTCTCAGGGGAATACGCACCCTTGGTGTGGCCTCCAGCCCTCATGGAATTTGGGAAGATTGAAAATTCATAAAGGTAGGTTAAAGCCTGGGGCAAGATAGAGATTCATTTAGGGTTTTGTTGGATGGATTAGAATTATTTTAAATTAAATTTATTGGCATAGCACTGGTTGATAACATTATATAGGTGTCAAGTGTACAGTTCTACAACACACCATCCGTGTACTGCACGGTGTGCCCACCACCCAAAGCCCAGTCCTTCCTCACCATACTTGGACCCCCTGTGCCCTCCTTACGTGCTCCCCCGACCTGCCATCCCCTCTGCAACCACCACAATGTTGTCCACGTCTATGAGTTTGTTTGTTTGTTCCTTTCTGTTTTATCACACATATGATTGAAGTCATGTGGTTTTGTCCGTTTTGGTCTGACTTATTGCACTTAGTATGATACTCTCAAGATCCATCCAAATTACTGCAAATGGTAATATGTTATCTGTTTATGGCTGGGTAGTATTCCATGATGCAAACAGGCCACACCTTCTTCGTCCGATCATCTCTCGAAGGACACTTCAGTTTCCATGTCCTGGACACCGTGAATAATGCTGCTATGGACATAGGGGTAGATATGTCTTTGCAAATAAATGTTTTCAAAATTTTCAGGTCGATCCACAGAAGAGGGGTGGCTGGGTCCTATGGTAACCCTATTCTTAATTTTCCTGAGGAAACTCCACACTGTTTCCCGCAGTGGCTGTGCCACAGACTGGAAGTTTAAAAGGCGTTGCTCGAGGAGACCATATGTCTCTTGGGCAAACCAGCTGGGACGTGGATGTTCTCTTGAATGACTTCCAAGGGCCCAGCGTTGTGTTTTGAGACGTAAAATGTGTGTCTTGGTTACTGCCAGTAATGCCTGTAACCCGGAAGGGAAGGAGGGGCATCCTGACAAGGCCGTGTGTCGGGGGCCTTGTGTATGTGGAGACGTGTAATTTTGAATTACATTGTAGTGATGTGTGAGGTGAGAGATTCCCGAGTTCTCTACCTTGAAGGGGACAGTTTCTAGATGATGGCACAAGAGTTTAAAATAAATGTCAAGCATTATTTAACCAGAGCACCCAGTGCTAAGACCACCACCTGACTGCCTGAAGTTCGACCAAGGTACTGGTTCCTGGGTCCACTTCTTTACTAAGGGCGTGCGGGGTAAGGGATGGGAAGCGGCCGCCCGTACACGACTGAGCTCTGTCACGTACACCGGCCAGCAGTGCCACTCTCCCATTGCTATCCACTCTGTTCTTTCCAATGGCCTCCCAGGTAGCCAAGGGGCCTGGGGGAGCAGTGACCTCCTGCAGCACCAGGACATCTGGTGAGGGACCAAGGACAGGGAAAGCCTCCCCTTTCTGCAGGTGGGGTATGCTAGAGGCCTGGGCACGGTTCCACCCTGTCTTAAGGGGACCTTGGTGGCTGTGCCAAGCTTGCAGGGAGATTCCCATGACCCAAAGCATACTGGGAGGCCCGGTGTGGAGGGCCGCAAGCTCAGGGTCTGTGTGAGCCTGTTTTCAGGGGAGCCCAGGAAGTTGTCAGGCTGGATGGAGGAGGGAATCTGGCAAAAGGGGAGACCGTGGTGGGGGAAGTTTGAGAGCAGTGAGGCAGCAAGGGCAAAGGGCTGGCTGGTCGAAGCTGCTGCCTGCATCTTAGTTTGTCCCAGGAACTGGTTTCTGTTCAGTCCCCTGGGAAGGCCAGAGAAGACCAGCCTCTGGGAAGGGCACCACAGGTCTTTGTCTTGGTCACAGGCTGGCTTCAAGGCCTCTGAGCTGGCTTGCACTGGCAGCATGGTGGTCTTTGCACAAAGACAGGACTCTCTGACTTCACCCACATAGACAGAGAGCGGGAATGTGTCCAATGCCACACTAATTACCAGGGAAAATACTACACGTTTGATGAGGAGCCTCAACACATTGCAAATCTCAAGAATAGTGCATAACAATCCTCTATTCTTTCTAAAGAATTCTAAAATTCTAATTTTGAAATCCTTTGCCCATCCCCCCATCCCAGGACTTCTTTCAGTCTAGAGAGAGCCCCCGTTAGAGTGAACATCGGCACCTCTGTCCTCTGCCCCACAGTCTTCTCTGTGTTATTTTACTTATTTATTATTTATTTACTTTGAAATACTTACAGATTCATAGGAAGTTAATCTACAGGTTTAACTCAATTTGTATCAAAATCCCAGCAAGGTTTTTGTGTGTGTGTGGTGGGGGGGTATAGACAAGGTTCTTCTAAAATTTATAGTGAAAGTCAAAGAAACTTGAATAAAATAATTTTTAAAAAAGGACACTGCGTGAGAGGATCCCTACCTGATTTCAGACTTTTCCATGGCTGCAGTGATCAAAAGTCAGCTTTACTGACGGAAGGATGGGCACATAGGTCAATGGAACTGAGCAGAGAGTTCAGAAAGAGACCCTCGAAAACATGGCCGCTGGACTCCTTTCAAGACATTCTTTATTCTGAAACAGTCATCGACTCACAGGAAGTAGTAAAGATAGTACAGAAAGGTCCTGAACCCTTCACCCAAATTCCACCTATGGGCACCTCTTAGGTCCTCACAGTACAGGATCAAATCCAGGACCTTGACGTTGATGAAATGCACGTGTGTGACTCTGTGTCATTTTATCACACGTGGAGATCATGTATCCGCAGCCGCAATCAAGATCGCAGACTGTCTGGCCCCCACAGAGCCTCCCTCAGCAGCTCCTTATGGTCACACCACCCTCCCCACGTGCTGGCCCTTTGCATTTGCCGCCTCCCTGTTCTCATGTCTCCAGCCCTGTGGACACCTGCCTGCCCCTTCTGGTCCCACTGGTATTGCCACATTCCCTCCATCCAGCCAGGTCATCCCTGACTTTTAGCAACCAGTACTGTAGTCTCTGTCTTTTTATCACATCGAGAATGTTCTGTAGATGGTATCAAACAGTATGTGACCTTTGGGGATTGGCTTTTTTTACTCCCAACGATGCCCTTTAGAGCCTTCCAGGTGGCCATCTGCATCACCAGTGCCTCCCTGGGGGGCTGAGTGGTGTTCCGTGGTCCTTCCCGTGTTTCACCCCCTTTTCTTCTCCCAGACTTCTTTTCCTCACTTCTGAGCCACTTATTCCCACCTGCTTGGGTCATCGCCTGAGCCATGAGTGAGGAAGAGAGGTGGTCCATGTCCTCAGGCCTGCAGGAAACTGCTGGGGATAAGGATGACTGTGTCTTTCTCCTTCAGCCTCAGAGTGCAGTGTGCAAAGCCACACACAGCATCCTGTGGCTCTCTAGACAGCTTCTTATACTTCCACTTCTATGTCATTGTCGTATTAAAGTCTGTTCTTTTCTCCTTTTTACCAAAGACTGTCCAGTGTGAGCCCAGCTGTCATCCCAGCCTGAGGTGGCCGAGGCCTCTGTGGTCAGGGTGTATGGCTCCATGAAGGGCTTATCTGGGGAAGCCTGACCCTGCACTGAGGCAGCTCACACCCGGCCCATCAGGTGAGGCAGAAGCACAGGCAGAGACCCTGCAATAGAAGGGAAGGCCCGTGCACTGGCATCTGGGAAAAGGGTGCCAGTAGTGGGTTTCAGGGGGAGCCTGGCCATTTTGCCAGGACTGCCTGTGCCAGAGCTGCTGGGGGCGGTGGGCTGGCAGGGCTCCCTAGCTCCGCCCTGTGTGCTGGGCAGTTGTGAGCAATCCCGCTCTCTGGGCCTCGCCTCTTCATCTGTACAGTCAGCTTTAGACCTCATGATCTCAGGCTCCTCAGCTGTGACATTCTCAGGATGGCTGTGACCTCCCTGTACCAACCCAAACCATCCTTGTTTCCCTATTATCCTCAGAGCAGAGCTCACGCTCTTCAGCACGCCGGTTGGGGTCCTGTGTGAATGGAACCCTAGTGACTCTGCAGCCCAGCTCTTGCCACTTCCAGCCTTCTCCTTTTAGGCTTCAACCACACAGAACCAGCTGTCACCCCCCCAGACTCTCGAGCAACCTTCCCTCCATGACCCCCTCCCTGTGCAGATATTATCTCCTTTCGGAAGCCCTCCCTGACTGCCCTCCCATCCCCACTCTTCTTCCCATCCAAACACCCCATCATTCTTATCTGCTGTGTCTGTCCTTGCTCTTGGCTAGCCACCCCTGGCATGGCACCTGGGGACTGGAGAAGAGTCACCAAGGGCCCTGGTGTTGAGCTCAGCGCAGCACAGACTCTCCCTGAAGGGGAAGAAGCACCGGCTGCCTCCAGCCTGGGGGGATGATGTTGCTCTTTCCCCTTCCCCTCTTCCCTCTCTTCTCCCCCTCCCCCTCTTCTCCTCCTGTCCTTGTCTTCTTCCTCTGACTCCATGGGCTGCCGTGCCTCAGGCGGGTGAACTCACACTCTGATGTGGCTTGGCCAAGCCCAGTGCTTTCCTTTGAATGCAGTGAAATCCAAACAACATATTTCTTCTCATTGTTAGAAAAACCAGTAGAATGGAAAAGCTGCCTCCTTGCATGCGCCCCTCCTTAGTACCACCCCAGCTGGATTTTCCTATCCCTCCGAGCCAGAGTTCTCAGGGGAACATGGAATTCCAGGATCTTGGAATCACAAGAAGATGGAACCTTAGACTGATGTACCACTAGAATCCTATCATCACTGAATCATGGAAAACCACAACAACAATGTCTTAATATTATATTATGTTAAAGCCAAAGATTCCTTTTATGATATGGCAACTCTGCAAAGAGAATCCTAGAATCCCCAGCATGTTGGTGCCAAGAAATCGGGTTGGGCCCAAGAGTCCATCGCTTGTGGTTTCCCCATACTAGGGACTGAATGACGACACCCTGAGTCCCTCTACATTCACACAGTGTAGCCCTGGGCTCCAGTGTGACCGTGGAAGAAGGTGGGGCAGAATGGGAGGTAATTAGGTCATTCGGGTGAAGGCCTCGTGAATGGGATTAGTGCCCTTATAAGAAGAAACACAGGAGATGTGGTCTTTCTCTCTGCCACATGAAGACACAGCAAGATGATGTCCATCTGTGGACCAGGAACAGTGCCCTCACTGGACGCCATGATGGCCAGCACTGGGTTTCCCAGCCCAATCTGGCTAAGGCGCCATGAAAATCCCAGGGTCACACGGCCAGTGAGAAGCAGGGAAGGTGCTGGCCGCCCCAGCCAGCTCTCCTGTCCCACACAAAAACCACGCAGATGTCCTCAGCCTCTGCGATCCTGGACAAGGCGTACAACCTCTGGGACCTGCAGTTTCATCTCCGCGAGTGCGCGGTACTTTTAGGTGACCAGTAAACCGTTAACTGTGTCCTATCCATGTTCTAAGCTTTCTTCTGGTGGGAGGCATTCAGGGTCTTGAACAGGGTCAGTCTCTCCGAAAATCTCTGGTGACCTGACAGGATTCAGAGGTGAAGGGCAATTTGGTGTGTGAGGACGAAGCTGAGCCAAGGCCAGGAGCCATGCTGAGGATGTGATCACAGGCCAACCAGGGAAAGGGACAGACACAGCTCCCGGTTAAGCTTTTCTTGGGCACGCACACCTACTCCGTAAACCGCCCCCAACGATAAATCCAGACACTTCTCGTGGCTGCCTAAGCCTCAGCCTTCTTGTCTGTGAAGTACACAGAGTAATACTCCTGGTTCAGTGCCCAGCGCCCAGCCCGCCACCAGCTCCTAGGTGTGTCTTTGCTTTCTGAGCCTCTTCACTCCCCTGGGACTGAGTCCCCAGGCCTCTGGTTGCCTGAGGGCAGGGCTAAAATGAGCTCACTTTTAACCAAAGCACAGTGGGGGCCAGAGGTACTGATACATGTTAAAGACAGAAAATATGAAATGACTATGCTCTGAAAGGGGACATAACGGTCACCTGGTCTGTCTGTCAAGGTGACCTTCACAGGTCCGTTACTGACACTGTCATGTCAGCTCCTTTCCAGAGTGGTGAGTCTTCTTCTCTTCTAGGTCACGTAGGGAATTGGCCGAGAATTGTCTTGAACCCCAGCTGTTCTGTCTCCCTAAGGCCGCTTTTCTTCTTCTTCCTCTTTTTTTACTCCACTGGGTGGCAATTTGGCCTCACAGTCTCTGACTTAGTTACACATCAGGGCGAGAGGGAACTGAGGCTGGGGGACCTCCTTGCAGGACATCAAGGTCAATGGAACCCCCGTCCTTGGTGGGAGGTCTGGAGTAGCCTGCCCTGGCAGCATGTGGGCAAAGTCAACCCCCTCCAGAAGGGCAGAGATGGGGAGGCACTGGTGGACAGGGGTGGGTTGGGGGCTGGAATGGGATCAAATCGCCTAGAATGGAAACAAACTCCAACCCCAAACCAAACCTAAGTAGAGATTGCAGGAGGAACTGGGTGTCCCAAGCAGCCCGAGGCTAGACTGGGACAGGGAGGGGTCAAACAATGAACTCAGGGCTCCAGGCTCCCCAAGGGGCGTGTGGTTCCCAGGCCTGTGCTGAACGGCCCTCCTTGGAGACCCAGGCAGATGGAATTTCTGTCCTGTGAGCCAGCAGCCCGCAGTGGAGAGAGCAGCTCCAGGCCTGTGTTTGTGTCTGTCAGACAAACATCCAGGGAGAGCTTGCTCTCCCCTCCCAGCAGCCCCGAGGAACAAGGCTGGCGAGGAGACCAGACCAGCACCAGTGCTTCCAGATTAGCAACACAAATGCCATGGACACGTTGGCCTGATGGTAGCGGGCCTTGTAAGGCCCTTAGCACCTCATAGGGCACTGGTTTAGGCACAAGTAACCCTCAGTGGGGGACCCTTGGCCAGCAGTCTGTGCTCCTATCAAACGTTCTTCTGACTTCCCGGGAGAGAATGGCAGCTCGAGGTAAAACACTCTGACAGTCTGAGGGGGCAGGCAGGAAGCCCCTCAAGGTGATGTTCACCCAGAGAGCAGAGCCTTTATTTCAAGCCTGCAGGACTGGTGTAGGAGGTAAGATAGCCAGGGAATGAGTGAGTGCTTAGTGCCTGTTGTGTGCTAAACCTTGGGCCAGCCCCTTAAAACTCATCCTGTCCTTGATCGAGTCTTGGCCCCCCGCCATGAGAGGAAAGTCCCCCATTTATCAGATGAGGAATTGGAGGTTCAGAGAGGGGATCAGATTGCCAGGGGCGCAGTGCTGAGTGGGGAGGGCAGGGGGCACACCTGGGGGTGAGGGCGGAGGGGTCACCACTGAGCCAAGCAATCAAGCCTGCTGCTCTTCTCCACTTCAAGGCCAGTGCAGAACGTCTGCCAGCCCCGGAGGGGCCCCGGGACGAGGAGGGGTGGGGCATGCGCTGTTGCTCTTGTGGCAGAGCTTTGAAATGTGCCAGTCGCTTTTCTGTACCTTGTTTTGTGTTCCCTCTACGTTATTATACTCCCTTTGTACCATTATGAGCTTGCTTTCTTCTTTTAATTTGATTAATCTTTGATTTTTGTGGGCATGCAGATACCTTCTGGGGTGAATTCATCCCCCTGAGAACTCCCCGAAGGCCAGGCTGAGGGCTGTGCCCTGGCAGTCTGTGCACGCTCCCCCCCAACCCGGGATGCTGACTCCTGATTGGATCAGCACGGACACCTGACCTGGGCTGGCCCAATCGCATGCCGTTTTGCGGAATTTAGGGTTCAGATTGGAGTCAGCCTTGGCCCTCTATCAGTCTCCAGTCTCCTGTGGCCAATACTGAGGGACAAAAGCAGGGAGGGCTGAGGGGTGTCTGTCTTTCCCCATGAATACGGGAAGCCAGCTGCAGGGACACTGCGATAAGAAGTGCCCTGGCCCTGCCGCCTCAGGTCCTGGCTGCTCTTCTAGCTCTCAAGGGACCAAGGTTGGCCCTTACCCCGTGCTCCCGGCCCGTTCCAGGAACACTCGTCCTTAAGGTGAATAACCTTTTTGGACTAGGCTCGCCTGAGAGACTTAGCCGAGCAGCTGACTTACAGCAGTTTGAGACCGGGAGAACTAAATAATCCCATGGGCGTTACCTCTGTTCACTACAGCAGCACCCACTCTCCCCTCTGTCCACGGCTTCTGAGACCCCCCCCTCTTTACATGGGTGTAATCGCACCTTCCCTACAAATTAAACCCTCCTCCTCCTCTCGGTGGCCCTCTCCCTCAGGGCCCTGTTCCCTACGCACGCACACACACACACACACACACACACACACACACACTATTCCAACTGCCCTAAGCCTATCACTGTGCCCTTCCACCCAGATGTACCCTCTTCTCCCCCCGCCCTTCCAGGGGGCTCCAAGTCCAATACCACCCCCACTGCCATTCCAATCTCCTATCACCCGACATTCTCTGTCTTACAGGATGCATGCCCTAACGGGCCTGGAGGAGAGGCACTCCTTTCAGTTCCATAGGCATCAGTGCATCCTTATTGCTGGTGCACAGCCCCCTCCCTAGGCAGTGCTCCTATCCTTCCTCCCCATGTGCATAGCCCCTTCCCGGTCCTGTACCCTGGACGGGCAGCCTCAGAGGATACCCTCTGTCCAGGGCAGGGATCACCTGTGCAGCCAGGATGGTGGGACACCTGCAGGCTGGGGGGGAAGAGGTGTGAGGCACAGTGCCCCCTCTGTCGTGGACCCATGTGTCATGTTGGGGCATGTCTGGGCCTCTTCCTTGACACAGATAGAAGTCAGATAATTACGACTTTAGGGCTGCAGAGAGGAGGCAGAAGGCCTTCCAAAGACACCCCTCCATTCCTACAACTCTTGACAGCTGGGCTGACTGCTCAAAGCTGCCCAGACGGACCCCAGTGGCTGTGCAGGCCACGGGCAGACCGTGGCTTACCTACCCTGCTCTCTTTTCATTCCCTTGGCAAACCTTCACTAACCCCCTGGTTTGATGCATCCAGAGGGACTTACTATGCGCTCTTGCCTCTCTGAGAGCTTCAAAGCCCCACCCCCTCCATCCTAGGGGGCCCACCCTGGCTGGGGCTCCCAGTCTCCACTGTAAGCCATGGCATTAGTGGTTCCTTACTTTCCTTCCTGGTCAGAGCCTCACCCTCCTCAGATTCTCTGGGATTACTATGTCCCCCAAACACTGTGATTCTGTCCACTGCCTCCAACCGACAGGAGGAACCCCCTCACTGGATGGGTCACGGGACCCAGAGCCCCTGGCCTTCCTGGTGGCTGAAGGACTGAGGACAGAGAGGGTAGTGGGGACTGATTCAGGTTGAATGGTGCCCCACCCCCATGTGTGGAAATCCTGACCCCCAGTGCCTGTGAGTATGACCATATTTAGAAAGAGTGCCTGCACAGGTGTAATTAGTTGAGATGAGGTCACACTGGAGTGGGGTAGGCCCTAAATCCTGTATGACCAGTGTCCTTATGAGGAGACAGACAAACATAAGGACACCACATGACAACGAAGGCAGAAACTGGAGCGATGCAGCTGCAGTCAGGGAATGCCGAGGTTTGCTGGCCACCCCCATGGCCCAGAAGAGACCAGGAAGGCTTCATCTCTAGAACCTGCAGAGAGATTATGGCCCTGCCAACACCTTGACTTTGGACTTCTAGCCTCCAGAGCCTTGAGAGGATAAACTGCTGTTGTTTTAAGCCAGCCAGGTGTGGCCCTTTGCTATGGCAGCCCTAGCAAATGTATACGGGGCCATAGAGCTGACTCTGCAGCCTGCTCTTTGCAAAAGGAGAATCAGTTCGTGTCTCTCCCCAGCTCATCTTCTGTGGCTCCCTGCTGCCCTGGCATCCACGACACATGTAATGGGGCCACCGACTTCTCCGGCATCGTCCTCTCCGCTGCCGCCTGCCTCCTCCTTTCTGTGTCGGGGCACGGCTGGTAGCCGTGGTTCTCCCCTCCGCATCTTTGTTCATGCTGCACCGTGAACACACCTCTTCATCCGGGCCACTTCTACCCGTTCTTAAAACCTTTCTTGAACAATCATTTCTTCCAGGAGTAATAGCAAACATTTATGGACGGTGGGCCAGGCACTATGCTAAGTGCTTGCTCGGAACTTCATTCAGGCCTCACTGCAGCTCCAGGCGGTGGGTGTCCTCATCCACGTTTCTCGAGAGCGGGGAAGACAAGGGCCAGACAGGGCTCCCTGAGCTTCCCGACGGTGAGAGGAGTCGGCAGGCTCAGGACCAAGCCGGGTGGCAGAAGCAGTGCACTGCCCTGTGGAGCTGCCGCCCCCGCCTGGGGGCCTCCTCCGGAACATCTGGTCCTCCAGGGCCCCCGCTGCTGCGTGTTTCAGGCTAGCAAGTTGTGTCTGAACAAGAGGTGAAATCAAATGTGGTCCAAATAGTTTTCTAAGGCTGTTTCATGCAAAATAATTCTAAGGCATCCGTCTTCCTCACCATGTGGGGTTGGAGCACATGGAGCCAGGAAGGACAGAGGAGCCGGATCCCAACCTGGCTCTCACAAATAACTAAAAGGCACAAGGGACATCATGGCCAACAGGCAGCTGCAGCATAAATCAGAGCTTTTATGGGGCAGCAGCCTGTCCTGGCCCAGCCCCCCGGCTTGGCCTCTGAAAGAGAACGCTAATAGGTACCCTGGTGATGAAGCCAGGGCCCCTCCCAGCTGTGCCCACCCAGGGTCCCCCGCCCAGCCCTCAGCCTCACCTGGCAGCCTCCTGCGGTTCACCAAGTGTCAGCTGCCAACATACCCACCCACCCACTGGTCTTCTCAGTCAGTCATTCATTTGCTCTGACCTGGTGTGTAGTAAGCACTCAGTAAACATTTCTTGAATGAATACATTTGCTCCTGTCTTCCTCCACCTTTGCCCCATATCCCTCCCACAGTCTCTGAGGCGCTGAGGTCACTCCAAGATGCAAAGCCCCAGCCAGGAAGCCCCATTGGCTGAGCCTGGCCCTTGCCACACCCTTGTTACCAGGAGGGGGGGGGTTGAGGGGACAGGTACCAGGCAGAGACCTGGGGCTTTGTCTCCTGCCAAGGCTCATTCAGGGAGGGCGGTTGCAGGTGAGCGGCAAATAGCATGGACTCCCCATGCCCTCCTGAAATACAGCTCTGAGCTGGGGCCCTTCTGTTTGTGCCTCACTGTCCCCCCCCGCCAGGTGTAGGGCAACAGCCCCCACCCCTTCTCCCGAGGACTCATGGTTTGCTGGCTGGTCCGGTGGTTCCGTCACCCCAAGCCCACCACCATGTCACCTGTCTGGACCCTGCGTTTGGCAGTTAGGCATTCCACGAACGGCCGTTATTATAGCCCCTCTTTTTTTTTAACAGAATAGTTCTCACAACTCTTTTTTTAATTCCTCTATTCGTTTTAAAAATGGATTATTTTAAAACACAAAACATAAAAGTCACCATTCATGACTTTCACAGTGTTAGGCAACTGTCACTACTATCTAGTTCCAGAATGTTCTTTTTGCTCCAAAAGGAAACCCTGGACTCATTAAGCAGCCACTCCCCATTTCCTCTGCCCCAGACCCTGGCCAGCAGCCACTAATCTCCTCACAGCCTTTCGATGGTGAGTCTGATACAGGCAAGGTGGAATGCACGCCCCCAGTTCACCGATCAGTTCACTGGTGAGAAAACTGAGAACTAAACACACGTGCGCGCGCGCGCGCGCACACACACACACACACACACACACACCTGGTACAGCCAGCTCCCCTCTTCCTGTGGCCCAGGACCCCCACTCCCCGCAGAGCGGCACCTTCAGGGAGGTGTGGCCCCTTCAGGGAGGTGTGGCCCAGGCCTCCTTAAAGGCTGAGGTAGATGCCCCTCCAGGGGACTCTGGGCCTCTTTTATGATAGGTGAGAAGCAAAAGACGGTGCTGGAAGTTAATAACCTCCAGCTACTGATGGATGGGCTGAGAGGGCCTCAGGTGATGGTGGGGAGAGGGTGGGAAAGGTGGCAGGGAGGGCGTCTGGGCGTTTGCCTCACCTCTGTTAGTTTTGGCTCAGGCTTGGAAGTTCACACAATTCTCCTGGGCTGGCCCAGAGGTTCTAGTTATACGCACCACACCCAGCCCTCCCCTCACACCTCCAGGCCTTTGCAGACCCGATTTCTCTATCTGGACCTCCTCTTCCCCCTCAGCCACTCCAGGTCTCATGGGAAGTGGGAGCCCCGTTGTTCTCAGGTGTTAAAACCAGGCCGGGCCCCACTGTGGCTGAGCTAGGGTGGGAGGGCTTGGCAGAGGGGAGGGAGAAGAGAACAGGGTCCTCTGGGGCTCTGGGCCAGCCTGGGCCCCTTGCAGAGCTCTGGTTCCCCTTCTGGCAGTGAGTTGCACTCAGGGGCGTCCAGGGCCCTCCCAGCTCCGAGTGTCCCTGATACGGTGGAGACCAGGGCCGAGGCAGGGAGGACTGGGAGAGGGTCAACTAGATACTCCCTAACCGGAGGTCTTTGCATCTCTGCATGCCAAGCAGGTCCCCAGGAACCAGAGGTATGCAGATGGAGTTGCCAGGGACAGGACTGGGGGCCGGAAACCCCAGGACCCCCAGAGGCAACTTGGGAGCTTTGGCCTTTCCAGGCTGAGGCCCTATGTCAGGTTTAGCAGAGGCTCCCCTTTGTGTTTTTAGAGTTGCAAAAAGCAGCCCAGGCTTAGAGCCGGCCAGGTGGGACGCTGGGTTGCCCAGCCTGAGGGTGGGGACCTCTGTGGCTGCGGAAAACAGGGCTGAGCTGGCCCCTGCTGCGGGCCCTGCAGGCCCAGGCCTGCCTCGTCTGCTCTGACAGTTAGACCCCAGCGGGCCGTGTTGGCCAGAATGTAGGATGAGAGCGTCGTGAGGAGCAGATTTGGCTCCTCGCATCAGCATTTGCTAACTGGGACTTGAAGCAGTGACATTGCCTCTTCGGGTTTCTGTTTTCACATCTACAAACTGGGAATAAACTCCTGTACCTCGTTGAGCTGTTGAGAGGCTTGAATGAGACAATGCGTGCATGGTGCTGGGCCAGGGACCTGGCACGGTCTGCGCTCCCAGGCGGTGGCATCCCTCCAGCATCCAGACTGGGCCTCTGGGGCCTGGGGTGTGGCGAAGACGGGCGGCTGGGAACAAGTGGGTGGGGGGAAGGGGGTGTACAGGAGAGGCAAGGGCTCCCCAGAAATCATGGGGAAAGCTCTCCCATTTGCCTTGGGGAATCTGCTGCCCTCCTAAACCCCTTTCTGCTCCAGCCCCAGGCCTGCCCGAGCTTCCCCACCACAGCTTTCTGGCAGGGAGGGCACCTGGTCCTGCTCACAGCAGCCACAAGGCGCCAAGGGGCAGGGAGGCAACCCCAGACTTCAGGGGCACTGTGGTCTAGGTCTCAGTTTGGAGCCTCAGTTTCTCTCCCTGTCAGATAGGGCTAATGCCACTCTGCCTAAGTCAGATGGGAACGAAGTCAGATGAGGTAATGGAAGTGAAACGTGTGCACGGGTTAGGGGTTCAGATCTGAGAGTTAGGTTAAGGCCCAGAGAGCAGGCCTCAGGTACAGCTCTGTTTAGATTAGGACGTGGAGGTGCAGACGGGGACCATGAGTTGCCACTGCCACAAAGTGACGGGATGAGGCCGGGCCAGATGCTGAGCTCAGCCCCCAGCAGGCTGCCTGCAGGAAAACACCGGTGTGGTCACCGTCTCATCCGATGTCTGGCCTTTCAGACGGCTCACCTGGGAGCTGCCTGATAGACCCAGCACAGCCACAGCAGTGCTGCGGGGCAGCCCAAGCTCACCTCCCCCTGTCCTGGCTGGGCCACACAGCTCTGCCGTGGGGCCACCCGTGCCTGAATTAACTGGGGATTCCAGAACCAGCTGGGGGCTCCGCCACGCCCCATTTCCTGGGCTGTGTCCTTAGCAAGCTGGTTAACCACTCACCTCACTCTTAGCCCAGAGGGAGATCAGGTGGTTGTTGTTTTTTAAATCCTCGTTCACAGATATGTTCATGTATTTTAGAGGGAGAGAGGACGTGGGAGGGGGTGGGGAGAGAGAGAGAGAAACATTGACCGCTGGCCTCCAGTACACTCCCCAACCAGGGATCAAACTCACAGCCTTTGGTGCACGGGAGGACGCTCCAGCCAACCGAACCACTCGGCCCAGGTTGTGTTTTCAGAGAGCAAGAGATGGGCTCTACTAGGCTTCTGCCTTCTTAGCTCCTGAATCTGCTCCAGGCCCCGTTTTGCTCTTCCATGGGTCTAGGGCCCCAGCAAGCCTCCATGGTGCCTTTGTGAAAGTTAGAAAAAGGAGCTCTGTCTGGGCAGAGGCAGCCACGGGTCCGGATTCTACCACTCACTCAGCTGGATCCCCTCAGAGAGCGAACACCCTGCACGACTGGGCCCTCCCAGCCTCCTGGGCCCTCCCCTCTCAGCCAGGCCCCACCCTGTCCTGAGGCTCCTACAGAGTGGCTGGTGGGGACACTGTCTCCCCGGTCTCCTTTTCTTTCCTCAGTCTTGTTCCTTTTCATTTCCCTCTGGCTCTCCAGAGAAGTCTCAGCTTCCAGAGCCTGCCACCCAGTGTGTCACCGGCCTCCATAGCACTGGGGCCCTGGCCTGAGTGCAGTCCCACCTGCCTTCTCCTGGCCTGGCCCAGGGCCCCTCTGATCCCCCAGCTGTGTCTGATCACCTAGTGCCTAATTGGGAGGAAGGTCTGAAAAACTGGCCTTAAGAACCTGAAGCACAACGTGAAATGACTTGGGGACAGCTGATGTTTACGTTGACCTTCCGCCTTTTTCTGGAAATAGCCCCTTGGCCCATGGGCTGACTCTTTCAGCCCTAAAGTGGTGGGTACTGGTCCTACCCCCGACTGATCAGAGCACCCCAGGCCTCTGGCTACAGGCAGAACCAATGAAGTCACTCCAGGACTTGGCTGGAATTTCCCTTTTGACGTTGCTGGTAAGCTGTGAGCTTGAGGCAGCCAGAAGCTTCTCCATGAAGTGAATCTTCTGAGAATCTTTGAAGGCAAAGCAAAGGGAAGCAGAAGTCAAGAAGCTGATGACTTCCTTTGAGGCTCTAGACCCAGCCATGCCTAAAGTCATTAAAATCGTTGGCATTTTTAGTTTTTTAAAACAGAGACCAGCTCAGAGGCCTCTCCTGCGTAGGGATGCTCCGTGGGCTGGGGCTGGGGAAAGGACCGTGCCCACGTGTCTGCTGCTTCTAGACAGCTCCACCTTCACTCCTTGCTGATGGCTTCAGACGCCAACTCGGAGGGAGCACCAGAGCGCCCCTCCTCTGCCGACGGGCTCCGAGGCCCTCACCTCCAGTAGCCTCCCATTCTTTGGGGGCCTCTAATTTTCTGACAGAGACAGCAAGGCCTTCCACACCAGCTGCCATGCAGACCTAGCCCCCTGACTCCTGACTGGAAATCCTTTCTTTGCCATCTGTCACCTCAGAACAGAGTCAGAACTGCTGTACCCAGCCCTGATGGCCCCCATGAGTCAGCCCTGTCCTTACCTCCAGGCTCACCCCCAGGCCTTCCCCTCCTCACCTCTCCAGACAGACACAATTCTTAGATTCCTAGAAGGCACCAGGGAGCTCCACACCTTCAGGGTACCTGCCTCACAGTGCTTGCTGCTCTAGAAATGAGTGATAAGCCTGTCCAGGACACAGATCCCAGGCTTTGCATGTAATATTCACAACATTCACTGCTATTGGCTCATCTGAGCCTCACCAGTCTTGTGAGAGCACCTGTAGAGCAGGGGTTTTATGTCTATGCCGCTTACTTTGACATCTGTTAACGTGCTCTCTTACAGGTACTAGATGAAGGTAGGATGAATACAATGGGTAAATGTGTGAATGGATGCACGGGTACAGTAGGTATGTGAGTGAATGGATAGGTGAGTACGATGTGTAGATGGGTTGATGGGTGATCGTGTAGATGCCTTCATAGGTGGGCAGGGACTGGATCTGGACGTGGGGCAGGAAGGAAATGTCATAGAATTGGTGTAGCTCAGGGGAGGGCCCCTGCAGGGAGTTCTAGTCTATGCAATCGGGTGGCTTGGGGCGGGGAGGGGGGCAGCAGTGATCTCTAAGGTGCAAGAGGGGAGGAAGGAGGAGTGTGTTTTTCCATAAAGGAGTGAGGCACGATGAGAGGCAGGCATATGGCAGAGGCCCCCTTTCTGCTGGTCAGTCTTCTGGCACTGTCCAGGGATGATGAACCCGGAGTCCGCCCAGGACTTCCCCACCGGCCCCAGTCAGATGCTGGAGAGGACTTGCTCCGCTCCCACTGCCCTGGCCCAGCTCTGGGAGCCCCTCCTCGGGGAGTGCGTGGGCTGCAGGTGAGGTGCGGGGAGCAGGGGTCCTAACACCAATCAGCCTACCTACGCTGGGGGTGAGGGCCTGAAATCCTCCATCATAAGGGCCTGGGACTTAGGTTTCTCAGTCCTTTCAACTCCCACAGGAGGGGTGAATCGGTGTTTTGGGAGGCAAGGGAGGACAGTCTGAAGATTGTTAACACAAGATCTTCAGTCCGAGGGAGATGCAGACCGGAAGAGCGTGGCCCATGCTGCAAAAAGAGGGTGGGGAGGTGAGGAATGATTGACAGTGAGCGGCAGGTGCAGGCTCTCCATTCTGGGCTGCTCCCCACCCCTCCCTGGACACGTGCTCCCTCAGGCTGGACCTGAACCTGTGCCTGTGTGCGTACTTGTCTGTGTGTCTGTGTGTGTGCACATGCATTGATTTGTGTCCCGTGTGTGTAACTGTGTGTCCAGGTATATCTGTGTGTCTGTGTGTAAGCAGTCATACCTGCCTCTTAGGGATGTTAGAAGGCTTAAACAAGTTCACACTCGTAAAAGGCTCTGTGTGGTGCCTGGCGCTCCCTAAGTTCTCTAAAATATCAGGAGCTACTATGGAGCGGAGAATGAAACGGTTAAGAGCTGACTCTGGAGGCAGGCTGCCTGGGTCACTTTCTGAGTGTCAGCGTGCCCAGGGCCATGAGTGCCTTGGGTCTGGTCCGGCCTGCGCTGCATCCTCGGTGATGACATTTCTACAGACCCTGGTCGCCACCTCTCCCTCTGCCTGGGCAGCAAGCCTTCACCCCTCACATTTCTCCACTCATCAGTTGGGACCGCTTTGGTTCTCAGAGAATGTGCCCTGACTTTCTGTCACCCAAACTCATTTCTATCTCTTCCCATTTTTGCTCCCATCCTCCTGGCCTGTCCCATGGATGAGACTTCCTGCATCCCAGCCCTGGGCTCCACTGCCCACTCTTCCCTCTTTTAGGCCCTTCTCCACCAGCTCTCCCTCCTTTGTGCTCCCCCCTTCCATCACCAGGAAAACACATTCAAGGGGCCCCCCAGCCCACCTGCCACCAGCTCCAGCCCCTTCCCCTCAGCAGGCGTGCTGCCTCACCCGCACCCTGGGACTCAGTCAGGATGTCTATCAGGGGCCCCAGGGCTGAGGCAACGCACTCCTGGGACAAAGCCACCTGCTTCCTCCTCCTCATTCCAACATTTTTCCTTTCCAGGAGAAAGGACCCTTGTGAGGGAGGAGGAGCACTGGGTGGTGCAGCAGAGGGCCTGTGGGGTGGACTGACCTGAGCCAAACTTTCCTGATGGTGGGGAGAAAGGGCTCACACTGGTGTGTGTTGGTTGGTGTTGTTTCCACTTTGACCTCTAAGATGTCGCTCTCTCACTGGGAGTGGGAATAGCACATGGTGGGGGGATGGGGCCGCGGGCAGGAGGGGCTTCCTCAACCTGCAAGGGCCACCGGATCGCCAGGACAGAGGAGATCCTGGAGGCGGGAGGTCAGGGTTCCAGACGGCTCTCGGGGCAACCATGGGCTACGCCTTCCTTTTTCCTAGGCCCCGGTTTGTCCTCCCGAGCAAGGAGAGGATTCCGAGGGCCTGCGCCTGAGCCCCGCAGGCCCTCCCAGACCTAGCGTCCCAGACAGAAGCGTGCGTGAGAAACACATCTGCCTTCCAGGCTTTCCTCTGCCATCTGCTGGCTGTGTGATTTCGGTGACTCAGCCTCTGTGTCCTCAGTTTCCCTATCTGAACAGTGAGTGGGCTGACCTTGGTGATCTAAGAGCCTTCATGGGTCCTGTCCATTGGTTTGAATGTCTCCTGGGTTGGGGACCTTGACCTTTTCCCCTGAGGGTGGCCATCCAAGAGTTGGGGGCAAGAGTGAGAGGTGGGAAATGGGGAGCTAAGCAGGTAAAGAAGGCAGGACTCCAGGCCTAGGCCCTGGGCGTGGATCCATAGCCAGGCCACTTCAGAGTCAGCGACCCTCCCTGTGTAGAACACAGGGCCCTGTTTACATCCATTATCACAGGGCTCCTGAGAGCTGGCTACCTGGGGACGCACGTTATGGACAGGAAGTCCAAGGCCCCAAGGCAGGAGGGATCTGACCAGACTCACACAACTGGTTGGTGGCTCAGATAGAGCTCAGGGATGGGGGGGCCTATCGGGGCTCCATGGCTTCACACCTGTGCTTAACCACAGGAGCCCCTCCTCCACAGGACGGTCGTGGAGTCCTACCTTTTCATGGCACAAAAGGGGAAACGAGGCCCAGAACAGTGCGGGGCTTGTCTTCTTCTTCTCACTGTGACTTTGGTCACAGTGGTTGTAACAGTTCACACAAGCTGGACGTGTTTGCTAGCAGCCTTGCTGGCTGCCCAAAATCCCGCCACCAGATCCCCCAGATTTGGGCAAAGTGTGCATCCCAAGGCCCATGTGTTGAGGAGGCAGAAAGGCAAAAGTTACAGGCACGTGGCTGTCTTCAGTCTTCCAGAGAAGACGGGAAGGAAGGGGCCCAAGGGCCAGACAGTGAGGGGCAGGGGCCCAGAAAGGGCAAGGCCCTTTCCCAGGCTCCACAGATGGTTGGCTCAGTCAGGCAGCCAGGCCAGGCCCAACTCTCATGGCTCCCTCCTTCTGTCCCTGTCCCCAGCCCCCTACTTCTATGTACGGTCCTGGAAGGAGGCAGGCCTGGAGTGACAGGCCCAGGGGCTCTTACCAGGACAGCGGGTGGGGCTAAAACACCTACCCCTTAACCCAGGTCACCCGTTGAGAGGGTGCTGCAGGCCTCAGCGGGTTAATGGTGCGGAGGCCACTCATTTCCTCTGCCCGGGAGACAGACCGCCACACAGTCCCCCATTGTCGGCCACTCTTATCTCAGGAAGTTCCGCCTGCCCCATCCGGGGGAGGTGGCTGGTCACCGACGGCCCTGGCCTCACTTCTCTCTGCCTCTTGAAGGCTGGAGCAGGCCTGGGAACAGGTAGGCTTTGATCGTCTCCCCACCCATGGGGAATCTGGGCCTCACCTGAGGGCCAGGGGCACCATGGAGGAAAGAGCGTGGCAGGGTCTGGGGTTCAGCTGGGTTTCAGAAGGGGATCCTAGAGAGGTCAAGGATGAACTGGATGGGGTAAGGCTTGAGACAGGGATGGCAGGAGAAAGTGGAGGGAGGAAGCCCAGCAGCACACTGGGCAACTGGCATAGGGCAGGATGGGCTGCCATGTCCCTCGGCTTTGAACTTTCCTTACAGGAGTGCATACAGCCTCTGCCCGCCAGCCCCTCCGGCCGAGCGCCCTCCTCAGGGTGCTGACGCCCACTCCAGGATGCAGCATGGGCAATAAATACTCCTCCAGGAAGCCTCCTCTACTCCTCCTCGCAACTACTGGGGGGCCTACTCAGGCTCAGTACTCTCCAGCCCCCGTGCTTCACCCCACACCCCCATCAGAGCCCTGAGCACCCTGTGGGTGCAGGTCTGTTAAACTGGACATGCTTTGATGGCAGAGACCCTCAATGTCTCCAGGACTTGCCCTCCCTCGCCGCTTCAGCCAGCTGAAGAGTTGGGCCCTCTAAAGCTTGCTGTAGCCCGGCCCTCTGCCCCAGCCCACGGGGGTTCTAGGCCCCTCTCTACTGGCCTGCCTCACCTGAAGCCCCCGCCCCCCCTACCAGCGCCCCTCTGCTCCCCTACCAGCACACTTTTGGTCAAGTATGTCTCCCCTCGACCTGGGATGCCCCTTCCACGTCTTCCCTTGGCAACTCCCCAGACACCCAATAAGGACTGCTCAGGTGCCAGCCCTCCTTGGAAACCCCGCTCCCCCCAGCCCACTGCCGGTGCCTGGATTTCAGTGAATGCCTGTCCCCCTTTTGGCGCAGAACAGTCCCATTCAGTAAATTGTTTGACTAAAGCTTCCACAAGTAAAAAAGGTCTGAACTAGACCATCCATCCTAACCCTTAACCTTCTCATGAAATATTACTCAACTGATAGTTCATGAGAAGTCTAGAAATCTTTAATTCATCTTACTAGAGGCTTCCAATACTTTAACTGGAAGAAGCGATCGGATGGAGGTGACTTAGGCAGTGAGAGAGCAGTAAAATGGTGATATTTGTGGACAAAGGGGGCTACCCTTTGGGGGTACTCTATATCCTCAGTCATTGGAGCAGCAGTACTCCGCACCCCCCAAGTGTCCTCCTCTCCCCTGTAGTCTTGGGGCTGGGGGAGGCAGGGGCTGGGGGCGCCGACTGGAGACAACATGACACCCTGGCACCCAGGCCTTGTGCACAGCCTTCTAGAGCTTTCCTGAAGGTGGGAGTATAGTCCTAGCCTGCCTCAGGCTCTGGCTTCCTGCAGGCTGGGCCTCACGGCTCTATCTTCATTTTAGATGGAAGGAGGTGGTAGCTACTTAGCCACATGTATCAAAGGCATTATTTGAAAGTCAGGAGGTCAGTGAGGTGGCCATCAGCACAGTCCAGGGGAGACATGGTGTAGCCTGAGTTGGGCACTGGTCGGGGGCATGGCATCTATCCTTATCCCCCAAGGTGTCTCTCTTATAGAGGAGAAAACCAGGGTCATCCAGCCGCAAATTGGGGGTGTAGTGAGGGCCTGAGGGAAGTCAGAGCTCTGTCCCCAGACCCTCAGCTGGGGTTTTTGTGTCTGAGACCTACTGCCATGTTTGCCTGACACTGTGGGAGGCCCCCATGACCTCCCCTTCCCGCATGGGTTGGTGGGGCCACAGCAGTTTCTGTGGGGCTCCGGGTTGGACCCATCCCCAGCAGCCCTCCCTTCCCAGCTCCAGGAAGTCTGGAGCTCTGCGAACTCCCAGGAACATCCCTGGCCTGGGGTGGCCAGCTGGGGAGGCCTGGGCCTGTCAGGGCCTCCAGAGGCTGAGACACTGGGAAGACTGGGCCGCTCAACACCAAGCTTTCGTGTGCTGGAGCCCCAGCGGAGCCAGAAAGAACCTTAGTGGTCATCTGGGACATCAGAGAGGAAAAGGTCCCAGAGAGGCCCATGTCTTGCCCAAGGTCACACAGAGAATTTGAGAATACACAATAGACAGACAGCTCTGTACAGGATATAGCTTTCATATCTGTCCTCACTGTGACCTTCCCTGTAGGGCTATGAGGGAGATGGGGATCATGATCCTCAATTTATAAAGAAAGAACTGAAGTTCAGAGAGAGGAAGTGATTTGCCCAGCGACACAGGCTGTATGTGAACCCAGGCCTGTCTTATTTTTTTATCCCAAAGTCTTTTCTAGTTCCCATTCTCTCTTTCATTCAGTGATCGCCAATCAGTCAGCTAACTTTTCCTAAGCACCTGGCCTGGCATGGAGGACCCAGAGTGAAATTGGCCACACTCTGTGCCCTAAAGGGGTTCCCTGTTCAGAGTGGCTAAGAAGCAAGTGCATGCAAAGGAGAACAACACTAAAGAGGGGGGTGTATGGGGACTGTGGGCTGGAGGAGTCAAGGAAGACTTCCTGCAGAAGGTGGCATTTCCAGAATGGTTTGAATGAGGGGAACTGGAGTCCATAAGGTGTGTGAGCAAAA